>NC_045427.1:462249664-462876164 GCF_902635505.1 Sarcophilus harrisii | reverse complement strand
AAGTTCTTAAGAGATAGCTCTAGTTACATTTCTGGTGCAATGCTTGTTTCAAGACTCTGCCCCATTACCTTATGGGAATGTTTTGAGAACCTGTATTTAAATACTCCACAAAAATTTTTCAATATGCTTTATAGGACGGAACTCTCCAAAGACATTGGGCATATCTCCTGGAGTTTCCTGGCAGAAAGCAGTCCTTGCTCGTACTTGTCTGGAAGCAGGGATAGAGCAATGGGGGGTCCTGGACACTCTGTTCCATTGGGTTTTGGCCCACACTTCTTGGAAGATCTCACCCAGCCCAGGTGGGTAAGAAGGAAAGAAAAGTTGGAGCATGCCAGTCAGAGAAAAGACCACGTCAGCCTTGGCTCCAGCCAGCACACTGACTTCTAAATGACTTTACTGGCTGCACTGAGAGGCGCCAGCTGGTCGGCTTGACTGGTGCCCTGGCCTGCTGCCTCTGTGGATTTGAATCCTGGTCATCTTTGGGTCAACAGTATAAGTGAGGCTGCCCAGCTGGGCACCATTCCTAGAGGCTGTCAGCCTTTTTCATACCACCTGATGCCCCAGGCTAGAAAGGACTGTAGCAACCCAGCAGGAAGAAAATCCCTTCTGTCCCAGGATGCCCAATTGTGTCCCCCATCCCATCAGAATGACAGGTCCTGTGTCTCACTCTCCCCTCATTGATGGAGGAAAAGCAGAATCTTCCCACACTCAGCAACAGGATCTTAGATTCAGACTTAGTCACTTATATTTCCCTCTGCCCTTTAGGTCTCTTAATGCAGCACTAAAGAAATAAATCATTCCCCTAAATCAAGACTTCCTCCTCTCATCTGATCTACCCTGGTCAAAACAAATGTATTTCAAGCTACAGACTTCTTTCCTGCAAATACTTCCTGAGAATGTAGTCTGTGCAAGACCCAGAGATAAGTGTGGAGAGGGATATGAAAATAAATAATTCAACAAGCATTTATGAAGTGCCTCTTCTACACAATTCACTTTGCTTGGGGAGAGACAAAGGTAGAAAATGACATGGTATATGCCTTCAAATATCTTATAATTTCATAGAAGTGTAAGATGCACATAAATAACTATAGATTTTTTTTTCTATCTGGATCTATATTTTCACTGGAATAGAGAGCTTCTATTGAGAAAACTCCCCCTATTAATACAGATCAACAATAGCTCTGCAACTTAACACTTACAAAATTAGTTGCATGGGGAACTCAATAGATAACTTGCCCAAGGTTACACAGCCAGTGTATCTCAGAGATGAAACTTGAATCTAAGTTTTCCCAGCTCCCAAGTTGGCTTTCCATGCTACCTCTCACAATAATACAAGTTAGAATGAGAAAAGTGCTTTTTGGAGGTTAGAGTACCTGGTAAATTATGGAAGGAAGATTCTCTTGCTCTTCAGAATAGAGCAGATCATAAAGGAAGAAATATTGAAGAAAAGCATTGAATAAAGGGCAAAATCTCAACAATTAAAGATATCAGGAAAAGGGCATTCAAAGCAGAAGAAAGAACATGAGCAAACCTATACACACACATAAACACATGCACACATACACACATACATACACTCCCCACACATTCTTTCCTTTCCATTAGCAGAATATTAGAAATTGGTCTTGCAAGGTCTTACAAGGTCAATCCCATATACAAGATTCCTAATGTCTTGTGTCCAAATCTGATGGATTTATTCAGTCTCTGATGGGAACAAGAAGAGAGAAATTATGAAAGAGACTGGATATTCTCTTTTCTCCTTGATTCTTTCTCAAGGTGGAAGGAACTACCTGGGGGAAATCAGTTTAAATGAATCTAAACGTAGGATGCTCACTTTTATTCATTTTTAAAAAACTCTCTTTTAACCACATAAATCTTTAAGTAAATGTCCTTCCTTTCCTCCATACACACCCCTGAGCAATATTGGTAGTCCTACTCCAAGGCTTCTTCTCATCCCAAGTCAGGTCTCAGCAACATATAGGGTGGATGCAGTCAAAGGATTTACTCTACCCAAATTAAGAAAGGCTCATTACCACAAGATTTGCTGCTAAGTGACAAATTCACAGTGATCCATGAAGCATTTATAGTAATTTTATCACAATTCACCTCTTGGAAGTGGAATGAGTACCTACCTAAAATCCCATACAAATATTGGCTCCAGGAGACAGAATTATAAGCAACAGATAGATATTGCAAAGAGAAAAATTTAAACTTGATTGTAAGGAAAATTTTACTGAGCTATTCTAAACTGAAATAGTCTTGTCTAGGAAGGTATTGACTCCTTAGAGGGCTTCAGGCAAAGACTTGATTTGTTTGTTTGCCATAGAGGGCATTCCTGTTCAAGTATGAATTGGACTAGAGCAAGGCTTCTTAAACTTTTTTCACTTGTAACCCCTTTTTACCTGAGAAATTTTACGTGACTCCAAGTATGTAGGTATATAAATCAAACATTCACTAATAATAAATCATAATTTCATGACTCCCATATTCAGTTACAAGATCCCATATTGGAGTTGCAAACCACAATTTAAGAAGCTGGGGACTAGATGAATTCTGAAGTCCCTTCCAAATCTACTATTCATGATTCTATGATGTTGGTTGAACTTAGCCTCTATTCTAAACTATACAACTTCTTGAGATAATAAAAGCCATGGTTTATTCTTCATTGTGTAAAATAAGATATATCCTCCTTTGGGTTTTTTTTTTTTTTTTCCTGTCTTTAATTTCCTTTTTCAAACTCCAAAGAAAACACTAATTTTGGGCCTTGTGATTTTGGTGAACAACAATAACAACTATATTTTACATATTGAGTTATGGTTTACAAGGTATTTTATATGTGGATTCATACTCTCCACCAATCTGTCCTCCTTAATTTTTTTTTCTAAATATTCAGTATGATACAGTGGAAAGTCAGTCAATAAGCATTTATTATGTTTAGGCATGATGCTAAATTCTGGAAATACAAATGCAAACAGAAAGAAAGCCTCTGTTCTCAAGAGCTTAAATTAGATGTTTATCAACATCCCCCTGGGTGGAAGGAATTTCCAATGTGTGAAGTCCAGGTGTGAAGTGATTTTTAAGGGGGTCATTTCTTAGGCATTGTAAAGAAAGCCCTGGAGAGTCAAGAATGCAGCTGGGAAAAGAATGAAAGCAACTCTGATTTGGAGTCAGAAAATGTGTGCTCAAATCTCAGTTCTACCCCTTTACTATCTGCATGGGCTTGGCTAGGTCAATTAGTATCCACTGTACTGCTTCATCTGTAAAATAAAATACATGGACTAAAAAACTTCTAAGAACTCTTTCAGCCTTAAACGTATAATACTATGCCTTCTCGATTGTTTGTGTTTCCACCCATTTTTCAATCATGTCTTTGTGACACCATTTAGGGTTTTCTTACTATGGGTTTACCATTTCCTTCTCCAGCTTATTTTACAGATGAAGAAATTAAAGCAAACAGTTAAATGACTTATCTAGGATCACACAGCTAGTAAGTGTCTGAAGTCAGATTTGAACTCACAAAAATGAATCTCTCTGACTTCAGGCCTGACATTCTATCCTCTGTGCTTCCTTATACCCTGTAATCTTTATCATTTTAGTTTGTCCCCTGTATTCCATTCAAAATCTTAGCTCTCCTCTGACCTTCCTTTTTGTTTCATTGTAAAACTCTAAAAGAGTAGTAACTGGAGAATGCTCAATAACATTCTAGGGACACATTGCACCATGGTTTTTGTACAAAGGGAGAATAGTGTTTGCTGTTTATACTTCTAATTTCCTTAAGAGTTAGTTCCAGTACCACCTATATTAAGCTTTTCCTGAATAACCCTACTCCTAATGAATCCTGCTCTAAAACTGCCATGTATTTACTTTGTATAATCTTGTATAAACTTATCTAACCTGGAGGAATAGCTGTTGGGTCTCCCAGGGGCTGGGGCACAACACTGACTCTGCTCTATACCTAGACATGTGGTTTGGACTCATTCAGTCCCAGGGACTGCAGCTTCTAATGAGAAGGTGACAAGGTTCTGTTTTCTCACTCTTTTGCCTGATTTAGAATGTACACACACACACACAAGCACAATATGAGCTTTAGATGTGTGCTCTTTATCTCCTGTCTTAAGCCAAGTTGTCCCTTTCCCCACCTCTTTTTCCAGAAGCAGCTTCAAATAATTCTGATTCAAATTGTAATTGGAAATAAAAAGAGAGGCAAAGAAGGCAGCCTTCCAAAGCCGGGAAGGGCAACTAAGCAGGATAGCACCTATAGAGTCTAATTCTATCTGCCTACATATATATATATATATATATACATGTGCTATCTCCACTAAGAAAAGGTAAGCTCTTTGATTTATATCTCCCACAGAGCCTGGCACATAGTAAGTGCTTAATAAATGCATGATTGATCCTTTCTGATAATGCTCATTAACACAAAATGCATTGTTAAATTCCTAATTGTATTGGGCTGAGTATTATACTGAAAAATGGGCAACTAGTTGGCACAGGTGCCAGGCCTGAAGTCAGGAAGACTTATAATTTCCTGAGTTTAAATCAAATCTAGCCTCAGACACTTACTAGCTGTGGGACTGATGGGGGTGGGCTCTGAAACTGTGTCCCCTTAAATCTGTAAAAGAAGGGAGATTCAGAGTCTGGGGCCCTCCTCTGGGAAAGCACATCTTCCCAGACAAGGTAAGTGGCTTCATTCAATTGGAGATCTTGGTCAAATGACCCTCCATTGATCTTTTGGGGTTGGCCCTGATCCCCCTCAGGAAATTCCCAAGACTCTGAGAAAAAGCCTTCAAAATGATTTTATTCAGTTGGAGATCTGGGCCTGATATTCTTATTGAGTGGCCTGAAACTCCAAGTGATCTCTTTTCAACTAGAAATCTAGGCCTGGGGACATTGACAACATTGAAGGAATCTCATTCAATGGAAGCCCTTGCCCCAGACTGGCAATAAAAGACAACTCTGAACCCCAAATCTTTGCAGAAGTCTGAAGCAGGATTATACCTGCCAGGGAACTTCTTTCCTTGGCAAAGCTGCCTGCCAGGACTCTTGTCCACTATAAAGATACCCTCTTCTCATTAGGACCTTGCCACTGAGGAGTCTGTCTTCCTAGCAAAGCAGGCTTCTCAGTGCCAATAAAAATCTCTTTGGCTATTCAGACATTTTGGGTTCTCGAATTCTTTCACATTGGACCTGTGTGCCGACTAGAGGGGATTCCCATCTCAATTCTCACACTTTTCCACTACTACTAGATCCACATCAGGATCCTGAGAAAATCATTTGATCATGTTTTCCTCAGTTTCCTCACTTGTAAAATGAATGGAGAAGGAAAAGGAAAACCACTCCTGGATTTTTACCAAGAAAATCCCAAATGGAGTCATAAAGAGCCAGACACAAATGAAGTGACTCAGCAATAATTATCCTGGAAAAATAACCATTATCCCAGCAAGGTTATACATCTGATAAGAGGGATCACTCACTCAAAACCTGAGGCTTCAAATAAAAATTCCCTTTAATAAAAAAAATATTCAAATCCTCTCAAAGCAGCCAAGGAAAGTAAAATCAAGTAAGGTCCTTACAAGGAAATTAAAAGTAATAAGAAGGTACCCTGGAGTCCCAGGAACTCTTCATTAAAGTCCTAAAAACTACTTCAATATTTATCTTGCCCAAAATCTCACATTTGCATCCCAGATCAATCCAGCTAGGGGCAAAATTAACTCAAACTCTCCCAGATCTGCACCTTAGTTCCTTCTCTCACAACAGTCTAGGTTGGGATTATAGGAATGTGAAGGGTTAACCCACCAGAATCCTGACTCACAACAGACATAGTCTCCATTCTAAGGGAACCTTAATTTTAAACAGACATGTAGAAACCAACGTACCTTTGTAGAACCCACAGACAACAAAATGGAAACAATGTTGAGGGGCCCTGGCCTTCCAGGCTTGGGGTTGGCTGGCTA
The DNA here is from genome assembly GCF_902635505.1 of Sarcophilus harrisii. Taxonomy (NCBI): domain Eukaryota; kingdom Metazoa; phylum Chordata; class Mammalia; order Dasyuromorphia; family Dasyuridae; genus Sarcophilus; species Sarcophilus harrisii. The sequence continues at coordinate 462,870,207 of NC_045427.1, read as the reverse complement.
GGGAAAAGCTCTCTCTCCTTCATCAGCCCCCAGATTTCCCTTTCTTTTAGCACAAAGGTGCTTGGTAACCAAGAGAATGGCACTCAGTAGTTTGCCTCCCATGAACCCAGCCAGGAGTTCCTCCTGCTTCTCCCAGAGTTGTCTCCAAACTGATGGGAGATGCTGATGCTGTAGCCTTTAATAGAGCTGGAGAACATCCCAATATGTTATTTTGTCACCATCTGGAAGCAGTGCAATGACAGCCATGAGGACTCCCCTCTGCCAGGGCTCCTGACTGGAGACATTGTAAATTGAGGTTACCCTGACACCAGCTGCTCTGGTCACTGTGAACACGCCAAGCCCTCATTCTCTGTGTTTTTCCCTCTCTGTTTATCCCTTTTCCTCTGCCCTTCTTCCTCCCCGCCCCCTGTGTCTCTCATTTCTCTGTCTATCCCCACCACCATCATCCCACAGACATATACACTTTTCACTTTATTTTGTCCTTTTTCTGATTCCCTCCACCCTTCTGTCTCTGGGGCTCCATCCCTAGAATTACACAGTTCTCTGATTCAAGTAAGGAAAGGTCTATAGGCAACTCTAAGCAGTCCCAAGTGACCTTTTCATACCCATGTAACAAGTTTTCCAGCAGTCTTTTAATCAATAGCAATTTGAGTGCTCTAGTAAGAGCTTGTCCTGATTCCTGATCCCTTCTTTGTCAGTCAGGTAAGTGAAAGATGGAAAGATCCTTCCCACAGAGTGCAGAAGGTGGTCAGGACCAAGGAAGAGGGGAAAAAGATACATCACCTAATTAATTCATTACTCTTCGAGGATAAAGGAGATGTGAGGCAGCTACACGGCATAGTGGATGAGTTCAAATCCCAGCCTCAGACTCTTGATATTTAACTATATGAACCACTTAATTCTCATTGCCGTGTGTGTGTGTGTGTGTGTGTGTGTATGTGTGTGTGTACAAGAGAAAAAGAGAATGAGGAACATACACACACATACACAAACACATACACGCACACTGGGGGGAGGAAGAGACAGAGACAGAGACAGACACACACACAGGGAGAGAGAGAGAGAGAAAGAGGGAGAGAGAGACAGAGACAGACAGACAGAGAAACAGAGACAGAGAGAGAGAGAGAGAGAGAGAGAGAGAGAGAGAGAGAGAGAAAGAATAAAGGAGATAAGTTAAGAAAATGAGAAAAAGAAGGAAAGTGACAAGGTGGTAATAGGTTAGAGACTGTTCTAAGCTAGTGTTTCTGTAACATTCATTCTCCTTTGGGCTCACTCTCCAACTCCCAGTCATAGTAACAGTCACGCCCTTGTTCAGGTGGTTTGGATTTTTGTGGGTCATAGTGTCTCAGGTGACAGATCAATTCACTTCTGGTTTGTATTAATCAAATTATTCAAATGCTATGCTGGTTCCTCTCCTGATTTGGCTGTTAGGGCTTTTGGCTTTGGTTGTTAGTGAGATCTCTCTGATGGCTCTGATGGATCCCAAATTCATCTGGGTTCTTCCCTCTCAGAATGTTGTTTCATCCTTCATTTTCAAAGAGGACCAATGATATTATTCAGTGATGTCTTGACTGGTGAGAGTTAATTGCATTTAAGTGAGGCAGTTGCACAAAATTATCAGGCTCACTTTCTCTTCCAGAGTAATGGAAAGTCAGGATGACCAGTGATAGCCTGGGTTATTATACATAAACTTTGGTTTATCTATAAGCTCTACCTGCTTCGTAGCGCCTGCTTCAATGGCCTTCATGACTCTCTGAACAAATTCTTATCTACCCATTCCATTGGGGAAGTCTTCTGATTCTTGGGCAGACATCCCCCTACTTCACCAACAGGTCTGAGATCTGTCAATTATCCTCCACCAGTTATCCTCAATTTGGTTTAGCCCATGTACGAGATGATTTAACTGGGCATGCTACACCTTCTTAAAACCACAGATGATAGTGGGGTGAAGATAGAAACTAAAAGTGGATGAACAACCTGAAAAGAGTTCTGTAAACTCTCACAGAGGATGTAGTAGTCTTCCTCAACACCCCTACACCGTATTTGCCAAAGAGCCAAAAAGAGAGAAAAGAAACAGGTAAAATGTATTCACTGGCACATAATGGCCAGGTGGGAAAATAAAACAACCATGACCTTCTCCCTTCCAAAGGCTCATAGTAGTTCTCACTTTAGACAAAAAAAAAAAAAAAAAAAAAAAAAAAAAAAGTGCAAAACGGACCAAAGAAGGGGCATATTAGATCATTCTCTCTCTCTCTCTCTGTCTCTCTCTTTGTCTCTGTCTCTCTCTCTGTGTCTCTTTGTCTATATATAGATATGAACTTAGTTCCAATGCCTCCAGTCATTTATCCTTACAGTTCAGATATCAATTCAAGAGTTTTTGTTTTGTTTTGTATTTTGTCACTACACAATATAGAACTGTTTTATAATGGCCAAAATCAGTTTCTGAAGGGCAGGCAATTAGTTTCTGGCTTCAAGGACTGGGCCCTCACTCAGTGAGTGATCTTCCCATTATAACTCCTTTATCTTTAGCCCATATGGAGACTTCCTTTTCCATCACCACCACCCTCACACACATGTATTCTAGTTCTCTATCTCCCAGCAGCCAAACCTCTAATGGAATTCCTATGCCTGTGGGACATAGATCAAAGCCATTGATATTCCCAAGTACATTTTTCATTCACTCCTCAGGACACTATGGGAATATGGATCAAGGTGATTGTAAATTCCTGCAAAGTTTTATTTGCTTCTTGTCTAATAACTTGCCTAAATAAAATCTTTAGGACCTCAAGGTTTACTGTAAATTATGATGTCAACTCCAGGTTAAATTTCCCCTTTAAACCCTAATCCTACTGTAAATCCACTCCAAACCTCCCACTCCCCCAAAACAATTAAGATTACAGATCGGTGTTGCAAAAGAATTTGTAGGTTTAGACCTTCTCCAAATCAAGAGGCAAAAATTTTATTATCCTGCTAAGAGCTAGCAAATCCATAATGGTTTGTTTTTTTTTTTTTTTAGCAAGGAAGGGGATTTAGCAATTAACAAGGGGGCTGGAGTGGCAAATTGGGGGATTCTACCAGTTAACAGCAGGTTAAACTCCTAAAGAAGTTTGGGGGAGTAGGAGGTTTGGAGTGGATTTACAATAGGATTAGGGTTTAAAGGGGAAATTTAACCTGGAGTTGACATAATTTACAGTAAACCTTGAGGTCCTAAAGATTTTATCTAGGCAAGTTATTAGACAAGAAGCAAAACGCCCATTTATGAATAAAAGGCCTATCAGTGATCCAAAGCAATGCCAATAGACTTTAAACAAAAAATGCCATCTGCATCCAGAAAAAGATCTAAGGAGACTGAATGTAAATCAACAAATGCTATGTTTACTTCTTTTTTCTGTTTTTTTTTTTTTTAATCTCTCCCATGGTTTTTCCCTTTTCCTCTGATTTTTCTCTCCCAACGTAATTCATAAAGCAATGTGTATTAAAAATAAACTTACTACCAAAAAAAAAAAAAAAAAAAAAAAAAAAAAAAAAGGCTTACTGCTCCTCCTTGACTGATTCTGGGAATTGCTGGGCTTCCAAATTCCAGAATTTCATGCTCTCTCCAGATACTCCTGGGGGTCTTCTTCAGCCCCCATCAGCTTCCTGTATGAAGATTTCCTTATGTTCAGATGTCCTCAAGGAATAGTTTTCTTGATAAAGAAGATAAAATAAAAGAACTTCTCCTGTGCCCTGGATCTTGTCAAACTCAGCTGACCTAATCTGACCTTGTCCCCATTTCCAGACCCATGAATTGCTTGAGACAGACCAGACATTATCACTCATTATCACTGACTAATTTTGCAAATGTCCTAAACTCTCCCTGCCAGAGATTTTCAAGCTTTCTTTAAGGATTTATGCTTGTTATATAAAATAACTTACCTAGCAATACTTTGAGCTATCCCTGCTCTCCCAGCTGCAGCCTGGCTATTCCCTCTGTCTTAGCAGCCCATGTAAGCCTGATTCCCAGTCCCCTTCTTGGGTACCCCAGCACTTGCTGTATGATTAAAGACTTCAATTTTGCTATATCAGCAGTTTTATTTTGAATTCAGGTTGACGACTTAGAACAGGAATCAGTAGAAAAGACTGATAGATAAAACAAATACTTGGTATGTGCTGGACACTGTGGGAAGTCCTGGTGTTTGGTAAAGGATCGCAGCTCCCCCTTTCAATTAATCAATCAGAGACTTGTCTTAGGAGAGGCAAAAGGAATTTTTTTCATGAGAAAGGACACACTCACTGTCAACCAAAATGGCATCGGCCAGGGAGTGCAAAGGTGAGGGCTCTCAGCAAGTTTATATAGTCCCCACCCACCCCCTGGCTCTTGCTGACATTGGCTGGCCTTCAGAGCTTAGGCAGGAATTCTCCCCAGGCACAAAAGAGCCCAAAACAAAGGTGCTTGCTCAAGAAGGAGGGAGGTCCAGAGAAAAAGCAAGTTCTTGCAAGGATTGTCAACCTCACCCCTCCCTTATCTAGAGTAACAAGGGGAGGTGTGGGGCAAGAATGTGAATGCACTGGGGGGCTTCATGAGCAAAGCCAGGGGTAAAGAACAAAAGATTGTTCCCCGATCTCAGGGCACCACCCTTCGTTACAAAACCCAGGCCCTGCTCCTAAGGAGCCTCCATTAAGCTCCACTCTGACTGATGGGATCTATGATGTGGGGTTGGTCACCAAATGACGGCAGGTACCTACAGTTGGGGTTTGGTCAAGGAAAGAACCCACAATGGCAAAAGATAAATTTATTTAGGGGGAAGAGGTTCGGACAAAATGAAGAGATACATTAGACACCAGGAATGGTAAATATGAAATAGCAACATGACGATCAATTCTGATGGACGTGGTTCTTTTTAATGATGAGATGATTCAGGCCAGTTCCAATGGACTTGTAATGGAGTCATCTGCACCCAGAGAGAGAACTGTGGGAACTGAGTGTAGATTGCAACATAGTATTTTCAATCTCTTTGTTGCTTGTTTGCATTTTGTTTTCTCATTTTTTTCTTTTTTATTTGATTTTTCTTGTGAAGCAAGATAATTGTATACATAAAAAAATATATTTTAAGTTCCTTGGGGACAAGGACTGGTTATGTAATGAGAGGGGGAGATTCACATTCTGTAATTTCTGTAACACCCAATTAATGGAGAATGGGGGAAGGGAGAATGAGATTCTTGCCCATTAGGACAGGAAATAAAACATTGTCTTTGCAGTTCCAAAAGTGGTCTACTAACCTAGGCACTCATTCTTGCAAGAATGTAAAAGAAATCTTTCTGCATTCATCAGTGAATCTGTGGAGTTTTTGGTAAGATTTTGTATCTTAACAGTCACCAATACCGAGATACTGAGAGCAAGCTGCGGAGTGGAGGTTTCCCCAAGGTGGGAAGGAAAGCAACTAGTGAAGAGACAGAGAAGACTGGGGAGTGAATTTATCAAGGAAAAAGAGAAACAATGACCTTGTTTCCCACTTGCCTCTATTTCTGGTGAAATAAGGAGCCTATTTCTTCTTCTATCAGATTCAGTGAAACTGTTTGAGTAATCAGTTACACAAATCACAACCAAGGCCCCATCTAGCACAATATTCTATTACCAAATTGTACAAAAGACACAAATCCAATAGTAATGCATTGCAGGCACAAAGATCATATTAAAACCAAGAGAAAATAAAATAGTAGAATGATTCTCTATCTCATAAACAAATGGAGGTAATCTTGCCCATACACTCAGGAGGGCAGATAGGATATAAATCTCATAGGAAAATTTTTAAAAGGAGTAAGAAAACTGTTAGTGTCCCCAACTCTTCTCTGGATGCTTAATCAGCCAATTAACATTTACTAAACAAGCACTGATGGGGTTCAAGAAAAATGATGTGGATGATGAAGACACCAGATGATAACAGCCAACAAAAGTTGGATTCAGTCATGTGATGATCATGGCCATGAAAATGGCCATTCTCTTTAGCAAAAGATAGATTTATTTAGGGAAAGGGGTTCAGACAAAATTAAGAAATACAAAAGACACCAGAAATGGTGAATATGAAATAGGGTGGGAGATCATATTGTTGAGGGAGGAAGGCATCCCAATAATGTTAGGGATTCCCAAGTCGTTGTCACAGATGTGGCAAAAGAATTCACAAACTCAGTTTGTTTCCATGTTAAAAGGGACAAAGATTTATTGAGTTGATAAAAGTGAGCTAAGTTCCAAAAAGGATTAGTAAAGAACCAGGAGCAAGAAGATAAATTTATAGGACAAAGTTAGAGAGACCAGAGCTTCATGTTACTTATTTGCCAATTTTATGGCTTAGGTTTGAGGCATAGCCTATTCATTATTGTCTCAGGAACTTGGTTATCACTGACCAACAGATTGTCTATCTGAAAGTCAGCAATGTTTGTAGTACTATACTATAATATTCCTAAGGCCAGGAGACTTTAAAATCATTGACAGACAGATTGTTAGAATAATAGCACTCTAAGGTCAGGGTGATGGGGTTCAGAAGGGACTCCAAAAGGTTGAGGTTACAGATTGGTGTCACAAGGTGTCTCAAAAGAATTTGCAGGCTTGAACCCATATCCAAGTCAAGAGGAAAAGTTTATTGTAATTGTTTATTGTAATTGTAACCCCAAATGAACCGGGTTAAGTTCCAAAAGAATTTAGTCCCAGGAATTTGGTTATCACTGACCAGCAGATCTAAGACTATCCTAAGGCCAAAAGCCTTTAGAATCATTGAAACACAGATTGTCAGAACAATAGCACTCTAAGGTTAGAGTCTTGGGATCACTAATATATCTTCCCTAAAGTCTAAGGGAAGAAATATTATATTCCTGGGCCAGAAGACTTTTACAATTATTGATGGACAGATTGTTAGAACAAAACACTCTAAGGTTGGGGCATTTCAAGATCACTGATTCTAAAGCCAGAAGACTGACTTAGTTAGCTATAAGGAGGAAGAGTGGGGTTGAGAAACATTGTAGAATTAGGGGAGATACCACATGGTATGGGAGAAGAGGAAGGGGAAAGACATCATGAGGCAGAGTGCCATGGTAGACTGACCTGCAGCAGCCAAGGGATGGTCCATAAGTAGAGATCTAACCTCAGGGATATGAGTAGGATTTCTGACAGGTCATGACAAAATGAGACTGCTTCAGACCTTTACAGAGGGTAGGTCTCAGGGGGCTGACAGAACTTGGATTTCAGACTATACTACGTCCCCAGAGCCTTCTTTTTGCCTGCCTCAGGGATTAATTTTTATTAACTGCACCTAACATTGAAAACCTCAACTATTAATTGTCAGGTACTATACTAAGGACTAGGAATACAAAAAAAGGCAAAAAACTGTTCCTGTTGTCAAGGAAGTCACAGTTTAATATTCAGTAACTAACAGGGTTCTAACCTTCTAGGGTAGGCTGGAATCTGCTGGAGCCCCTCAAAATTGTTCTGAGAAGGGAGCAAACACAGGAAGGAATGGTCTAAAACCTTACATGATTTTTCGAGGTCTACCCTTTTGAGGATTATATTGGTCGTCATTTAGTCATTCAACAAGTACTTATCAAGATACAAAAAAAGGAAAACCACAGCTTCTTGAGTTGCTCACATTCTAAGAAGATAATATGAGAACCACCATATAAATACAATACGCATGTATATGTATACAAAATATGTGGATATTATAGTATAAATGTAATGTGGATTTTGAACCAGCTATTTCCTTCCCTATCTCCTGGGAAGGAGCCCACCCAGCTATTATCAGCTGTAATCAAATCCCAGACCATTTCTAGAATTCCAGTCTTCTGAGTCTGTCTAGTTAGCATCTTCAAACAACCTGAGATCTTAATTAGCATATCTTTAGACTAGTCTGAGACCTGGTCAGCTAAATACATTCCACCTGGTTCCTCCAGGGTAGAGGGCAGCAGATAGTGGGGGAACTCTGGGTAAGGTACAAGACCCTTTAGCCCAGAAGAATCCCGCTGATAATGTCTGGTTTGGCTTCCCATCTCCCTTGGTGTTCACACCTTTTCCTGAGAAGTCAAGGAGGGTGTGACCACCTGTGTTCTACTTGAAGCAAGAGATACTTTCAATAGCAGAGTGCTTATAGTTAGCACTTATTCAGGGTGATTGATGAGATAATAGCTTTCTAGTTAGCACAAACTTAGTGTGCCGTAATGCTGTAATCATACTGAGGTATTTAAGGGCTGAGAGGACTGGAAATATAGACACATGTTCCATCTTTGACCATCCTGGTGGTTCTCCTGTCTCCTACACTCCTCCACTAAAGACCAAAGCTGGTCCTGAGATCCTCCAGAGAACTAGTCCTGCCATTACACTCTAGGATAAAGATCCTGTCTTTACCTTTAACTCCTCCCTGGTTCCTTCCCTTACTTCATAGGTTCTGCCTCCACTGCTCTGAGACTTTAAAAATTTGTGTATTCCCAAATGCAAACTGTTCATTCATTTATGATTTTGCACTGTAATTCCCTGCGACTATGAAGCTCCTTTTCACTCCTTTGCAACCTGTGATGGATACCTATGAAAATGTCTTTATGCCACGAACTATTAGACTATTTTTAAAATAACATTCTTTATGTTTATGCTCTCCCAAACTTATTTCATATTACCATATCTGGTGCCTATTTTAACCTCTTCAAATAGGAGGTGGTCTCTAAGGAAAGACCTCCATAGTGAAATGGAAAGGAAGATCAGGGAGGAAGGGGAAGTCAGATAGTTGTCCTGAAGAAGGTAGAATTCAAAGTGAGTTTTGAAATCAGAGAATCCAGGAGATGAAAGAATGAAGGAAGATCATTCTAGGAACAGAGTCAAAAGGTGATGTATGGAACAGCTAGAAGGTTAGTACTGGAACAAAATAATTAGAGAACAAAATGTATAAAGACTGGAAAGGAAGGAAGAAGCCATGCTGTTACTCCTTTAAATGCCAAACACGGGATTTTATAATTGATCTTGGCAGTAACAGGAAGCCACTGGAGTTTATTGGGTAGGAGGTAAGGGTGTCATATGAACAGACTGTGCTTTCAGAAAATCATCTTGGCAGCAGAATGAAAGACGGATTGGCAAGGGGAGAGACCAGTCAAAAGGTCAAGGAGAAACCTGATGAAGGCCTGAACTAAGGTGCTAACTGTATGAAGGGATATTTTGGAGATATGTTGTGATGGTAGAAATGATAAAAGTTGATAACAGATTGAATATGGAGGGTGTGTGTGAGTATGGAGTCCAGGATGAAACTTGTGAGTCTTGATGGCTGGGAGAACAGTAGTATTCCTGGCAGTAAGAGTCAAATTAGATAAAAGGGTTTGAAGGGAAAAGCAAACACTTTTTTGGACATGATGAGCTTGAAATGCCTGTAAGACATCAGTTTGAGTCATAGAAAAGTATGTTAGTATGTTAGCAATACAAGAGTAGGGCTCATGAGAGAAATTTTGAGGGGGGAGAGAAAGAGGGAGGGAGGGAAGGAAGAAAGAAGGGAAAGGGTGGAAAGGGAGAGAGATAATAGGCAAATGGATAGATGAGGAAACCATAAGAATAGAAATCATAATTAAACTGAAGTTGATGAGATCTTCAGAAAGATGATACAGAAGGAAAAGAGGAGAGAATAAAACAAAGCCTTTGGGGATAATTGCATTTAGTAGTAGTAACAAGAATGAAAATCAATCGAAAATTGAGTAGTCATGTTGAGGTTGGGAAAGGAGGGCCCCAAAATTTTGGGGTCCCAGACCTGTGTTGCAAGGTGTCTCAAAAGAATTTGCAGGCTTGAACCCATCTCCTTAGCCAAGAGACAAAGCTTTATTGAAATAGTAATGCCATTACAAAGCAGGCTGGAATTCTAAGGGAATTTCAGCAAAGAAACTGAAGCAAGGAAATACATTTATCCAGGTTTCCATCATAGATATGCTAATTCTATGGCTCAAGGGTAGGGCTAGGGGGTCAACCAGATTATTACTGACAAGATTACCAGTCAGCAATGAATGAGGAGGGGTCATTACTATTGTCTAAGGAGTTTGATCTGTGGGAGTTTCCTGAGGTCAGAAGCTATCTGACTAAGGAGTGGTCAGAATCAGACAGATTAGCTGTGGGAGTTTCCTGAGGCAGAAAAATCTAGAATCACTGACTTATTGCCAGAAGTCCCCCCTAAAATCAGGGGACCACAAAATCATATTACATCAGTCAGATGGGTAGAAAAAGAACCAGGAGTTTGAAGGGCCCTAAAAACCTAGAATGAAACATCCAGGAGAAAATAATTGATATAATCATGATTAATGATGGGGTTTAATCAGACACCTCCTACTCCATCAAAATGATGGGGTTTGGTCACTAAATGATGGGGTACAGAGTGATACCCAAGAGTATATTAGGGTTACAGGTCAGTGTCACCAGTTGTCTCAAAAGAATTTGTAGGCTTAGACATCCTCCAAATCAAGGAGCAAAGATGTCATTACACTGCTAAAAGCAGTTACTTGACTAACCTGAAAAAAGAATTTGCTATAACAGGGAGTATGCCATTAGCTGGTGGACTGAATCATAGATAAGTTAGCTAGTGTGACATTTTAGCAAGCAAACTAACCCCAAAAGGAGTTAGCTATTATAACAAGCAGAATGATGCCATAAGGCAGACTAGCCTTAAAAAAGGAGTTAGTGAAGAGCTACACTATGCAACAGATCTTTTATAGGGGAAATATAATCTCAAGAGTTTGACTTCATGTCTTAGCTTTCTGCTTGGATAAAGTAAACTGTAGTTATGAGTTTGTCATAATAAGGAACAAAAGACCTACTTAAGAACAAAAGGCCCTCTTAAGCCAGAGATGATCCTATCCAAGCTCCTCCCTACTTGCCTCAGGGAGTAGAGAGGCTTCCAGATTGTTTAATTCAGGCTTTTTCTACTAACGCCAAGTTGGTTATCCAGGATCTCATCAAAAGTGTACAGAGAGATCAAAATGACAAAGATCAAAGAGAAAGAAAAGGCAAAGATCACTCCAGACAAAAGGACTGCTAGGTGGTGTGTAAATGGAGTGCAAGACCTGGAGACAGAAAGACTCGTCTTCCTGAATTCAAATTGGGCTTCAGACTTTGGCTACTTGTGTGACCCTAGGCAAGTCACTTAACCCAGTTTACCTCAGTTTCCTCATTTGTAAAATGATCTGGAGAAAGACATGAAAAACAACTTTCCAATGGAAAACCACTCCATTGTCCTTGCCAAGAAAAACCCAAGTGGGGTCATTAAAAAAAAATCAAACACAATGACTATAACAATTCCAAATAGAATTATGAAGTCAACTAAATTCACTTTTGGTTTCTTCTTGTCATCTTCCTATTTCTACCTTTCCTCTCCTCCTTTGGCGAGGAGGTTTCTCATCCCCACAGAGGTTTACTCTCAGGAACTTGTCATTGAAACCAACCCTCATAAAATGTTCTCTATTAGAATTTAAATTCTGATCTTTCCCTGGAGTGTTTGAGGGTGGAAAAACCTTTAAGATCCAAAAGAATTCATTTTAAGGTGATAGTGTTATGCCACAGTTTCCTTTTATTGTCCTGCCTCAGTTTCCCTAAATTGTTCTGCCTCAATCCCCCTGATTGCAAACCCCCTTTCTGACCATTAGGACTGAGATAATTAAGGCTAGGAGCCCTGACCATTAGCATTCCATAGGCAGATAAGTTACTAATAGATATGCTTATATATCTCTTGTTCTAGACTTTCTGTCTCTAGTGACTACATCCCTTCACTCCCAATTTATCAGAATTTATGGTCCTATCCCAACCTGTCAGAACCAAATTGATGGTCCATTCCTGGAAATTCCCAAGCTCACCAGTGTTGGGACTCCACCCCTTGCCTTTGTCTCCTTTGATCACTTGGAGCCATATAAAACTCATTGGAATCTCGCATTTGATGCTGGATTCTTTGAGGGGAAAGTCCAATTCAGCCCTGGAGGCATAATGAATTATGCTCTGCTTCCAGACTATTTCTCCTTCTCAGAAACCCAAATAAAATATTTAAAATTCTCTAATCTCTAGCTTGCCTCAGTTTCTCCAGCATTACAATAGCTAATAGAACTGAATATGGTATAGTGAAAAAGAGCCCTGAATTTGAGTCTGAGTTTGAGAACCTGTGTTCAAAATCTGGAGAGGACTGGGGAAATTTTTTTTGGTCTATATCCAATATTAATTTATTTCTAAAGCTAAAACCAAAATAAAAAAACACCTTTTCTGTCCCTAATTAATAATATGCACCATAAAAGCTCAAAGAACAGAAAACCATATCATTGATTCCAATTGCAGCTGCTATTGGCTTTTCTAGGGCTGCTTCTTTATCAGCAGATTAATCTTCATTAATGCCAAGAGTCTATAAGATCATAAATCTGGAGCAAGAAGGGACCCTAGTGGCTACTATCAAATCTAACTCCTTCATTTTACAAGTGGGGAAGCTGTAGCCCAGAGAGATTAAGTTACTTGCTCAAAGTCAAAAATCTATTAAGTGAGGCAGGATTTAAATTCTTATCCAGCACTCTATCCCACTGTACCTCCTACCTGCCCCTTCAGGTGGAGAATTGTAACTTCTGGGTTCTCAGATTTCCTTTCTAGACCACCTCTTCTTCCCCAGGACCATCAGAAATATTCAGTAACTGAACCAAGTTTAAGTTGCTAAAGAGTCTATATACCTCTTTAAAAATCAAGGCTTCAGCTTGACCCCTCCCTCTGAATTTAGAATTCCTGATGGTTGTTTTTCCCTTGATTCAGTTAAATGTGCATTTAGGTAAGTTAGGGTCAGGAGGGTAATCCTAACCCTAACCCTAAATGAGATTCAGTTAACCCCATCTGGAGTATTCTTAGCAAAAACACTATAATGTTTTGCCTTTTCCTTCTCTGCCTTATTTTACAGATGAGGAAACTGAGGCCGTTAAGTGACTTGCTCAGGATCACACAACTAACATGTGTCTGAGGCCAGATTTTAATTCAGGGAGATGAGTCTTCATCCCCCGAACTTTATTCACTAGCTACCTCAGTGTTACAGAATTTAACTTTTAGCATGAAAGAAACATAACAGCAATGAGTCAAGCCATAATATTGACAGTATTTGATAATGGCAGTGTGCAGAATGGAAAATTGAAAAAGAACAAGAAATCTAGATCTGCATACTTTTGTGAACTTTGATTAGAGTGAAGAAAAACAATATTGTTGTTCATCCTTTTATTGCAGAAAAGGACCAATGATTTCAGGAAGATAACATCTTGACTTATCTGTGAATTGTATTTAAGTGAGGTAGAATTATTCAGAATCATCAACCTCACTCTTTCCTATGGTACAGTGAAAAATAGCCCTGGATTTGAGTCTGAGGACCCGTGTTCAAATTCTGGAGAGAATTGGGGAAGGGTTTTTTTGGTTTTTTGGTTTTTTTTTTTTTTTTTGGTCTTTATCCGATATTAATTTATTTCTAAAGCTAAAAACAAAAAAAAAAAAAAAAAAGTTTTCTGTCCCTAGTTAATAATATGCACCATAAAAGCTCAAGGAACAGAATCCAGTGGCAAGTCAAGTCAAGTCAAGAAGGCTGGTGATGGCCAAGAAAATGAAAGCCCGGCAGCAAATATATGTCCAAAGAAGATTGTTCTATTCTCAGGAGTATGAGCCAGGTATGGCTCACACTTGTATGACCTTTCTGGGTCTCAGCATCTCATTTATAATATAAAGGGGAAGGATTCTCAGGTGTTTTCCACTGTGATCCTGTGATGTCCCAAAGCTAAGAGCTCTGTTTGGCAGTAATTTACCAAAAAGACCCTAACCCTCCTTTCTCTTGCCCATCAAAATCCTTAGATTGAGGAAGGAGGAATGTTCTCTCTCCTCACCTCTGCCTCCTGGCTTCCTTCAAGTCTCAGCTAAATGAGAAGTCTTTCCCAATCCTTCTCAATTCTAGTGCTTTCCTCTGTTGATTATTTTCTATTTATCTGACATATAGCTTATTTGTATAAAATTGTTTGCAGAAGCCGCCCCATTAGATTGTGTGATCCTCACAGGCAGAGATTGCCTTTTCCCTTTTCTCTGTATCCCCAATGTTTAACAGAGTGCATAGCACATAGTAAGTGCTAAATAGATGCTTATGGACTCATTGACTCTACCCTCTGCAGAATATTTTGCATCTTGAAGAAAAGTACTATATAATTCAGCAGCTGAGAATGAAGTGAACTTCATCCCAAGGCTCTCTCTATTTCAGAGAAAAAGAAAGCAGAAGGACTTCCTTTCTCTTCTCTTTATTATCTGGAGAAAATCATTTTAACAAACTGAAACTCCCTCTGGTGGTAAGAAGTGATAAAGAGCTCTCAAGCACTCACAATACAGGATGAAAATGAAGTTTTCTCTGAACTTCTTAGGAAGGTAGGCCCAGGCAGGAGTTTGCTTGTGAGGAACATTTCAGAAGAAATCTCCAAAAAGATCTTTGATGTGCAGTCATCAAAGCCCGTCCCAAAGCGTGTCTCTTTTACCTGAAGCAAAAAGAGTTGGAGGTGGGAAGCACTGGTAGGGGTGGCAGTGGTGACAATCACAGGAGCCAGAGAAGAGGAGCAGAAACACGTGGGGGGTGTGGAGCAGTAACAAGCACAGAGGAAAGATTGACTGGAGTTGTCTGGCCCCACTCGGTATCACCTCCCAGATTCCAGCCGGGGGGTGGGCAACGAAATCATGATGTGTGAAAATGGCTCCACTTTGGAAGGAGACGCTTGTACTTCTGTTGTTACTCTTTTTTAGGAATAACCTATAAAAATTCTTTGATATTGCTTAATACTGGGGCACTAATTATTCGATTATTCAGCTACATAAAAAAGACACTATAATTGGTGATGGATGAAAATGATAGCATTTATGAGATAGCACTATGCTAAGTGCTTAACAATTATGTTCTCATTAGGGAGAACATACTAGAAAGGGAGAGGGCTTAAGCCAATGGCCTTTGAAAAATATCTCATAACCTCTGAGAGATACCCCTAGGACTCAAAGGGGAAATATAGCCAGCTGCTCTCTGGGATCCCAACTAGTCAGTGTGAGTAACAAGGACCATCTGAGTTTATATGGCTCACACAACTAAATCTAAAGACATTTGAACTTAAAACAACTTCTTTACAAAGCAAAAATAAATGGGGATAAAATGACTTCAGGATCCCATTCCTATAGTTTGGGTCACAGTCCCCACAAAAGATCAATGACACACAAAAAAGAAAAGAAAAGGAAAAAAAAAAAAGGACATGTAGCTTGAGCAAGTACCTTTGTGGGGCATCTAGGTGGGGTATTGGATAGAGCTTCAGACCTGGGGTGAGAAAGACATCTTCCTGAGTTCAAATCTGGCCTCAGATACTTACTGGCTGTGTGACCCTGGATAAGTCACTTAACCATGTTTGCCTCAGTTTCCTCATCTGTCAAATGAGCTGGAGAAGGAAATGGCAAACCACTCTTGTATGTCTGCCAAGAAAATTCTAAATGGGGTAAGAGTTGGACACCATTGAAATGGCGAAACAACCCCAAAGTTTGAGTGTCTTTGTGGATTCAGGACACCGAGATGAGCTGCCTATGTCCCAGCTCCAGGCCTTGGCCATACCCTGCTGTTGCAGCTACCAATATCAGCCATTTGCCTTCTATTCCATTCTGCTCCTGGCTTGTGGCTTCCCTGACTTCCAGCAAATCTGAAAGATGCTCCTTGAAAAATGCCTTGTGGAAAGCACTGTGGACAGCAGTGTTGTGATTACTTTTCTACAAGCACATATGGACTGGTCCCTCAACCCCTTGAAAATGACTGAGGTTAGTAAAAAAGGAGGAAAGGACTGTCCTTAGTCTCAAGAATGTCTGTAACATATATAAAAGATTCATTGTGAAAAATAGGATCAACTTGATAAGACTAAAGTGACTATTTGATTGAATCTTCCTATGGAGAACATGAATAAGTGAAGTATTTACCTGACTGAGCAGATTAAGAGTATCTCCGCCTGGGACCCTTTTAATTTATTTACCTCTCCTTGGAGAGGAGTAAATTAGTAACAGGAATTGGGAATGATTTGATTAATTTGGTCTAGTTTTAAAAATATACTTTTTTGTGCTGGATACATAGCTGGCAGAACTACAGTGAGTTTTGTTTTTTTTTTTAATTTCAATTAACAAAAATCTCTATTTTCTCCCTATTGCCTCTTTCTCATTGGGGTGAAAAAACAACTTTATAATAAGCAAAAAAGCTTTATGTCAAAAAAAAAACAAAACAAAAAAAAACAAAAAAAAAACAAATTGGCCAATTGACCATAATGGAAAAAATACATTTTTCATTCTGCACATTGAATATCATCTCTCTATCATGCAGATAGCATTTTCATTATTGGTTCTCCAAAATAGTGGTTGATCACTGTTATATTGATCAGAGTTCTTAAGCTATTCCTCAAGTGATTTGATATCCCTTTATTTTCCAATTTCTTGTCACCACATAAAGGGGTGTTATAAATATTTTAACTAAATTTTATATTTTTAATTATCATAAGTCTGTTTTTTTCCCTCCCACTTCCCCATTCTCATCAAATTAAAAAAAAAAAAAACCTCTTACAAAAAATATTCATAGTCAAATAAAATCCCTGCATTATCCACTTCATTTATGCCCAAAAAATTTTTCATTCTAGACCTTGAGTCTATCACCTCTCTTTTTAGGAAATGGACAGCAGGTTTTATCATTGTCTTAATGAGATTTCTTAAATCATTCAATCTTTTGTTTTTATTTTTACAATGTTGTTATTGTAGAAATTATCCTCCCAATTCTACTCACTTCACTTCATAGCAGTTCATACAAATCTTTACAAGTGTCACTGAAACTATCCTCTCCATCATTTTTATTGTCCAATAATATTTCATCACATTCATATACAATAATTTTTTAGCCATTCTCTAGATGTTGGGTATACCCTTTGTTTCCTGGTCTTTGCCCCTACAAAAATAACTGCTATAATATTTGTGTATACCTAAGTCCTGTTCTGCTTTCTTTGATGTGGTAGTTTTATGCTTTTGATGAAGGTGAAAAAGAAGAGTGTAAAAATTGACTTGAAGTTTAATATTAAACAAAAAAACAAACAAAATCACTAAGATCATAAAAACTGTTTCTATCACTTCCTGACATATAGAGGGAGAAAAAAAGGAAGCAGTGTCAGATTTTATAATTGTTGAGTTCAAAGATCTGTAGATGTAGACTGCAATCATGAAATTAAAAAATGCTTGCTCCCTGGAAGAAAAGCTATGGCAAATTTGGACAGCACACTAAAAAAACAGAAATATCTTCTTGCTAACAAAGCTATGATTTTTTTCCCAGTAGTAATGTATGTTGGATTGTAAGAGTTGGATTATAAGGAAAGTTAAGTACCATAAAATCAGTGCCTTCGAAATGTAGCACTGGAGAAGACTTTTTAAAAGTCCTTTGGATAGCAAGGAGATAAAGTCAGTCAATGCTTAAAGAAATTAATTCAGACTATTCATTGGAAGGACAAATACTGAAGCTGAAGCTGAAGCTTAAATAATACAGTCTTCTCTCTGGATGCAGATGGCTTTCTTTATCACAAGTCTACTGGAATTGGCCTGAATCACCTCATTGTTGAAAAGAGCCACATCCATCAGAATTGATCATCATATAGTTTTGTTGTTGAAGTATATAATGTTCTCCGGGTCCTGCTCATTTCACTCAGCATCAGTTCATGTAAGTCTCTTCAGAGTCTCTGAAATCATCTGGTCGTTTCTTACAGAACAATAATATTCCATAACATTCATGTACCATGACTTATTCAGCCATTCTCCAACTCCATATATATATCTATATATAATCTTGGAAATGAGACATTTATTATAGAAACCTGTTGCAAAGATTTTTTTCCCCCAGTTACCTGGTTCCTTCCTAATTTTAGCTACATCAGTTTTGTTTCAGTAAAAAGGTTTTACTTTTCAGGGATCAAATTGTCTGATTTATCTTCTGTGGTCCTCACTTGTTTAGTCATGAACTCTTCCCCTAGCCATAAGTCTGAAAGGAGGTGGCAGTCTTTATTTTTATTTTTTTTCCTGAGGCAATTGGGGTTAAGTGACTTGCCCAGGGTCGCATAGCTAAGAAGTATTAAGTATCTGAGACCAGATTTGAACCCAGGTCGTCCTGATTTCAGGGCCAGTGCTCTACCCACTGCCTCACTTAGATGCCCAGCAGTCTTTATTTTTAAAAGCTTTTTAAATAAATAAATAAATTAAGATCCTGAGACTAGAACAAAAACCTAAATTCCAGGAATGGACCAGGTCCCTGAGCAGAGTAAAGAAAGCCTAAAGTTTTATCCAATGGCCCCACGGTGAGAAAAAAAGCAAAGAAGGAATTGTGCCTGGAAGGAAGAGGGAAAAACCTGGACTGTGTTCTCCCACACTATTTCTCTGATTGTCAGAGGATTATTTTTTTTAACCACTTTGTCTATTTCCCTCCCAAAGTTGTTCAAGCCCTTATATTACCATATAGCTAGGGGTCAGGATAAATCACTGAGAATAAAAGTTAACATTACATGGTGCTTTGGAGCAGCTAGGAGGCACAGCAGACAAAACACTAACCCTGGATTCTGGAGCACCTGAACTAAAATCTGGCCTCAGATACTTATTAGCCGTGTGACCCTGGGCAAGACATTTAACCCTGTTTACCTCAGTTTCTTCATCTGGAAAATGAGCCGGAGAAGGAATTGGCAAACCACTCCAGTATTTTTGCCAAGAAAATCCCAAATGGGGTCAGGAAAAGTCAGACACAATTGAAATGACTGCTGGACTGGTTTGCCATCCTTCTCGGCTCATTTTCCAAATGAGGAAACAGGCAGACAGTGTTAAGTGACTTACCCAGGGTCTCACAACTAGTCAGTATCTGAGATTTGAACCCAGCACTTTCTAACTGGGCCTGACACTCTATTCATTGCACCAGTTTGATACCCAAGAATTTTTTATTTTATCATAAAGGTAATAGGAAACCTCAGAAGATTTTTTTAGTATAGGAATAGTGTGATCAGATGTATATTTTAGAAGTGTTAGTTTGGCTATTGTGCAGAGTAAATTGGAGAAGGAGAGATTAGATTCATAAAATAGGGAAGAACAAAACCTAGCCCAACCAGTACACAAAGAATAGGCATTGCGGTTTTTTAATATAAGCACTAATTAGTTAAATATAATCTATTATGGGTGGGGAAAATGTGCCACTGAAAGAATTCTGTCACTGATTCTAGACATTATTTATCATAAAGGTAAGAAATTACTGAAACTTTCTGCCTGTTCCTTAGCATATATGGGGATTCTCATAGTCCTGACAGTGGGGTTCGATATGCTCAGTCCCAGCTGGTTTTTACCTGGATGGAAATTTTCTATTCTTGCATATGTCACACTCAGCAAGAAGGAAAGAAAAGTTTGGGGCCAGCAGCAAAAGTACCTTTCATTAAGATGGTGATGAATTCTGAAGACAACTTATCATGATGAGCATTGCCTCTGACATTTGTCATCACCAGGAAATTGTCTTCTAGGCCATAGCTTTTTTTTTTTAAACCTGATAGTACCTATAACAGCCATAAAGCATTTTAAAGATAGAATTTCCCTCATTTTCCTATGCAAAAGTTTATTTTGGGCATATGAAAAATGTATTACAATAGTCGATGGGATGTATTCACTTGCTGAAGCTTGTTCTTCCATAGCCTCTCTCCACAAACCCTGCAATAGATCTATGTATACACTAATATTAGAACACATTTATAATGATCTACTGTAATTACACAGGACAAGAGTTTGATTATTTTACAGCTCTTTATTTTGTAAGAGAGCAATTGAAGCATTAAATCATATTAGACAATCCACACCAGTGCTGTTACAAAACATCTTTGTATTTGGAGCAAATTTGGAATGTCTTTTCTAATATCATAGATTATTCATCTTCAGCTTTGAAGTCCTTGATGTCCACATTCTCAAATTTTGGTATCAACAGAGAGAGCAAAAAGAAAGAAAAAAAAAAAAACTATAAGCCAATTCTCTAATGAATATTGATGCAAGATTTTAAATAAAAAACTAGTAAGGAGATTACAGCAATATGTTACAAAGGCCATACATTATGAAAAGATGGGAATACCAAGAATGTAGGACCGATTGAATATTGAAAAACTACAAGAATAATTGATCATATCAGTAAAAAAAAAAAAAAGAATGCTATTATACAATAGGTAAAGACAAAACTTTTAACAAAAATACAACACCCATTCCTATTAAAAAACCCTAGACAGGATAGGAATAAATGGAGTCCTGTAATGAGAATAAACTAAAAGCCTTCCCTGCCTGATCAGGAATGAATCAAGGATGTCCATTATACCCACTATTGTTCAATATTGTATTAGAAATACTAGCTATGGCAATGACAAGAAAAAAGAAATTGAAGAAATAAAAATGGCAATGAGTAAATAAAATGATCACTCTTCAGATGAAAAGGATTAGAAGACCCTAGAGAATAAAGTGAAAAACTAGTTGAAATAATTAACAATTTTAGCCAAGTTGCAGAATATAAAATAAACTCATGTAAATCATCAGCATCTCTATATATTAGCAACAAAACCTAGCAAAAAGATATGGAAAAATAAATTCCACTTAAAATAACTGCAGAAAATATAAAATATTTTGAGAACTTACCTGCCAAGAAACCAAAGGACTTATGAATACAATTGTAAAACACTTTTTACACAAATAAAGACAGGTCTAAACTATTGGAGAAATACTCATTGCTTACAGGCAGGCCCAATCAATGTAATAAAAATAACAATTCTACTGAAATTAATTTATATTCAGTGTCATATCGATCATACTACCAAAGAATTTTTAATAGAGCTAAAAATATATATAGATAGATCAAAATGTCAACAATATCAAGTGAACCAATAAAAATAAATATGAAGGAAAATAGATTAGCAATACCAGATTTCAAACTATATTACAAAGTGGCAATGATGAAATAATCTGGTACTGGCTAAGAAATAGAGTGGTGGATCAGTGGGATAGATTAAATAACATAATATATAGTAGGAAGGGACTATAGTAAATCTAGCATTTGATAAAATTAAAGATCCAGGTTTTAGGGGCAAGCAGTTATCAATTGATAAAAAATGCTGGGAAAATTGGAAAGAGTTGGTAGAAACTAAGCATAGATCAACATCTCACATCATGTACAAAATAAGATTAAATAGGGAAATGATGTAGTGATGAAAGGTAAATTTCACAAGTAAATTAGTAGAGCATGGAAAAATTGATCTATCAGATCTATGGATAAGGGTGAAATTTGTGATCAAACAAGAGACAGGATAATGAGAAATATAATAAATAACTAAGTTTGATGAAATTAAAAAGAGTTGCATAAACAAAACCAATCAACACAGGCAAAATTAGAAGGAAAGCAGGAAACTGGAAGAAATAGTTTTATAGCAAGTTTCTCTGGTAAAAAAAAAAAAAGCTTCATATCTCAAATATATAAGGAACTAAGCCAAATTTATAAAAATATGGATCTGTCCCCAATTTACAAGTGGCTAATAGATATGAATAGGAAGTTTTTAGAAAAAATAAAAGCTTTCAATAGTCACATGAAAAAATACTCTGTGTTGCTATTGATTAGAGAAATTGAAGTACTACCTCACACCTATCAGATTGCTTTATATGATAGAAAAGAAAATTGATAAATGCTGGAGGGGATGTTGAAAAATAGGTACATTGTTAGTAGAATTGTGAACTGATCCAACCATTCTGGAGAAGAATTTGGAACTATGCTCAAAGGGTTATAAAACTGTGCATAGCCTTCGATCCAACAATATCTCTCCTAAGTCTGAATGTTAAATAGATAAAAGAAAAGACCTATTTGTATAAAAATATTTATAGCAGTTGTGTGTGTGTGTGTGTGTGTGTGTGTGTGTGGTATGATTGTGATGTAATACTATTGTGTCTTAAGAAATGAAGAACAGGATGATTTCAGAAAAACCTGAGAAGACACATATAAACTAATGCAAAGTGAAGTAAACAGAACCAGAACATTATATCTAATAATAGCAATATTATGATCAATTGTGAAAGATTTAGTTACTTTCATCAATACAATGATCCAAGACAATTCCAAAGGACTGACAATGAAATGTAGTATTTATCTCCAGAAAAATAAATGATGAACTCTTAGTGTAGATTAAAGCATATCTTTTCCCATTTCTTTAGTTTTCTTCCTTTTTTTCTTTTTCTTTTTTCTGTAACTAACAGGGAAATATGTTTTGCATAGTTCCACATATAAAATTTACATCATATTACTTGTCTTCTCAGTGGATAGGGGAGAGAGGGAAGGGAGGGAGAGAATTTGGAAGTCAAAATTTTTTTAATGATTTTCTTTTTTTATAAATGTTGTGAAGATAGTACCCTGCTGCAATAATCATTTCAGGGGGGAAAAAGAAAAATATTTATATAGAAGTTTTAGCCCACCCAGCAAACTCTAGGAAACAATTGTCATTATGTAACACTAGTTTACATCACAGGAAAACTTCACAGGAAAAAATCTTTTCCCCCATGGCACAACACTAGTGGGAAAATGGGAGAGAATTATGAAGAGGAGGGAGGAGAAAGACAAAAGGAAAGAGTCTGCCAATAATGAAAATGAAAAATCATCCAGATATTTGGAAATATCAGTTGTTAAATCAAGAATTTAAAAGCACTGGGCTTGTTTTTTCTCTTTTCTAACCAATCATGTTAGCAAAATAATCTTGAAGCAATACACCCTATCCTCTTAGTTTGGATCAAGGTCATAGCCACAAGTGTCTGGATAGATCGAGGAAAATGAGTCCCAGGACCAGAAGTTTTGCTTTACAGAATGGCAAGTGATATCCCAACAGTTACAAACAAATAGCTTCTTTTAAAAAAAACAAAACTTTTCATCTAGATTTTATGATTACATAGATGCAATCTCTATCACCTCATCCAAACTTGTGAGTCAAGAAATTCTACTGACTTGAATGCAAATGAGATTAGGAAAATAATCACATATGACCTACAACTAGCAATTATCTGTGAGAGGTGATAAGGGCCTTGATAAGACAAAGACAAAATAATCTTTCAAAATGCCAAAAGAATTCAAATAGTTGGAAACATCTATTTCATAAGTTAACTAAAATATTTTTTTCTTTTGGAGAAACCAAACTCTCCATACTTCATTTTATTTTATATAACAAAGTTTAAGAAAAACTGAAAAGTGCAAAAATGACCATTTTTTCTTGCTTTATGCTGATTTTTTAGGCATTTTTAAAAAATAAGGAGAGAACAATTCTTCCTTATGAACAATCTCTTTGATAGTGTCTATAAACTAAAATAAAAAAATAAAAATGTGTAAATTATTCATTCAGATGGTATCACTCCTCCCAGTAATGGGAAAAGATTCATTTGTTCTCATTCTAGTTCCATCAAAACTTTTCTTAGCAATTTGTCAAAAGTGGAGGGGCAGAAATCTCTTACTGTCTAGAAATGAAGAGACCCATGACTCTTTATCTTAATAACAAAGAACAATTAAATTTAAAAAAACAAAACACCAATGACTAGAGCCTTCATCATACATTTTTTATGGCACTTAAAGGTTGGTCCTTTCTCATTTAATTTTCTCAATAACCCTGTAAGATAGGTACAATTGTTATCTCTATTTTATGGATGTAAAAACTGAAGAGATACAGTCTAGCTAAAGACCCAAAGGTCCAATTAATTTACAAAGAATCACAGTCTCACTTTATTTTGAAACTTTCCTCAGCTTCAATGACAGAAAATTATGGTGCAGGTTCCAGGACTGTTACTTGGTAATGGTAATCTGGTCACAATTTCCTTCAATATATACCTTTTCTTTGAAATATAAGTGACACTTAGTTTTCTAGACAAATGCACCTATTGAGGTGACCACAGTTGCTCTTACCTGAATTGATAATTAGTCTTCCTAAAACTCTAGCCACTTCATATGCTCCATGAAAGGAAGGGGGGAGGAGGAAAGAGGAGACATGTTCTCTTTTTTTTTCTTTATTTGTAAGTTTATTTATT
Organism: Sarcophilus harrisii; assembly: GCF_902635505.1. Classification (NCBI taxonomy): domain Eukaryota; kingdom Metazoa; phylum Chordata; class Mammalia; order Dasyuromorphia; family Dasyuridae; genus Sarcophilus; species Sarcophilus harrisii. Next base: position 462,846,098 of record NC_045427.1, on the reverse strand, counting down.
TATAATACACATTGCTTTATACATAAATCAGAGAAAAAAGGAAAAATCATGGGAGAGATAAAAACAAAACAAAACAGAAAAAAAGAAGTGAAGATAGCATTTGTTGATTTACATTCAGTCTCCTTAAATCTTTTTCTGCATGCAGATGGCAATTTTCTGACCAAAGTCTATTGGATTGCTTGGAATCACTGAACCACTGAGAAGAACCAGGTCTTTCATAGTTGATCATCCCACATTCTTCCTGTTATTGTATACAATGTATTCCTGCTTCTGCTCTTTTTGCTCAGCATCAGTTTGTGTAAATCTTTCCAGGCCTTTCTACAGTCAGCTTGTTCATCACTTTTTATACAATAATATTCTATTACCTTCATGTACCACAAGCTGTTTAGCCATTCCTCATTTGATGGTCATCCACTTTTTTTCAATTCTTTGCTACCACAAAAAGCAGCATAAAAAGAGCTTCTACAAACATTTTTGCACATGTGGGTCCTTTTCCGTCCTTTATGATTTTCTTGGGATACAGATCCAGTCATGGCACTGCTGGGTCAAAGGGTATGCACGGTTTTATGGCCATTTGGGCATAGTTCCAGATTGCTCTCCAGAATGGTTGGATCATTTCAAAACTCCACCAACAATGCATTTTCCATATCCCCGCCAACATTTATCAATTATCTTTTCCTGTCATTTTAGCCAATCTGAGAGGTATGAGGTGGTACCTCAGAGTTGTTTTAATTTGCATTTCTCTAATCAATAGTTATTTAGAGCTTTTTTTTCATATAACTATAAATGGCTTTAATTTTATCATCTGAAAATTGTCTGTTCATATCCTTTGACCTTTTATTGTTGTGCCAAAGTTCTCTTTTAATGTAGTGCCCCAGTTTCCCCATTGTCCTATTTAGTTATTCTGCCTCAGGTTATAACTTTTCTCTCTTAATGTTTGATGAGATAAAGGTCTACCTCAGTTACTCTGCTCCAAAATCCCAAGCTATAATCATTCCCTCTTAAATGGTTGATGATATAAAGGTTTTATATCTTTAGTTTATAGACATTCCTTCTTAATGTTTGACAGGATAAAGGTTTATCCATTTTAGATGTCTTTAGAATATCAGTAACCTCCCTCCATGGTGTCATGCTAGGGGCCTCCCCCCCATTAGGTTATCTCCACCCAGGTACCTCCCCCATTGTGTCGTTGTTCTTGTTATCCTATAAAAGGCTTGCCTTCTGATACTTCAAGGCTAGACTCTTTGAGATGATAATCTCCTTGACCCTTGGGACCAACCATGGATCCATTGGTCCCAGTATCTCCATTTAATAAACTGTTGAATTGGTCTCTAATCTCTGTCTTTCTCAGTTTATTGGGAATTACATTATCAATTTGAGAAGGACTTGTATTCTTACAAATTTGACACAGTTCTTTATATGTTTTAGAAATTAGACCTTTTTCAGAAATACTGAATGTAAAGATTTTTTTCCCCAGCTTTGTATTTCCCTTTCAATCTTGTTTCTGTTGATTTTATTTGTGCAAAACCTTCTTAATTCAATATAATCAAAGTTGTCCATCTTGCATTTCATAATAGCCTCTAGTTCTTTAGTCATAAACTGATGAATTTTTTTAAAAAAATGTTTAATGGCAAACTTGGGCTTTTGTTTATACAGTGAAAACACAAGAAACAAACTGGACAGAAGATAAAAATTTTTCCTACCCTTAAGTGATTTTTAATACCATGACCATGTCACTGAACCTATTCCATCTTTGAAAAACTTGTCTGTGATAAATAGTATATAAAGTTCAGCCCAATTGTTACTTCTTCTTCTTTTGCTGAGGCAATTGGGGTTAAGTGACTTGCCCAGGGTCACACAGCCAGGAAGTGGCAAGTGCCTGAGACAAGATTTAAACTCAGGTCCTCCTAACTTCAGTGCTCTATCCACTGCACCACCTAGCTGCTCCCCCCCCCCCCCCCCCAATTGTTTTGCTATAAAATAAGTCATTAGGGTGATGGGACAGAATCTCAAATAAGTTGTCTTTCCAGATGTGCAGCCTGGGCAATATCTTAATTGCCATGAATCTCAATAACTTGACCCTAAAGTTTAGCTCTGTCCTGAACACAATCATGATTCAGAGATCTAGGGTCTTCTGACCCTAGACAGAAAGACACTAGCAGAACACACAGAAATATTTCCACAAAAGAAGACTTCTTGGTAAACTCACATAGATAGAAGCTGCAAAATGCCAAAGTGGGCTTCACTCAGTGACATGCCAATCCTATCTAAAAGCAGCCACGTCCCTATATAGCTCCAAAAATGGAAAGTCATTCTTTAGTGCCCTCAATCTAAGAGCCAAATACCATTCACCTCTTCTCTGTGGTTTATAATTACCATGTTAGCACTAATTCTGAATACATGACTTAAATACCTGATCTCTATTTCCTATCAAGGATGACCACTAGTTTTGTAGACAGAAGACCTAAATTCAAATTCTAATTTTGTTTGCTACCTGTGTGACCTCAAAAAACAAACAAAATTCCTTTCTGAGTTTCAGTTTCTTTATATGTAGAAGGAAAGAATTGGGCTAGTGGATATTTTAAGTTCCTTCCAGCTCTAATTTCTATGATTCTGTGGAAGTAGAAGCAACAAAGAAACCTTGATGCAATTAAAAATTTAACAAATATTTACTAAGCATGTTTTTTGTGTAAGACATTGGGGTAGTTTAAATATTTTAAATAAAGGTCTTTATTTTCATGACTTTTGCAATCTAATCCAAGGGTGTTTGGGGAAAGCAAATAATTAGTTCTATGAAATATTCAACATATCTCATACATTTCTTTGTTGCAGCACTTATTCACATATTCTACTGGGCCCGTGGGGGAATTTCACACACTTATGTTTGTTGACTCTTTACCATTTTCCCCTTCTTGACTGACCAGAATTTAGCAGAAATTCAATCAATTTACTGATCATTATTTGTTTACTGTGGCTGTTAAGTTCCCTTTTAAGCCCCTTATACTTTTCTCTCTATATTCTCTCTCAGTCATCGCTTCAGTTCCTATGAGCTTAATCCAGACCAATGACTTACACATACATTCATGTATACAAATATATACATATATGTATTTGTGTATATATGTATACACATGTACACATACACATATACATACCTATCTCCAGTCTTAGTCTCTCCTCTTTAATCTCCCATTACCAATTGCTGATTGGACATTTCAAAGCAGATATCCCAGAAACATCTCAAACCCATTAGAATTTGTTATCTTTCGCCTCAAAACCACTTCTGAACTTCCCTATTTCTGTCATAGCACTACCATTTTCCCATTCTTTTAGATTCATAATTTTGATATTGTATTAAATTTTTCACTGTCTTTTATGGTATAGCTCCAGTTATCAAATAATGTTGCTTCTATCTCCACAATATCTCTCAAAATGTACTCCTCTCCACACAGCTACCACTTTAGTTTAGGCCTTTATTTTCCTTTCCCATTTCCTATCTCAATTAGTCTCCTTTACCTAAAGTCACCACTTTAGTACCAATGGGTCTGCTTGTAACAGGCTATACTGAGCTACCAGAGTTACATTTAGAAAGATATGAAATATGGTCTGGCTTACCCCTTTTTGTTGAGATAATTTCCTACTCTGTAGAGCAGTAGGAAAACCATGCTTGGTTCCTCATTTCTCTACTCTCCTAATGTAATGCCAGAGAAACTGAGGCAAGATAGAGATTAGAGAGTTTTTAATATTTTTTTGAAAGGGAGAGATTTACTGGGACCAAATGGATCCATGGTTTGGTCCCAGGGCTAAACGAGACTATTCTGTCCAAAAATCCAGCATCCAGCAGCCAATGTGAGTTCTCCATGACATATTTATACACACAGTATATACACAGTAGCTAAACAAAGGCAGGGGAGGTGGAGTCCAAACTCTGGTGAGAGGGAATCTCCAGGCAGGAACCATTAATCTGATTCTGACAGGTTCGGGGGAAGGGGTAGGACCATAAATTCTTACTAACTGGGAGGTAAGAAAAGTGTCTAGCTAGAGAAAGAAAGTCTGGACTCCCCCTTTTTGAGTTTACACATTGACAATTTATAACCTCTGAGTTATACCAGTCTTAATGAACCAGAGGTGGGGTTTGCAACTAGGGGGATTGAGGCAGAACAATTAACGAAACTGAGGCAAGACCAATTAGGGAAACTGAGGCAGGACAATTTAGGGAAACAGAACAATTAAAGAGAACTTTAGCAAAACACTAACTCCAAGAGATGTTGTGGTATGGTGATTGAACCCCCAAAACATTTTGGGGTTTGGAACCAGTGCTGCAGAATGTGTTAAAAGAATTTGTAGACTTAGATCATCTCCAAATCAAGAGGAAAAGATTTTATTATTACACTACTGACTGGTGAGCTAAATTTGAAAAAGAGAGTTTAATGAGATTAACAAGGGGAAAGTTCACTAACAGAACTTGGAACTTGCCATTCACAAAGGGTAAAATGCCATAAGGCAGGCTAAATTCCCAAAAATGTTAGCAGAGTGTTGGGCTAAATCCCAAAAATGAGTTAGCCATTGTGAAGATTAGATTAGTAAGTGGACTAACCCTAAAAGGATTTAGGTTCTGGTGAAGAAATGGGGTACCAGTAGGTTCTTTTATAAGAAAAAAATAACTTCAGGTGTTAACCTCATAACTTGGACTTTTAATTGGATACCAGCAACTGGGGATCATAATACTATTGTTAATGTAAGGAATTCAGGGAACAAAAGGGCCATTTAAAGAGGGATAATTGGATCAATGTTCCTCTCTGATTGCCTCAGGAAATAATTTGGCTTCCTGATTGTTTACAGTAATTTAGTCTCTCCTATGTTAACACCCCTCTCTATGACCTACCCAGCAACTAAGGACTTAGGGTCTTTATTCACCCTCATCAGAGTATTAGTCAAAACTAATTGTTGTTGTTCAGTTATTTCAGCCATGTCTGACTTTTTGTGACCATATTTGGGGGTTTTTTTTGGCAAAGGTACTGGAGCAGTTTGCCATTTCCTATTCCAGTTCATTTTATAGATGAGGAAACTGAGACAAAAAGGGTTAAAGTGATTTATGTGGGCTAACAAATGTCTGAGGCCAGATTTGAACTCATGAATATGACTTTTCCAAATCCACTGTTCTTCCTATTGCACCACCTACCTGTATTTGGTTGAGGGACATTTTAGGAAGATGATGAAGCAAGTCGGAAATTTCTAGACTTCCCTAAAGTCAGGAGGATCTGATTTCAAATCTGGCCTCAGTCACTTAACACATCCTGCCCGTGTAACCTTGGGCAAGTCACTTAACCCCAATTGCCTCAGCAAAAAAAAAAAAAAAAAAAAAAAGAAAGAAAGAAAGAAAGAAAGAAAAATTTCTAGGCTTTCCAGCTTTCCCCCACAAACGGAAAATCATCAGTAAATTAACCCAAAGCAGCAAAAATAAAGGGATAAACTAGTTGTCCTCCTAAGAAAAGTTGAGAGGACATCAGAAAAGACAGGACCTTCAGGGGCTGAGGTTTGGCCTGAATGAGTTTGGCCTGGAGGCCCTAATGGCAGCTCTGTTGGGAAGCAGAATAAAAGTCAAGAAATTTCACCTCAACTTTTGCCTCACAAAACTTCAGAAAAGAGAGAGCATATGCTGGGTGAGTGTGGTACCTTAAAGAGCAAGAACATTTTCAGAACAGCATGAGTGAGGGCCCCAACTGAGAATTAGGGGAGAAGAAGAGTCCCTGAAGTTGAGCCCCTGGACAAAATTCAGAAAATAACAATAAGGAGAACCTGAGGCTCAGGGCAACATTACTCACAATTCAGGATTAAAATTTCATTACATAATAAGCTGCTAAAAAATTTTTAAACAAAATAAAAATAAAAATAAATAATGTCAAATGGCCACAGGCCCCAAAAAAGCTCTTTGAAGAACTTAAAAAGAGAGATTAAGGAAAGATTGGGGGGAGAAATGAAAGCAAGAAAATTATGAAAAGAAAATTAACCAAGTGAAAAAAGAGGTCTGGAATCCTAAGGAAGAAGAAAATAACTAGTTATTATTAATTAATAATATAACTATAATTAATAGTATTAGCTGCACTGATAAAAAAAATTATACCTAAATGCTATTATTTCCCCCAATTTAGACATAAGAAAATGAAGGAAGATGGAAATAAGTAACTTTCCCAGAATTATACCTCTCATAAGGATCTGAGGTTGTTTCAAATTTAAGTCCGTCTAACTTTAAGTTCAGTACTAGTCACTGTCACAGACTTGCTGACCTGCCCTTTATATTTATTCTTTATGTATATGCATGTATACTTGTTGATTCCCTCATTAGAATGTAGTCTTCATGAAAAACAATTGTTTTACTCATTGTATTTGCATTCCTAGTGCCTAGCACAGTGCTTGATACATGATAATTTCTTTTAAAATAATTGTTGAGGGGCAGCTAGTTGGTTTAGTGGGTAGAGCACCAGTCCTGAAGTCAGGAGGACCTGCGTTCAAATCTTACCTGAGACACTTAACACTTCCTGGCTGTCTGACCCTGGGCAAGTCACTCGATCTCAATTGCCTCAGCAAAAAATGAAATAAAATAATTGTTGATAGATTTACATACCTAATAATGATATTTTATGAGTCAATAAACCAGAGTATCTGAAAAAATCAATTAGGTATTGTGACAGCTTCCAGAAGAAAAACTAATTTGAAAAACTAATTTCCCTAGTGCATGATAAAGTCATTTGGCCAAAGATGATTGCTGACCTCTGGCATAACTGGTCTATAGCAACACACACACATATTAAGCTCGTTCTCTCTGTCTCTCTCTCTCTCTCTTTATATATATATATATATAAAAAACAGGCTATAACTTGGTGATCTCATCAGTTCACATAAGTCCATTTATCACTTCTCTGGAGGTAACTCAATGTATCCAGCCTCCTCTCTTCTGAGCTCCAGTAACACATCTCCAAATACTGTAGGTGATCTCCAGCTAGTGATCTCATGAGTATCTCAAACTCAACAAGTCCAAAACAGAACTATTTCCTTTCCCCCTCTTCCCAAATTCTCAGTTTCTCTCAAAGATACTACCATTCTTCACAGTCACTCATTTCCAGTGTCCAATCAGTTATAAAGTTTTATCAAATTTATTTCCACAATATTGTCTTCACAAACAGCTGTCACTGTAATTCAGGCCCTCATCACTTTTTATTTGATCTGTTATAATAACCTCCTAATTGGCCTTCCTACACTCAGGCTCTGACTCTAATCCGTCATCCACACAGCTATAAAACTGATATTCTAAGTGTGCAGATCCTAGCTTGTTTCTCCCTCCTCAAGAAGTTCCAAGAAAGGTCAAAGGGTCTAAAGGACTCCATGTGAATGATTCATGTAAAGGACATGGACAAGGCTGACAAAGATGGGTTATGAGAAAATATCCCCATCACTGTGATCATAAATAGGTAAAGTATTAAAAGAAAACTTAGCAGTGTTTTGAACATAATTTCCATACTTCAAGGGTCTATATTTTATGACTATGCATTCTTCATCATTAAATATAGATCATAACATCTCCATGCCTCCAGATCATAAAAATTCACCTAGTGACCAACCTTTTAGGGATAAGTCCCTTTGAATTTATCTTAATCTCTTTTTTTGGATGAGCCACTTTTCCAGTTTACCTGGACCTGCCAAAGCTTTCACTAAGATGGTACAATTAAAAACAAACAAAAGTTAACACTACACTATCAGATTGGATTGAAGGAGGGCTTGAGTAGAGAACACTTAATATTTGAAGAACAGAGCTGACATGAATATTGTCCCAAAGCCTACATGCTTTTTAAAGCAAGAAAGAATACCTGAAAGAATACTGAACTAAAAAAATCAGAAAATCTGGCTTCAAATAGGCAAATTACTTAACCTCCAAAATCTATAAAGAAATAAGGAAGAAGGCAATAGGATAAGGTAGAGTATATAACGGTGTATAGATTAAAAGGAATGGCATGAAAATCATGTAGATTAATGGGAATGGGATAAAGATGGAGGAAAAGGATGGGGGGAGAACATAAGGGAGGGATGAGGAGAGGTGAGGAGGTTAAGTAATAGGCATCATTTTATGACAAAGAGATTTAGGAATGCTGGTTAAGTAACTTGACGTAGCTGATAAATATGGTTTGGAACTCAAGTTTTCTTGACTCCATACCTATCTACTTTGCCACCTGTCTCCATTATATGCAAAAATCCTTTTAAAAGTACAAAGTGCTCCATAAATATAATGTGCTAGTATTAGTTCCTTTGAGATTCCAGGATAAGATATATCAATTTCTATTTCTACACATGCTCATAACTTAGTTTAAGTTCATCACTGTGTCTGATTACACCATCAAGCATCAATTCAGTCATTAAAGCAGACAAAATAACCTATATGTCAATCTGATCAGCTATACAAACCCACTGTTGATCTAATTTGTCAGTTTATCATAACAGTCAAGAAAGACACATCAATCATAGTTGAGTGGACTCTGCTAAAGTGAACAGATACAACCAAAGCTTTCATGTAGAAGATAATCTAAGTCCCAGCAACACAAATAAGTATAATATCAATTCACATTGACATGGGTTTTACGGTTTGCAAAACACTTTCTCTACCACAACCCTGTGATTTACATAATATGTTTTAATTATTATTATTTTTTTTGCTGAGGCAATTGGGGTTAAGTGACTTGCCCAGGGTCACACAGACAGGAAGTGTTAAGTGTCTGAGACAATATTTGAACTCAGGTGCTCCTGACTTCAGGGCTAGGAATCCACTGCACCACCTAGCTGCACCCTTGATTTAATAATTTAACTCATCCTTGACTATCTCTTAAGTCAAGTTATATAGACACCTCAGGGTCTAATGTGCCTGAATGTACCTTTAAGACCTAAAAGATAGTATGTTATTGATGTAAATAGAAGTGTTTTTGGTACCTTGCCAGTACCTTAATGCCCAGGGAACATAAACTAAGAATGTAAAGGCGTGGGATTTCATAGAAAACTGGAGACAAATATGTAGAAGAAAGGGATAATGAATACCAAGATATTCTGTAAGCCTTATCACATGCAGTATTCCCTAAGGCAAAAAATATAGGCTTAACAATCAAGAACAGATTACTCTGCAAAACTAAGCAAGATCCCAGAGGGGGAAAAAAAAAAATTTAATTTAAATTAATTTAATTTAATTTAATTTAATTTAAATATTTAAATATTATAAATATTATTATTATATAAATAATATATTATAATAATTATATAATATATAATTATATAATTAATATAATTATATAATATATAATATAATATATATAATATATAATATATAATATAATATATTATATTATTATAATTATATAATAATAAATTATATAAATATTATTAAATATATTTATTTTAAATATTTAAATTAAATTAAATTAATTTAATTTAATTAAAAATTTTAATTTAATAGCAAACTTTCCAGCATTTCTGATGAAAAGATCAGAGCTAAGAGTAAACTTTAAAATATAAACACAAGAGTAAAGAGAATCTCAGAAGACAAATTTATTTACAGCTAGTGTAGAATAGGCAGTAATTTCTCTCTCATCTTGTGAGGTACCAGAGTACATGGAGGGAAGTTCAATGTTGTCCTGTTTAGCCAGAGAAAATAAAATAGCATGGAAAATCAGAGTACAAAGATGATCCTTTAACTATCTATAAAGCATATTTCTTAATTTTACTTTTTATTCTGAACACCAAAAAAGGGAACAATTCAATCTAGACACAACACAAAAAAGAATATTATATATGAAATCGAGTCTTCATTTCACCTTGCTTGATTTTTAAAAATATATAATAAATTTAACACATTACTTTCAAAAATGACTTGCTTGTCTGTGCTTTCTAAATGTCCTGCTATTCTATTTTGAACATTTAGAAAAATGGCCTTTTTAAAAATATCACTATTGCTAAAAACGTGTTAGTTAAGCAAAATGAACCCATATAGTGGCTATATCCAACAACATATATATTTCCCTGCTGTGGGTCGATCACCTCTCTTGTCAGGAGGCTGGCAAGATGTTTCATCATAGGTCCTAAAGAGATATGGATATATGGATAATTATTATTTTAATCAGGGTTCTTAAATACACACACACACACACACACACACACACACACACACACATACATATAATCCCTCCTTTATTGCTACAAAGTATGTTGTTTTTTTTAATTCTAGAGTTTATTGTATCATACTCACCACAGCTAGTATTCCAAACCTTTCTCTCCCTGAGTCCCTTATACAACACAAATATCCTTTTCTCCTGATAACCTTTTCACCTACTTTATTGAAAAGAATGGGACAATCCATGGTAAACTCCATCATCTCCCATATTCCTTACCTCAAAACCTCTCTGCCTTCTCACCTAATCTTCTTTGCTATCTTGGAAGATCAGGAGCCCCAAGCCTTGTACTTTTAACCTTTTTCCCATTCCTATCTTTTGGGTATCTTTCCAACCAATCAACTACTCTTTCATGTTTAATCTATGTCTATCTACTCCCTCCTTTCTTCCTAAATTGGGCTACAAATATTTAGTTCAAAGGTATAGAGTTAGATCTAAAAGAGACCTTTGAGCACTGACTCCAAAACGCAGAGCTGACAGAGATTAAAAGATTTACTCCACAGCTAATAAGTATCTGAGGCAAGATTTAACCTCAAGTCTTCATCACTCCAGACCCTCTATACACTCCATCCACGCATTAAAATCTTTCTCTTAATACTACCATCTCCTCTATATCTTTCTTCCCTTTCATTTCTAAACCTTCAGGAGAAGCTTTTACACAATTTTAGCATTCACTTATTCTTCTAAATTTGTAATATGGCTTTCAGCCTGATGGCCTTACTGAAATTGCTCTCTCAAAAATCACTATTCTTAACTGCTCAATTCCTTTTTCTCAGACCTGATCCTCCTTAACGTGTCTGAAGAATATGACACTATTGATCACCTCTTTCCTCTTATGTATTCTTTTGCTTTTATTTTTATGATATTATCCTCTCATGGTTCTATTTCCAGATTGCTCCTTTTTAGACTTATTTGCTAAATTATCATTTATAACCTCCAATCCAATGTTGGGGCTCTTGTTTTAGGCATTCATACTGTTTTCATCAGCACATTGGGAGTATCAGCTCTATTGCAGATAACTTTTAAATCTATACTTCCAAGCTAATCTTTCCTAATCTCTAATATTAGATATTTAACTTATTTCTGTTCATTTTTATTTGAATGTCCTAATAATACCCAAAATTCCACATCTCAAGAACCGAACTCATCTTCCCCCCAAATTTGTTTCTCCTCCACACTTTGCTATTTGCTACATACTGGATTATTTTTTGTTTTTGCTTGATTTGGTTTAATTTTGATGAGGTTTGGCGCAGGGCAGAGAGTTGTAGGAACCCCTTATGGTTGGGACAGATCCAACGTGAAAGAATTCATGTACCTGAAAAGTTAGACTGGCAAAAAGAAGTTTATTGGCCCTGAGAAGTCAGCTTTTGCTAGGAGGCCTACATCCTTAATGGCAAGGTCCTGACAGAGAAGTAATAATGGGAGGAGCCCTGAAACTGTCCTCTGACTTTGGTGGGGGAGGGGAGGGGGACTCTTGAGAAACTCTCCTCTGAGACAGGCCCAGGGAATCAAGATAAAGTGTTACATTCTGTTATCTTTGTGGGACTAGCCACACCCTCTATTGAGTTGAGTCAAGGATAACTCCTACTTAGTGGAACTTAAGTGGTCTCATTTAGCTGGAGATCTAGATTTGTTATTTCTATAGACCTCTATTGAGTTGAAAATCAGCTCAGAACTGTAACATTCTCATTAAAATGTAATGTTCTCTGTGGAGGTTTTCTTGGGAGCAGCCTCTGTTTCAGTTCAGTAATCACCACACGGGTAGCCAGAGGTTAAAGTCCAAATCCTTTATTGTCTCCTTCAAAGTCTTGTCTCCTTCACTTGGGGCTCTGCTAGTTTTTCTGGAGGCCTCTCTCTCTCCTTGATTCCAAGTGCTTGAGCTATCGCCGGCCTTCTCTGGCTTCTGAATCTCCCCAACTCCAAAGGTTTGTGCTTCGGCCTCCAGCCACCACAGAGGTAGACGATGGAATGAATCTGTCTCAGTCTCCAAGAGCTTCTAGTGCACTTGTCTTTCTGGCCCTGAGAGCTCCTCCATATATGCCCCACACTGAGTATACACCAATCATTATATCACTAGGAAACCATTATTTGTTGTAGGATTAAATCAATGCTAAACTAGATTTAATCCTTGTCTTCTGAATTCCACTTAGTACCTTGTTTCAAGTTCTGGCCCATAACATTTCCTTGTAGGATTAAATCAATCATACTGAACCATGCTAACTTAGATAACTATTGTCTCTATCAATTACACTGACTTAATACCTTGTAAGAATCCTTTGTTTCAAGTTCAGAGTTCCCCCATTAAGTGGTCCCATTCAACTGGAAATCTAGACCTGGGGGCAGTGATAGCATTGAGGGAATCTCTTTGGTTGAAATTTCAGTCTCAGATTTCCTCATAAAAACACACAATTTTTGGCTCATAATTTGCAGAGGTCCAAAAACAGGACCACGCCTTGTCAAGTAATCTCTCTCTCTCTCTGGCACAGCTGTCTGCCAAGACCCTTGCCCACTGTGAAGACATTCTCTTAGCGTTAACCCCTCTTTATCTCTCTGCCAGTATTTCTCTGCTAGGACCTTTATTTCTCTGTCAGGACTTTGCCACTGAAGAAGTCAGTCTCCTAGCAAAAACTGACTTCTCAGTGCCAATAAAACTTCCTTTTTTGCCCAACTTTTCAGGTTCATGAATTCTTTCGTGTTGGCCCTATGCCGACCAAAAAGGGAATTCCCATAACTCTCTGCACTGCCACTAGAACCCCATCATTTGGTTCCCTAACCACATCAGTTTGGGTTTTGTTTGTTGTGTTTTTTATCACTTCCACATCTCTTACAGACCATACTTTTTTTTCTTTTTACCTTGCTACCCCACCATATTCAGGTTCTCATCATCATTTACAGGAGCTAACTATAATAGCCTTCTGATCTTGTTGCCTGATTTCACTCTTTCCTCTCTAATTCATTTTTGTCATAGTTGTCAAAGTAACTTTTCTATCAAAGACACTGTTCTGACTATCTCACTCTCTGACCCAACAATATTCACTGATTCAATATTGTCTCAAAGAAGTGATTCCCAACAAATGGCTCACAGACCTTTATGGGCAAGATGCCATTTCATTAAATGACTCAATGTAATAAATGAACAAATATTCCTCTATAGATTTAATAAACAGTATCTCACACAAAAATGTCTGTTCAAGTGTTTGTTATTTTAATTAATAAACTATAAATTCATTAAAAAGTGTTATTAGCTAGCCTTTTGTTATTATGTTTTTTCTCAATTAAGGGGTATCAATAGTGTAACTATCATTTATCAAATATTCTCCTATTCTAAAAGTTTGGAGGGAAACCTGCTATATAATAACATATAATTCTCTTAATCTGAGATTAAAGGCACAATATAAACTGACTCCAATTTACCAATCCAAAATTACTTTACTTGATTTTATTTCTACACAATCTATGCTCCCAAGTAACCACTATCCTATTTTCATCTTGCTATTGAGGGATGAGACACCCTAACAGCCTTGTGAGTCCCCAGGCCAGTTTTGTAAAAGAATTCACAATCCCAGTGTCTAAATTGAGGTTTAGCAAAAAGAGTTAATTGACCCTGAGGAATATTCAGTGGGCTCCTGATCAGGAAGGTAGTGGTGTATTGGGAGACAGAATTCAATTTTATTTAGTCTTCTGTGACCTGGAGCTAAGGAGGATCTCCTAAGAGAGTAATCTCCAGGTCAGTTATGGGTGGTGATTATTCTCCAGGCCAGAAACTAAAGAGTGGTCACCAAGTGAATTGAGTCCAGGTGAAAGGGAATGGGGTATGAGCCAGAACCAGGAGATTTAGGGTTTTCTGACCCAGGCCCCCACAAAAATCAGAGGACCAAAGAGTCCTATTACATCATTGCCATTCCCTGCCTCCTTGAATTTGCTCAGGCCATCCTCCATGCTTAGAATATACCTTCTTCCTGAATTCTTAGCTTCTTTCAAACATCAGATCAAATGCCACCTCCTATACATAGCCTTCCCAGATCCCCCTACTAAAAGGTTTATCTATTTCAGATTTTCTAAAATAAATTTCTCCCTTCACTACCTTTTCTATTATGGCCATCTCTGTATAATACATAAGTTAATATGCCTTCTGCAGATTTATTTCATATATAGAGAGCTGGCAGTGAAGATAAACTAAGAGTTGAGAGTTCAGAAGGCCTCTAGTCATGTCTCTAAACAAACCTCAGGACACATGGAAGGGAGCCTAATGTGATGACCGTGTATTTTAAAATCAGCTGGAGTCAGGAATTCAGGTTAAGGGAAAATCTTCAATCTTTATTCTCAGTAGAGGTGAAGGGGGATCGGAGGTGAAGGGAGGATCATGATCACAATGTATGCAGCTGCAACATTCCTGTTGGTCTGTTCCAGACCAGAAGCCAGCCAGCCGTCTCTCCCTGCCACTCTTCCTGCCCCTCTGCCTCCACCCACCAAAATCGTCATTTCCTATACAATACATCAAGACTTGCACAAAGAGTGGGTGGGGGTCATTCTTTCTCCAAGCATATATATTAATAGAGTATGGTCCAATTACTACTTAGCCTCACGTGCTTGGGATTTCAGTGCATCAACTCAAGCTTCAGCCCATTACATCTCCCACTTCTTTTGTTTTAGAACACAGGTGGTCATGCCATCCCTGACTCCTCAGGGAAGTCAGAGCCCCCAAAGGGGAGGTGATCACACTCTCCCTGATTTCTCAGGAAAGGAGGTGAAAGCACCAAAAAGGAAGTGATCATGACCCCCTTGACTTCTCAGGAAGGGAGGTGAAAGCACTAAAAAGGAGATGATTACACTCTCCTTGACATCTCAGGAAGGGAAATGAAAAGCACCAAAGAGAAGTGAGGGTTGCTAGAGGGTTTCTGGGCTGAAGGGTCTTATTATGCACAAACCCATCTGCATGGGAGGTATTACACAAGCACATAGCAATAACGCAGAGGCTTTTAGTGATGACCCTCCCCTCGGTCAGTGCAGGCTCAATGTGGTGTAACAAACATGAATTGTACACGCAAGTAGCGGGACAGCAAACAATATAAATCAACATGGTGTTGTAAAAGATCGCCAAAAGTCCTAGAAGGAGGGTAGGTAAACAACAATCACACATACACCTTCTTCAGCAGCCAAGAGATAGTCCAAAACCAATCTATTGTCCATTGCTTCACATGTCAGGGAATCCAATGATCCCCCTAAATTTTTGAAGTCCTGCAAAAGTCTTTTTATGTGTTAGGGAATCCAATGATTCCAGCATATTTTAAATTCCTGTAACAGTCTTATCATTTCTCAGAGAATCCAATGATTCCTGAGGGTTTTCAAGTCCTACAACAATCTTATGTCTCAGAGAATCCAATGATTCCTGAGGGTTTTGAAGTCCAACAATTTTTGATGTCCATGAGTCAAACACCATAACTGCCATGCTCTTTCAATGGTGAGCACAATCAGCAACAGAACCACCAGATATTTCTTGGGTCTTCTCCTTTGTTTCAAGGGTTTGCTCTGTCTCTCTCTGTGATGAACAAGGTGAATACGGCTCGTTGGCACCCATCTGATTCCTTCTCTACCTGTAGAGATACAAGCAAATCCTCTCCCCCAAGTAGTTAGCCTATCTGGTCCCTTCCATTCACCACTTTCTGGGTCTCTCCACATCATCTGGCGATTATCTAAAGATAGTGGAGCTGCTCACACTGGACACTGCCCTTCCGGTGGGTTATAAAACCTATCTGCCGGAGCCAGTGCATCTTTGTCAAAAATCAAGAAGTTAATAGTATAAAGGTAGATTTAAAAGTTCTCTAGGGTTACCTGTGGCTCCCCCTTTCTTTTGTTTTTGGAGGAGCATCCTAATGTCTCTGTTTCTCCTCTCTACTATTGCCTGTCCTTGAGGATTAAAGGGTATGTGAGTGGTGTGTAAAATCTTATACTGTGCACAAAAGTGTGCAAAATGTTTGGAATTATATGCAGGACCACTGTCTGTTTTTATTGCTTGTGGCACACCCATAATGGCAAATGCTTGTGTGAGGAATTCAGTGACTACTCAGACTGTCTCTTTTGCTGCTGGTATTGCAAAAGTGAATCCTGAAAAGGTTTCTACCACAACGTGGATAAAAGACAGACAACCAAAAGATTTATAATGGGTCACATCCATTTGCCAGATTTCATTGGGTCTCAAACCACAAGGGTTCTTCCCTGGAGGCAGTGTAGGAGCGTGGAAAGGAAGGCAAGCCGTACAGGCTTTTACTATGCTCCTAGCTTCCTCTCTTGTTATTCCAAATTGTAAACGTAAAGCTCAAGCAGCCTGATGATATTTAGAATGAGATGCCTGGGCTTCTTGGAATAAAGGAGTATTGACCAACATAGTTAGAAGGCTATCTGCCTTTGAATTGCCATCAAAAATGGGAACTGGAAGTCCACTATGAGAGTGGACATGCAAGATATAAATCTTACCTGGATGCTTTCTCACTTGCTCTTGAAGTTTCTTAAAGAGCTGATATATATTAGAGGCTGCAAATTTTATTTGAGCTGTGGCAATTCTATGTACCACACCTACTGAATAGGTCAAATCAGATATTATATTTATGTCTCCTGGATAATAAGTAAGAGCTAGAATGGTCTCATACAATTCATTCTGCTGAGTGGACTGAAAAGGAGTTCTGACTACTCTCTTTATAGTTAAATCATGAGAGTATACAGCACAAATATTATGTGTGGATGCATCTGTGAAGATAGTTGGTCCTTTAAGAGGAACTTTAGAAACTTTTTTTTCAAGAATCCATCGCCAATTATGTAATAGTCTGGTTATCTTTAATGGAGACCCATGTATAAGATTTGGAGCCATGGCTAGTAAAATTTGCCACTCCGGGATGGTCTCACAGCACACATTAATTTGTGTATTGGTATAAAAGGTGTATTTCTTGTCAGGTCTTGTCCCAAATAATTGTACTGCTCACTTAATGGCCTTTAATAAAATTCTAGCCACAAGCACTGGGTAAGGAGTAAGGTTTTGTTCTGGTTGTGCCAGGAGATTCACCCCCTCTATCACACCGTCTCCTTGATGAAGGACTGCTGTGGGTGCCTCTTGTGTGGCAAAAACTGATATTTCCAAAGGTTTTTGAGTGACTCTTTCAACCACATCGGATAAAGCCAGTTCAACTTTTCTCAAAGCCTCTTGAGCTTCTTTTGTAAGCTGGTGTGGTGAATTTAAAGCACTGACTCCCCTTAAAATGTCATATAACGGTTGCAATTGATAGGTTGTTAGGCCTAACACTGGTTGCATCCATTGGATATCTCCTATCAATTTCTGAAAATCATTCAATGTGTTTAGCTTCTCTGTTCTTAAGAACAGTTTTTGTACTGTAAGCACCTTAGGGTATACTTCATATCCTAAATATTGAAAGGGATCATGTCTTTGAATTTTTTCTGCAGCTATGTACAATTTGTAATTCTTTAGTGTTCCTATGGTCTTTTGTAGACATGCTTCTAACATTTGTTCCTCAGGTGCACATCCCAATATATCATCCATATAATGTAATAGCATAACTTTTGGAAATGCTTTTCTTACTGGAGCAAGAGTAGCAGCAACATACATTTGACACATAGTGGGGCTGTTTTTCATTCCCTGTGGCAAAACTGTCCATTCATATCTTTTATAAGGCTCAGCTAAGTTAAAGCTGGGTACTGAAAAAGCAAATCTTTTCATATCCTCCTTATCCAGAGGGATAGAATAGAAACAATCCTTAATATTTATGACCCAAAGAGGACATTCTCTAGGCAATTGAGTAGGAGATGGAAGTCCAGGCTGAAGAGTTCCCATAGTTTCCATCTGGTCAGTCACCTTTCTTAAATCTGTTAACATCCTCCATTTTCCAGATTTCTTTTTTACAACAAACGGTGGGGAATTCCAAGGACTTAGAGAAGGTTGTAAGTGTCCTTGGTCCAGCTGCTCCTGTACTATATCTAACAAGGCCTGAATTTTATCGCTACCTAAGGGCCACTGTTCATTCCACACTGGTGTATCAATTTCTATTGGATAGGAACAAATGAAAGTGTTGTCAGGCCTTCAACAGCAGCCCTGCTTAAAAAATCGAAGTACTCATTTTTAACCCTAATTGCTGTAAAACGTCTCTTCCCCACAGATTGATGGGGATTTTTTCAACTATAAAAGGAGAAAAAACTCCTGTTTTGCCTTCAAAAGTCCATCTCATGGGGCAGCACTAACTTCAGCTGCTATTAATTCTCCTATGACAGACATGTAGGTGTCTGCTTTAATCTGTGGCCAGTGACTGGGCCAATTGGCACCTCTAATGACTGTACAATCTGCACCTGTGTCTACCAATCCTTCTAATGGTAGGCCATTTATATAGATCATGAGCATAGGTTGGTCAGCTGTTATGGCTGCTGTCCAGTATATTCCTGGATTTTGTGGTCTGGAGTCAGAATCTGGGTGACTATCACCAGGTTGTGTGAAGACTGCATATTTTAAAATCAGCCGGAGTCAGGAATTCAGATTAGGGGGAAATTGTCAATCTTTATTCTCAGTGAAGAAAGATCGGAGGTGGAAGGGAATCGGCGATAGTAATGTGTGCAGCTGAGTCAAGAAGCTAGCTAGACCAACAGCCACACGACCAGCAGCTACAAGCATGGAAGCCAGGCGAATCTCTCCCTGGCTCTCTTCCTGTCTCTCTGCCTCCACCCACCAAAATCGTCATTTCCTATATAACACATCAGGACTTGCACAGAGTGGGTGGGGGCCATTCTTTATCCAAGCATGTATATTAATAGAGTATAATCCAATTGCTATTTAGCCTCATGTGCTTGGGACCTCAGTGCATCAACTCAAGCCTCAGCTCATTACAAGGTTGCTTATTAGGATTCTGTATGAGTAAACCTGATGCTACTACTTCTCCTGGGTGATAAGTCACACATTGTCTACCTGTATTAGTGACTGAGATATTATCTACACATTTCCCAGTTTCCCACATCAATGTGTGGATGGACACTGTTTCGTACATACAAAAAGGAGGTGAAATGGTCAAGCCTACTGTGCCTGGAGGCAAGGGATCCATAGGCTGGAGAGGAACAGATTTCCCTCTCCAGGGAGTATCTCAGTTGTCTCAGCTGCATACAACTCTATTCTCCCTAATTGTAACTCCTTTCTCCCATCAGGTTGCTTCCTGACTGATTGATTGTGTAATCCCTTTCTCCCATCATATGGCTTCCTGGTTGTTTGGTCATGTCTGGGTATTGGACTTCTAGGCACTCTCTGGGTGTACCATTGGCTGCCATCATGCCCCACATGTTTTTTGCCTGGGTCCCTGGGGCTGGGCCCCTCATCCCGTTTCCCTGAACCTATCTACATTCTGAGGTCCAATGGAAGCTTCTGTTGCATTTTGGACATGGAGTATTAGGTCTTGTTCTCCCAC
The DNA here is from genome assembly GCF_902635505.1 of Sarcophilus harrisii. Taxonomy (NCBI): domain Eukaryota; kingdom Metazoa; phylum Chordata; class Mammalia; order Dasyuromorphia; family Dasyuridae; genus Sarcophilus; species Sarcophilus harrisii. The sequence continues at coordinate 462,826,444 of NC_045427.1, read as the reverse complement.
CCTGTTTTCTCACTCTGTCTCTGTGCCAACATTGAGCTTTCAGGTGCCCTACTTTACCACACTGAAAGCATTGACAAGTCTCTCTGGAAGTCCCTTGCCAGAAGGGGCCTTGTCTTCCCATATTGGGATCTTGGGAAGTCTGCATCATAGCCTGGCTATAAAAGGCATTTGTGCTCACTGTGGCACAGCATCTTATGAGCTTCTCTAAAGGAGCATCCTTGTGCAGTCCTAGTATAATTCTTCTGCAAACCTCATTAGCATTTTCCTTAGCAAGTTGCCTTATCAAAACGTCTGTTATTGCTTCACCATTAGTTCTTGTGATAGCAGTCTGCAAACGTCCCATAAAGTCAGCAAAGGATTCATTTGGCCCTTGTGTTATTTCTGTGAAGGCCTTACCCTTGTCGTCTTTATTGTGGAGAGAAGCCCACACTTTGATAGCATTAGCAGCAATTTGCTCATATGCAGCTATGGAATAATTAATCTGTACTGCAATGTCTGCATAGGAACCTATCCCTGTTAGTAGGTCATAGGTTATTGCAACATGAACTTTACTTTGACTATTTTGTTGGGCTTGTATCCTACAGAACTCACTATATTCAGAAAGCCACAAGTAGTTTTGTCCAGGTTCTAGGAATACCCTTGCTATGCCTAGAGTCATTAGGGGTCAAGATTTCAAAAGCCAAATTCTGTAATAACATCTTTTTTTTTTTTTTTTTAATTTAATAGCCTTTTATTTACAGGTTATATGCATGGGTAACTTTACAGCATTAACAATTGCCAAACCTCTTGTTCCAATTTTTCACCTCTTACCCCCCCACCCCCTCCCCTAGATGGCAGGATGACCAGTAGATGTTAAATACATTAAAATATAAATTAGATACACAATAAGTATACATAGCCAAAACGTTATTTTGCTGTACAAAAAGAATCAGACTCTGAAATATTGTACAATTAGCTTGTGAAGGAAATCAAAAATGCAGGTGGGCATAAATATAGGGACTGGGAATTCAATGTAATGGTTTTTAGTCATCTCCCAGAGTTCTTTCTCTGGGTGTAGCTGGTTCAGTTCATTACTGCTCCATTGGAAATGATTTGGTTGATCTCATTGCTGAGGATGGCCAGGTCCATCAGAACTGGTTATAGTATTGTTGTTGAAGTATATAATGATCTCCTGGTCCTGCTCATTTCACTCAGCATCAGTTTGTGTAAGTCTCTCCAGGCCTTTCTGAAATCATCCTGTTGGTCATTTCTTTCAGAACAGTAATATTCCATAATATTCATATTCTGTAATAACATCTTAACATAAGCTGATGTAACCCCATAAAGAGTGCAATCCCTTTTCAGGTCTTTGAGGATTTCTATATCAAAAAGAGCGCATTTTCAACTTTCTTGACCTGAAGAATTAAGCTGTTGAATTACATGAAAAAATGTGATGCTAGAATTCTGTTACATCTCTCCCTTCTGCTTTGGCCTTAATTAGTCCCTTTTGCAATCTAGTCATAGGAGCAGCTGGATGTTGGGGGGGGAGATGCTGGTGCTGTCACTGCCCTCCTCCTCCCTCTATCCCGGAGGGTGGAGTTGATGGAGGAGAGTCAATTACCTGCTCCTTAGGTGGGGATGAAGCTGCCTCTGATTCACCACACCCTTGAGCCTCACTTAAGTCTCCATGCCCTGTGGGGATATGGTCCTTAATCTTTTCATTATCTTCCTCCTTTATCTCAGGCTTCCCCATTTGGCTATTTCTAGAGCTTTTTTTCTTCTATAAATCATAGGGTTCCTTAAGGCCAACTGTATTATATTGTATAAATAGAATGCCTGGATGGAAATTGAATGAAGACTGTTTTCTTTGTAATATGCAGAGAGCTGTTGCCCAATTAATGTCCAATTATCTCAAGAGATTTGCTCTTCCTCTAAGAACCAAGGGGAGGTGCATTTTAATGTACCCAGAAGTCTAGCTATCTGTTCCCAAATTATAAGTAGCCCTTGGTCTTCTATCAGCTTAAGCATGCTTTCTATAGCGCCACTCCTGGGTGGGGGTGAGGAGGTGGGAGGGGGGAATCTTTAACCAGTATCTGTCCCATTCAGCCAAAAAGGTTACTAGTTTAGTTTTTAAGAAAATAAGTTCCCTGTTTAAATCTATTACAATACTCACCCAAGTTCCTGGTCACTGGAGACTTCTTCAGTGAAAGTAGGGCCCTTGATTCCCACACTTGGGCGCCAAATGTGATGACCACATATTTTAAAATCAGCCGGAGTCAGGAATTCAGATTAAGGGAAAATCTTCAATCTTTATTCTCAGTAGAGGTGAAGAAGGATCGGAGGTGAAGGGGGATTGGAGGTGAAGGGAGGATCACAATCACAATGTGTGCAGCTGCAACAGGAAGCCAGCCAGACCAGAAGCCAGCCAGCAGTCTCTTCCCGTCTCTCTTCTTCCCCTCTGCCTCCACCCACAAAATTGTCATTTCATATACAACACATCAGGACTTGCACAAAGAGTGGGAGAGGGCATTCTTTCTCCAAGCATATATTAATAGAGTATGGTCCAATTACTATTTAGCCTCACGTGCTTGGGACCTCAGTGCATCAACTCGAGCTTCAGCCCATTACAAACTACCTGAAAAAGTTCTCTAGATCCCAGGTTTATGGTTTCTACTTTTGCTGAAGTATTGTAACACTGCCTCATAGTTCAGCCAAGAGAACAAAACTAAAGAATCTGCAGATCCCAGGTTTATGGGTTTTGTTTAAGCTAACAGAGCTTAACACTATCTCAGAAGGTAAGAAAAGAGGAAGTCAGCAAAGAAATGGCCAGCAAGAAAATAGAAACTTAAAAAAGGAGGGACCTCTCCCATTAGTGAATTATTGTGCAGATTGCTCTGCTAGGAAAAAAGACATCAAGCTCTTACTCCAGAGTTGTGAGTTGCTGTAGATGTACCCTGACTGCAGATGGGTTCAAGCCTACAAATTTGTTTGAGACATTTTGTGACACTGGTCTGTGACCCCAAACTTTTGGGACCCCTTTCCCAACCTCAACATTCTCAGTAGCCATCATCAATCCATTGACCATATAACCAAATCTTCTCTAGCTGAACTTCCAACTGAAGAAGAGATTTTGAATGCCATTAGACTCCTCCCATATGGCCAAGCTCCTGATGCTGATGCTATTCTAGCAAAAATTTACAAAGCAGGGGTCCAACGCTTATATAAAAGCTGATTAAAATCTTCTAGGTTATATTGCAAGAGGAGGTTATCCCCTAGGAGGCCAAGAATGCTTCCATTATCTCTATAAAGGAAAAAAGAAATGAGTTGTTCTGTGACAATCATGGAGGAGAGGGTCTCTCTCTTAGTCAGTGGTAATGAGATTCTTGGCATAATCCTCCTTAATAGGCCATTCTTTCACTTGACAGATGGTCATCTACCTGAGAGTCAGCTTCAGAAAGGTTTTAGGAATGGCTGATATGGTGTTTGCTGCCCAACAACACCAGGAGAAATGCCAGGAGCATAACAGAGGTCTGTCCAGAGATCTGTCAGTCACAAGGGATTTTGGAAGGTCATGACAAAATTTGGGTGTGTGGGGATTAAAATTATCCCACCTATAACAAGACAGCCTGAGGCAGAGGTCTGAGCCAATGGCACTTTATTAAAGGACCCTGGTCCAAAGTGGACCTCAGATCTTCCTCATGATCTGAGGTGCCTCCTCCTTCCACATAAGATGGAGGAGCTTCTCTTTATTCTGGGCAGAAGGAAATAGTACAAGCTATCACAGTCAATGACCTTAGTGGTCATATGATAGTCACATATTCCTATTGGACAAAGGATTACTTTAGAGGTACAAAAATATTCTGGAGGACTTTTCATGTAGTTGTGATCTCTGTCATGTTGGACTTGGTCATCATTACAAGGCAAAACAAGGGTAGAAGGCTTTTAGCTAACTTTCTATAGTGAAGCAAGCAAACTTAGAATCTGCAGCTTAAAGCTCTGGGACTTTATATGATTCTATCAAAGTGATTAATATTGATCAGAATAGAGTAGGAGTCCAAAATGAATTATTTCTCTTATTCACCCAGAGAAGGTAATCAGAATTGCATGTCAGTTTCATGATGACATGCTTACATGGGTTCTGGATAATGGAAGATACTTTCATATTTTTCCAGTCATCAATGCAGTGAAACATAGCTATATGTTTGTTCCCATGCTTTTTAGCATGATGTTGTGATATCTTCAGAGAGGATAAAAACAACATCTGGGTCAGCTATTGACCTAGGAGATACTGATGGCAAAAGAGTTAACAAAAAAAAAAAAAAAAAGTCAAAACTAAAGTAAAGAGAGAATTGGTGTTTAATTTTTTGTTCACAGATGATTGTATACTCAGTGCAGCCTCAGAGGTTGAGTTGCAACAAAATATGGATCAATTCTCTTTGCCACTTGTGCTAATTTTGGCCACACAATTAACACTAAGAAAACAGAAGTTCTCCTGCAGCCAGCACCACACCATCTGTATGTGGATACTTGATACAGCAAATGGAGAAATTTTAAATGTTGCGAATAAGTCATTCACCTTGGCAGCATACTTTCCAAGGATGTTCCCAGAGATGATGAGATTGATATACACATTGCCAGAGCTAGCTCAGTGTTTGGGAGGCTCTGGAGGAAAGGTTGGGAGAGGGGAGGGATTAGGGTGCCTACCAAATCGAAGATCTTCAGAGCCATTGCACTGATTTCATTGTTGTATGCTTGTGAAATATAGACAATACACTATTTGACTAGTCTTCAGAAGATCACTTGGCAAAATAAGGTACTAGACCCTGAGGTCTTTTCTTGAGCAGAGCTGCCAAGCCTTCACATTTCAGTGCAGAGAGTGCAACTCTAAGGCCCGGTTCAAATGTCAATTGTTTATTTGCCTAAAAGACTATTCTACAGAGAACTCCCACAAGGCAACCGACATGGAGGTCAGAAGAAGGGGTGCAAGAACATACTCAGGGTCTCCCTGAGGAATTTTGGAATTGAGTGTGAGACATGGGAGACCACTCAGCATGGTATGCTTACCTCAAAGAAAGCAATGCACTTTGTGAAAAAACCAATGGAGCAACACAGAAGAAGGGTGAGATTTATTTAGAGACATCTCCATTTCAAATGTTCATATGGATTATTTGGTCTGACATATGATAGAACCTTCTGAGCTTGTTTAGGTCTGATCAGCCACAGTAGGACACATGGTACATTGACCCCGACATAATGATGCCATTTTGATGAAGGACAACAAATAGGTACTTGTTACCTACTTGCTACAAGTAGGTAACTTTCTTGCGATGATGCTTTAAATTAGTAATTATTTTCCCCCATGAACATTGTATATATTTGTAGGAGAGTATGCTCCTTGGTTTAAAGGTAGAATGTTATATTTTAATTATTGCTTATTATCTATTTAATCAATTTTTCTGATCTAGAATTAGTGGAATTTTCTTAGTTGATTTCGTAGTGGCCTCCACCAGTGGAGATACAAGAATTTCCTCTGGAAAGCTCCAAGATGCTGATATACATGTGATAGAGTGAGCAGACCAGAAAGAAAAAAGAGAAGAGTTGGGATTGGGACCTCCTTTCCTAACTAAACAGGTTTTATTCAATTATATTTAATTTAATTGAATGTTTCATTTGCTCATCATATGCTTTAAGTTCATGTCCAACAGTGTTATCTCTCTGAGTGCAAACTTCTAAAAAGCAAGGATTATGACTATATCTCTGTTAGCTTAGTCTATACACTAAGCTATACCCAACTAGCAGAATCACAGACATACATATAGACTTAGCAGGCATTTCTGCTGACTAACAAATGTGGCTTGAAAAGGAAGAGCATTTTTCTTGTCATTTTTCAATTTCACAGAAAAGATTTTGGTTCTTAAGAGTTACATTCCTCTCTAGCTAGAAAATTAAACTGAAAGCTCAATTGGAGATACAATTCTCGTCCTGTAAGGTCTTAATAGACTGGAATCACATTGGAGTTTTCCAGAGCAGAACTGTGAACAATCAGAGACTTTTTCTAAAGCAATTCTGGAGTGGAGTGTCTGCACATGAAAAGAAGATCTACTGATCACATATATGGATTCTTTATGACTTTCTTGACCAATTTCTGATTTTAGCACCAGAGGTCTGCTTCAATTATAACTTTAAGAAATGCCTTTTCTGATTAAAAAGTGTATGCAAAGGAAGACTTGCCTTTAATATGTCTATTTTTAACAGTGGCTTATTTTATGAAGAATATGTTTCTATATTTTTTTCAAAAATTAGAATTTTCTTAATCTCAGCAATCTACTCAAATCCTCTAAGGAAATAGCTAAATTAGTAGCAATGTTAAGGATTTTTTTAAGGCCTTCTAAAACAAACAAAAAAGTCTCTAATTTTCAAGGAATCACTACAAAAAACTGTTTAAACACTTACTTACACTAAATAAATTACTAGTTGATTTCAATAATCCTTTCCTCCTAAATTCATGAAGAAAGTCATAAAAAGGCCACCAAAATATCTACATGAAAAACAGAAAAATAAAAAAGCAATTGCTCCTTATTACCATGACATGGAACTTGTTTGAGGTTTTTAAATTATTTGACTCAATTCATTCCTGGTATGATAATCACATAAGTATACAATAGAATTCTGTTAGAGCTCAAACATGATAATTGTACAATTAATTCCTTCCTTTTAGTTAATGGGTTCTCAAAGAATTATTTGATCAGGACATTTATGGAAATCAAAGTAATTGCTAATTACTACAGTCTGTGTTGCTTGGGTATATGCATAGTTAGATCCAAACTATTTTTAATGCTTTCTCTCTTTAGGAGAGAAACTGTCCTACTACTGTCACTGTCACTACTAAAGAAAAAAAAAAGATTCATAAATTCATTCATTTATTCAACATGTATTTATTAGGCATTGGGCACAATGCTAGGCACTAAGGATCGATACAAAGACAAAGAAACATAGCAGTCATTTATGTTTTGGACATTTGTCAATGTTCTTAATGAAATGTGATATACAGAGATCAGTGTTATCTGCCAGGTAGGGTCTAAGCAGGGAGGAGCACAGTCCTGCTGAGTGGATTCTGAATTTTCACTCTCTACTTCACCCAACTCTTTTTTTGCTACTCCATTATATTTGTACAAATAAGCACATCATTGTACTGTTCCTCTCCATTGCCCATTATACTAATCCATCAGTTGTCAGCTATAGTATTTTGTAGATTGCTGACATGTCATCTTTTATTTTTTCACTTAGGCAAGTTACACATTTTTAGCTCCTTTAATCTTTCCTCATATTTCAGCCCCTCTAACCTTTTAATCACATATCATTCTCCCACACAGGGTGGGCTTATGCCCAGAAGACAATCAGACAGCAGCTAAGTTACACAGAATCTCAGAGTGGGAAAGGCCTTCAAAGGCCATTTAAGCCAACCTGAATCTGACCAAGAATTCTGCCTACATCATCCCACAAGCAGCTATTCAGCCCCTTATTCAAAACCTCCTGGGAGGCAGAATCCCCCTGGCAGTAACTCGTTCCATTTTTGGACAATTCAAGTTATTCTAAATACCTCTAATTGCTAGTAAAGTTTTTCTTCATTGAGCTAAAATGTGCCACTCTTAAACTTCACCCCAACTTTTGTGCTTCCCTGAGTCAGGAGTAACAGCAGCCTCAATTTAATTAATTAATTAATTAATTTCCATATAATATGGAAATTAAACTCCGGAAATTAAACTGAAAAATTCTCAGTAGCCTAGTGGTCAGGCCTCTTTATAAAGCTGTTCACCCTTGTTTCTGACCTACATTCTCATGTACGTAACAGGAAGGGGGGAAAAGTTGGGAGGAAAAGAATATCATTGAGTCCCTTGGAAACAAAATCTAATGTATATATAGTGAGGATTTGTGCATGCCCAAATCTGTTAATATGGAAGCACCCTGCTTTTGGAAATAGTTTTCCTCCCATCCTATGTTATCCTATAACATGGTTGGGAATAACCTTCTATAATTCATTGCATAGTTGGAACAGGCTACATCTTTAAAGCTGCCAGACTCTGGGACAGCCTTATTCTCTTTTCTGTGAGCTCTTTTCTTGCAGCATCCAAAGACTGAAGATCATATACAGTTCACCCACAATGTGGTTGCCATGAACTGAACTGGGGAGGGAGAGTACCTTCCTTCCCTCCCTCTCTCTTTTAAACCCCATCATTCTAATAAATGGATTTGGGATCTCTATTCTGATTTTGTTCTCAGTTTCATTTGCAGATTCCAATTCCCACTAGCCTAGGAGTTTGAGCTATGGCAACCTTAGAGTCAGGATTCTAGGAGGGATATTGCAGTCAACTAGCCCTGTAGGGAAGCCATGAAAGGCCAAAGTACCTGGAACTCGAACCCAGTGAAAAGTTTTGGACTTGGAACTTCAGAGTTGCTCTACAGGAATTAACTAAGCTATTTGTATATTTGTTTTTATATCTTTGAAGTAAAAATTTCTTTGTAGCAATATGAACAAAAAGTGGGTAAATGAAATTGAGATGCAGGGAACTGAGAGAATACTATTGATAAAGACAGGAGACATTAGTAGAGAGTCTAAATACCCTAAACTCCCTTAAGAGTACTAGAGAACTCTGGGAGAAGGGTGGAATATAACATACCTAGCCTTCCAGCCGCAAGGCCAAGATAATCAGTGTTATATCTACAAAGCTAAATTGATGAAATACATAATTTAGGGAATGATTTCTTGCCTAACAAAAAATATTTTTCACCTTTTAAAAGCTCCTTTGAATAGTGAACTTCCCTAGTACATTTAAAACTCTTTAATTTACCAACATTCAATTGACAGAAACAATCTGTATGAGAAGAGGCACCTTTCTATCGATCAATCAGCAAGCAATTACTAAATACCTGCTCTGTGCCAGGTAGAGTGATAGCACTGGGGATACAAAAACAAAAGCAAAATAGTCACTGCCTTCAAGGAGATTGCAATCTAGCTAGGGGAAATAAAACATATACATATAATGACATAAGAAATAATTACAAAGTAATTAGGGGAAGTAGAATAGAAATAGTACCTGCTCTAAACGTTTGTAGAAAATGCACCAAAAATGGACCAAACTGGATCTTCATGGGGAAATCCCAGAAAAAATTACAATAACCTTCAATACTTCAACAACAATACTATATGATGATCAATTCTGATGGGCGTGGCCCTCTTCAACAATGAGATGATCCAAATCAGTTCCAATAGAGCAGTAATGAATTGAACTGGCTACACCCAGCGTAGAGTTACAATAAGTCATCTTTCAAGTCCAAATTGATATAGGGAGACAGAGAGGTCTATGGATACTGGGGATGGATTCTGACTAATGCTAGTCAGAGACTATTTCAGCACAGGAAAAGGCTATTCACCAGAACAAGCAAAAGTCCCAGATCCTTACCAGGGCATCCCCTGACTCATAGCAGGACATCTTAATGAGGAAAGGTGCCAACAAATAATTTTGTTTGCTATTACTCAGCTCCAGGGTGAATTGATGAGGATAATTTGTGCCCACTGGGGATGTTCACTGGATAGAGAGACCCTGAGTGATATGCTAAGAAAGGGGCAGATTCAGAAGCAAGCAACATAAGTATAAAACTTGTAGAGGAATAACCAGGACAAGAATTCTAGACCAAAGGGGACCTTGTAGTTCTATTACTCTGAAACAGCATAACTTTCCAGCTAGCTGATAGTGGATGAGTCTAGCAGTAATTTTATGGTTTAGATAGACCCAAGGCTGGCTCAGGAACAGAACTCAAATCCAGGAAGAAGCAATCAATTTTTCTTGGATTAGATCATTTTGAGAGTATTGAAACCTTTCAGGATTCCGCCTGCACTGTCCCTGAGATTCTGTAATAACACTCAATTACCCCAAGAAAGCAGTCAGAGAACCAGATCAGATCCCTCCAGAAGTGCAGCAGTCTAGCTTTAACTTCAAGTCTAAAGTTAGAAAGTAGGCTGGAAGAATAAACAAAGAAGAATCCCATCATATAAAACTATCATTCAAGATACAGAGAAGAGAATGACTCCCAAACAGCTACAATGAAAGCCTTAAAGAAAAACATAGCTTGGATACATCTTGGAATTCCTGAAAGGAATGAAGCAAAAGTTTTAAAAATAGTTTTGTCAATGAAATGACAGTGCTAGAGGGGAAAATTGGAAAAGAAATGAAAGTTAGAGAAAAAAAGAATTGGAAGGGGAATGAACAGCTTGGCTCAAGACCTATAAAACTATACAATACACACCTACAACATTTTCTTGTTATTCAATTGTATTTGACTTTTTTACCTCATTCGTGGCAAAGATATTGGAGTGGTTTGCCATTTCCTTCTCTACTTCATTTTATAGATAAGGAAACTGAAGCAAATAGGGTTAAGTGACTTGCCCAGAGTCACAGAGCTAGAAATTATCTGAGGCCAAATTTGAATGCAAGTCTTCTTGACTTCAGGCCCAATGTTCTTCCATTGCACCACCTAATTGTCTCTTTAAAATAAGAATCGACTAAATAGAAGACAATGATTCCATAAGAAAAAAAAAAAATTTAAACAAAGTGAAAAAAAATCTTTTAAAAAATAGAAGAGAATATAAAATATTTCATAACAAAAATTGATTTGACAAACAGATAAAGGAAAAAAAATTTAAGTCACAGGATTACTTGAACCCCATGATCAAAACAAGAACCCAGGCATCATATTTTGAGAAATCTCAAAACTGCTCAGATCTCTTAGAACTGGAGAGCAAAGTGAAAATAGAAAGAATCCACCAATTTCCTTCTCAAAGAAATCCCTAAATGAAACTAAATGAAACAGTACAGCCCAAATTCAGAGATTCTGGGTTAAAGAAAAAAAAATTGTTCAAGCAGTCAGAAAGTAAGAATCCAAGTACTGAGCAATCATAGTCAAGATCACACATGACTCAGTAGCCATCATTACCAACATGTGGAGAACTTCTAATACCACACTTAAGGAGTGAAAAGATATAAGATTAGAGCCAAAAATAACTTATCCAGAAAAACCAAATATAATTCTAAAGAGGGGGAAATGTATCTTTAAGGTAAAAATGAGACTTACAGGCATTCATGATGAAATGATCAGGACTGTGTAGAAACTTTGAATCTCAAACACAGGACTTAAGTGGGGGTAGGAGGAAGGTTGTAAGGGAATGATGGAATAATGATAAAGGGCTAAACAAAAACTGTTCACATTCTAACATGTGGATGTTTCCCTACTGAATGAACCCTATTATCTTCAGGGATCATAGCGAGAGTCTAGTTAGACAGAATATCTGGGAATAGTACTATAATATCTGGATTTTAAGAGAAGAATGGAAATAAAGGTGAATAGACTAGGGGCAGGGAAAGGAAGATTAGGAAACACTATTTCGTGTGTATAATTAAGATACATAAGTAGACATCCATACAAACAAGAGGCAGGGGATAATGAAGGGAGTGGCTGACACTTGAACCTCACTATTATCTGAACTGGTCAAAGAAGAGATGGATATTTATATCCATAGCGGGGTACAAAAATATATCTCACTCAATGGGGAAATGGGAGAAAGGAGAACTGATGGAAGAGTAATTTAAGGTCCTAAGCAAAACAAACTCTAAGAATGTGGAAAAAAAATAGCTTTTGAGGTGACAAAGAATGGGAATCTGAGGGGATGCCCATCAACTGGAAAATGGCTGATCAATTTATGATATAAAAATGTCTTCAGGATATTATTTTGCTATAAGTGATTAAAGAAAATATTTCAGAGAAATCTGGGTAAGTAGGTATGGCCTGATGCAGAATCAAGTGCACAGATACAATGATAGCAATATAGTAAAGGCAAAACACTTTGAAAGAACTCTGATCAGTGTAATCACCAGTTATGATCCCAAAGGAGTAATGATGAAATTTGCTGTCCATCTCCAGACAGAAGAGTGAAGGACTAAGAGTGAAGAGCAAATGGTTCTGGATTTTCTTCATTTTCAATTTAGGAGTAAGGTTGGATAGAAGAGAAAGATAGCAGATTTTTGCAGATTTAAAAAAAAAAATTGTTGTTTTTTTTTTAATAAGATAATTAAAAGGGGTACTAGGAACTAAAGGGATCAAAAAAAGCTTCAGGTAGAACATAACATTTGAGATAAGCCTTCAGGGAAGCTAAGGATCCTAAGAGGTAGAGCTAAGGGAGGGCATGCTTAATGTGAGCACAGACAGTACAAAGACACAGAGGTAAGAGTTGGAGCACCATGAGTTAGGAAAAGTAGGAAAAGTTTGGTTAGATCATAGTGTTTGTAGTTTGTAAAAAGCTGGAAAGAATATGGAACCAAGTTTTGAACAGCTTCAATTATACTCCTCTACTGAGTTGCCCCAAACCAAATACACCAGTTTTATAGAAAGATTATACTCCTACTCTATACAGGTCACTTAATGTCACCTCTAGTATATAAGCAAGGACATTATTCATTTATGAGTCTTAAAAATTACAAGTTTCTCCCAAATTTAATATCAGAGTCTATCAGAAATAAATACAACAGAAGAAGGTCCCATTTTCTCCCTGTATTACTGAATGTGTAAGAACATACTTTAAAAGATCCTTATATCATAGAACCTTAGATCTGGAGCTGTTAAGTACCTTTAAAGTCAAATTAACAAGCACATATTAAGTACTATATGTCAGGCACTGTGCTAAGCACTGAGCTTACAAATACAAGACAGAAAGACAGCACCTGTCTTAAAGGAGTTTGCATTCTAACAAGAAAAGACAACACATATAAGGGAACTGAAAAGCTAAGTATGAGGTATTGAAAGAAAGCCATAAAATGAAAGATGGGATGGTCTGAACCTGTCCTTAATATGGACATTGCAAGAGGGATGCACTAATGGAAGATCACATGGGTGAAAGGAGAAAGAGCTGAGTTACAGTGGTGAAATCTAGAGTGTGGTCATTTAGAACAACCTTCTCAGTTTACTTATGAAGAAACTGAGGTCCAGAGAGTTTAACTGACTTTTTCAGAGTCACCCATTTAGTACTGGAAACAATAATTCAGCTCAAGTCTTCCTTATTCCAAGTCCAGTGCTCAATTCACTATACCACCCTATCTTGTCTAAGATAATAATTGGCCTTATTATATATATGATACTCATATATATATATATATATATATATGAAGTTATTAATTGCTTTTATTCTCTGCTCTAGGAATATCAGCCACTTTTTTTCCTTTTTTAAGTTTTATTGATTTTTTTCTTTTAAATTGTTAATTTCCAATGATTCCTTCTTCCCTCCAACAAATCCTTCCTTTATGACTAATATGTATAGTTGACAATCAATATCTGAATATTGGCCATGTCAGAAAATGTGCATATGCTTTATTCTGTTCATACTGTTTAACACCTCTTTGCTGATAGAAAGGAAGTATGCTTTATCAAGTATGATGAATTTAGTAGTTAACAAAATGCTTGGCAAATAGTAGGAATTTAATAAAAACTTGACTGATGGGTCAGTGCACTGATCAGAGTTCTAACATCTTTCAGAAATGTTTTCTAAAACATTATCATTGGACTTTTTATGTTTCTTATTCAGTTTTCATCTGCAAATTCCACAAAGATTGTTCCTGTCTGTATGTCCATTAAAAAACTAGTAAATTTGAATATCTGAAAAAAAAAATCCAGGTGCTTCAAATTCTGCCTTTTTATTAGCCAGAACAATCAATCAATCAATCGGCATTCCCATGTATATGTTTAATAATGCTCGTAGTGATATTGTTGAAAAATGGTGATAATAATAATAAATTATAATAGCCAGCATTTATATAGTTCTTTAAAGATTACAAGTACCTTGCACTGGTTATATCAAGTGTTTTCTGAGTTAACAAAGAATGTGTTCAGTCTAGTGTTTAGTGTCAAATTCATCTTTTCTGTAGCATAATGTATTTGACCAATTTATTATATTTTATTGCATTGAACTGAAACATAATTTAATGCAATAAAATGTGTCAAACCACACTTCATATGCTTTTACATGCACATGTGTGTATAACATACATATATATTTTTCTATTAAACAAAATGTTTAACTAGTACATGTCATTCACTTAAAGTTATCACAATAAAGATGATTCAATAAGTTTTTGATTCTGATGTTTGCTCTCATAGCTTCTGTCTACTATTTATTTTCTTTCCCAGGCCTTTTAAAAGGATGAGTCAATATTTATGTAACACTGAGGTTTTTGCAAAATGTTTTACATATCTCATTTTATCTTTGCCACCAATCTGAGAGGTAAATGCTATAGGTATTGTTTTGACATATAAAGAAACTGAGGCTAAGAAAGAGTCACTTATATGCCTGGAATCAAACAGGTAGAAAATGCCTGGCATTCTTCCAACCCAAGTCCTCCTGGCTCTAAATCCTAGACTTCATTCACTATGCCATGCTGATTAAACCCTGACAATCAACAATTTCCTCCCTAGATACTTGGTAATTTATCACTGTTTATTTTTTCAACCATTTCTTCATTCCTATGAACAATTTTTTTTAATGCAAGTTAAATTAAAATTGGGAAATCATGCAAAGCATTCAAAGACCTCAAGCTGCTCCCAGACACAAAAGCTCATCTTTTTAATGCCAATATTTTCTCAATGACACTATGAGGTTGCAAATCATGGGATAGCTCAATCTCAGAAGAATAATAATTGTGAATCTATATTGATAAAATTGTAAACTTATAAAAACACTGAAGCATAAATTAAAATAATTTTGCAAGTAACATTTTGAAAAATTGTAGTTGGCAAATGCTTTGATACAACAGAAAATGGACTATCTCCCTCGTTCATATAATCTACCAGCATTGCATTTTATTAAAAATGTATATTTGATTCAAAAATGGTTTTCAGTCCATATATTCAAAATACTTTTTTGATATTCATAATCCCATCTTTTAGGCATCCATAGATATTATCTTCCAATTATTTTGCAAAGCAGTAAAATGAATTCAGATATTTTCAAATGATGGAAATCTGCAAAAAGAAATCAATATGGTATTTCTAAATTTACCAAGTTCCTTTGTCAAAATTAAGTAGAAATTGTTGAATAAGAATATAGGGAAATGATTAATTTGTATCAACCACTGTGGAGTATTTAAGGCCATTGCTTCATTTTGGGTTAATGAGGCTCCATCTGGACATTGCCCCGTCTCAAAATACCCATTTGCTTATGATATTGAGAGGAAGACTAAGTTGCAAACTGAAGTGTGCTAGTGTCTGTTACTGTTCTGGTATTTCTAGAATGGTAGCACATTACATCTTCAGACTGCTGCCTAGAATGTCTTCCTTTTGCTGAATCAAAGGAGGAGACAGGGAAAAAAGTACTAGCATTCCAGTGTTCCATGACTGGTTGACTGAGCTGTCAAATAGCACCAAGTCAGCCAGTTTGTGTGTAAACAGTAATTATAATTGACAGTTCACCCAGATCCTTTGATGTTGATGTGTACCATAACTAATTTTGGAAACTTATTATTATAAAATTCTTTCATATATCCTTAATTAATAATCTAAACTATATACCTGCATTTATTTAAATTATAATACTCTTTCTTAGTTACACAAAGATTCAGAGACTTTTGAGGTCATTATTTAAACAAAATTATAGTTGAAACCCCAACAGCTATACCAGCCCATCACAAATAACACATGAATTCAAAAGTAAATGGCTTTTAGCTAAAACAGTACAGTAAGATAAGTAATAATCAATTTAATCAGATCATAAACATTGATTACATTTATGATATCTATATCTCAACTTTTCAGGGGAACTCTTGTCAATTCCTCTATGTCGTCAACATAGCAGTGAAACTAAACTCATACTTCAAGTATTGAAGTAAAGAATTCAAAGCTGACTGATCAGTCACTCTCCTTTCCATCTCAATGTAACAGTTTAGTCCATTAGTGAAAAAGCACTGATTTGGGAGGTCTAAAGTCATTTCTGAACCATTTTGTTGTACCATCTGTATTAATTAGAATACTCTAAATAGGATACCTGAGTCCAAGACCAAGTCGACACCATTTTCTTTCTCTCCACATAGATATCTTTTCTTTTTCTTCTATCTTTGCTCTCGTCTACACTTTCATTACTCTATACCAGCCTTTCACTGTGATGTTTTGAAATATTTTTTTTAAAATTTAAAATTCCCAGGGGAAAATCAAGCATGGAGTGTTACACCAACTTCACTGGGTAAATTTGGGAGATCCATTGGAAGCTTCAGAGAACATCTAGAGCCATCCTAGAATCGGCAGTGACCGACAGCAGTTTCTTCAAAATGCCCTGAGAAATATACTGAAGATAAACTGGATACAACAACAACAAATCTCAGAACTATACAGAGGCACTGATACTCAGAACCCAAGCCTAAATATCTTGAATATGCAAAGTGAGAGTGTACTCCCAGTTTTGGAAGACATCTCATTGATATCTTTAATGTCTTTGATATACCTGATAATTAATTACCCTTTCTAAAAGTGAATTAACACTGCCTGATAATCAATAGTAATATACTAGATAGGCTTAAGAGCAACATTACCAGAAAACTCTAATCCTTTAGTTATCCCTATGATCTTGATGGGAGGACTAGTCAGCTATCCTCTGGGAATTCAACCTACCAATGTTAGTAAAACTTTGGGAAGTACCCCTGAAGAACATGAACTAGATAGATAGATATAGATATATACACATACATACATACATACATATATATATGTTTGCATATACACACACTTAATTTAATTTTGACTTTAAGATATATAATATTGGTATAATTTTGGAAGAAACATTTATTTCATACCATTCTACTAGATTAGATCTCTAATTATTATCATCATTTTATTTAAATAACAAAAGAAGCTTTGACCAGAAAGGCTAGAACATTAGATCCCTTCTTAGTATAAATTATTTTCTTTAAAGTTTCACAGAGAGAAAAAAACCACAAGGAAATATGTAAGATAAAATAAAACCTTTGTATAAAGCAATCCAAAGACCAATAAATTTTAATAAAGTTATATCTGGGAATCTGCTCAAGAGTAAACAGAAACAGGTTTTTAGATCCAGCATTCTTTATGTAAATTTATCTAATGACAAAAGATGAACAACTAAATAAATCAAGGCTGGGATCTTCCTAACTGACTTCAGCTCTGCAGGGAAACACAGAATGTGATCATTTTGAGCCTTCTTTTCACAATAGTAGAGAAATAACAAACTCCTGACCATTAGTTAAGCTTTCTGGGATTTTCTGCCTTTCAGGTCTAAAATTGGCTGCAAAAAGAGAGAGAATAATGCATTTTAGACTCATGGAGCTTTTTGGACCATTAAATGCTGACCAGATGGTCCATTTTTAATAGATTCTATTTAGCTCAATGAGGCATGAAGTCACTATATCTTTGAAATTCTTTTTATACAGTCAAAACCAAGTGTGGAAATGAGCAAAGCCTAAAGAATTTAAACACTGTATACAGTCAATACAGAAAATTGTAGCCCATTGTAGTAAGAGTTTGAATGCTTATAAATTATGGATCAAACCCCCATTCTTAAAAATACAAAACAAAAAACTTAATGTTTCTAACAGTATGGAATTATCTAATAAATTGGGAGGCAATGAAGTAAAATGGTACGATGTAGAGTCAAAAGACCTGATTTTGAATCCTGATTCTACTCTCCAAATTCTAAGCAAATCTCTAGGCCTAAGTTAAAAAGATTGTCCCTTCTAACTTTAAATGCTATTAGGTCAGAGTAGAATATTCTTGCAACATGACTTATTGTTTTAAATATATACTATGCATCCTAAAACACAAGATCCACAGTAACATCCTGTCTCTTGGAGGTAGGGCTGTTCCTGATAGCCTTATTATAAAGGGGTTTCACTGCAGTCTTTTTTATTTAGATTTGGGGCATGAGATTTAGGGACAGGTCTCTATCTAAATTGACTCCCTTCCCTTTTCACATTTAGATTTTTAGGATTCCCTTTCTTTAGGAAGGAGGTAATAGATTTACCTCCACTACTATTATTATTAATGGGAATGAACCTGGTTTTAATTTTCTTCCCTAAATCTTCAAATTATCATTTATTTAAGGAAATGAAAAACATTTATCCTTCCCCACAGCTCTAAATGATTCTAGTGACTCCAATTTTAATGTCAGCCATCCAGTTTGGTGTCCAGTTAGTTCAGAAAATGATTTTCTGCTGAATTAATTCCATCAATTCACAGCTGTGCTGATTTTTTGATATGACAATGAATCCTGCTTCCTCTTAAGTTATCATTGACAGCTTAAACCTAAGTATTATTCCCCTACCCTGCTATTGCTATTTTATTCCCTGTTCATCCATCAAATACATGATAGATACTTATCAAATAATTACAAAAAACAAGAATCAAACCAATATCTTATAACAGAGGATCAGGGAAATTCCTTTGTGGGATATAGGACAGAAGGTCTCTCCAGCTGCTGGAAGACTGCCTTCCCCTTTTATATGATTTCAAACATTCCTGGGGAGGCTACTCCAAATAAACATTGCTCCAGGATCTGTGCAAATAAAAGTAAAACTCCTATCTTGACAATCTTTCTGCTCCAGCCAAGTGTGTCAGATTTCATGGGCTTCAAAGGCCCAGTAGAATTTCAGATTAACTGCACCACAGTAATGGTGTAATTATCAACTTCCATATATCTACTATCAGGCACCTAAAGAATGAAGTTGCATCATCCTCTGGAGGAAGAAAATGGAAAACAGCATTGTCCCCATTGCACAGAAAAGCTAATTGATATGGTACAATGGATAGAACACTATATTTTAAGCTAGACATCCTATTTTCAAATAGTTGGTTTTTTTCCCCCATTGTTACTAAAAGAAGATATACTTAGCTATAGAAAGAAAAGAATATCCAACAAATATTTTTATCAATGACAACCTGAGTTAATTCTGTATGAAATTAATTCTGAATGACTTGCCCATTATGGTCTGTCCACCAAAATCAGAGAGCATTTGGAACACCTTGTGTCATTTTATATTCTGTATTCACCAAGAGATGATGTCAACTATCTGAACTTTTAGACATCTGAGTCAATAAAATCTCAAGGATGATTCCAATCCCTTTTAAAGAAACACTAGCCTAATTTGTCTATACAAATACTAATTTGTCACGGATTAATATATTTCTCCTATCACTTTTCTATTGTCAGACTATGGCAATGACAACTGAGGTAGAAGAAAATATGAGTAGTCTACGAACACTATAAAACAATACTGTGGGAAACTTTTACAAAAACCTCTATCTCATCGAGATACTTCATGTCTTCCTTCATGTTATGTGCTCTAATATACTATTGCCAGGACTACTTTTTGTTTCCCTTTCTTCCTGTCTATGACTTGGATAGTTATCCTATAAACTCTACCTTAACTCAGCACTTAATAATCTGTTTAAAGTTTTATATCATTACTTAGGTCATGTCCTTTCTTCATGGAAGGGCTCTACTCAACCATCATATCCCACTAGGATAAAACACTCAACAAGCAGTATCCAGCCTGTGCTTTGTCTCCTTTGCTATTTTCTTTTACCTTTGTCCTTAAATGATGGCACTCCAAGTATTCTCTCTACTTACTTCTTTGTCTACAATTCTTACTCTTACCAATTTTATCTACCTTTGGTGTAAAAACCAAAGTCTGTTGTACCTTCTGCTTACATACCTAATCAATTTGCAAATCCTGTCATTTCTGCAGATCTTTCCTTTGCATACTGCATTCAAATTCTTAAACTCTACTACTTAGTGCCTGGATAGTCATTCTGGGATCTATTTCCTCATTTATAAAAGAGTTAGTCTGGATGACCTGGAAACAACTTTGAGCTCTAAATCTACACTTCTATGAGCAATTGGCTGGAGCTTATATGGAACTATTTGCCTTTTTTCATGGCAAGAGGCATAGTCTTTAGCTTACATTGACTATTTACAAGAAGTAGGTTAGAATTTTTAAAATGTTAAGCTAGTCAGAAAAATAGTCAGTCATCACAAACACTATCCTTTTAATTAGTTATCACAAATTTTATCACACACCCATTTTTATAATGCCACAAAGTAGATGCAAGTGTTATTACTTGTGTGTCTCTAAGGAAATGTAATTTTTAAAATTCTGTAATAAATCCCAAAATTGTCAACAAAGACAATCAAATAAACATACAAAATAATTTAAAACTTACTCAAAATACTACAAACCATTTTATGAGAGTAAAACCAAATAAATTAAAAGTCAATATACAAAGGGGGAAAAATGCTCTTGTTCTATGATTTCTTCTAGGTCTTTTTTTCTATCTACTTCTGATTTTGTTTTGCTTTCTTTCTTTTTAAATATCCCTGTAGTTAATGTATACACAATTCTCTACTGAGAATTTATCTCTCATTTATCTATCACTTTAATCGCTTTCTATCACTTTATATAGGTCTTCCCAAATTTCCATGTATTTTTCATATTTTTGATTTTTTAAAATGGCAAAATAATAACATCATAATTTACTTTATTAATTTTTCATTTAATTTAACTTTTTCAATTAGCAACCATTTTAAAATTCATTCTATCTCTTACCCCAATTTTAAAAAAAAAGAAAAAAAGAAAACTCTTGTAACAAATTTGAAGTCAAGAAAAACAAATTCCCATACTCAATCTGATGACGTTCGTATCCCCTTGATTCCCAGTGATGATGAGGTTAGTGACAATAAGAGAGTTGTTAAAATCCCCTCTAGTCGGCCACGTTCAAAGTGAAAGCATTCGCTCATCCCAAAATATTATTGGAAAAATGAAAGTTTATTGTTGAATAGAAACCAGTTTGCCAAAAAACTGACTTCTATAGTGGCAAAGCCCTATCAGGGAAATGGAATCTGGCATTGAGAAGAGAATGCCTTCTCAGTGGGCAGAGGGTCCCAGCAGCTGAACAAGCTACTTTAGGCTTTCTGCAAGGAGTGAGTTTAAGGAAACCTGTTATATAGTTAGCTCTTGATGGGGGGCTGGGACAGCCTGTCCAGATCAAACCAGGATTTCTCAATTCATTGAGAATTTAGAATTTCAAAAACATCAATGGGAGTTGATTTGCACTTGAATAGTGTTGCTTCTCTCATTCTGGGAGGATGGGTCCTCTTTCTAGACTCCTTGGAGCCTGGAAGATCCTGATCTCTCAGATCAAAAGGGGGACACAATTTTAATTTTAAAGGGAACAGTTTCAGAAAAAGGAACACAGTTTCAGAGTGATAACCTTAAAGGGAACACAGCTTCAGTAAAGAGAACAGTTTCCCTCCCACTTCAAATCTGTCCAAAAATCATATCAATTTATTTAACCATTCTATAACTGCTAAATACATAGGCTATTTCCAATTTTTAACTTTTATAAGTAAAGCAGCATAAATATTTTTGTATAGGTTAAGTCCTTCCTTCTCGTATGATATTTTTAGCATCAGGTCCTAATAATGATAGGCAGCATAGAATAATGATTGAAAACTCTGTTTTGAATCAGGGCAGGCCTTGGTTCAAGTCCTATTTCTGACCTATAATAAAAATAGCATTTATTCTTTGAGCAACTCACTTAAGCCTATTTGCCTCAGTTTCCTTATCGATAACATGAGCTGAAAGAGGAAATGGCAAATCATTCCAATATTTTTACCAAGAAAACCCCAAGTGAGGTTACAAAGTGTTGGACACAACTGAAATGACTGAACAATAACATTTATATAATGCTTTAAGGTATACAAAACATTTTACACATATTATCTCATTATATCCTCCCAATAACTCTTTGAAGTAGGAGCTACTATTACTATTACCACAGAAGCTGAAATGTTTTTAATTCAAAGTCCAGTACTTTATTTTACCAACTGTCATGTTTGACATTAATCCTAATCATTAATCCTTCAGTGACTGCAGCTAACATTCTACAAATTCAAGTTGAAGATCAGTGTTGATAAAGGGAGTTTCTTTCCTAGAAATTCCCCATACCTATGTAATCGCAGGTCTAAACAACAAACCACAATCAAATTTAGAAATAAATAAAAAGATCATTTTTTTTAACTTTTATGGTATATTTTTCTCCAATGTATGAAACTGTTTGTTCCTCTGAAGTCCTAATGTCATTAACTTTTAACAATTATGTCAAATATGCATATTAATGAATATCATCTATTTTAAAGAAATTATATGGTAAGGCTATATACTTACTCCTACAATAGTGCCATGGCTCAAAAAAAATCTGACAAACCACTTTTGAAATGACCCTCACATCACAAGGAGATATGTTTGTGTGTGATGTAGAAACCATAATAAACATACATTAAATAATAATTACTAAAGTTGGGTATGATTTCACACTAAGGAGATATAGCACTGAACTAGAAAGAATTTTTGAAAAATATTATATCTCCCTTATCCCCTACCTGTAGGCTAGGAGATGACAAACCTCAATTTAGAGTTGGGGAAAACAATTGTCCTTGCTATGCCATTTGAGTAAATTCCTTTACAACAAATATTGGCAGATGAGTAATGGGAAAAAACAGTGGTAGAAGCTCATGACCTACAAATTAAGTTAGACTTAGGAGTAACCACAGAGTGACTCCTAGAACACAAGGTAGCAATTGCCCCCTCAAGGGATGCAATATACATACAAGTGCTAGTTTGGAGAATAGTTGTTGTTCAGTCATTTCAGTCATATCCATCTCTTTGTGACTCCATTTGGGATTATTTTAGCAAAGATACTGAAATGATTTGCCATTTCCTTCTCCAACTCATTTTATAGATGAGCAACTGAAGCAAACAGAATTAAGGGAAACAGACCAGTGGCTATTATATATTAATTCTCTTATATAGGTTAGAAAACTATTTTTAATAACCACATAATATATGAACATGGGGTAAGGGTTAGTATTCTTCTCATTCTATTCCCCCCACTTCATAAAATCACAGAAAAGAGCACATAACTAACTGATAAAGAAATATATTAATGAAGTACAAAGTCACAACTTAAGATAGCATTAGAAACATTTCCCTTATTGAATTGGAAAGGAATCTTGATATCCACTAGTCACATTTTTCACAAGCTTTAAAAAAATTGTTAGTCCTGGGAGGTATGAGGCAGAAAGCAGCTTCATGGAGTATGATTACTGCATTTCTGGCAAAGAGGAAAGAAATTTCTTCTATTCCCTACCATAGACCATGAAATATGGTAGAATTACTTGCTCATTAAAAAAAACTTCACATCCAGCAGGGATAACACAAACACACATACACAGAATGTGGGCAAGAAGTAATTTCAAGCAGCAGCAGAGAATCCCTTTTTTTTTTCTTAAAAGTATTTTATTTTTTCCAATCACATGTATAGTTTTCAACATTCACTTTTGTAAGACTGAGTTCCAAATTTTTCTCACTTCTCTCCCCTTCCCCAAGACAGCAAGAAATCTAATATAGATTTTATATAAATACAATCATTTTAAACATCTTATCATCTTTTCCTGTCATCTTGGCCAATATGATAGATGTGAGATGTTACTTCAGAGTTGTTTTTAGTTTATATTTCTCTAATCAAGTGATTTAGAGCATTTTTTCACATGATTATGAACGGCTTTATTTTCTTCATCTGAAAATTATGTGTTCATAACCTTTGACCAATTTTATTCATTTCCCTCTATATTTTAGAAATGAGGCCTTTATTAAAAATATTTGTTATAAAAACTGTTTTCCAGCTTTCCACTTCCCTTCTAATCTTGGCTGCATTGGTTTTGTGCAAAAACTTTTTAATGTAACCAAAATATTCTCTATTTCTTCTTTAATCATAAATTCCTTTTCCAAAGATCTGACAAGTAAACTACCTCTTGTTCTCGTAGTTTGCTTATATCACCTTTTATGTCTAAATCATGAATCCATTTTGAATCTTGGAATAAGGTGCCAGATAGACCATGCCTAGTTTCTGCCATACTATCTTCAAGTTTCCTGGCAATTTTTGTCAAATACTGTTTTTATCTCAGGAGCTGATGTCTATGGGTTCATCAAACAATAGATTTGAGCCACTGACTATTGTTGTCTTGTGTATCTAACCTATTGCACTGATCTACCATAGAGAATCTTTTAACAATGGAATAACTATGCACTCAGGACAGAGTTAGCCCTGGAAATAAAAAGTCAAGCTGAAGAGAAGAGTACCCAGGGAACCCAGTGGAGTGATTTTGATGCTGTTAGGGATCCAAATGATGTGGTTAGTGGCAGGACAGAGAGTTGTGGGAGCCCCTCTTTGGTCGGCGAGGTCCAACATGAAAGAATTCACAAACCTGAAATATTAGATGGTAGAAGGAAGCTTATTGTTGGCACTGCAGAAGACAGCTTTTGCTAGGAAGACTGACTTCTGAGTGACAAAGCCCTGGCATAAAGATAAAGGTCTTAGTAGAGAAATCCTGGCAGAGAGATAAACAAAGGGGCTAACACTGAGAAGAGAATGTCTTCCCAGTGGGCAGGGGTCCTGACAGATAGCTGTGCCAAGGATAGAGGTTCCTTGACAAGGCATGGTCCTGCTTTGGGCCTCTGTAAAGAATGAGTGAATAGAAACCCATTTTATGAGCAGATTTTGGCTGAGGGGAAGGTGCGAGGGGGAGAGAGGATGGGTGCTGGGAGTAGTTTGATCAGATTAGGATCTCCCAATTGAATGAAATTATTTTGAAGTCTTTTTCAGCCTGAATTTAAATGGGGATCCAGCTATCAATGGGAGCAGGGGGAGGGGAGAGGGGTTGGGGGGCATAATTTGCCTTAGAAAAGGCCAGCCAAGAGGATATGCTCTTCTCATAGACTGGTAGACCAGGAATCTCCCTTCTTTTACAGATCAAAAGGGGACACAATTTTAGAGTGTATGGCACCACAAGAAAAGGGCATGAGTTGCTATGGCCACATGTCCCCTATGAGTATGCCTTACTACAAATGCATTCCAAATTTTTGCACAGTATTCTCATAAGTGTCTAAGGATCTTTGTGGAAAAGTACCGCCTCCCCTCCCCCCCCCCCATCCAGGTTTATTGGGGAATATTTCATAGCAACAATTTTTATGCCATGTTTGTAAAGGCCTTTTTTGCTTTGAATTAATTTTGTCTATTGGATGACTACTAAGGGTATGCTCACCAGGTAGGGCTCATATGCTCTACCTTTAGGAATATGGACCCATAGAGGTTCTTTGTAGTAATTACTTATCCTGTTAGGGGCCTAACCTGAAAAGCTGTGAAGTGTTAAGATGAAAAGGATTCCATAGATTTCCCCCCATTGTCAAAGGCATCCACGACATCAAAAAAGTTAAAACTGCTCTAGAATCTCTATCTTAGCAGATGTGTATTTAGAGAGCAAAACATACCTCCATATCACAATATCTCCCTCTTTGAAGTCTGTTTTTGTATTATGGTTTCATAGAAGAATCACATTTGTGAGGTTTTTCAGAAGCTAAAGGGGCCCTCCCTTTCTCTGTAGGCTCTACTTTTCAATTCTATAACCTGTAGCCTCTCAGGTAGGTGATGCACCTTCTTCTTTTATAAGTCTCTAGGTTATAAAAAACAATACTCTCTTCTCAATAGTCCCTCAATGATTTCCCCATTGGGGAATGGGTGCTATGTTTAAGAACCAAATAAAAATACTTAACTTGAATTTATATAGAATTTCTTCCTTAGTGAAAATGGTATTTTAGACTAATTAGATCTGTTTGTTCTAAACAAATACGAAATATTTTTTACTTCAAGGTCATCAGACAAGGTTGCTCACACAATTGCAATAAGTTATATGTCTCTCTCTTCATGAAAATGCACAAAGAAATACATGGTTCCTCTTCTCTCCTTTACCTGGATGTTTCAGGAAGCAGAGCCACATATCTAATCACAATCAGATACTGAAGGGGAAATCATTGAGGGACTATTGAGAAGAGAGTATTGCTTTTTATAACCTAGAGACTTGTAAAGGAAGAAGGTGCACCACCTACCTGAGAGGCTACAGGTTATAGAATTGAAAAGTAGAGCCTACAGAGAAAGGGAGGGCCCCTTTAGCTTCTGAAAAACCTCACAAATGTGATAGTCCCCTTGGAAAGAGAATAAATGTTAGTTATCTTATAGATGCTGTAGCAATATATATATATATATATATATATATATATATATATATATATATATAGTAAATAAGAAGAAGACTAAGAAATTCTTAAAAAGCTTAACCAGATACTATAACATGATTCATTGTTTCACAACTCTCCCAGTCTAAAATTTTTCCAAATTTCCTCTTCTTGAAAATTGCCTTTTTTTTTTTAGTCTTTTTCTCTTGCATGTCATAGCATCACTTTCTTGATGTCTCTTCTAAGAACAAAATGCAAACAATAGTACAATCATCTTATATTTAAAAGGTTTTGTGACATCATCTAATCTACAATACAATTAAATGTCTACTATAAATATTTTTGACATTGGTTCACTTTATTAAAACTTTATTGCATATAATTTGCATTGTATTTTTGAATTTGTTTCAAAAGACCTTTGTGTGAAAGTCTGTAATATAAGAAAGTAATACAAATATGATGATCATGATCACATAAAAATGAATTCAGGTAAAGAGACCACATTTTTTATTTTAATTTTTCAACACAGTTGGGAACTCTCAGAATGAATATATAACAAGAGTAAGCTTCACCAAAGAAGAGTTTTACAGGACAAATTAAATGAGATGTTTAACAAACCTATATAAATTACACATCCAGTTATGTTAATTACTCACAAGTGAAATCTTTCAAAGGCCAAAAGCTGTGTTTAAGCAATATTCTCAGTACACCTTTTAATTTCAGCATTTTATAATCAGTAATAATACTTTTAAATTCTGAACCATTTACATCAGTGCTGGTTAAAATTAAATGCATTTGTATTAAAAGTTTAATTTGTTACCCAGATGATCCATTTAGAAGTAGAAATTAAAATAAAGAAATCTCAAACTATCTCAAGCACAACCTTATTCAATGCAGAAAATGAATTTATAATATGCTGTTTCATAATTGAAAGGAAAAAGGACTTCTACTGAAACATTAAAACTCTTCTTTGGTAGCCTCATTTCCAAAATATATAGAGAACTGATTCTAATTTATAAGAAACCAAGCCATTCTCCAATTGACAAATGGTCAAAGGATATGAACAGACAATTTTCAGACAATGAAATTGAAACTATTACCACTTATATGAAAGAGTGTTCCAAATCATTATTAATCAGAGAAATGCAAATTAAGACAACTCTGAGATACCACTACACACCTGTCAGATTGGCTAAGATGACAGGAAAAAATAATGATAAATGTTGGAGGGGATGCGGGAAAACTGGGACATTGATGCATTGTTGGTGGAGTTGTGAACAAATCCAACCATTCTGGAGAGCAATCTGGAATTATGCCCAAAAAGTTATCAAACTATGCATACCCTTTGACCCAGCAGTGCTACTACTGGGCTTATACCCCAAGGAGATATTAAAGAAAGGAAAGGGACCTGTATGTGCCAAAATGTTTGTGGCAGCCCTGTTTGTAGTGGCTAGAAACTGGAAAATGAATGGATGCCCATCAATTAGAGAATGGTTGGGTAAATTGTGGTATATGAATGTTATGGAATATTATTGTTCTATAAGAAATGACCAGCAGGATGAATACAGAGAGGCTTGGAGAGAGTTATATGAACTGATGCTGAGTGAAATGAGCAGAACCAAGAGATCATTATATACGTCAACAACGATACTGTATGAAGATGTAATCTGATGGAAGTGGATTTCTTTGACAAAGAGACCTAATTCAGTTTCAATTGATCAATAATGGACAGAAGCAGCTACACCCAAAGGAAAAAACACTGGGAAATGAATGTAAACTGTTTGCATTTTTGTTTTTCTTCCCGGGTTATTTTTACCTTCTGAATCCAATTCTCCCTATACAACAAGAAAACTGTTTGGTTCTGCACACATATATTGTATCTAGAATATACCACGACATATTCAACATATATAGGACTGCTTGCCATCTAGGGGAAGGGGTGGAGGGTGGGAGGGAAAAATCAGAACAGAAGTGAGTACAAGGAATAATGTTGTAAAAAATTACCCTGGCATGGGTTCTGTCAATAAAAAGTTATTATTAAAAAAAAAAAAGAAAAAAAACCTCTTCTTTGGTAGAGACCTTTGAGAGTAGCTTATTCCCAAGCAGAATACAAAAGGTGAGATTTTTAAAAGAGGATTTTTAACACAGAAATATACATATGTATATACATATGTGTACAAGGTTACATATAAATTTAATTCAACAAGCAATATTAAACAGTTTCTATATGTAAGAAAAAGTCAGGTAAGATATAATATGCAAACAAACAAGTAGATGAATATACATATGATATATATGCACAAAAACCATATATATGATAATTTGAGGAAAGACTATCAGTAATTTGGATTTCTTGTGGAAGATGACACATTATCTGTCTGGCAAGAAGCTAAAGATTAAAAAAAGCAAATGGAATTTCATAATAATCTTTAAAATAAAGTTAATAATATCAACAAATATAAACAAATAATTAGAATTTTTTAAATTTCAAATAAAACTTAAGTACCTAAATATGAACTTTAATAAAATAATAATAGCTTATTTGTTCATATCCTCTTTTGATCTCTTTTCTACCTGTCTATTCATAAAGTTTGGCTCCTATTAAAGTCATTATGTTACACATATACTAGAATTTCATTGGCATAAGGGACTCCCAATGAGGAAATCTTTTTTACCAATACAGATCAGCCCAACAAAAAAGCTCAAAATAAACACAAAAGAGGACATATTGAAAATTAGAGGAGGAATAGATAATTTAGAAGCAAAAAAGACCATGAAACAACAAAACATCCCAGAAAAAGATGTCAGAAGCAGTTCTACAGATAGCCATAAAATGGTAGCTCTATAAGGTAGAGATGTAAGGTATTTGTGGAAGCAGAATGAAAAAAGGAAAGTATAGTCAACTGCTAAGAAATGGATATAAGAAAAGTATATAATGTATTATTATAATATATGCACTAATTTTTGCCTATCAACAGATTCTAATGGATTAGTTACTATCAATTACACACCAAGAAAACCATGTCAAAAATTCAACATAACAATTACCCACCAAGCAAACTATGCCAAAAATTCCATATACCAAGAAAACCACACAAAAATCCAACATGCCAATTACACACCAAGAACATGTCAATTGCATGTCAAGAACACCACATCAAAAATCCAACAGTTTTTTTTTTTCAAGTTTGGGAGTTCATTTATAACTTGTTCAATACCTTATTTCTGACACTGGGTTATTTAAATTCTTGTTCTATTTACCTAAGCCTATATTTTATAAATAGCCATTGGTGGCTTTATTAGCATATGGTTGGGTAAAACATTTTCCCTTTTAAATTCATTTTGAATTCAAGTCTTCCAGTAAACATAACTGAGCTTGTGGGAAAGCTTTTTTTTTTTCCTTTTGAGACTTTGTTTTTATGTGTTGTAGAGTTTTCTTTATTTAAATTTGGCGCCTCTGATTCCAAAAAAAATTCTTTACTGTGAATGTCTTTTTTTTTTTTTTTTTTTTGCTCATTCTTCCACACTTATGTCTGTGGACACCAAAAACAGAGTATGACTAGAAGAATACTGCACAGTGAATTCTAGCACAACAGAAATGAAAGATCAAAGCTGTAGACTAGAGAAAACCATATAAAGGTACTCTTAAACTTGTCCAGGATATAGGAAGTCCAGGGTTGACTGAGAAGACATTCCAGTGACATTCCAGGTTGAGGAGCAGTCATGGACCTTAGACTATATAATGAACAACAACAACAAAAATGTTCAGAAGCAAAGAGGAGTTACACAGCTCTAATGCCAGAAATTGAGTAGCGGTCTCAGTTCCAGCCTCCAGCCAATCTTAGACTGGAAGGGAAATAATTTTAGCAGGAATCCCAAAACAAAAAGGAGCTTGTAGTTCTATCATTTTGAACCAGCAGGGCTTCTAAGATGGCTGAAAGTTGATGAGTAGTATTAATCCGTTGAAACTTCCAACAAGAAATGAGGCAATAGGATAGTTATGCAGATATTAACCCAAGTAAGGAACTTGAAGAGTTCAAATAAGGGAGGGCAGTAATCAGACTTTGCTCTAAAACCAATTTGAGAACACTGAAAGTTTATGGATCTCCGGTCTAAGTTGTCTCTGAAACACTAAACTATACTCAGTAATCCAAGAAAGCATCAGGAAAATCTAAGAGAACAAAAGCTCATCTCAGACATTCCCCCTCAGAAATGTGGAAAGCATGGTTCTAACATAAAGCATAATGTCAGAAAATAAACTGGATGAATGAATAAGCAAAAAGAAAACAAAACAAAACAAAAAACCTATCATAAAGTTATTGTGATGACACAAATTCAGAAAAAGACAATGATTGTAAAGCATCTACAAGCAAAGAAAAACATAATTGTTTACAACTTCAAGTAGAATTCGTGGAAGAGACAAAGCAGGAGGGTTTTTGAGAGCTAAAAATGATTTTTTTTTAAATTGTAGCTACCGAAGAAATATTTGGAAACTAGAAGTTTCCTGATTGAAGGAAAAAACTCCATGAAAATTGGAATGACCAAATAGGAGCTAATGACTCTACAAGATAACAAGATAAAAAATAAAACAAATTCAAAAGACTGAAAAATAAAAAGAAAATCTAAAGTGTTTCATACCAAAAACAACTGACCTAGGAAAGGACAGAAAATATAGAATATATATTAAATGCCATGATACACCCAAAAATGTAAGAATATATATTAAATGCCATGATATACCCCCCCCCCAAAAAAAGTATCTAATCCTTTAAGAAATCATAAAAATAAACTGTCCAGGATCTCTTAGAAATGAAGGCCAAAATGAGAAATTTTTCAATCTGTTGCCTTCTAAAAGAAAAAAAGACTTCAGGAATTCTCAGTTATAAACCAAAAGTTTCTGAGTCCAAGATAAAAATATTGCCATACAGAAAAGTACTGAGGAGCCAGTGAAGATCATACAAGATTAAACAGCCACCATCAAAAAAGAAGCAGAAAACTTGGAAGGTGATATTTCAGAAGGCAAAAGCAGGCCAAAAGACATAGGCTTACAATCAACAACTACTGGCCCATCGAGACTATTTATAACCCTAGGAGGTTGAAGGTGAGAAGAGAAGTCAGGAAGGATGGACTTTTAAGGAAAAAGGAATTCTAAACATTCTTGATGAAGAGAGGTATGTAGAAATGTGAAATATAAACACTGGAGTTAAGAAAAACAAAAATGGTACACAAAATCAAACAATTTTAAGGGACTAAATGAGAATAAATTGTTTATATTGCAGTATAGGAAAATTATCAATGCATCCCTCAGAACTTTGTAATCATTAAGGGTCTAAGTGGAAATATCATCAAAAGGTCTGTGAGAGGTTATGTTCTAATCTTGTTTTGATTTTTAAAAGAATAATGAAGAGAAGAGGAGGAATACATAGGGAGAAGAATAAATTAGGAAAAATTATCTCTCATAATTGATGTGCAAGTAGAAATCTCTAGAAATAAGGACCTCACCTCTCATACTGAGTCGGGTTCAAAAATAATTTAGAAAGGGCTCTAGGCAAATTTTTAATATTCATTTTGGTAACTTTTGAGTTCCAAATTCTCTTCCTTCCTCCAGTCCCTACCCTACTCATTGAGAAGTCAAGTTATTAATACATATAAAGTCATGCAAAATGTAGGAAGACAAGCAACTTCCCTGAGTATTATTGAACCTAGAGTTAAGTGCCAGATTTTAACTACTAGAGTACCTGAGAAGAAGGTAGCTTTTGAAGAGAATCTTAAAAGTCTGTGAATCCATCTTGGGGCTCTGGGTAAGTCAAAGAGAAGAGGGACAAGGGAACAGAAGTAAATTACATCAAACCTAGAGTACCAGTGCTAAACTCCAATGGTGTTTATTGCCTCTGGCAGCAAATACAAAATCATCCATTTGGCTTTCAAAGCTCTACATAATCTTATTCTCCTCCTACCTTTCCAGTTTTCTTTACACTTTATTCCTTACCACATACTTTTTAATCCAGTGGGTAAAGCAAGGGTGTCCATTATCACTTTACCATTCAATATATTGCTAGAAATGCTTGGAGTCTATGGGATATTAAGGGAAAACTAAGGGAACTAAGGGAAAAGTAGTACCTTTGGAATGGAGGCTATTGAGCTTTTTTAGGGCTACTTTCCCCCTTTGGTATTCACTTGCCACCCAATTCTCACCTGTAGCTCCAGAAAGCTACCACATGCACAACAGCTGCACCCCATTAAACCATTTCAGCAGATAAAGCTAAGGGTTGAGGGTAACCTATGAGCCTCAATATTATGGGCCAGAACTCTGAACTCGAAACAAAGGATTCTTACAAGGTACTAAGTCAGTGGAATTGATAGAGATAATAGTTAGATAACTAATTTATCATGGTTCAGTATGATTGATTGAATCCTACAAGGAGATGTTATGGACCAGAACTTGAAACAAGGTACTAAGTGGAATTGAGGAGACAATGGTTAAATCTAGTTTAGCATTGATTTAATCCTACAACAAATAATGGTTTCCTAGTGATATAATGATTGGTGTATATTCAGTGTGGGGCATATAAGCAAGAAGCTCTCAGGGCCAGAGGGAACAGGTACACTAGAAGGCTGAGACAGATTCATTCTACCTTCCACCTTTGTGCTGGCTGGAGGCTTAAGTACAAATCTTTAGATTAAGAGACAGTCTAGGAGATTCAGAAGCCAGAGAAGTCAGGCGGGAACTCGAGCTCTCAGAACCAAGGAAAGAGAGAGGCCTCCAGAAAAACTAGCCGAACCCCAAATGAAGGAGAAAAGACTTTAAAGGAGACAATAAAGGATTTGGACCTTAATCCCTGGCTACACTAGTAGTGATTACTGAACTGAAAGGCTGCCAGCCTCCAGAAACCCCAAGAAAATCCCAACAAGAGTATTATGTTTTAAAGAGAATATTATACCTCAAACCCTTCTATGAGTTAGTAGTTGTTTACCTCAAACTTATGAATACTTTTCCAGCAGAATAAGTGGATGTGAACTATTTGGTCCAATGGACCATGAAGGTGGCAGAAGCAGTTACTGTGAAGTGCTTAGAGCTTTGTTAGACATCAAAGATGACAAGGTCATCCACTGCATGCTGAGCCATTGACAGTTGGCTTGAATTTTGTTTTGTCATTGGACTCCCAATGACTTTGGAAAAAAGTGAGACCAAATGTCTTTCTGCAATTCTGCCTTACAAATCCAATTTATGGGCAAGTCAAAAGGTATTTCCCATATCATTTTGCCATTTTCTCCTTCCTTGGAATCTTGTGGTGACAGGCAAGTGACAAAGCAAAAGTTGTACATACATTGGCAGTTAGTCACAACACTGGACATAGGTAGCCCAAAACAGAGCACCTTCTCACTGGACTGAAGCAGCAATGGAATTCGACAGCCCCCAGGTGTCTGAGCATTGTTTTTTTTAAGGACCACATGGCTCACCTGCTGACATGAGGAAGGGGCTAGAAAAGGTGCTCTGAAAATTGTCTACTTCACCTAATCTATCCCTGACCTACTTACCACAGCAGGCAGGGATCCTATCCTATAGTTGAAGCAACAACAACAAAATGTATAAAAATTCTGTGAAGATGATTCCACTCATCATCAGTAGTACATGGAATGTATGCATGCTTACTGATAACATGAAATCCAATGTACCTGAAAGTCAAATAGCTCTTGTTGCAAGAGAACACAAATATTCCATATAGTAACAGCCCTGAAGGAAACGATGCTGGCAAATAAAGACCATCTTAATAAAGTCAGAGATTGATACACATTTTTCTGGAGTAGTTGCAGCGATGTGGAGTGCCATGAAACTGGTGTAGGTTTTGCAATCAAAACTAATCTAGTTAACAAGCTTGTATGTCTCCCCAAAAGAATGACAGGTTCTTTGCCACCATCATCAGTGTGTATGTCACCACTATTATAAGGCCTAATGTGGTCAAAGAAAAATTTTACAAAGATCTGGAGATCCTCATCATCAATGTGCCAAAGGTGGGCAAGAGTGTAATTTTGGGTGACTTTAATCACAGAATAGGCACAGACTATCAAACATAGCAAGGAGTCCTTGGAATGAATAGTCAGAAACAGAAAATCATTACTAAAGACTTGTTTCATGACCTTTCTATTACCAATACTGTCTTCCCTTTACCTAAATACAATAAAACTTCATCAATATATCCTGAATAAACATTGACACTGAATAAACCCCAAGCATTTCTAGAAAAAACTGACTAGAACTTCTAAACATAAAAAATGAGATTCCATTTGAAAGAATTTATAAATGTCCTCCAGAAAAAAAACCTAATATTCATGGGTAGGATGGAGTTAATAAAAAATAACAATACTATCTGAAGCAGTTTTATTAATTCATAAATTTTGAATTTACTTATTCAGGACCATAGTAATGAAACTACCAAGAGACTACTTGATACAACTAGAAAAAAAAAAAAAAAAACTCATCAGGTAGAACAAAGTCAGGAGTTTCAAAGTAATTAATATTTTTTAAAAGTGGGAAGGAGAGTTTAACATTATCAGATTTAAAAACCACTTCAAAGCAGTAATCATTTAAATAATTTGGTACTAGTTAAGAAACAGAGAAATAAATCCAGAGTTTGATCAGTGGAATAGATACAAAATATACGGCAGGAAACAGACATAATAGTCTTGGGTTTAATAACCAAGAATCTCGGTTATGATGATGATAAGGGAGTGGTATTTGGGTTAAAACCAAACAAAAAAATCTGTTAAGACATCTCACTTTGTTTACTGATAAGCTCCAAAGGATACATGACTTGGACAGAGATAAATGATATCATAAAAAAAAAATCAGAGGAACATGGAATAAATTATGTCAGATCTATGGGTAGGGGAAGAATTCCTGATCAAACAAAACAGAATGACAAAAGGTAAACACTTTTGATTGCACAAAATGTTAAAGTTTTTTTTCAACAAACAAAATCAATATAGCTAAAATCAGAAAGGCAGATAAATGAGAAGAAATCTTTGCAGCAAATTTCTGTGACAAATATTCCCAGCACCTTTATCTTAGAGAAATGAGCATCTTAAAGAAACATCTCTAAGACATTCTAAAATGTATAGGGAACTGACTCAAATTTATAAGTCATTCCCCAAATGGTAATATGGTAAAAGAATATGAACAAGCAGCTTTCAGAACAAAAGCAAAAGTACAAATAATCATGTTTTTAAATGCTTTAAGTCAGTAACAATTGGAGAAATACAAATTAACTCTTAGGTTTCACTTTACAACTAAATGACTGAATTTGACCAAAAACAAAAAACAAAACTCAAATGCTCAAGGAACTATGAAATAACAGCTATATTAATTTCCCAGTGATGAATGGGAACAACCATTCAGGAAAACAATTTAGCACTATTGTCCCCCCTAAAGTTATTCAACTTTGTATAATTTTTTTTTTTGACATTACTACTATTATTCCAAAGAGATCAAAAGAAGAGGGAAAGGATCTGTATGTACAAAAATATTTATAGCAGTTCTATTTGGGATGGGAAAAAAAATTAAAACTGAGGGAATGGCTATCAAATGAAGAATTTCAACAAGTACAGTATTTGAATGTGATGGAATACTATTATACCTTAACAAATGAAAGGGATAATTTGAAAAACGAGGAAGATCTGAAAGAACTGATGCAGAGTGAAGTGAGCAGAACCAGAAGAACAATTTATAACAATGTTCTAAAAGTGATTAGTCAACTTTAGAAAACTTAAGAACTCTCATTATCACAATGATTAATTCTAATTGTAGAGGACTTATGATTTAACAGGATATCCCTGAAAGAGAGGTGATGGATTCAAAACACAAACTGAGATATATTTCTTTTTGGACATGGTCAATGGAAGGATTTGTTTTGCTTGACTACATATTTTGTGGCAGTGGTTTTGGTTTTTTGTTTTCTCAATTGGGCATGTAAAGTGAAGGAAGGAATATAAAAAGTAGATCGTCATTTGAGCAAATTAAATTTAACATAAAAGAAATTTTAAAACATTGGCAGAAGATAAGAAAATTATAAAATGCAGGGGGGAAAACAGACTAATTCTATATGAACCAATCTAATTGATCTTGAAGGTAGGAGAGATCTAGAGGAAAGCCCCAAGTGAATTCAAGATCTATTAAGCATTATCTATGTTCAAGGTGCCGTGCAATGTGCATAAATACAAGCAAAAAAGAAAAATAGTCCCCACTCCTAAGGAACTCACTATATTCTAACAGAAGACAATATGTAAAAAGGAGCTAAAAAGAGGGTGAAGTATAGATCTATGTTTGTAATGGTCTACACAACGAATCCCTGCCAGTCTGGGCCTTTCATCAAAATGGAAGTTCCAGGAAAAACTCACCAATGGAAGAAGGCAGTTGCAGAGGCAATAGGGGAAGGCAGCTTAACAAAATTTAGGAGAGTAAAATATGTTGGGTATACTCCCACTGTTGATTCATGGGAAGACATGAACATGATCCAAAGAGAATGAAAAGGCATAGATGCTCTACAATCTTCATTGTTGAAGGTAGTACCCACTTTTGAGCATGAGTCTTTCAAAGAAGTACCTTAGAAAGCAGAGTCCCAACATAAAGGAAGAGGGAGAAAATCAAAGTATTCAGAACTAAAAAGATGAACACCCCTCCTTTTGTAGAAAAGGAAAGTAAGAATAACTTTTATGACATTACAGAATCTGGAAAGGTAGAAAGCTTTTGGCAAGGACCCACACTAAAGCCTCCCTCAAGTGCCAGAACAAAGAATGGGGATACTGCACTCTAGTGAGAAAGAGTGATAAAAAGACCAACTGCATATTTCACAATTTTGCTGAAGGCTAATTAATTTAGGGTAACTTTAAGGGATATACTGGATTCCTTACTTGAAAAATGAATGGGTTGGAACTAGATGATTTCTGTAAATCTATGCCCCCTAAGTACATATGGCCAAAAATAAGTGTATACTTTTCCTAGCTGTTCAAGTAAATAATCAGTGCATATAGCCAGAATCAAAAATTTATTTTTCTTGTTGTTCAAGTAGATGATTAGAGCCCAGTCTTGGCTTCCCAGTTAATTTATCAGTTAGAAGGAAAAAAAAATCCTACTAACTCAATTAAATTTTAATCATTCAATTTTCAATAAGTGTTTGTTAAGCACCTCCTATTATGATATCCAGCAAGAGCTAAGACTTGAGAGAAGCACAAAGAGCATTTTAGTTTAGTAACAGAACATCTCAGAGTGCAATGTTCTTTCCAAATGAGACACAAGCTTACTGCTATAATAATTTCAATGTGTCACACATAGAACAGAATGATTTTACTGTGTATCACTGAATATTCTTAATACTGAGACCTCCAATGCTGACTTGAAGAAAAAATTTCCTAGGTTCCTTTCCCCCTTTTTTTTTTTTTTTTTTTTTTTGGTTTGGTTTGTTTTTTCCCCCAATAGGACCGGAGAATGATGTTTCCTTAGTAATTTGCCATCTAAAATCAAAACTGAAATACTGTTGTCTTTATTACTATAACCTAGAAACTGTGATTCAAAGCTACTGTTCTTACATTTTCAAGGTATCTTTCTCTAAATCATAAGTGAAGGTTAATAACCTAAATCTCAAATGGCAAAAACTTACATTGATGAATATGAATTCTAGATGATTGTTTTCTGTAAGTCTAGTAAATGAACTCCAATCGCTTCCTATTTCCTTTAGGAATAGTCTCCTCTGTTTAGTTTTTAAAGTAATTTATAGCCTGGCTCCTATATATGTTTCCAACTTTATGTCTTCCCCCTATCCCACTCTGCAGTCCAGCCAAGCTGGGTTTCTTGAAATTCCTCACATATTATTCTATTTCCAATCTCTTTGTGTTACATAGTCCCCAAACCTGAAATATACTCCTTCCTCACCTTTGCCTCTTAGCCTTGTTTCCTTAAAAGATTCAGTTCAAAGTAATGAATTGAACCAGCTACACCCAGCGAAAGAACTCTGGGAGATGATTATGAACCACTACATGGAATCCCCCATCCCTCTATTTTTGTCCACCTGCATTTTTTATTTCCTTCACAGGCTAATTGTACACTATTTCAAAGTCTGATTCTTTTTGTACAGCAAAACAGACTATATGGACATGTATACACATATTGTATTTAACTTATACTTTAACATATTTAACATGTATTGGCCAACCTGCCATCTGAGGGAAGGGGTGGGGGGAAAGAGGGGAAAAGATGGAACAAAAGGTTTTGCAATTGTCAATGCTGAAAAATTACCATGCACATATCTTCTATTTAAAAAAAAAGATTTTTAAGTAACATCTACATGAAACCTTTTTTGTTTTCCCTTGTCTAAAGAACCTGCTTTATATTTATTTTGTGTATACTACATTATATGTATATTGTCTCCTGATTAGGGTACAAGGGCCTAGAAATCAGTCTGTCCATTTTTTTTTTTTGCATCCTGAGTGCCAAAGGGCTAATTGGTATAGTAGATAAGAGTGCTCAGCCTGCAGTAAGAAAGACCTGAGATCAAATCTTAAGACATTTACTAGCTGTGCAACCCTGGCCAAGTCATATAACCCCATTTGCCTCAGTTTTCTCATTTGTAAAATGAGCTAAAGAAGGAACGGCAATCCATTCCAGATCTTTGCCCAAAAGACCCTAGGGACACACACCATATGACATGACTGAAATGATTAAACAAACAATTCCACAGAGTTTCACACAGTGCCTGGTCCTTACTTCAATAAATGCTTGTTGGTTGATTATGTGATTCTACCCATCAGGATCTAATACAGTTACAGAATGCTTCTTTTTTTCCCTTGAGGCAATTGGGGTTAAGTGATTTGCCTAAGGTCACACAGTTAGTATTAAGTATCTGAGATCAAATTTAAACTCAGATGCTCCTGACTTTAGGGCTGGTGCTCTATTCACTGCACCACCTAGCTGCCCCTCAGAATATTTCTTAAAAGTTCATTCCTTTTAGTTAAAAATGTGCCTTGGCCCGCGAGGCAGAGTGTGTGGAACCTGGAAGAAAAATAAGGGCAAGAGAGAGGGGATGCGCAGAAGAATGGAGGCAAGACAAAACTATCTGATCAAGCCTCATTTTAATGGGTGCAATAGAACAGGTATATATAGCAATAGGAAAGGAAGCAGGGTTGTGCAAACACAGTACAGGGTGAGGGTGCTAGACAAAGGGTTGATATCAGGCCCAAGGATGAGCTTCTCAGGAAGCTCTATGATGTGATTAGGGGATGCTTAGATATCTGCCTATTCAAAGTTAGGGCAGTGCTTGGTCATGTAGGATGTGATTAGGAGATTCCTATTCAAGATTAGGGCAGTCTTTGGTCATGTAGGAAACTCCATGATGTGATTAGGAGATTCCTATTCAAGGTTAGGGCAGTCTTTTGGAATGTGGCCTTATGTGGCCATAGATTAGTGCCAGATTCCCACAAAAATGCTGTTTGGTATTCAAAGACCTTCATAATTTAGATCCCCCATACTATCTTTCCTGTCTTCTTACACTTTACTCCTTCTACCCCTTTGGCTTCCTGGCTATTCCACAAACAAGACATTCCCTGTTTCAGCACCAGGAATTTTCTCTGCTACTCCTCATGACTGACTGGAAAGCTCTCACTCCTTCACTCTAATTCTAGCATGTTCCCTCTCTCAATTATTTTCCTATTAATCTTGTATATAGCTTGCTTTATACTTGTTTTGGTGTTAGCTCCCTTATTAGATTGTAAGCTTCTTAAGGGCAAGGATGTCCTTTTGACTCTGCATCCCAACTCTTTGTGACCACATTTGGAGATTTCTCGGCAAAGATGCTAGAGTGCTTTGCCATTTCCTTCTTGTGCTCATTTTACAGATGAGAAACTAAGGCCAACTGGGTTAAATGACTTGCCCAGGATCAAACAACTGGTAGGTGTCTGAGGCCAAATTTGAACTCAGAAAGATGATTCTCCCTAATTCCAAACCCAGTGCTCTGTCCACAGTGTCACCAATATTCTCTACTGACGTGTAACAGGCACTTAACAAATGTTGATTGATTGATTGAAAGAGAAATTTAAACTATTCAAGATAAATACATTCAGATTCAGAGAATTTAACACAGCAAAAGAATATGATGTCTTTAAAGCTGAAGAATCAATAACCCTTCCTAAGGCATTTTCAGTTCTATCATACTGCCTTAAATAAGAACTCTGACATAGATTTTTCATAGACTTAGGTTTAAATTTAAAGAGCAATATTTTCCTTCTTATTTTAAGATTCCAAGGATCTATGATTTAAGTATGGGTATTCTTGGATCAAGACCCTTTACACTGTAGTAGATAAGTCCTGAGATTCTGTAACCAACAATTTCATTCTATTAAGATTAATAATATTATATAGAAAAAAATGTTATTCTCTATCTAACACTGACACAACCAAAAAGTTTCTTCAATTCATTTGAAAATTGGTAAGTATGGGGGCAGTTAGGTGGCAAAGTGCATAGAACACAAGGCCTGAAGTTAGAAAGACCCGAGTTCAAATGTGACCTCAAGACATTTAACATGCCCTAGCTGTGTGATCCTGGGCAAATCACTTAAACCCAATTGCCTCAGCAAAAAAAAAAAAAAAAAAAAAAAAAAAAAAAAAAAAAAAAAGAATAAAAAAAAGAAAGAAAGAAAATTGGTTAGGATCATAAATCTAGTAATTTAAAAGAGTTGGCTAAAGCATACATTATTAATTGGCCTGAAGATTAGAAATGAGCTTTTAAGAATCTAATGACTATAAGAAGTTTACAGTTTTAATCTTTGGTCAAATTTAGCTAATGAAACATAAAAATCATTGTTACTGCTTATAATTTTTTTATAATTTTCACAATCATTTTTTGAGTTGGCATTGCCAAAGTAACTTTTGCAGCAACACTAGTTTAGTGGGATCAAGAAACCAAAAAAGAAAAAAAAAATATCGTTCTATCTTCCCCATTGATGGTTAAAAAAAAAAAAACACAGCCTTGGATCGTCTTGTATTCAGGACAAAAAAATCATTAAAACACCAACACTATTCTATACTCCATTTTAAAAAATTTTAGTCTGAAATCTCTTATGAAAACTCAAATATTGCTTTAAGATTTGTAAGATTTTATAAATTAAGAATAAAGAGATAGCCCACAAATAGCTAGGAATCACTATGGATAGAGTTCCCAACCTAGAATCAGAAAGCCCCGAGTTCAAATTAACCTCCTGAGATTTACTAGCTGTGTGATATTAGACAAATGCCACAGTTTTCTTGTGTTTATCTCAGAAATGTTGCTTAAACACAAAAAGCATTATTTTCAGTCCAGGACTAATTGGGAATAATAGGTAATTTCAGCACTAAATGCTTCAGGACCAAAATTCTAAGCAAACATTTTGCAAATGTTGTAATATCCTTCTTTTTCCTTCCCATTCCCATTCCCTAAATAAATACATAAAGAAATGAAGCAACAAAATAAACCTGGCACAAATTTGAAATGACTCTAAACTTGAACTTTAAATCACTTGCGGAACTATCTCAGCTGCACTGTGACTCAGCATTTTATAATGCCAGAAACCAAGTGAGATAAAGGCCTTTCTCTTTAATTGCACAGGCTAAATTTGGAACTAAAGAGCATGAGGTACCTCAAAATAAAAAGTAAATAGTTGAAAAATTTGGCGGCTAGTGCATAAATGGCTTGACGTGGGACGTGGTGACCAACAGGCAACTTGGGGCTAACTAAAGTGGAATTACAGGGTCTACGATTCAAAAGGAGGAGGCAAAGCTGGCCTCAGTACAAAAATCGTTGGCATATTGTTCACAAATAACCAAGTAGCTTACAATGAAACAGAGGAGAAAAAAACAATTACCTGTAACTATCCTTAAGTTATGAATGTTTTAGAATCGGCAAACCAGCAATTTAAGTACTGAGAGTAATTTCCTCACTTTTTCTTAATGCAAGTAAAACTGAATCAATATGAGAATTTAAAAAAAAGTAAAATTAAGTCCAATAGAAAATCCGTCTCTGTTCATACTGAAAGTAGTGAGAAATAGAAACTAACTTTGCCAGAAGGTTAGAAAAACAAGACGTCAAAAGGCAGAAGGGCTGGGTGGGGGGAGTTAGGGAAGACGACCAAAAGACTGAGA
Organism: Sarcophilus harrisii; assembly: GCF_902635505.1. Lineage (NCBI taxonomy): Eukaryota > Metazoa > Chordata > Mammalia > Dasyuromorphia > Dasyuridae > Sarcophilus > Sarcophilus harrisii. The sequence goes on along the minus strand of NC_045427.1, from coordinate 462,784,114 downwards.
GGTTTAAGTGTGGGAAGAGGGAAAGGAGGTGCTCGGTGTGAGAAAGAGAGAGAAAAACACCCGCTAATCAAACAGGGAACTCCCATGAGGCTGGAGCTTAACAAAATAGTCATCCTGCGGGAAGGGGCAGCACGTTAACAAACACAGGTCCTTGAAAATGTGTTTCACAATTTGGGAGACAGAAAGAGGGTGACGGACTAATAAGGGGCTGCCTTTTACACAAACTATGGGGCCAGGGGAGCTTGGACTACTAGTTACAGGGCAGTGGCCACTGCTGATCAGGGATGTCCCCACAGGGACAAAAAAAGGTTTCTAAGGCAGAAAAAGTAAAGGGCGTCCCTAAAAGACCTTCCAGCCGTAATGGACCACAAACTGGAGGGATTCCAGGAGCAGCCAATCCCTTCTCTTCCCTGAGCCTCAGTTTCCCTAGCTGTAAATGGAGAGGTCAAATCTTCTGGGAGTTCCCAAAGTCCCCCCCCCAGCAATCATGAGACGGGAGCGAGATGTCCACGTTTGAGAGGAGCTCTGAAGTCAACGTCAGGTTTTTCTTAGTTTATTTCCCTCGCACAAGCAAGAAACAAAAAAGAAAAAAGAAACTTTGGGGATATTTTCCGCTTCTATGCCAGGAGTCAGTGCCCCGACACAAGCCGGCTCCCCTCCCCTCCCTTCCCCTCCCCTCCCCTCCCCTCCCCTCCCCTCCTTTCTCCTCAGCTCCTCTCCCTTCCCCTCTCCTCCTCTCCCCTCCTCTCCCCGCCCCGCTAAACTAATCCCACAACTGCGGGTTCCTAGTCTCTTAGATGGGCGGGGCGGGGCGGGGCGGGGCTGCGCTGCAGCGTCCAGCCACCGAGGGGGGCGGAGCTGGCCCGCGACGTTATACGTGAGGTCAGAGTTCAGCCCCTCCTCTTCTTCCCTCCTCCACTTCTCGCGTCTCCTTCTCCTCAGCCGCCGCTGCCGCCGCTCGAGGGCCCGGGTTCGCCGCCGCTTTCTGCAGTCTCCCGCCCTCTGCCCCGCGATGGCGAACGTGGCCGATACAAAGCTCTACGACATCCTCGGGGTTCCTCCAGGCGCCAGCGAGAACGAGCTGAAAAAGGTAGGCGGCACGCGCGGGCTGTGCGGCGCGGAGCCGGCGGGCGGGGGGGCGACCGGCCGGCCGGCGCGGGGCCGGGACTCGGGCCCCGGCGCGGGGCAGGCTTAGAGCTGGGCAGCCCCCAGCGGGGCGAGGGGCCAGAGGCGGGAGGAGTTGTACGCGTACGGGGCTTGAGGCCGCGCCGGGGCCTGCCGGGGAAAGCGGAGCAGGCCTGGCTAGGGCCCACATGCGGCGCCCGGGCCTCGGCCTCCAGGCGGCTCCCTTCCTCCTCCGGCTTCCTGCTGCCGCCGCACCGGTAGTTCCCCCACCCCCACCCCCCCCGATCCTACTCATCCTGCTGACCTTGGGAGCAGCGATGCCGGGCGGAAATGGAGGCCGGGTCTCCCTGGGGAAACGTCCTGGGGCCTCCTACTCTCTTTTTCATGCTGTACCTTCCCCTAAACAAGGAAAACCCTCGAGGCCCAGGCGCAGAAACCTCCGCCCTGGGGCCGGCCCCGAAAACCGCCCCACCTCCCTGGCATCCCGGTGCCGAGGTCACCACCCCTGGAAGAACAGGTTGAACCAAGGCTCAGGGGTGCATCCTCGGCCCGGCTTTTGCCCCTTTCTTGGTAAAGCAGCAACAGATAAAAGGGATGTGTGCATTGGGACCAGAGAGAAGGTTAGTTGGAAAGGCTCTTTCCACCGTGGGTGTCATCAGTGGCTGAAGCCCTTTCCCCTCCTTCGGGCCCACTCCCGATTGTCCCGTGGGCTGGTGCCGGGAAAAAGGCCCCGGCGTTAACCGGCCCCGAGTTCCTGTTGGCATTGCAGCAGCTGTGACTGTGAGAAGTGTTTTCGTGGATGCTGTTGCTGCTTCATAACATGCCTCATCCACAGGGGTGACTAACCTGGGGCGTAGCACATGGGCACGTTGGGCTGCATTGTTGTGAAGCCCGGTCAAGTGTTCGTTCTACTAGTTGTGCTTGGTCTGAAGTAAACACTTGAGAGCCCTCCCTAAAAAAAAAAGAAATGGAAGACCCAGATCTGTTGTGGTGCTTCGGGCTTTGACCTGTCAATTTCAGAATTCTTAAGATATTTAATTAATCTTCACAGCATTCTTTGGACTTAATAACAATTTGTGAACTAGCTGAAATGGAATTGCCCTAAGCAGTGAGGCTGAGGACTTCTGGGAGTAAAATCTCTGAAAATGGGCTTCCTGTCACCTTACCGGAAGTGATTTACTATTATATAATTCATTTCTCTGCGTGAAGACTTTAGTAAAATTTGTGTTTAATCTTATAGTTTAGCGTGTATTTCCAATTCAGTCAAGCCAAAGAGCACAGAATGACTTACCCACGGTATTCCTGTAAGAAAACAAGTTATAAGCCTATTTAGTTGTTTCGTTTTTTCCTGTTCCTGGTTGGGTAGTTGGCCGGACACGTACTAAAGCCTATTTACCATCCGCTTTGAATATTCATTAATTCCTAGCACATATGTAAATGGTTGAAAACTTTTTGCTTGATTCTTTTCAGTAAAATACTCAAGAATAAGTGAAGGGATGAAACAATGTTCCACTATTGTTTGTATCATTTTTTAACTGCAGCAATAATTGTAACTGGGATGTTTTGGCTACATAAGCAAATCATATTGAAACTGAAATTATTAAAGTATCCTGGTGGAAAGGAACTATATAAATTTAGGATATAAGCTTGATTTTTGAATAAGAATTTAAAGTAAAAAAAAAAGTGTATAGTCTTTTAAGCTAGTCATGTGAATAACTTTGTTGTCCTTTCTTAAAGGCTTATAGAAAGTTGGCCAAGGAATACCACCCTGATAAGAATCCAAATGCCGGGGACAAAGTAAGTTTTTAGATATTTGAAATTTTGTCTTTTACAAGGTATTTAGTGTTTATGATTAATTTTGGAGACTACTATGTACAAAATTTTTGGATTTCTCCCCTAAATCATCTTCATAAAGTAAATCCCTGCTCTTAGAGCATTTGCAGTGTTTATCGGAAATACACATATACAAATAACTAATATAAAATAATGCATAAATATATGAAAATTGCAAGGAAAATATCTTATTAGTTCTGAATTGGGGTGAAGGTAATTTGAAGGGAAGGAATTATAGAAGTCTTAAGGAGTTGATATTTATTTTGGACATTAAAGGGTTGGTTTGTAAATCAGTGGTGGGGAAAGACAATTCCTAAAATGAGAAACCACACAAGCAAAAATAGAGACATCATGCATGGGGTGATGGAAAGATTTATATGTTGTGACCTTGAGTGAGTCACTTGAGTTTTCTAGGCTGTTTTCTCACTATTGGATTATATGACTGAACATTATTTTTAGTTCCCTATTTGATAAATTTAGATTAACAATATTTGGATATACTGCAGCAGGTTTTTAATTAGAGCTTGATTGCTATACCCATTTGTCATTGTGTGTGGCTAGACAGTAATATAAACAAACAGATTTTAATGTTAGCCTAACCAAAATATAATCAAGAGGGTTATTTGCTGCAGTGGGAAAATATAAAGCAAAGAAAAATATTTTTAGCATTAATCCTTATTAATGAATAATAGAGAATTAATTGTGGCTTTTTTTTCCTCTGAAAAAAATCTTATAAATAGGAGCCCTGAAAAAGTTAAAAGATCCACCTTCTAGCCCTATCTAGTCAACCAAATAGAGGAACTCTTAAGGTCTCTTCCAGCACTAAAACATTTTTATAATTTTCTTTTGTAGTTCAAAGAAATCAGTTTCGCATATGAAGTTTTATCAAATCCTGAGAAACGAGAGTTATATGATCGGTATGGAGAGCAAGGCCTTCGAGAAGGTAGTGGTGGAGGCAGTGGCATGGATGACATTTTTTCTCACATTTTTGGTGGAGGATTGTTCAGTTTTATGGGTAATCAAAATAGAAGTCGAAATGGTAGAAGAAGAGGTGAGGACATGATGCATCCACTCAAGTGAGTATTTTTTTGTAATTCAATTATAGTTAATGCGCTTATTGTGAATTAAAATTATGATTTAGAATTACCAGTATTTTGTATGCCTTGTAGCACGTGATTGTTTTAGGAAGAGGCAGCAGGGGATAGAGAACTCAACCTCAGGGAGAAGAATGCTTAGGTTTAAGTCCATTGGCTCAAATGGGTTCTGGGTTGAAGCCTAGACAGTTCAAGATTTTGAGTAGTGAAGGTGCCAAGTGGCATGATGTGTATCAGGAAAACTATGTTTGTGTCCTTCCATGAAACTAGTTTTATTATACAAGTTACATTGGTTGTGTTTTAGTTCTGATTTTGGCCTGTTTTAATTTCACTTTTTTTGGAAGGTGCTTTTGTGAAGTGCTTCTGAAGCTGATATGACCAAAATCTTCAAAGCTGTTCTATTTTGAAGTAATTAAATGTTTGGTTTAACTCTAATTAGAATAGAACCCATCAAATTCAGTGACTTTCATATAAAGTGATGGATTTGTTTACAAGTAAAGTCAGATTGATTCCTTAGCATAAGACCCTAAATTTCTGTTGGAGGTATTGGCTTTTTTTTTTTTTTTTAGAAAGTTTTACCTATTAAATGTTAAATGGATTAACAGTAACTGAAGAATTCCTTAGTTTCAGAAAATTAAGTACTCTTAGTATTTCTAGCTACCTAGCTTTCACATTTGAATAAAAAATGAAATCCTGTATGAACTTAATCATTTTTTGCCTTTTATATTCAGAACTACTGGGATTTAAAGAATATATTTTCCCTTAATCTCTGTGTTTATGTTCTTTTCCAGGGAGATATGAATTTAGTTCATCATATTTTTATATCTGTACAGCTTCCAAGTTTGAGATTAGAATTTCTTTGTATTATCTTTAGTATTGCCTTATTTAGTTGTGATATTAAGGTAATGTGGAGGACTGAAGTTTGGGGGTTTGTTTTTGTTTTTTTCCAAATGACTATAAACACTGTTATGGTTCCAACTAGGATTTTTCTCTATTTGAAGCTCTTTTGGAGCTAGAACATGAATACATACAGTACATTTATTTACCTTTGAACCATTAGATTAAATAGTTTCAAATATAAAATGTCTGAGCTGGAAAGATGTCATTAATTGGAAATGTCACTCAATGTTTTATCCGAGAATATGTCTAGGCTCCTTTACATGCAACAAATAGAGTATAATGATAAATTTGAATTAAGCTCCTTTTTTCATTGGGGTTTTTGATGGTGTTCCAGCCTAGTTTTTCCAAATAGTGTGATTCTAGCAGATTCTGTCAAGCTAGAAAGTTTTCTAGCATGGGTTCAGATAAATCCTCCATTGTGAGCATTTGTCTATCCCATCATGAAATTAATTGCAGAGTGATTAATTTTTCAGCCTGTGTGTGTGATGTGTGTTTATAAATACTAGCTTGAAATTGGCTAGAATAAAGAATGCGAAACTTGAGGGTTTCTTTTGTTATATTTATTGTAATTTTCAAAGGTTTCTTCCATTGCTTGAGTGAAAAACATTTAGTAAATCTTTACTTTTGTCAAGCACTGTGCTAATTGAGAATAAAAATCTATCTCTGCCCTCAAGGAATTTACATTCTAATGAGCACTAGTAGCCTAGGAATGATGTTTTGGTTTTTGGAAGCCACTGGAATGTAAGAAGAGTGCATTGATTCCATTCCATTGCTCCTCCCGGAAGCAATGTATTGATTTGTTTACCATTAAGAGAGCTAGGAGAGGACTGGTTGCAGTCCAGGATTGGTGAAGGTGGAAGGCATGATCTGGAGCCACATAGACTACAGTGTACTATTTGAGTTTGCCCTCATTTAACTTGCCAATTGGTATAGCTCAGACACAGGATGAGTCCATTTTGGTTCTAGTGATAGTATATTATCTGCAGTATGTTCTGTAATCAAGAAAGTATGCCTTTTTCCTCCACTCTGCTTTTGTTGAAAAGGGCTAGAAACATTTTATTTAATCTGGAGGGGTGACTATATCCTCTATACTAAGGACTAAGAACACTCATTAGGCTTCCCCCCCACCCTCTCTACCTCTGCTCTAACCCATAGTAGAATTTTGTTCTGTCAAGTCTTATCAGTGCATTTAGAAGAACAAAAACCAGAAAGTTTGGCTTTATACTCCAATGTATGAGAGGTCTTACTTAGCCTATTCCACCTGTAAGAAAATCTGCTTCATAGCGTAGCCACAATAAACAAAACATCAGTTGGATTGATTTTGAAAGGATTGCTTAGTAATTCTCTATTGTAAAAGTGTTGGTGAAATTGGATATGAAAAAACATGTTAGTGCTAAATGCTGATTCAGCAATACTGAAAATTGAACTTAATCTTATTTTTATATTTTCAGGGTGTCCTTAGAAGATCTTTATAATGGCAAGACCACCAAACTGCAGCTTAGCAAAAATGTTCTTTGTAGTGCATGCAGTGGGTAAGTGTATATTTTTATTTTGTCTTTTGGAAGATTTCTTTATTTTGTTATTTTAATAACAAAATCTTATACCATGGGTTTTCTGTTAAGTCTCATTAAGAAATCTGCTTCATCTTTAGCCAAGGTGGCAAGACAGGAGCTGTTCAGAAATGTAGTGCATGTCGAGGTCGAGGTGTGCGAATAATGATAAGACAGCTGGCTCCTGGGATGGTACAGCAGATGCAATCTGTGTGCTCTGATTGTAATGGAGAAGGTATGCCTACATTTCTTTTCCTTTACTTTTTTCATCATCAGAATAAATGACTATTACCTCTAAACTGGTTTGAGATGTTTCATCTCCAATATGATAATATCACAGTTCTGTTTTCTTCTTGAAGTATACAAAACTTAGAATAATTTCTCTTCCGTTTCATTTTAAAGGTTATTTGAATGGAGTGGGTGACAGCAAATTGATTTTTACTTCCAAGAATAGTGTGGTTAAAATACCTAGGGTTACAGGCTGAAATATGCTTACCCACTTTCTGAAAGAGATGATAAACATTAGTGACTAGAAATTTTTTTTTAAACATGGCCAGGTAGAATTTGTTTTGATTGATCATGAATAGCATATTTAAATATATATCATAATTTTTTTATAGGAGAAGTAATTAATGAGAAAGATCGTTGTAAAAAATGTGAAGGAAAGAAGGTGATAAAAGAAGTGAAAATTCTTGAAGTCCATGTAGATAAAGGAATGAAACATGGACAGAGAATTACATTTACTGGAGAAGCAGACCAGGCCCCAGGAGTGGAACCAGGAGACATTGTTCTTTTGCTACAAGAGAAGGAGCATGAGGTAATTTCTTTGATGTAAATAGATATGTGACAGAGCAAATTTACTTGTCTATGGCAGCCATATTGTTTTGATTGAACCTAAAGGGAAGTTGACAAATTATTTCTATTGGAAAGTGTGGAGGGTAGTTAGTTTGAAATAATGGGATATTAGCACCTCAGTTAAGTTATTAATGGATGTCCTTATAACTTTATTAAACACCTATTTTTTAATGAATTGAGGGTATAGTATAAAATGTTTTATGTTTTCATGGACTTTCAAAAATGAAACCCTAATGTCACATATTGCATCCATATCTGGTTTGAGTGAGGTCTGTTTGCATTATTAGAGACAAACAATGTTAGGTAGAAGGAAAGTTGCCTTTAAAGTCAATAATGGCAGATGGTTCACGATAGAATTTTTTCTTGGTGGGCTAGATTAACCAAATGTCTAAAGTAGAAAACCAAAGAGGTTGTGAAAAGGTGGTAAGATGACTTCTGAGTTTTGACTTAAGAGAATGATGAAATATAATGCATTTTTAAAACTTAGCTGTTTTCTTTATTTTCCTCGTTTCCTCCTGTTCAAAAACAGTAAAAGAAAATTGAAGGATAGCTAGATGGTGCTGTGGACAAAGTACTAGCTCCAGAATCTAGAGGACCTGAGTTCAAATGTAACTTCAGACACTTCCTAGCTATATAACCTTGCACTTAATTCCAAATTGCCTCATAAAAAAAAAAAGTTGAGCAGTTAGCCAAAAATTGAAATTTTCTTTAAGCTTCACCCTCTTGAAACTAGGATGCTCTGAGCTAGAACATACATTTTATTATTTTTTTAATGTAAACTTAAATGGCAAAAACATAATCAGATAAATCAAAAGTTGATATCTTACCCTAAAACTTTATCCTTTAATAATTCAAATGTGAGTTAATGAACAGGCAGAGAAAATGGTTCTGTTCTTTGGCCACTTAGGACTTTACAAGTTTGACCTTATATGACTCTGGTTCTGATTTCATTCATTGAATGTCACTTCATCTAATTCCTTATGTGCTTCTTAGTTATTGTTCTTCATAGCTATGTAATTGATATTTAATCATTCTCTAAATGGTTAGCTCTAGGTTCAACTTCATATTGCTGTCTCATCAAATTAGCATGCCTTTTTCCTCATCCAAACATTTTAACCCTTTTTTTCCTTGTTTTTTTCCTTGTTTTGCCATTCTAGTAAAGTGTCTAGAGGTTATAATTTTGCATTTCTCAGATTATTGGGCAATTGAAGCATCTTTTCATGTGATTTAAGTTTTTATCTCCTTCACAAATTGTTTATCCTTTGTCCACTGAATTTTATCTTAACTCTTGTAAATGTATTTGATGCTGGCAGTTCTTTCACATCTGGCTCATGTCAGGAAGTGAGATTTGAGCTTTTATCTTAAAGGAGAATAGAAACTAAGAGAGGTAAAGGGATAGAGCATGGGACAAGCCAGTGCAATGACATAGAGATGGAAAATATGAAGACAAAGCAAGTAGGCACTGTAAATGCATCGAGAAATTAATGTGTAAGAAAACTAGAAGTGTGAGTTGGTAAGAAAGGATCTGGTTATGAGGAACTCTAATTGGCAAATACGGAACTTTTATTTTGATCTTCTAAGTAATAGGGAGCCACTGGAGATTTGAGGATAACGGAGTGGCATGATGAGAACTACCTGTGCTTTAACAAAATCACTTTAGCAGTTGGATGTAGAGCAGAGAGACCTATTAAAATGGCGTTTGTGATTATTCAGATGAGACGTCATAAGGGCCTTAACTAGAGTGGACAGAGGGATCATAAAAGAAACATTGTGAAGACAAGGTAATTTCTGGCAGTAAATTAGGTGTGCGAGATGGATTAGCCTGAGTTTAGAGAGAATGGTAATGCCTTTAATAGTCATAGAGAAATTCAGAAAACAGGAGAGGATTTGGTTAGAAAGATCATGAGTTTTGTTTTGGAGATTGCGAATTTTTGATCGAATGAGAGAACATTGAGTTAGTGATACTATACTGTAGCTCAGAGACTAGGGCTAAATGGGTAGATGAGAATCATCTGCATTAATAACTGAGCTCAGGGGGACTGATGAAATCGCCAAGTGAAATGGTATAAAGAGAAAAGATGACCTGTGCTTACATAGTGTTGTAGCTGAAACAAACTTGAATACAGCTAGGAATTATTTACTATTTAAAATGCAGTTAGTAATTAGTTTTTCCCCCATGCAGATTAGAAGTATGGCTTCTTTCATTTTCAGATAGTTTCTGTTGGAGGAAAATGTGACCACAAGCTGTTCCGTCTTGTATTTTGTAACCATGGAAAAGCACATTGAATAGATGTACTATTATGAATCAATATCTTGCCACTCTTTTAAAGCACCATTATGAGTCCTTATCAAATCTGTTATCTCAACATCAGAAAATACATTCTAAATTTAACATACATAATATACATTAAAAATGTGTTTTTTAATATTCTGTTCTTTTGTTGCATTTATTACAATAAGTATAAACAGTCAAGAGCTATCTGTGTTAGATATTTAGTTTTCCTGGATCTGTGTAACAGGCTGTGCTTTGACCAAGAGATTCCTTTGCTGCTTCTTGAAGTTTTTTAGAAATGCCATATGCTTCCTCAGTTTACCGTGTTCTGTTTTGATTTAAAGCAAAACAATGATCACAGAGTACAATACCTTTTAATTTTATAAGGAAAAAAGTGGAGGCCCTGGAAAGAGGATTGCCATGGTTATATAGCCAGTCGGATCTCTAGAATCTGGGATTCCTTTATCTCTGTCCATTCACTACCCTATTCTCTAATTTAAATCTGTTTCCCCCAAAGCATTAGCATACAAAATTTTTTTAAGCAATTTTATTCTGTTCTCAAAAGCTAAAAATACAGTAAATATTGTCATTTCACCTGTTATGAAAGGCAGTATAAATTAGTGTACAAAGAACTGCCAGGAAGACTTGAATTCAAGTTGCACTAAGTTCAAGATGTCTTCATATTCCTAATAAAATCTTAGTACAGCTCTTCAGACTACATAAGACTTGAAGAAATGAGTTGATCCAGTCTCTGTGCCTAATATTATAGACTAACCATTGTTAGTCTATAACCATTTATAACTGTCATTTTGGAAAAATGAATATAGAGTTCCAAACCATTTTAGGAATTGGAGTTGGGGAGCTTGCTTGTAAATTGATTCCTACCCATATTTCTGTTTAAAATGAGGGCTTCTCTAATCCATCTCCTAACCCAAAGGACTACTGTTTTCTGTTTAAAATGAGGGCTTCTCTAATCCATCTCCTAACCCAAAGGACTACTGTAATGGTTCAGATTTGAAATAGGTTAATAATCATTTTAGTATGTTTAGACAGCATCATTGGTTGGATAAGCACTGAACTTGAATCCCATCTCTGACACTTAATTCTGTGACTATCAAGTCATTTTGATCTTTCTGAATCTCGGTTTCCTCTTGTATAAAATGGGCATAATATCTGTAGTTACAGGTTTTTTTACCCCAAAGAATTTATTTATACTTTATTTATACTAATAAATATAAAGCTATTTCAGTTTCTTGAATTGCCCTATGCTGATTAATATACACCTCTCCACTTAGGGCTAGCTATAGTTCAGAGATTCTTAATTCATTATTCACAAGAGTTGTAAAATTTGTACAGGAATTCAGGATAAGGCATTGTATTAAAAATGGCCAATATGTTTAGCCAGTCCCAATCCTGTCCATTCTTTCCCTGCCTTTTCTAGCCTTTGTTCATCCCTTGATTTTCTTCATTACCTGGAATCTGTACCACAGTTTAGTTCTTAAAGTTACATGCTCATATTTTGTTTCAGGTCCAGTTCTAATTTCTTAACTCCCTCACAGGATTGAGTTCCTTCAAGGCAGGGCAATGTGTCACACCCTGTGCTTACTTATCAGTGATTAGCTGGACAATTAGGTATTAAACAAATAGTTTAATTCTAAATTAAATAAGTTTAATGTTCGAAATAGTTTAATGTTCGAAGTCCCCAGGTTAGGGAACCTGAGGAAAAACAAAGTAAATGATAGAAAATATTGCTGCTCACTACCTTTACTAAAGAGCTGTTCATTTCTGCCTTCAAGACACGAGTGAACCACTTCTTATTGGAGCTTAATTAGGATAAATTGAGCAATGATGATCTCAATCACGATCCTAGTATGCTTAACTAATAAAGGACCTCACGTCCTGCTTCCTTCTATCTCTGACGTCAACAGGCAAAGAGGCACACTTTTCATAGATTGAACTCCAAATTAACCAACTTAATTCTGTTTTTTTTCCTCCCTAGGAGAAGGGGTGGAGGGGAAAATTGAAATACAAGGTTTTGCAAGGGTCAATGTTTAAAAATTTTCCTTGCATATATGTTTTGGAAATACTTCAATTAAAAAGAAAAAAATAGGCCCTATGTATGCATGCTAGCCCTTGATTCTACAGTTAAGTTCTGTTTTTCAATCCACAGGTATTTCAGAGAGATGGAAACGATTTACACATGACACACAAGATAGGACTTGTTGAAGCACTATGTGGATTTCAGTTCACGTTTAAGCACCTAGATGCCCGTCAGATTGTGGTGAAATATCCACCTGGCAAAGTAATTGAACCAGGTATTTTACCCAATATTTGACCCAATAATTAGATGTAATCCTGGTTTTCATATGTTAATGACAATGTGTAGTTTCATCTTTTAAAAAACTGGGCAAAATATGTCTAGAGCATGTTAAGCTGGATAACATACTGATTTATAGTTCTTTTTGGGTTTTCAAATATAAAGGCTGTGTCCGTGTGGTTCGAGGAGAAGGAATGCCACAGTATCGTAATCCCTTTGAAAAAGGTGATCTTTACATAAAATTTGATGTACAATTTCCTGAAAACAACTGGATTAGCCCAGAGAAACTTTCTGTAAGTATTTTACCAACTAATTTATGTAGTGAGCGGATATCTGTGTGATTAATGATATTTTAATTTTGGAAACTTAGTTGTTGAATTTACGATAATGCCAAAATTATTGAAAACCTCCGTTTATATATTTACATGATTTGCTTATAAAATTTCTCTATTTCTACTTATTTGGTATTTTATCCTGATAATGGCTTCATTCAAGGTCAGTAATCCCTTTCCTTTAGAAGTTAAAAAGGCATTTTCATTTAGATCTTGTCCAAAGGAAGATTGAATGTCACCTTAAGAGCCTAATAATTTTTTTTTCCTAAAGGAACTTGAAGACCTTCTTCCAGCTAGACCTGAAGTTCCTGGTGTGATTGGTGACACAGAAGAGGTAGATCTTCAGGAATTTGATAGTACTCGAGGCTCTGCAAGTGGTCAGAGGAGGGAGGCTTATAATGACAGCTCTGATGAGGAAAGTAGCCATCATGGACCTGGAGTACAGTGTGCCCACCAGTAAACATTGCTTTAAAGAAAAGAAGTTGCACAAGAGGAAATAACTTTCCAGTTTTGCCTGATTTGTTTTCAGCGATCTAGCTGGATTGTCTAAGCAATCCAGATGAACTGATGGACATCTATTGCTGTATGTGTAACTTTAAATTGGTTATAGTATCTACAGAGTGTATAATTTAAACTAACCACAAAGCTTTACATCTTCATTTTGACTGTTCTCTAGCAGAATAAAGCACTTGAAAGGAAAAGATTCCCTTTCACATGGGTTCTAAGTTTCAGTACTGGTATCCGTGCTTGATTTTTACAGTTTGTGTAGATTTTGTTTCCTATTTTAAATTCAACTCCTACATTGTAAAGTTTGTGTACAATTTGTCCTGAGGCTTTGTATTTGGCTGCACTTGCATAAGCTGCTACAAATAGAATAAAGAATTTCATAGCCTGTATCTATCATTTAGATGCATGGTCAATGGGCTTTGCACACAATGGGTTTGGAGCTGAGTTCGCGCTGAGTGGGAACAATGGAAAAACTACATTGGAAGTGGTTGTGAAGTTTTGGGAGGTTTTCATTTTGTTTTGATTTGGTTTTAAATTTTTTTTACCATCTTGTGAAAGTTTCTGAACTGAGTAATAAAAATAGTTGGTGGAAATTAATCCCATGTGTCACATTTTTAGAGGGATGCACACACATTGAGGCAGGAAAAAAATCTTGTTCTGCTTCTTTAAACAGCCCTTTAAAAAAACCCATTGGTGTAAGTTTTTGTGCTCTAAGCACCTGCCCATTTTGTAGTTACAAATGACAAAAGTTGGATTTTGGTAGAAACAGGCTTTATTGGTAATAAAAATGACTTTGTAGTGTCAGCCAACAAGGATATCTTAAGTTATATAACCACTAAGTCTTGATCCTCCCAGCCATGCTGGCCAGGCTAATGCCTTTCTATACTCCCTTTTTATAGGGCTTCAACTAAGGTTACAGCAAATCAGTAGTAGAACCATGTCTATATAGAACCTATTTCAGTGCTGTATTCATAAGTGTTAAGTAAGTTAATAATGATCTGTCTTCCACTTTCAGTTGAGTATTTGAAATTGGGGGAGCAATGATTGTTACTAGTATTTTAGAAAAGTAAGAAGGTTAAGCTGGTTTAAGAGAAATCGGGTAAAACTATAACATGAAGGTGTAAAAAAGTGTTTTGAAGTTATTATGTTTCTGTTCTTTCTACCCTTTGATCTTTACTCCCAAGTAGATGTTCATTGAACACACTGATTTGAGGGGGGAAAGGTAGAAGTCAAATTATCTTACATCATTTAATAGCTTCTGTAAATGGGATACATAGGAAAGGAGGTAAAACGAAGCCAAACTATTGAATTATGTGTTATGCCATCCATTAGCCTGGCTAACCAAGACTTTGGGTTCATTAATTCCAAGGTCTAGCAAAATCTGAAGGAGTGAGAATTTCAGGGAAATATTCCTGACAATAATCAGGGCCTATGAGACTTAAGTTATTACCCAACAACCTCCACTGTACCAAAAAATAAAACCAGCCTTGGCTAGAAATCAACAAAATTTTTGTATCCAAGGTTACTTCCCCACAAGCACTGAACAAAAGAAATACAGTGACTTAATATTAAAGTTTGTGGCCTTTCCAATAAAGGTTTATAAAACAGCGTTTCAGTGTAATCTTTCTTTCAGCCCTTCCCAGGTGAAGATAAAATAGTATGAAAGAACATCTTCAGAATTTAAGCACATGAGCTTATTTAGAAGATCTGCAATTTCATCAGCAATGAATAATAGACAGCAGCCTGCCTCCTTAGAATTGTTTTGGTCAGTCTTTGAGAATCATTTCATGTTATTCCCTTAAGCATTTCAGAGATGTTCCACTGCACTAGTTTTCCCCAGGTTTTGCCTTCTACAGTAATAAATGTATTGTTGACCAGAGCTTCTTAAACTTTTTCCACTTTTATATGACCCCAGGAGGTATACATTTCAGTTATGAAACCCCATAAGGAGTCACAAACCAGTTTTAAGAAGCTAAAGTCTAAACCATCTACCTCGCAGCTATAGCATACTCCACTAATTTACATCTTTATTTTTCCTCAGGACCCAGTTCAGATGCTGCCTTCATTTAAATTAAGCCCTTTTTTATCCTGTCCTTAGTAAAAGTGATCTCCATTCACTTCAGGAAGCATTACTTAATAAACTTCTACAAGCCAGGGATACAAAGATGAAATAAACCCTCCTTCCAAGAGTTACATACTAAAAAGATCTCCCTCTCAAGCTTTCCCTAGGATACTTTGGCCAGATACTATCCTACTTTGTATAGTATTTAATAGGTAAGAGCACTGGATTTAGAATTAGAAGGTCCAAATTGAAATCTAACTAAATATGGGGATTTGGGCACAGCAGTTAACCTTTTCTAAGCCTCTCACTTTTATGAGGGATTTAGACCAGAAGTAATGTTACGGTTCCTTCTAGTTCTGCTTCTATATTGTTTACATCTTTGATTCGATGCTGTCGAAAGTTTATTCTTTACCAGCATATCATTTAAGAATACAGTATGTTATTCCTACCCTGATAAGGAGTCAGGGTAAGATTCTTCCTGGTTAATGAATCAGATGACAATCATTTACAAGTTAGGTAAAGGAGACGAGATAACTAATACCCAATTAGACTGACTTAAGAAGAGGCTCTTAACTTATAGCAGTTAATAGCAATTGGCACTACATAGTAAGGTTGTTTCTTGCCTTACTTTGATCATTCTCTAACACTAGTAAGCTTTTCAATCTCCTCACTATTCTAGGTATGAAATTTTCAAAAATGAAGCTATTCTCAATTGAGTTTATGTATAAAACCAGAGGTAGATAACAATAGTGAATATTTCTCCATGATGAATGAGAATTAAGGAAAGTAACATCCCTCCACTATTGCAGAAAATACCGTCTTAGCAAAGTCCAATGGTCAATGGTGCCATGTTTTCCATTTATTCCAATGGAAGAAAACTGCCAATTGCCCAACTTCAACATGTAAGTATAGCAAAGAATTTCTGTTAAGTTAGTAGCAAGAGATTAAAGAAGTTGCTATAGATCAATTTCAGAGGACCCTTGTGAAAGGAGTGTCCTAAGCTTCCACTGAACACTGCCCAGGGCAACCAGGTCTCACACGTTGACGTAGACTATCTGCCGATTAGTTAAAAAGGTAGTCATGTATGGAAAAGTTTCAATATGGGCTTGGGAAGTTTCTTTTCTGTGAAGAATAAGGTTGCTAGAAGGGAAGTTGGAGGAGCTGTCATTCTTTTTTTATGAAAAAAACTGCCTCTAGTTCAATGTCCTCCCTTGACAATAAAAGGCATTAAGCACTGTTGGAGTTGTGAACTGATTCGATCATTCTGGAGAGTAATTTGGAACTATACCCAAAAAACTGAAATTGCATGCCCCTTAATCTTGCAATACTACTACTAGGTCTGTATCCCAAAGAGATTTCTTAAAGAGGAGGCAGGCAGTGTAAAGGACCTATTTCTATAAAAATATTTATAGCTGCTCTTTTTGTGGTGGCTAAGAATTGAAAATTGAGGGGATGAGATGCCCATCAATTGAGAAATCGGTAAATAAGTACATGATTGTAATGAAATACTGTTGTGTTATAAGAAATGATGAGCAGAATGATTTCAGAAAAACCTAGGAAGAGTTGTATGAATTAATGCAGAGTGAAGTAAACAGAAGCAGGAGAAAAGTATATAATGTGCAATGATCAATTGTGAATGACTTGGCTATTATTAGCAATACAGTGATCCAAAACAATTCCAAAGGACTTGTGGTGAAAAATACCATCTGCCTCCAGAAAAAGAACTGATGGAATCTGAATACAGATTGAAACAATATTTTTCATTTTCTTTCTCACTTTTTTTTTTGGGGGGGGGGGGGAAGGGAGGGTCTAATTTTCTTTCACAAAGCAACTAAGATGGAAATATGGTTTACATGATCACACATGAATAATCTATGTCAGATTGTTTTCCATCTCAGGAAGGAGAAAAGGAGAGAATTTTGAACCAAAATTTAAAAAAAAATCATTTTCACAGGTAATTGGGCAGTGGGGAAGTAAAATAGTATTTTTAAAAGATATTTATTAAGCCCTTCCTATGCATCATGCATAGTGCTACAATGGCCAAGTTTACAGAAAGTCTATACCAGAGAGCCTACAGGAAATTAACGTCAGGAATTAAAATAAAGGTATTGCATTCAGTTAGACAGTTGAGAATAGTACTGAAAACTCAGTTCTCTACAAATGAATTATCTACAGCAGACTAGAAAGCTAAGTAAAAACAAAGCATATTAGAAATGAAAAAGTTCCAGCCAAATCCAAAAGAAAAAATTGGGGAAAGAGGAAGGGAAGGGAAGGATTTAGAGAAAACGAGAATATTATCCCAAAGAATGATTATATTTTTAGGAAGCTGGGATGTAATTTTACATTTTTAAATGGTTTACAAAAAACTTCCAGATCCTTTCCCTTTCTGCCTACAGATCCCCCCATCCCCTTGAGAAGACAGGTAAAATTATGCAAAACATTTCTATAAAAGTCATATTGCAAAAGAAAACAGAGAATCCACCCCCCCCCAAAAAAAAAAAAAAAAAAAAAAACCCCTCAAGACAAAGGTTTTTTTGTTTTTGTTTTTTAAAGTATGCTTCACTCTACATTCAGACACACAGTTCTTTTTTTGGGTTTGGATAACATTTTCCATCTTAAGTCCTTCAGAGTAGTTATAGATCATGTATTGCTGTGAACAGCAAAGTCATTCATAACTGATCATCCACAACATAGTTATTACTTTATACACAGTACATTTCACTTTGCATAAGCTTCATGGAGGACTTTCCAGGATTTTCTGAGCATCCTGCTCATTTGTTATGGAAGAATAATATTCCATCATAATCACATACCACAATTTATTAAGCCATTCCCCAATTGAGTATCCCCTCAATTCTAATTCTTTGTCCTGAAAAAAGAGCTTCTAAGTATTTTTATACATATAGATCTTTAAAAAATCTCTATGGGGATATATGCTAAGTAATAGGATTGTTAGGTCAAAGAGTATGCATGATTTTATAGCCCTCTGGACATAGATCATATCTTTTGATCATTTATCAGTTGGAGAATGGCTTATTGATATATATATATATATATGTGTGTGTGTGTGTGTGTGTGTGTGTGTACATATACCTATAGATAAAATTTGGCTCCATTCTCTATACATTTGAGAAATGAAGCCTTCAGAGAAACTTTCTTTAAAATTCTTTTCACAATTACTATTGATAACTATTTCCTTTTCATTTATTCTATTCTCTTTCACCTGTCCCTCCTCAAAAGTTTTGCTTCTGACCACCCCATTCTCCAATATGCCTTCTCTTTTATTACTTTCCCACTATTCTTGTATCCCCTTCCCAGGGTACAATAAATTTCTGTACCCATATTGAGTGTGTATATTGCTTCCTCTCTGAGCTAATTCTGATAAGAGTAAGGTTCACTCCATCCCTATTCCCCTCCACTTTAAAAGCTTTTTTTTTTTTTCCTCTTGTGGCAGATAATTTAGACCATTTGGGGTGTCATTTAAAATTACCTGACCCTAACCTAGATGGAAGCTGGCATGGCAAAGGCAGAGCTGACAGCAAAGCATTATCTGACAGATCATCACCTGGCTCAGTTCAAGGATTCCCTTGTCTTCTCTAATTCATCTCAGTTTGAAGGAGATGCAACTACCCAAAGTGTACAGTTCCAATGAAGAAGCTCTGATTTGTCATTAATTAAGTCAGCTACCTAGGAACCATAGTTCCCTTCCCCCCCACCTCCGCCAAAAAAAATGTATCTAAATTCCAGGACCTCCAGTGCTATCTAAGACTCTGTCCGTCCAAAACCGGGAAGAGAATAAAGCAAGGAAGAGAGACCTAATGTCAAGGGAAGATTTTATAATCCTAGGATTGCCATGTGATATCTTATAGAATCATAAACTTTAAGAGGCAAAAAAGGTCTTAAGATTAGCTGGTCCTGAACCTACCTGACCTGTGAATCCCCTCTGCCAAATCACAGCCTCTGAGTAATCTTCCCTCACTATATCATTAGCCCATAAAATAGGATGGTATTCTGGTCCTTAAACTACTGTTTGCTGTTGATTTATGATACTCAAGTTGGTAGACAGGATGTTTACTCCAAATTAGGAGCAAAAAATGACAAACACCTAAATTTGTTAAAAAAAATTTTTTTTTCAAATCTTAAATCACTGTATAAGCACTGATGATGTTGTTATTTTATTACTGTTATTTGGTCTACTTATTTTGCTTCTGAATAGGGGAAAGAATAAGAAGCAAAGGAATACCAAGAAATGGAGTAGTAAATTGCCAACACTCCCAACTACAATATTGTTTTGACCTCCTCATAATTCTTAACAAAACTCTCAATTTGAATAAGGAACTAAAGTGAAATATTTGGAGAAGTTGCAATAAAGTTTTATTCTCTGATTCCTACAGGTAAAACCGAACTGGTAACCTGTAATAGTAAGCATTCCAAACCTTTTTTTCATTCCAACCTTAAATCCATGGAAATGTCCTCCCTCTTATCTAGACAAAGAGCTATTCTCATGGACTTCTTTGGAAGACAACATTAATGACTTCATCTTGGATTCTTTTCAAAAAGCAATGGAAAAGTTGAGATTGGGCTGTGTAAAAAAATAATCTCAAACTTGCTAAGAGTAACACAATTCAGGCTGAAGACTGAGGATAAATATTTAGCTTCAGTTCTAGACAAGATATGCTGGAGATGTGATTAAATGAGCTCATTCTCATTGTCAGAATTATTTTTTGATGCTCATAAGACTTGAGGGAAAGGAATAATGAATGTTTCATGTGACTTGTAATACATATTTTTTTTAAATTCTAAAATGTTTATATTTTTATACTGAATTTAGTTTCATATCAAAAGAAATATGAAACCATTCTTCCTCCCCCATCTAAATTCCCAGAGTTCTCTCTCAATCTCAATCTGTCTCACTCTCTTTCATTGACCCTCCCATTCCATAACCTTACTGTGTAATTTAAAAGTATGGTCTGTGGCCATGAAACATGATCATAGATTAACATTAAATGACTCTGAACTCCTTAACAAGTCCTGTCCTCAAGAAAATTATAGTGGCTAGAAACTGGAAGCTGGGTGGATGCCCATCAATTGGAGAATGGCTGAATAAATTAGGGTATGTACTGTTTGGACATGTATATATATATTGGATTTAATTTATACTTTAACATATTTAACATGTATTGGCCAACCTGCCATCTGGGGGGAAGGGCTGGGGGGAAGGAGGGGAAAAGTTGGAACAAAAGGTTTTGCAATTGTCAATGCTGAAAAATTACCCATGCATATATCTTGTAAATAAAAAGCTATAATTAAAAAATAAATTATGGTATGTGAATGCTATGGAATATTATTGTTCTATAAGAAATGATCAGCAGAATGATTTGAGAGAGGCTTGGAGAGACTTACATGAACTGATGCTAAGTGAAATGAGCAGAAGCAGGAGATCATTATACACTTCAACAACAGTACTATATGATGACCAACTCTGATGGACGTGACTCTCTTCAACCCTGAGATGATTCAGGCCAGTTCCAATGGTCTTTTGATGAAGAGAACCATCTTTACCCAGAGAGAGGGCACTGGGAACTGAGTATGGACCACAATACAGCATTCTCACTCTTTCTGTTCTTTGCTTGCATTTTGTTTTCTTTCTCCTTGATCTGATTTTTCTTGTGCAGCAAGATAACTGTATAAATATGTATACATATATTGAATTTAACATATATTTTGACATTTAACATGTATTGGACTACCTGCCATCTAGGAGAGGGGGATGGGGGGAAGGAGGGGAAAATTTGGAAGAGAAGGCTTTGCAAGGTTCAATGTTGAAAAATTACCCATGTATATGTTTTGTAAATAAAAAGTTTTGATAAAAAAAAAATTATCAGGGGTTTGATATCTAATTTGGAAAACACTCTGTAACTAGCTATTCTCCACAGAAAGATGACAAGCAATTTAGACATTAAGAGATTTAAGCTCTCTCATTCTGGCTCTGGACAGTGAAGTACCAGTATTTACCTTCAAGTTAAGGGTCAAGAATGACACAAGAGCTGCTTATTGTCAGCTGGATCACCACAACCACATCATTTCATCTACCTGATCCTACTTTTCCTGTCAACAAACGAAGACAGCGGATCTCTGAAGTCTAGTTCAGCTCTAGGTACCGTCATAAAGCTGTTCAGAGCTGTGGTCAAGAAGTTCCCCACTTTTGTGGAACAGGGACCAGATTACCTATAGCAACACCCAGTTCTAAATCCCATGATTCTATTTATTAGTTATGTTACTATGAGTAACAGAGCTATTAGAAGCTACAGAGTCTAATGGAAAGAATCCTGGGCTAGTAACAACAAATCTAGGTGCTAACTAGTTCTTGCCCTGCCATTGACTGAATGATTGGCCAAGTCTGTTTACATCTCTGCACCTGGATGTTTTCATCCGCATCATGAAGATAATGAATACTTATTCCCTCTTATCACAAAGATCAAGTAAGGAAATGAATTTGAAAAAAAATTTTTTTGGAGTTTTATTTTGGATTGCACAGACGAAGCAAACGGAGAAAGCTCCCTCTTGCCAGTGCATATCAGCAACTGCTCCGCAACCCAAATAGAGCCCTCTGAGAAGTTTATAGATTTGTCCAGCACCAGGGAGTCAGCATATGAGAGATGGGACTTGAACCTAAGTCTTGCTGACACTGAATCCATTCCCTTATCCACTACAGAACACTGCCTGTCCTGAAAATATTTCATCTTTTCAAAACATTATGCTATCACAATGAATTGTTAATGGGTTCTGGCTTTTTAATTGGCCTAGTAGAGAGTTTGGGTCTCTTTTACTGTACTTTGTCTTTCATGTATTCTACAGACAGTAGCATGGGACAGCTCTATTAACATCAAATTACCCCCCCCCCTTTTCATGCTTAGGACTTCCCCCAGAAATTCATGGGATCATGTCAGCAGATAGCAGCATGAACTATGGAATCTATTTCCTAGAAGTGTCACTAAATTCCACAGAATCTTACCTTTAGAAAACAAGTTCCAGAAGGGACAAAATCATCTAATCTGACCCCTTCATTTTACAGATGGAGAAACTGAGGCACAATAAAAGGTAAGTTATCTGCCCAAAGTTTCACAGGGCAAAATTAGGACTATACGTCAGGTCTGCTGATTTTCAGATCAAAATAAATAGTCTTATTACATACATTATAACACCTCCCTTTATTGAGGTTGGGAAGAGAACCCAAACGGCTGGGGGTCACAGACTAGTGTTTCAAGGTATCTCAAAAGAATCTGCAGGCTTGAACCTGTATCCAACTCAAGGAACAAAGTTTATTTTAATTGTAAAGCCAATTGAAGCAGTCTAAATTACAAGAGAAATTTAGCAAAGAAACAGAAGCAAGTAGACACATTTAGCTATTCCTTCATGTTATTCATATGCCAATTTTATGGCCTAGAGGTAGAACCTAGGAGTGTTCTCAAGAATTTGGTCATCACTGATCTACAGACAGTA
Organism: Sarcophilus harrisii; assembly: GCF_902635505.1. Lineage (NCBI taxonomy): Eukaryota > Metazoa > Chordata > Mammalia > Dasyuromorphia > Dasyuridae > Sarcophilus > Sarcophilus harrisii. The sequence goes on along the minus strand of NC_045427.1, from coordinate 462,761,764 downwards.
ATGTTTGTAAGACTATTCTAAGGCCAGAAGACTTGAAATCACTGACACAGTGTTAGAACAATAGTCTGAGGATCACTAATATATCTTCCCTAAAGTCTAAGGGGAAAAATATTATTATATTCCTAGGCCACAGGACTTTTATAACTTTCTCTATCCAGTATGTTTCCATTGTTTCCAGGACTCCTGTGGAAGAGTAGTATCAAGTCCTGTCCGGTCCTCCATGGGTTCACAGGAAATTCAGAATGTCTAAGATAGAGGGAGTAACAGGAGTAGCACTTTTAATTCTAGAAACATGAGTCCAGCTGGGGAAACCTTCAAGCTGGAATAGTCAGAATGACCATATATGGTCCTTTCTAAAGGGTGATTCTTCACCAATTCCCTGGGGTCTCCAGGTACAGTTTAGTAAGGACTTGCTTGTGCATGCGATTCATTTTCTCCACCTTCCCAGAAGACTGAGGCCTCCAGGCAGAGGGAGATGATAAGTAATCTTGAATGCCTCAGCCATCTTTTGAACTATTTGACAAATGAAGGCTGAGGCCATTGTCACTGGGCAAAGAGCTGGGCAAGCCAAAAAGAAGTTCTCACTGACTTGCCTGGGTTAGAAGCTGGCATGAAGGTGTAGGGTATAATAGGATAATTTTTTTGCTATCTTTCCCTATAGCTCCATGAGCACGCAAAATATGAAAAGCATATTTGGAGTCAGTAAAGATGTTCACTCTCATTCCCTTCCCCAGTTCCAAAGCCCTGGTCAGGACAATGAGTTCGGCTTTCTGGGCAGTAGTCCCAGGAGGTAATAGCTTAGCCTCCAGGGTGCCATTGAGGGTCACTGCAGAATAACCTATCTTTCTTTCCCCATTTTCAAGAAAACTCGACCCATCTGTAAACCATTCACCATCTGGGTTGTCAAGGGGAATGTCTCTTAAGTTAGGACGGTTGCAATAGAATCTAAAGCTTCCTCACAATTATGAATGATGTCTCCCGTCAGGGAGCAGGGTGACAGGATTGAGAGTGTGACACACCGGAGAGTCAGGTTGGGGGTGTCCACCACGAGAGCCTGATATCCAGCAAGCTGCCCACCAGCAAGCCACTGATATCCTTCCAAAATGCTCTAAACCCGATGTGGGGGTTAGAACCTCCAGTGGTTGGCCTAGGGTGAGCTTGGAGCTTCCTTAAATAGAAGGGTTGTGACAGCTAGCTCTAAGGCAGGAGGATCACCCCCAAAACACCAAGTTTCTGTGAGAAGTAAGCAATGGTCTGGGATAGGGTTTCAGAGACCCTAGTTGAGTCAAAACCCCTAGCACTTGGCCCCGCCTTCCATTAATGTACAGTGTAAAAGACTAGGTAGGGCTAAGACTGGGATAAGAGATTAGTTTAGCTTTCAGAGCAAAAATCTTGGCCTGATCAGGGTCCTCATTCGAGGGGAATTGTGTCAGGGCCTTGAATAGAATCATAAAGGAGCCTGGCAATAACTAAAATTAGGTATAAAATCCAGCCATGCCCAGGAAAGTATACAACGGTTCAGGGAGTGATTAATCAAACTGATAGGCTGTGTGGGCCTTTAGACAAAAAACTTCATAATCAGCATGGGAGAGGGGGGCTGGAAGTTAGGGGTTTGTATGGCTGCAGCCAGAGAAGATTCTTGGGTGGGGCTTCAGATCAAGACATCATCTTCATACTGGACAGCCAGGGCCTGTCCTAATATGTGAGGATGTCACGGAAATCCTGAGCTATCTCCATACTATGGACATGATTGCTCATATTCATTGGTGGGGGTTATGTTCCCCTGAATTTGCCCCTTCGAGGGCAAATGGTGTGCAAAAGAAAGCAACTTTAAGATTTAAGGCAGAACTACATACCTGTCAGATAGGCTAAAATGACAGGAAAAGATATTGATAAATATTGGAGGGGATGCAGGAAAACTGGGACACTGATACATTGTTGAGGGAATTGTGAATGGATCCAGTCATTCTGGAGAGCAATTTGGAGCTATGATCAAAAAGTTATCAAACTGTGCATGCCCTTTGATCCAGCAGTGTTACTACTGGGCTTATATCACAAAGAGATCTTAAAGAAGGGAAAGGGACCCACCTGTACAAAAATGTTTGAGGCAGCCCTTTTTGTGGTGGCTAGAAATTGGAAACTGAGTGGATGCCCATCAATTGGAGAATGGTTGAATAAATTGTGGCATATGAATATTATGGAATATTATTGTTCTATAAGAAACGACCAGCAGGATGATTTCAGAGAGATCTGGAGAGACTTACATGAACTAATGCTGAGTGAAATGAGCAGAACCAGGAGATCATTGTACACAGCAACAAGACTATAGGATGATCAATTCTGACAGACGTGGCTCTCTTCAACCATGAGATGATTCAGACCATTTCCAATGATCTTGTGATGAAGAGAGCCATCTACACCCAGAGAGGACTGTGGGAACTGAGGGTGGATCACAACATAGCATTCTCCCTCTCTCTATTGTTGTTTGCTTGCATTTTGTTTTCTTACTCATTTACTTTCTTTTTGGATCTGATTTTTCTTGTGCAGCAAAAGAATTATATAAATATGTTTACACATATTGGATTTAACATATATTTTAACATGTATAACATATATTGGATTACTTGCCATCTAGGGGAGGGGGTGGGAGGAAGGAGGGGAAAATCTGAATCACAAGGCTATGCAAGGGTCAATGTTGAAAAATTGCATATGTTTTGAAAATAAAGCTTTAAAAAAAAGAATTTCAATGATATTTTATTTTAATAAAATATCTGCAGTCTAAGAAAAAAAAAGATCTAAGGTAGAAAACCAATGTGTCCCCTGGGATACTTGAATTGGGCTCATAGCTTCTACTGACCATTTGCTCAGATTGTAGAAATTTGCTATAAGAGGAAAAAACAGGTACAAGATTATAATAGCATCAAAACAGATCCTTTGGGATTCAGCCTGAGAGCACACACATGACAGGATAAAGCATCCTTAGATCTTCTTGATAACCAATCATGCAGTAATAATTCCACCTCATAGCCAGACTCAGGAATAATCAGGTGTGAAACAAAGAAACAGAACTGGCAAACTAAGGAAGGGTCCCACCTTAAGCAGAGACCAGGGTTGTCCTCCCAGCTCTTGCCCAGATAAGACATTCAGGAAGGCATTTCCTCTGAGTAACTTAGAGCATTTCTCTGGAATGGTGGGTTACCGACTTAATGATCAGGCAATGAAATTCAGAACTCAAAAGAATACAGTTCCAAGCAGATTTTATCTCATAGCAAATTCTACTAATTGCAGCTCAGGACTAGATACATTATTTTAAAAGTTAACCAGGACTTAACACGTGAGATTTTAGTTTAACATGTTTTATGTGTTTAAAGTTATCCTGGTGCAAAGGATCAATCATAAAACAAGCTTATAGATTCTTAGTAAGCACATTCCTTGTTTAGAAAATATTAATCCTAAACAGGCTCATTTCTCAGGACTGTTGACCTTGCATATCCTGATGGTTTCAAGAAAACTGACAAGCTTACAAATTAAGGGGAGTTGACAGAGACCCCCGGGAGGAGGGGTAAGCTTGCTGTTGCCCACCCCAACTATTCTTAGTGTTTTCATGGGCTGTGCTATTTGATACTTCTCCCCCCTCTGTGAAGGTGGAAAAGGCATTGCATACTTTATACTTGGAAGTGAACTGACAAGGCTTTCATGTCATCCCTTTTGTTCCACATACAGTAATTAACAGTTTTAGATTTAACATGATGACAATAATTCCAAATAACTTAGTTAACAATTTTTAAATTTTCCTAAGTAACAGTCAAATAGTCTTAGCTGTAGTTCCTATTCCCTTAAACAAGTTTCCCTTTTGTTTTTAGGGAGAAAGCAAGACAATTCTTAAAATTAAGATAGATTTTTAAATTGACTTAACTTTAATTAATGAGATTCTCTAGATTCTGATTAAATGTTCTAAACAAACTGAATTGCCATTTGGTTATTTTCCAATTTATGAAAATCATTTTTCTTTTGTGAGCCAGGAAAAGGGTTAAGGTGCCAGTTTTTACTGACAGAGTCCTCAGAAGTCTGACTCTGGATAACTCAAAAACAGGCTGTTTGTAGCTAGAGTTTTTAAAATAGTAGCCTATTGCTCTTCTATTTTCCTAAAGTCTCAAACTCTATCAGTCTAAATAAACTATAATTTATATATCCAATTAGTGGGCTTTAATTAGAGCTCTTTTAAAATTAATTTTACCACCATATCTCAAACAAATTTCCAAATTACTTTATACACACATAGAAATCATTTGTCAGTTGGTCACATCTGAAAAAACCCATAGTTATCAAATATGAAGCAATCATATCCAATAAAGCAGTTAACATTCATATAACATGTTTTATCCTAAGCATTTTTGCAATCATGTAGTCTTTACAACAATTATTTCTCTTTAAAAATCAGAAAACTGAGGCAGAGATAAAATAATTTGCTATAAATTATGTAGCTAACACATATCCACAATTGAAACAGAGAATGGTGGTCTTATCAAATTCGGGGACTGACTGGCTTTCTCACCTCACACTGCCATGCTGGATGGTGCCAGGTGTACCTGAATTCTTCCCAGGGAATTTCTGGACAGAACTTGCTGAAAGCTGGGGTGACTGGTGCCAGGATCTCTCTTTGATGGTAGTTTCAGGTGCCAGGGCTCAGGGAATACTGACCAGGGAACCTGATCCCCACTCCATCCCCATTCCCCCATCCTGGGTTGGGGAGGTATTGGGCAAGGTTGTGTGGAGTCCCACAGTTGCTTTCCCTATTTCTACAGGTGAGGTGAAATTTGAGTTTTAATCTGATCTGAGATGAAAGAAGTTAGCAAACAGAGGGACTTGGGCTATATCAATCTTGTTAGCAATTCCCAAACTCTGGTGAGTGGAGCAGAGAAAGTCCCTTAATATCTTCTGGGGTGCTTTCCCAAAAGAGCAGAAAGGGACTCCGGACAAGATAGGAGTCAAGGAAGAGTTAACAAAAAGTTACTATTTACATTTTTTTTCTTCCAGAATGGGGTAAATTCCTGGAATCATCCCTAATATTTCAGGAATTTTTCTTGCAGTCTTAAAATGACTAATTGCCAAACTTCTTAATCATTGCTCTCAAAACTTTGAGAATCTGCTAAGATGTTATTTTAATTTTAGTTAGCTAACTTTTTTGTGTAGTTGCCAGCTCGGCCAGACTGGAAGTCCACAGGAAAAAGTTAGGCTTTTTAAGAAATTTTCCCAGCATCCTAACTACACCATAAAGGTTTTTTCTTGCTAGTTGTATTTTAAATCTTTCCAGGTAACAAAATCTAGCTCACAGAACAAACATTGCACAGACATTCTGCACAGAAATGCAGACACAGACAAGATGGCATGAAAGAGGACTGTCTCATCCTTGCCAAAAGCCATAAAATTTTGCAAAAAAACCATCCTATAGCACCTCATCTCCTCTGGCATCCCAGAGAAGATGAAAAGGTGGCAAAGGTTCCCTAGGAACGTTGCAAAAAATGGCAAGAATTTCCAAGCCTGGGCGGATCCAGTCAAGGAAAACTGCCTAATGTGGAGCTCACAACGACCCAGACAAGACTTCTCTCAGTGGCTTGGGGTGCCCCAGCCATAAGATTGAGGGAAAGAAAAAAATTGAGGGGCTTACCTTGAAAGCCAGGGGAAGCCAGACTCTCCCCTTACAGGGCCACCAAATGTTGAGGTTGGGAAGGGACCCCTTTTGGGGTCCCAAACCAGTGGCAAGGTATCTTTAAAAAATTTGCAAGCTTGAACCTGTATCCAACTCAAGGGGCAAAGTTTATTATAATTGTAACTTCAATTGAAGCAATCTAAATTACAAGAGAATTTTACAAAGAAACAGAAGCTAGGAGACACATTTAACTAGTCCTTCATATTATTGATGTGCTAATTTTTTAGTCTAGGGGTAGAACCAAGAAGTGGTCTCAAGAATTTGGTTATCACTGAACAACAGACAAATGTTTGTAGGATTATTCTAAGGCCAGAAGACTTGAAATTATTGACAGATTGTTAGAACAATGGTCTCAGGATCACTAATATATCTTCCTAAAGTCTAAGGGAAGAAATATCATATTCCTAGGCCACAGGATTTTTATAATATTGACAGAACAATAGCATTCTTAGATCAGAGAGCTTCTGGATCAGATTCTAAAGCCAAAAGATTTAGAATCACTGACAGATTGTAAGAACAGAACTACCCCCTAATTATTACTGTCTCCCCTAAAAGCTATATTGCATCCCTTTCATTCATAGAAATCAACATTGTGTGTGTGTGTGTGTGTGTATGTATTTCATGTAGAATACTGAGGCCTTGTCCCTCCTTCATTAGATAGAATGTGGACTTCTTGAAAGCAGCAACTAATTTTTACCTTTCATTGCATCCCCAGTGATTAACACAGTGCTTGTTACAAAATGAGCTCTTAAAATATAGACTAACTCATAGAGAAATCTTTAGTCAGAGAAACTGGAGGCTGAGCTTCTCACCAACCTAACCATCTTCCTTCTTCTCCCCTTTCTTAAGCAGCCAAGTCAAAACAAAGATGCTGAATCAAAAGAATGATGTTTCCATGAAAACCAAGAAATTTATTAACGGAGTGGAAGTTGTGATTCCAAAGGAAGAAGGACAAGAGAAAAGGAGAAAAAGTCAGTTCTCAGGCCCAGTGATTTTTTAACCAATTGTTTCTCTTCATCTCTCCCATTGATGCAGGTCTAGTGGTAGAAAATTCATGTGAGAATCCCCTCTTTGGTGGAAGGCGCAGGTCCAAAGTGATTGGCAAACCCTAAATCTTAGTGGCAAAAGAGGAATTTTTATTTTTCACTAAGAAGCTCTCTCTTAGCGGACAAATCTCTTAATGAGATTTTCAAAGAACGTGTTAACAGAAACCTATTTTATGAGCAAATCTTGAGGGCTGAGAGCAGTTTGAGCTGATTATCAGAGATCTTCTAATTAATTGAATGAATTCACTTTGAAGGCTTTTTTTTTTTCAGAATTTGGAATTTCCTGAATGGGGATCCAACTACCCCAAAAGATTAATGGGGGGGTGATTTGCCTTAGAAAATCACCCCTGTGGAAAGTATGCCCCTTCCCAGACTCTCTGGAGTCTGAGACCCTGAATCTCCCTTCTTTCACAGATCAAAGGGGACACAGTTTCAGAGTGATTATTTTACAAATTAAAGGGGACACGGTTTTAGAGTTCACCCCCGTCACCATCAGAGCAGTTTGGTGGCCACAATGTTGAGCCTGGAATTAAGAAATCCCGAGATCGAATTCGACCTCAGATGCTTACTAGCTGTAGTGCCTTGGACAAAAGTCACTTACCGGCTATCTGCTTCAATTTCCTAATCAGTGGTAAAATGGGGATAATACTAATAGCACCTACCTCATTTTCTTTATCTAAGACTTTTTTATTTGTTTCTGCCTGAAACAATTCAATTTTAACCTATTCAATTCCTGTTCATTTTTTTTAAATTTCCATTTCAAATGTCACCTCCTAGTATGACATAATAACTTAAGAAGTTACTTGAATTCTGCCAAACTAAGCCCAGATTTATTGTGAGAATTAAATGAGACACGATGCCTCTTTTGGTAACAGTACTGGGCACAGTAGTAGGTGCTTAATAAATGTTTATTGATTGTTTCTAAAGAGCTTAACAGTGGCTGGCACAAAATGCCACCTTCCTTCCCCACCTCAGAAGGAATACGAGTGGATAAGAGAAGGAAAAAGAAAAAGGAGATATAGAGGGAAAAGAAGAGTTGTAAGAAAAGGGACAGACTAAAGTACGGCGAAGGAGGAAAGAAAGGGTGGAGTGGGGAGCGGGAGAAACTAGAAGACAGAGGTTCCAGCTGAATTCACTGTATCTGATACAAGGGCTCGTCACGGTCCACAGCCAGACCTAGTTACACTTCATAGAATTCAGGCCAACCCTGGCCCTACGAACACACCCCGGAGCCTGAAACCCCCCAGCCCTCCACTTCCCTAACAGCCATCACCACCCCGGGGGCGAGTCCGGGGACGCTCCAGGGAGGCCGGTCGCGGGAATCTCACCTAGCCCAAGTCTGAGAGGGGGCCAGCGGTCCCGCCGCTGCTGCCGCCCCGTCCTAGCCGGTGTCGTGGCCGTGAATGGGGCCCCGGGACCCGGCGAGCCAATCCAGGTGCACCTGCTTCCCTTAACGAAGTAACCCACTGGGGCTGAGGCTCTCGGCCGGCCGCCTCTAGGGATGCGATCCCCCGCCAGCTCACCTGTTTCCTGCCAAAGGCTGCTTCTAGCTCTCCGAAGCTCCGCCTCCTCTCTCGGAATTGGAACAGAGGCTTCTTTGCCCGGTCCCCGACTCCATCCCTCCCTGAATCCCCGGGACGCAGACGCAGGTGGAGCCCGATATCCAGCCCTGGGCAGAAGGGGTGAGGGAGCCGCAACTTCTTTCTCAGAAGGCCAGAGCAAGAGGACGTTAGCATTTATATTGCGGCTTGCAGAGCGCCGAAAAAATAGGCTGTTATATCCTCAGAAGAACCCTATGAAGGAATAGGAGAGGATAAGGGAAGGAAGAGAAAAAGCAAGTACAGAGGAGTTGTGACAAAAGGGACAGAATTAGGTACAGGGGGAGGAGGAAAGAAAAGGTTGAGTGGGGAGGTAAGTGCTGCTATTATAAATAACTCATTTTACAGGTAGACAAAAGCGGGGATGAGGAGTTATCATTTGCTAGGGTCCCACAACTAACAGATCTGAAGCGGGATTTAAATTGAAGCTGGGTCATTAATCTAAATCACCCGCTGCCATTCCAGGAGCTGAGGGGTTCAGAATGAGCCATAGGACACGGCTGGTTGCCTTCCCCATTTCTTATTCTCTCCAGTCTGACATCATTCCTTCCCTTATGTGGATTCCCCAGGGTTAGTCGGTCATTACCACCCGTTGTGCAGGGGAGCGTCCAGAAATACTGGTTCTCTCCAAAATATTCCACCTCTGAGAGGCAACTTGTGCAGGTGCCGGGACACTGACCTTGTCTCAGCTTCATTTTCCTAATCAGTATATGATTCCATAGTTTTTTAAGCTTCCTTCAAGCTCTATCATTCTATGAAGTGTAACTGGGTCTGGCTGAAGCTTATGAATAATCTTCTGTCACTTTGTATAAAGGAGTACTGGAGTTGGAATGAGAGGACCTGACTTTTAGTCCCTAGTTCTCCACTTCCTGACTTTGTCACTAAAGTTATTACTTCCTCTCTCTGAGTCTTTTTTGCACAATCTCCCACAAGTGACATTGGCAGATAAATTCAAGGTACTCTCTGGCTATATGCTCCTAAAACTTTATTTAATGAGCCCCCAGCAATGTGTCTATCCCCAGTAGTCAGAGGACACAGATCAAAACAAATGCATGTATTGGAATAGTAGCAAAACACCTTTCCCTTAATCCTAAGGCACACCATCCCACAAGTACAAATTACATCAAGTAGAGTTTATAAGTAAATAAAGTAAACTATATCAGATTGTTTACCTTTTCAAGAAAGAGGGAGGAAAGGATAGAAAGCATAGAATTTGGAACTCAACTTTATAAAAAAAAAAGTTTAAAAGTTGTTTTAATATATAATTGGGAGAAAAATAAAATATATTAAAATAGAAATAAACACATGTAGGAAACTGATGTGGTCAGGGTACATATGAAAAGGTGTGACTCATATCTTCAATACTGCAGTAGTAGACATCTTTGACTTGTTCCCATCGATCCACTATTCTAATGATCTATCTACTGAGGGTACTTTATGGGTCACATAGTGCTGATTCTGGAGGCAGTTAGTGGTGCATTTGATTAGATTGTTGGGCCTAGAATCAGGAATATCCAAGTTCAACTATGTCTTCTTTCACTTATTAACTGGGCACAGTCTCCATTACTTCCATATCAGGCTCAGCAGAGACTTGGCTCTGGGGACTGCCTTCTGAGAAGCAGGGGCCCAGGCTTGAGCCTTAAGCTCTCTCTCTGTTCTTTCCAATCCCCATTTAACCCTTGAACTAGACTTGGGAATCAGTGTCCTTGAATTTCCTTTGTAGGTTGCATGTAAGTACTTGTCTCCTATACTTAAGTGCTTCTGGTATAAGATGCCATTAAGGGAGAGAAAAATCTCACCTTCCTGCCCCCCTTTTTTCCTAGAGACATGAAGGAAAAATAGAACCATTTTCTCAGGGCTGAAGAAAGGAAGAGGACAGCACCTAATTTATGACAGACACAGTGCTAAAGTGCCTTTTTTTTTTTTTTTCAATTTAAACAAATTCTATTGCATTTAATCCTTATAACAAACCTTTAAGTTAGATGATATTTAGTATCACTATTTTACAGATAAGGAAACTGAGACAAGCAGATGTTAAATGGCTTGCCCAGACTCACCCAGCTAGTAAGTATCTGAACCCAGATTTGAATGTAAACCTTCTTGACTCCAGGCCCAGAACTTTGACACTAGTTGCCTTTGACACTTTGACAGAAGCTGCTCTTCTGCTTTTAAATTCTGTTACTCCCACTCTTGGGCTCGGTCTCTGAGTGAGAGGGCAAAGAACCACTCAAGGAAAAAGGCAGGTCCTAACATTTCATCATCTCTGTTCCCTGATCCTTATATCTTGTACTTCAATCAAGTGGATTGCCAAGAGTTAATTGGTCAGTGTTTCCTTATTATGTATAATACCTACCTCACTGGTTATGGGGAAGATACTTGGTATATAGTAGTGTGCTCTTTCCTTTCTCTACACACATGTAATACTATGGTTTCAAAGTTGAAAGATCTGAGAGGACTAATCTAATCCTTCCATTTTACAGAGGAAGAAACTGAGGTCCAGAGAGGTTATTTTCTTAATGCACACTCATATCTATGATTCCCCTTTGGGGTTCTGAGATTATTTGGGCCCTGATATTTATACAGCCCACTAGTAGTAGAAGCAGCACAATCAAAGTAGATTATCATTAACCCTCATCAAAGTCAAACATACCCTGGGAGAAGTTCATGTTACCTTCTTTCCAGATGGCGTGGAACAGTAGCAAAGAATTGGAAAATGAGAGGTCCATCAATTGGGAAATGGCAGAACAAGTGGTATATGAAGATAATGGGATATTATCGTTCTATACAAATGATGAACAAGGCCTGGAAAGATTTACACAAACTGATATTGAGCAAAAGAAGCAGAACCACAGATACACTGTACGCAATAATAGCAAGAATGTTCAATCAACTATGAAAAACTTGGTACTTCTCAGTGGTTCAGCCATCCAAAGCAATCTCAACAAACTTTGGACAGAAAATGCCATCTGCAGCCAGAAAAAGAAGAATGTAAATCAACACATGCTATGTTCACTTCTTTTTTTCTGTTTTTTTTTTTTTAATCTCTCCCATGAATTTTCCCTTTTGTTCTGATTTTTCTCTCCCAATAGGATTCATAAAGTAATGTATATTAAGAAAATGTTTAAATGATTTGGAACAATCCCCTGTATTAACAGCCTCAGAAGGAGGCAAAATCATATAAATATCTATCATTAAAAGGTTAGAAAGAACCTCAGGGACCTTTTGAGTGAAATTTAATTTATTAAGCAGACTATGGACATGTAGTTTTTGCACACTGCAAATAGGAAACCTAAAGAGGCTCTCCTTTCAAGGGGGTCATATTCTAATAAGAAACTCCAGCTACAGGGAAGATGTCTAGGTCCAGACGTCTTTAGGGTACTTTAGCAGGTTAGGCCACACAGTGGTAAATTAATGGAAGGCTGGGTGGAACTTCATCTTGCTAAATGGATTGTAGTTGGTTATTCCTTGCTCACCTAAATGATGTGATAGCTTATTCTCAGAAGGGAAGGGGACAGTGAGCTGAGGGTGATGACTGGAGTTAAATGGGGATCCAGTTCCTTTCCCATGTGGGTACAGATAGAGTTAGGGGGTTAGTATTTAGTTAGGAGAGAGAAAAGGAAAAGGGCATTGAGAGAACAGTTGGAAGGACTCATTTAGCCCAATCTACCCCCATCTCCCCTTTAGAAGAGTAGGAAACTTGAGAGTAAGAAAGATGAAGTGACAGCCAAAGTCATATGGTAAGTTAGCTGGGATCTTGGTCTCCTAACATCTAGTCCAATTCTCTTTCCTTTCAGGAGGCTAAAAATGAGATTGCAGGTAGGACATTGGAAACTATAAAGTATTGTATTCTCAGCAAGCTTTGGACACAAGAAATATTTATGTTCCTCTGATATTTCCCAAACAATTACCCTAAGAACAAGAATTGATTATATGCTAAGAGCTAGGCACTATATTAAGTGCTGGGGATTTAAAAAAAAAAAAGTCCCTGCTTTCAAGATGCTTATATTCTTCCATACACAAGCTGAGGTAGCTGCCCACAAAGAATTCAGATTTAGCCATTCTTCATTTGCTACTACAATTTTGGATACCAAGTCAGGAGAGTGACAGCATGGTGTACTAGAAAGGGAACTAGAGCTGGAGGACCTGGGTTCAAATCCCACATTGCCTAGTTTCTGGGTCTCAGTTTCCCCATCTGTAAGGGATGGTTAATGGACTGGATTAATTTTGAGGTCTCTTCCAGCTCTAAATTTGTGGTCTGATTTCTTGTCCTAGTTCAGGCAATAATCACAATAATTATATTCCCTGGCCAGCTTTTCCCCCTCTGGTTCTATAGTTTCCCATTCCTTAAATGAGGCAAGGAGACTGGATGATCTTTAAGGTCCATCGCAGCTCTAACAATCTGAGTCTGGGATTCCTGAGTTGTGGCATTCCTAGAATGGGACTGAGGTGGGGAGGGGATGGAGACTAAGCTTAAGTTGAAAAGGATCTTCCTTCCTTCCCCTCCCTCCAATTTGAGAAATTTGACCAGAAACATTTCTTATGTGAGCTGATTGTGAGACTATGGGAGAAACCGGGCTAATTAGGTAGTATCACCTAGGATTCTCTAACTGATAAAATCTTCCCCATCCATTCTATACCTGGCAAAATTACAGGACTCCAGAGCTGGAAGAGATGTGAGCAGCCATCTCAGGTATTTGAGTCTCATGTGGAAACTAGTGCAACTCAAGCCCTAAGAAGAATTCCAGCTCTAACACTCCTGACAAGTGGTCACAGCTTTTCCTTGAAGATCTCCAAGAATTGGGAACACAACCTATAGAAGGAGCATATATAGTTTTTGTACAGCTCTTGTTGCTCTTCTTGAAGAAGACCAACGATATTGGGGTGGGGGGGATGACTTGCAAATGAATTGAATTTAAGTGAGATAGAGCTGTGCAAAGTCGTCAGCCTCAGTCTCTCCTCTATAGGTCTGGACGACTGGAATGAAAGCTGTTGACCTTTGTAAGTCAAGGTCTTTCCCAGGGTCTCAGTTTTCTGAGGCAATACCCACTCAGTGATTAAAGGTGCATGGAGCTAGTGGGACAGCAGGTAGATTGCCAGACTTGGAGACAGGAAAACTCCTCTATCCTCTGATACCATCTTTGTGACTCTGAGCGTCATTTTAATCCTGTTTGCCTCATTTTCCTCATCTGTAAAATGAAATGGAGAAGGAATGGCCAACCATTCCAATATTCTTGCCGAGAAAACCCCACATGGATCTTGAAGAGTTAAACACCACTGAAATGACTAAATGACAATTATTCAGAAGCTTCCTTGATGTTGAGCCCAAATTTGCCCCTTTATGATCCACTCACTGTTCCTCATCTGCCCTTGAGGCCAAGTAAAACTAAGCAAGAGCCTTCTTGCAGCTGACAATTCTTCAACTGCTTCAAATCCTTCAAATATTTTCTCTGTGCTGAACATCCCCAGTTCCTTTAACTGATTCTCACATGTATTGCAAGACATTGTGCTAGACCTGGAGAGACTTACATGAACTGATGCTAAGAGAAGTGAGTAGAACGAGGAGATCATTAAACATGGCAACAAGATTATACAATGATCAATTCTGAGGGACATGGCTCTTTTCAACACTGAGATGATTCAGACAAGTTCCAATAGACTTGTGTGATGGAGAGAGCCATCTGCACTCAGAGGAAGGACTATGGGGACTAAATGTGGATCACAACATAGTATTTTTGTTGTTGTTTGCTTTTTTTCCTTTTTCCTTTTTTTCTCTTTTTTTTTCTTATTTTTCTTGTGCAGCATGATAAATGTAGAAATATATTAAGAATTGTACATGTTTAATCTATATTGGATTACTTGCTGAATAGGAGAAAGGGGTGGGAGGGAAAAAATTTGGAAACCAAGGTTTTGCAAGGGTGAATGTTGAAATTATCTTTGTATGTATTTGTATGTATGACAATATGCCAAAAGACTTTTGCAAAATTAATTAGAGTTTAGGAGTGATGGTATCTGGTTAGCCTCAGGTAATTCATGGGTCCTGAAACTGGGATGAGGTCAGATTCAACTTGCTGAGTTTACCACTATTTTTGTTACCTTAAATAAATCTCTTCCTCTATTGGAATCTGTAAAATGGTGACTAAAGGATGGGGAGTGATTAATGTGATCTCTAAGATACTTTTGAATTTTAAATACTATAATTCTATAAGGATTCCAACAGGTGGAATGAGGCATGGAGGACACTGTGAATAAATAAATCAGGGTTTGGAGTATATAGGAGATCAGAATACTCCAATTTTTCAGGAATATATAAGAGAAAAGGAGTAAGGAGTAAGACTTGTTATTCAGTCTTTTTGTTTTTTTTTTTTAGTCATGTCTGACTCTTTTTGATCCCATTTAGAGTTTTCTTGGCAAAGACACTGGAAGAGTTTGCTGTTTCCTTCTATAGCTCATTTTACAGATAAGGAAACTGAAGCAAATAGGATCAAGTGACTTGTCCAGGGTCACACAGCTACCTGAAGCCAGATCTGAACTCAGAGATGAGGATGGAGTAGCAAAAAATAGCTCTTACATATTTTTATTGCTCTCAAGTCCCAGACTTAAAAAAAAAAGAGAGAGAGCAGGTCTCAAGATGCCATGAGGATGGAACAAATCCATTCTAAAAAGGTCAAAATAGCATGTATTTTGGTGATTTCAAAATATCTCACTTCTTAAATGGAGATAAAGTACCAAGCAGACCTATACTTCAAAGCACAAGGGAAATAGAGAATCCTATGATGAAACTAAAGAGAGATGACCATCTGATAGAATCTTAGCTGCTGCCCCAGCCCCAATAATCCTGTCATTTTCTCTCTCATGGATTTCATTGGAACAAAGGCCTTTTTCTTTTTCCATGCATCCTTTTGTCCCATTATAGGGGCTTTTCTGAGATTTTCCAACTATGCAAAATCTCCTCTGAGATCATTCAGTTTTCTGATTTGCCCAATTCTCCAGGTTTTCCCTTGCTTTCCCTTCTCTGTATAAACCTCACTCTACTGGGTTGCTCCCCTCCCTTAAGGAGGAGCCCCACAGGGTGCATCATCCCTTACCCCAAATGGTTTGAGCTTTGGATTCTTTGAGAGATGACGCCACATCCCACAGCTCACGACCCCAACACATCCGTTGCCCAGAGTGCTCTGTGAAGTTGCCGAACCACAAGGTGGGAGGGACCTTCTGAGCCAGGGAGCAATTCTAGCACTAGTGTCCTAGCTACTCTTAGAAGATGGATCAGTTTAGAGAGGATCAGCTTTCCATGCTGTCTCTGCAAACACTACCATGCAGCCTATAGTGATGACTAACACTTGCTACTCTCACTGGGGCTCCCCCTGGAAAGCTCAGCAGCTTGGAGGCTGCAGGAATGATAGAATGCTGGGCTGAAGTCAGGAAGAGCTGAGTTCAAATCCTGCCTTATGCACTTAGAAAATGTATAACTGTAAAGACCTGGAAAGACTTTACATGAACTGATGATGAGTGAAGCAAGTAGAACCGGGAAAACATAGCCAGCAACAGCAAGATGATGTGATGATCAATTATGATAGACCTAGCTCTTAGCAATTCAGTGATCCAAGGCAATTTCAATAAACTTTGGATGGAAGATGCCATCTATATCCAGAGAGATAGCTATGAAGACCAAATGTGGATCAAAGCATACCGATTTCACTTCTTTTTTCCTTCTGTTCTTTTTTTCTTTCTCATGGTTTTTCCCTTTTGTTCCTTTTTGTTTCTCTCTCAACATGACTCATTTGTCATTTGTAAAAAAATGTATGCACATGTATAACCTAAAAAATAAAATTTAAGATAAAAAATATTTTAAAAAAGAAAATAGAATGTGTAATTGTGGATAAAACCCACAAAAACCTTTATCTCTTGTTTTTCCCAAGTGTTCATCCAGCCTCTATTTGACGACTTCCAGAGTGATGGGAAATTCACTGCTTCCAAAGGCATTCCATTCCATTTAAAAAGGAAATCTTGAATAGCTTTGTTAGGAGCCTAAATGTGCTTCTCTGAAATTTCTTGCTGCTCCCAGTTTTATCTTCTAAGCCCAAGCTGAAAAAAATAATTTTCCCTTCTACAAAACAACTCTTCAAATGCTTGAAATATAGTCAATTGTGCTGTAAAGAGACATTCTTTCTGAAAATTCACCAAAATATACAAAAAAATGCAATTAAAAACTACAGAGATTATGGGGGAAATGGGGTTCAATTCACAACACTTAAAAACTTCATCAGTGACACATTTTTAAAAAAGAAATATGAACCTGATAAACATGGAAGCACAATTTAATATATGTTAAAAGTCTATATTATTAGTCCTTGACCTCTGACAAAGGTTATGAGTGAGGGGGAGTCCCTTGTCTGCCTTTAAGGCCCATACTCTCATCCTCATCAATCTCTTTATGGTCCTCAAAGACCTCAAAGTGTAGCTCTAGAAGCAGAGGTATCTGAAAAGCCTGTGTTCCCCAACAAATGCCATTCTGGAATTCCCCCAAGAGGAGGGAGAGTCTCTAGTGTGTCAGATGGGACTTTTTCTAAACACAAAAACAGGAAAAGAGGAAACCCTTTGAGGAATTGTCACACTACTCAGTCTGGAAGTAGATTTGGAAGCCCAAAGAATCACATTTTTGTCTCCAGATGTTGTGAAGGACATCCTTCAGTAAATCTCTTTTGGTTTCCTTGTTTGCCCTGAGGATGATGCCTTTGTGAGGATGCCTGAGTTACACAGAACCACTTATTGAGAGAATTATTTGTCACCAAATGAAGAAATTCATCAAGTCACTTAAAACTCAGAGAGCCCTCCTTCCAAAAGCTGGAGTGGACCCAATTTATTACTTTCACAGCATTGTAATGAGAATCAAAAATGAAATTCACTTCTCCGTCTCTTGAGTCTCTGGTGTTTAGCAAACACAATCCAAGCCATACCTCCCCAGGAGGCCTTTAATGTTCTTCTTACCTCCACCAATTACTTTGCATTTGCTTTGTATATATTTACTCAGGTCTATGTTGTTTCACTTCCTAGAACTTCCTTCCTAAATTCCTAGAATTTAAGTTTTTCAAGGGCAGTTTGACTCAGTGAATAGTGCATAATGGAACATTTAATAAATGCTTGTTTACATTATTTCTGAAAAGCATGATTGCCATGCAAGGCACTAATATAAGCAATTATTTAGCAGTCTCAGGTTTCAAGTAGATGGATGGTTTTTCCCCAACTAATAACCTGGTTCCTAAAAAGAGGACATGTACAGCATTTTGTATAATAGGCACTCACTATAGCTAATGGTAATTGCTGGGGTACATGAGCTTTGAATCTGATGCTAAGACTTTTTTTTATATTGTATGAAATCACTTAACTGCTTTCCTGAGTTTCTTCATCTTAAAATGAGTTGGAGAAGACAATAGTAAACCACTCCAGTATTTTTGCCAAGAAAACCCCAAATGGGGTCACAGAGTCTAACATTCATTGTAAAACAGGCCCCTTAAAATTTAGACAATGGCATTATCCAACTTTAAAGAGGCTTCCTGGTTTAAGGGCCAAGGTATTGGATTTTATCAGGTCTGGTTTTGAACCTCACCTCAGACACTTAATAGCTATGTGACATACCTTTCATTTCCCAGGGATTCTGAACTCTTGTAGATCATCATACAAAGCCTATTCTCCAACCCTTCCCACTTGCTTCCTTATTCCCATCCCCTCAAAACTTCCACCTAACTCCACCTAGCACCTCTACTGTGCCTTCTGGAATGCCTGTTCCACAGGCAACAAACTTTCCTTCAGCTTAATCTTTTTCCTCCCCACTTCTACCAGTTTTTCCTGAAACCTGACAACTTCCCTCTGAGGACATAACCTCCCTGGCTACTCTTTTCAGGACTGATTGCACCTTCATTCTTTCTCCATGACTCGCTGGTTCAGGAGAGTTGGAATACTCCTTGCTCTTCATTGCCCCCTTTTAGTTTTGCCCCTTACTTCCTTCACTCAATAACATCTTTCCTTGAAGCTCATACTATTTATATCTATCACCCAATCAAAATCATGATCTTGTGGTTACCCACAAATGTACCAACCCTACATTCAAGAATTCTGAAAACCCTCATCTGACCTTAGTCTATTGGCTTTTCACCTTTTCTTCTGCCTTCCCGTACAAAACCCTATTCTCTGGTCACACCGTGACCTCCAATCTCTTCACTCTTTTGTTATCTCCTAGACCATCTTCCCTGCACTAGTCACTTTCTCCTCTTCTCTTGGTGAACTAATTCATCTCTACAGTTCTTTCTTGAATTCCTACCATCCTTATATCAATTAAAGCCAGCCAAGCCTCAACCTTGGATCCCTCTCACACCTGCCTTTGCTTTTCCACACACACTGCTTAAGAAAGGAGGAGAAAATAATGCAACTAGTTCTGATTGATTCTACTACAAATTTGTTACGCAACTTCAACTAGATGCTTACTGCTGCTAGCAATCATCCTATGCCTCCCTTATTAACTCACCATCCAACTTTACAGAGTACATCTTCCAGACCTTTTCATCCCTCCTCAAACTTCCCATGGCTTCCCCTCTCCCAACACTTTCAGCTGAAAACCTTGCCCTCATTTTACAGAAAAAAATTGAGGCCATTTGCCATGGACTTCCTCTTCTCTCCTCTTCCTCATTTCCTGTCACTTGGGTGCCTTCTACCACATTCTCCTTCACTCCTGCCTCCCACGATGAAGTGGCCATCCCATTCCATTGCATCTCCTCCAACAGATTGTCTTCTTTCAACCCTCCTCTTTTCCTCATGTTTTTTTCCCTGAGACAATTGGGGTTAAGTGACTTGCCCAGAGTCACACAGATAGGAAGTATTAAGTATCTGAGGTCACATTTGAACTCGGGTCCTCCTGACTTCAGGACTGGTGCTCTATCCACTGTACCACCTAGCTGCCCTCTCTTTTCCTTATTCTTAATCTCTCCTCCATAAGCTCATATCCTACTGCCTACAGACATGACCATGTCTTCTCCCTCATTTGATCTCTGCTGACTATTGTTTCTCTTCTGCAGCTTTGTAGCTAAACTGCCTCCTGCATCAGGGCCATCTCCAGTCGTCCTGATCTCTGTCTGACCTCTGGACCCAAATGCTCTAGAGGGGAAGGTGAATCTGTAATGCCAAAGTTCCCTTTTAATGGGGTGACCAGTTCCTCCAATTGTCCTATTTCATAATTCTGCCTTAGGTTATAACCATCCCCTCTTAATGGTTGAGATAAAGGTTTTATAGACATAATGTTTGACAAGATAAAGGTTTATCCATTTCAGATGTCATTAGAATATCAGTAATGTCATTGTTCTTGTTATTCCATAAAAAGCTTACTAGACTCTTTGAGATGATAGTCTCCTCTAGCCCTGGGATCAACATGGATGCATTGGTCCCAGTATTTCTCTCCATTTAATAAATTATTGAATTGGTCTCTAATCTCTGTCTTGCTCAGTTTCTTCGGCATTACAAATCAATGATCTTACCCAGCCTCCCTCACTTAAATCCAACTCACTCACATGTCACAGCACCACCTCCCTGATGTCCTGGTCCTCTTCAAGACCGAAGGACAAACAAAAACTGCTAAACTCCTGGAAAAGGTCTTCTACAATAAATGCTTCTACGTTCTCCACTCTTAATGTCTTAATTCTTTCCTGTCCAGCTTCCAACTTTATCATCCCACTGAAACTGCCCTCTCCAAAGTAATTAATGCTCTCTTAGTTAATCCAATGACCATTTCTCAATCCTCCTCCTCCTCCTTTTCCTCCATTTCTCTGCAGCCTCTGACATTTGTTCTCTTTGATCCTTTCTCCTACCTCCCACAGCAAGCTGCTCCTTTTCTATCTTCTTTGTTAACTTTCTTTTAGATTATGCCTTCAACCCATGGGTATCTCTCAAATTCTCTATACTATTTCACTTGGTAATCTCATCAGTTCCCATGGATAATTACTACCTTTCTGCTGGTGATTCACAAATCTACCTATCCTTCCCCAAAGTCTCTGCTGACCACCTCATAGGGCATTGGGTATGTAAAGCATTTTGCAAATGTAAATCATGTGCATTTACATGCAAGTGACATGTAGCCACCATAGATGAAAGGGTAAACTGAATCCCAGAAGCCATCTAAGTTCATGTGCTACCTATAAGTTACGTCCCATCTTGCCTACAATCTCAGCTTTTTTTTCCCCAAAGGAATTAAGCCAGTACCTGCTTCAGCAGTCAGTGAATAATGTCCTATGTAGACATACCTTGTAGTTCACAACGTACTCTCCCAAATATGATCTCATTTGATCCTCACACAGCCCTGAGGTAGGGTGGACAGATCATTGTCCCCATTTTACAAGAAACCGCCCAAGAACTTGCTCATAATAACATCATTAATAATAGAATCTTGCAATTGACAATTGGAAGAGGTGTAGATAATTCAGTGTCTGTTCCACAAAAAGGGAAACTGAAATCTTGGAAAATAATTTAATTAATCTTGAAGTTTCATTAAGATGAAAAGTAGATGTTTCATTTACAAAAGGGTACAGAGCTTAAGACTTACTAGCCTGAAGGGAAGATAGCAGATCATCATTTATGGGAAGCCTTGAAGGAACTAGATATGCTGGTGAGACTCAGATTGGGGGGAGGAGGGGGCAGCTATTCTATAACATCTTTCCCCACTGGAGGTGAGAAACTTTTAAGCTAAAGATAATTAACCTAGGGTCTATGAATTTAAAAAAAATATGTATCAATATAGAATGTTTCTTTGTAGTTTTATTTTACTTTGAAAATGTTATTTTGAGGTTTACTGGCTTTACCAGAATGCTAAAGGGGACCATGATTAAAAAAAAAAATGTTAAAACTTTATTTTAAGCCATATCCCACTAAAGTAACTCCATCCCAGTCCTACACTTCTATCTCTTGCCACATCTCTTCACATTTGGGACTAAGGGCAGCTTGATGAGGTAAACTAGTAAAAGTTTCAATACAACAAAGCAACTTCTTCCTGGTTTTGGCCTATGACCCTCTTGCACCTGTCCATTGTTGGCCTGAGCAGAACAAATCTTAAACGAATAATGGCCTTAATAATCAAGGCTTTCTCCAGGTCAGTCTATATACTATATATGCTATACTATATATCTGATGCGGGAAAGATTCCAATCTTTGATTCCCAACCCCCCCTAGTTAATGTAAATTACCCTTTGACTCACAAATCCTGGTCCCTTTGAATTCTAATAGAAGATCCGGATCTGTCCCAGCCCCACCTGGATCTGAGCCAACTTTGGGGCTACACCCCAAAGCCCCTCGAGCTAAGTCTCTGACTTAAAAGGGCCACGCTGGGAACCCCTCTTTGCAGAGATTCCAAACATGCCAGCCATGTGAGGATCTTCTGCCCACTGGACCCTCCAGTGCCTTCCTTATCTCTACCTTCACCTATCTCCTACGTCTAAACTCAATAATAAACCTCTTTTATCAATCTAGCTCTCTGGGCCAATAAATGCTTTTATTGGGAATTCACGCAGCTACTTGACCTCATATGCTGCCGTATCCTTGCGCCGAATCCAAAGGGTTGCAGGGGAACTCTGTTTGACTCCCTGTACCCCAAACCTGCCACTAGACCTTAACTAAACCCTAATTTCATTTAGGTACCCCAAATCTAGACATTTGATCTACACCTCAACATATCGATCTCTGCACTGGAAAAGAGGGAACAAGGGGTGGAAATCATCTTTAGAGTTTTGGTTCCAGCATCAACTCACCAAGACCCTCCAGCTCTCTCCTCACCCTCATCCCACTCCTTGCAAATTATACATTGGTTCTCAGGCAAGTTACCTCAGACGTCTAGTTTCCCTGTGAGTGTCAAAGACTCCTAATAAAGTCACCTCACCATTGCCTGAGGCAACTTTCAATCTTTGTGGTAGTGGAGTGAGTATATTGGTATGGAAACCTGCCTCTGGTGGCAAGACCCCTTGGATTTCCTTTATATGTAAAATGAGAATAGCAGCACCTACTTTACAGAGTTATAGTTGGATTAAATAAGTATAAAGTGCATTGCAAACCTTAAAATGCTACAGAAATATTAACTATTGGTTTGTTATTGGTAGAGTTAGTTTCTTCACAGGAAGTTCCTTATGGCAATACAATCACCAGTCTGTGATTACTTAGAGGCAGCCCACACAAGGGAATTGGGCCTAGAATCTGGTTAGAATGGATGGAGACTTGGGTTTAATCAGGAAGGCCAGGGTTCAAATTCCACTTCTGAGACTTATTTAGCTATGGGACATCAGGCAAGTCACTTAACCTCTGTGTACCTCAAGTAACTAAGTCCCTACAAACTTATCTACTAAGTCACAGATTGCATTTCTTATTGGTGGAAGGGTATCCCATATGAGGAAGTTTCTACATTGGTGGAAAAGGTATTCACAACGTGATGCGGTTCTGGGGAGGTAGATGGGCTTCAGCAGAGAGAACCTGGAACGCTGATAGGATATTCCTGGCAGCAAGAAGGTAGAACACTGATAGGATCATGTCTATGATGATTACACTCTGGCCCCAGATGGAGGTCTTATTATATGCAATCAGAAAGCCAAGTTATGAAGTCAAATGCTCAGATTCTATTTCTCCTATAAAAGATCTGCTTATACTCTAAATCCTTGCTAAACAGCTTTACAAATTTAGCTCCTTCCCCTTCCTCCAGTCAGATGTAATTTCACCTTAAGGCATCTTCTTCCTGATAAATTGTAAGTTCCATTAGAGAACTTGTCTTCCCCTAGTCAACTGCCAACACCCCTTTCCTTGCTAACTTCTCTTAGAATTTAGCCTACTCTTAGCAGTTTAGTAAAATTTCGGCCCCTTGATTTGGAGGTGAATGCTTACAAATTCTTTTGGGAGGACTAATGGCCCATAAGCCCAATATATTTTGGGGTGTCATCCCATACCTCAATTGGTGGATATCGTATCATTCTGACTGTACCTCACACATGTGGGGCAGTTCTTAATGTTTTCTTGGGTCACAGGACCCTGTCCATGTATTTGTGGTGAAGCCTATGGACTCCTGGAATAAAATTTCTAAAGGCATAGATACAGAATTAGAAGGAACCAAAGGTTAGTGAAAATACCGATGTAAAGTATTGTTTTTTTTCTCTATCCAAGTTCATGGAGTTCTCAGCATCTATCCACAGAACCCAGTTAAAATCCCCAATATGATTTTCTTTTTTTAGTGGACAATCAGGGACTTGTCTAGGGTCATATAACTAAGTGCCTGAGGTTGCCTTTTAATTTGGGTTCTTCTGACTCCAGGACTCTGTTCGATCCATTGCACCCCCTAGTTGCCATTCCCTAATGTAGTTTCAAGGAGGTGTTTTAGGAAGTGAAATTCCTTCTAGTAGAAAAATTTCTAGTTTAAGTAGATTTTAAAAAAGAGAGAGAGAGCTGAGGAGATCAGACCTAGAGTTTGTATTAGGGTAAAATCTCATGAACTCTTTTAGAACATTAAGATACAGCCCTGCCTGTTACATTAGTGGCTTTTGCAAAAAAGTTAATTACAATCACCTATTTTGTATGTGTTTTATTGTTTTAAAACTTCCAATATAATAGCTATCATTAAAGCCCATACCAGGAGACCCCTGTGAGAACCCAAACGGGAAACATGCAGAATTAAGTCTGTATTTGCTTTTGGTGGCAAGCTACAGTTAACAATGGAGACAAAATTCAATAACCTGGGTTTGCAACTCCAGGAACTTACCTCTGAGAGTAAATTTTCTATGTATGAGGTTGATTCCACTGATTATAATACAGACAGATGTGGTGAATGACACAATAGAAAAACCTTACATTTTTGATTAAAAGCTTCACAGGAATCAAGGAATAACTGGCTCTCCCTCTACCTTCCAATCCCTATCCCCCTGGTGCCAGAAAAATTAAGGCACCAAACAAAAGGTGCATGAAACTCGAATCTCTAAAAGTACAAACCTTTCACATGAAGTTAACTTCCCTAGAATAGCTTGTTTATTTATTTTTTAACTGGATTTTGTATGTATGTGTTCTTAAGTGTTACAAATGTTTAGCATCTTTAAAAATCATGTAAACCTTGCAAAGTTTTTAGGGTTGTTGTCTGAAGGGAAATATAAAAATCTATTGGGTTCGTTAAGACGAAAATACGAACCCTTCTCCCTGCCCAACCCCCTCCCCATGAAAAAAGCAATTGTTACAAAAATATAAAAAAATATACTAACTTCTCCACTGTTAAACCTTTTCTTTCAAATAGAGCATGTTCAGTCCTAGCTGCCTTTTCTAAGCAGCCAACCAGAAGTCGCCAACTACCTTTAGACATTTTGCTATCACATATAGCATATAAGTGCAAAAATTCTTAAGGGGGGGGTGGGAAATCTTCAATCCTTCCCTTTTGATATCTAAGAACTTGACTACTTCTTCCAGAATGAATCTGATACTTCTGAATAATGATAGATTAGAAGTACCAAATCAATTTCCCATTGGTTCTCCCTTCCTTGCTCTGCTCCCCCACCCTCTCAGTCCATGGGGACACAGAGAAGCTTCAATGAGGAAGGAGACTTTAAGAACCCCCTTTTTCAGCCTACTCCCTGACAATCCTTAGGAGAGTAAGTGGTATCTGAGTCTCTATCCCAAAAACTATACATTGAAGAGGTTAAGATATTAATAAAAGATAGCTATGTTATATGAGAACAAGATAGGGGACTGAGATCACCTATGTCAAAGTCCCTCTCACAGTTAAGTAAGCCTCTGTTGGCTGTCTGACCTGAATACCAAGATGACTGAGGGAGTCTGGGAATCAGAGGAGGAAAGAGGGTAGCTTTATTGCCCACCAATCCCTAACTCTGGATCTCTAGTCTACAGCTATCTCCTGGGAGGTATGAGATCAGTGTCTTCTCTCAAAATCTTCCTCCACCCTAATAAGCTCCATCTGGAAATCTCCCTAAGTAAAGAGAAAGCTGGTTACATGGTATGAAGCAGCTTCTAAGGGGAATAGACTTAGCCTCATATAATTTTAAAAATCAGACAAGGAAGAAAAAAAATACCCTGCAATCAGTTGGCCTGGTTTTGGGGAGAAGGGGAGTGAGAAGCCAAAGTTACTAGGTCCTCAATGTTCAAATTTTTAGTCAATAAAGAGATGTTGAAGGGCCTATCAAAAACAGTCTTTGTGTAGGATAGATCTCTTTTCTAACTGTGTAGAGGACAGACAACTCAATCTTTCATATCCTGAGACAACTTGCAAGGGCGAACTGATGGGAGCAGTAAAATTACTGGATTGCAGATAGATATTTCCTTAAATCCTTTTCTACCAGGAATGTCAGGGTGGGTGTAACCCAAGAGTCCCACTGTCCATTACCCTCAAATCCCTAAGAGGTGCCTCCTACAGAAAAGGGGTAACGGTCTGTGTCCAACAGGCACTTAATGTAGCCCAAATCTCTCCATGGGGACAAAATCTGCATTTCATTTTTCCCAAGTAGTGTTACTGCTGAGCTCAGAGCTCCATATCTCCACCTCCTTCCTCTTGAGCCCCATCCTTCCACATGCCTACTTGGCTCCATCCATTTAAGGCCTGGAGCAAATAGGCCTTTACATGTTCTAAAATCCATTGGGCAAGGTCCTATTTCTAGGCTGCTAAACTTTCAGCATCTTCAATCTGATCTCTGAATAACCCTCCTCTCAAAAGACTAGGTTCTTATAAGAATAAGTGTTTTATTTTACCTCAGCTACCCAATACTTAACCGAAATTAAGACATTCTCTGGCACCTATTTTTGCCCTAGCTCTGAAACCACTTAGAACAACATAACTTTTTGATTTGTTTTGTTTTACAAACTCAACTAGGATTTTCAAATAAATCAGAGGGCACTGGTTGACCACTTCTGCTGATCAAGTTCATCTTTCAGCTCTGTGGATACCAGGGCCTATGAGGCTTTCTGAATTGTGACCAATTCCCAGTTTGATTGGAAAGAGAAAGAGATGGAAGAGAAGTATTCTCATCATCAAGGCACAAAAAGTCTTCTATAACAAAATCAAAGGTGAACATCATAAAGTCCCCCAGGCAAGATGCTTGGTAGAGTTGTTGTTCGGGAAGAATGGTTCTGGTCCAACAAGGTTCCTAAGCCAAGGCTTCTGTGGACCCAGTTAAATTAGAAACAAACTCCCCAGGTCTCTGTTCCTTGGGCAATGCTGTCTTGGGGCTCATGCGTATTTTTCCAAAAATTTTATGTGAAAGTCCTTCAACTTCTCCAGGACAATCTTTAGCTTCTCCACTGGAGGGAGGATAGTCATTCTAGGGGAAAAAAAATAAGAAAGAAGATTATAATAATTCCTAGTTAGCCACAACCTAGATAGATGTGGAACAGGAAGGAACTTCACCAGTCATCTAGTTCAATACCCTCTATAGAGGAAAGTGGGACACAAAAGCTCTTGGAGTAAAGGAAAGAAAGTCCTGAAACTCTTTTGCTTATGTCCTGCTAGTTCATAGCTAAAGAGCAGTTTTATGTCCATGGATTCTCAGCGCAGTATGTATTAGAAAACCAGTTCAGAAATTTCATAGGATTTCAGTGCTAGAAGAACCCTCTTTCATTTTACAGATAGGGAAACTGAGGTAAAAGGGAAAATGATTTGTCCCATGCTACACAATGAATTAGTAATAGCTGAGCTCTTCTTATTATCCAGCCTAGTCATCACTTTTATAACATATGAAAGTTAAGTGACTCACCTCAACTCAAAAAGGAAATTACAGACATCCTTTTAGAAAACCAAATACACATGCTTTGTGGCCAACACTTCAGCAGAACTTTTGGCATTAGTTGACAAATGCACAGAATTATTTTAAAAATGTGTGCTGATGATACATTTACGAGCAATATTGCTCCAAAACCAAAACACTTCTTCCAGGAAGTCCTCTCTAAACGAACAAATCCTACCCTGAAAGCTTTTATATTCACTGTCTTTCTAAAAGCTTATGGTTGGTTTATACCATATTCAGCCCACAGTCCTTGCACTTTGAAATCCAGACACCTGTCACAGTTCCAGCTGCCACAAAATTTTAGTCTCATGAGTAAGAAGGGACCTTAACAGTTAACAGAAACCCCCCCTTTACAAAATTCCTGACAAATGGTCACATTCAGTGGTAGGAAATACGCTACTTCCTGAAGCTATCCAATCCACTGTGGGCACTTATAATTAAGAGGAGGTTTGTGCTTTGATGGAGTCAAACATTCTTTTTATTAGAACGTACCCTCTGGGGCTGAGCAAACCCAGCCTTCTCCAGCTCCTATGTGACAATACTTTTCAAACACTGAAATATGGTAAGACCTTATATAAGTCAATGAACTGTCTATTTCAGATTCCTCATCTTTAAAAGTGGTTTAACAGTACTTCCCCAGCCTATCTCCCAGGGATACTGTTAAAATTAATTGAGAAAGTAAAAATGCTATCAGTGTGAAGTACTATTATTGTGCTCTCAACAGTTTCGAGTAGTTTTGTCTTCCTAACAACTGGCTGGCTTTTGTTTCTTTTAAAAATTTGGTCCTTACTGGAGTAAACAAGCTAGTAATTTGAGAGCCCCGAGTTTAAAGTTATCTTGCAATGGATTTTGGAGGAAGGATATAATTACCTTGTACTTCATTTTTCTTTTCTTTCTTTCTTTCTTTTATACTGGGAAGGTGACATTACTAAGTCACCTTACAGGGTTCTTGAGAGAAAAGGGACATAAATATAATTGCAAAGTACAGGTTTTATGGGAATGTAAACAATAGAGAAAATTTGGTCCAAGTATAATAGCAGTTAATGCCTTCAGATTTGATTTTTTTGCATATATATTGAAAAATGATCTATAGTAACTAAAGCAACCACAGAAGCAGATGTTCCAGGCATTGATCTAGGCACTTGGAAAACATGCAATAAATAAGACAATCCCTATTTATAAGGAACTTACATCCTAGTGGAGAAACAATAAGTACATGTATAATTCTATACTAAATAAATATAAAATAATAAATATAAGCCAGTTAGGAAAGGGAGGACCCTATTAACTAGAGTGGTCAAGAAAGACTTACTGTAAAAGATGCTGCATGAACTATATCTTGAAGGAAAAAAGGGATTCTGTGAGACAGAGAATAGTAGGGAATATACTCAAGGCTAGGAGGGAGATAGTACAAGGTATGAAGATCAAAGATGGAGTAACAAGTGTAAGGAACACAAGGGCTGGCTGGCTGGATCACAGATTATGAGAATATCATATCACACAAAGAAGCCCAAAAGATTGGTTGGGGCCTTGTTGAGGGCTTTCAAGAATCTGAAGAGGAGTTGATATATTTTTTACTAGTTGCAACAGGATTTAAGCAATAGGGAAGTGAGGTGATCCTGTCTACAATTAAGAAAAAGGCTTTTGGCAACCAAGGCAGGGAGACCAATTAGGAGGCTGTTGCAGTATGCAGGCTAGTGGTGATGAGGGCCTGAAATATACTGAGGATTGTATGAAGAGAGAAGCAGTCACATGTGAGAGATGCTATTAAAGAAGAAACAGCAAGATCTGACAACTGATTGGATATGTTGCAGGAATGATAGCAAGGAGGTGAGGATTATACCAAAGTTTTAAATTATGGAGCTGTAAAGATAATGGTTCCCTCAAGAAAAACATGGAAATATGGAAGAGGGATGGGCTTGGGAAGATTTTGCTTTGGATATGTTGAATTTGAAATATTCAATAGGCAGTTGGTGATATGGACTTGAAACTCAGAATAGGCACCAAGGCCAGATATATAGATCTATAAATCATTTACAGGGAAAATATTTAAACCCTTGGAAACTGAGGAAGCCACCAAAAGAAAATGGAGAAAAAAGGGTCTAGGACAAAGCCTTGGTGAACACTGACTGATTGGGGATATGATATGGATTAGATCAAGCCTAGGATACTGTGAATCAGGGGTCACATGGGTCAGAAAAAAACAGGTGAGATGAAAGTCATGAAATCCTACAGAGGAATACATCTCCAAGAGAAGATGGCTGTTAATTAGTATCAAATGTGGAAAAAAGGATCAAGTAAGATGAAATCTGAGCAATGACCATCAGATTTGGCAATTCAAAGATTACTTTGGAGAAAGAAGTCTCAAGTAAGTGTGAGGATGAAAGCCAGACTGCAAAGGTCTGAAAAGTGAAGAAAAGAAGAAAGGAGAGGAGAGAAAACAGAGGTAGTGAGAATAAACAACTATTTCTAGGAGTCTGATAAAGGGAAGAAAGCCATAGGATAATAGCTTGAGGTGATAGCAAACTGCAGTGAAAGTTTTTTTAAAGATGAAGAGACTTAGGCATGATTGAAGGAAATAGGGAAAGATCTACTACCTAGGGAAGAGATTGAAAATGAGAGAAAGAATACTGAAGGGGAAATATGCTGGAGATAATAAACCTCTCTCCCTTCACTGAAGAGGTAGGACACTATGGGTGAAGCATGCTGAATAGTCAGCAGTGGTCAACATGTCAGTTAATTTTGCTGAATTGCTTTTTGGTGCTGGTTTTTAACTTTGTTACTAGGGGCAGCTTAATCACTGAGGGAGGAAAGAAGTGATGACTAAATTTGGAAATGAATATGATGTAAAAACAAAGATATCAATATTGATGGGTTGTTACGAACCCTTTCTTGCTTCCTCTCCATGGCAGAAGAAAACAAAGGCAGCTTTGCTGGGAGAATTTGGACAAGAGTCACATAAGATGAGCAAGATAGGCCAAAATGCGAATCAGTAGTGAGAATTTCTGAAGCGATGAGATCAGAAATACAGCTGGATATTTGTATATCAACAGAAATAAGCCATACTTTTTTTTTTTTTTTTTTTGGTAATAGAAGCTATGCAAATAGAAGGGGGTATTATCCCAACTTAAGAGAATCTTCTATTTCCATAAAGGGAACGAATTTTTAGAAAAGGAAATATCCTAGTAAAAGGGAGAAAACACTCACTTTTGAGTCAAATCTCTCATCTAACATAATTAGTGGTGTGTCCTAAGTCAATCACTTCTCACTGGATCTCAATTTTTTCATCTGCAAAATGGAGAATACTGCTGCTACTAATTATCTCATAGGGAGATTGTGGAAAAAAGTGGTTTGTAAAATCTTTATAATTCACGCAGCTTGTGTTACAGTAGCTAGTACTAGACTTGGAATCAATGTAGACTCAAGACTTACTATATGGGCAATTACTTAACCTCTATTTGTCTCAGTTTGCTCATCTGTAAAAAAAGACTAATAATAATAGCACTCCCAGTGAGGATCAAATGAGATATTAATTGTAAAACACTTATAGCATAATGCCTAGAAGAGAGTAAGCACTATATAAAATATTTGCTATTCAGATTTATTATCACCATCATTATTATTAGTAGAGGGCAAGGATAATCACTATCCAAAAGAGACTGGATATAATCATGTTTTTGACATCTTTGGGTATAGGATGTATATTCTTCTGATATGAAAAAAAAAAAGTAGTAGGGTAGAAGATGGTCCTTCTCCAAAAATTTCTCCCTGGTCTAGGACTTGGCTCCTTTTGGGGCTGCACATAAAACCACAGTTGCACCCCAGATTAAGAACTATCCCACCCAGGATAGAAAGCAGACAATACCTTAAGTGGTAAGTCCCTTCCCTTTGGCCAAAGCCGCTGCCAGGTACCACACAAATTCCAGTTTCTTCCAGAAGTTTCATACAGTAAAACATGTCTGGGGCCATCTTATGGGCCTGAGGAAATAGAGCAAAGTTAATGAGTCACAATCAAACCAAAAGGAATACTTCCCTACTCTTACAAGTTCATAAAATTAGAGATGGAAAGAACCTCAAACAGTCCCTTCATCTAATCGAACCCCATCACTTCAGGTGAACAAAGTGAAGACCAGAGAAGGGCAATGATTTGCTTCAGCACATGAGGGGTTAGTGGCAGAGGGAAGATTCATACCCAGAGTTCCTTGACACTTTTCTTGTATCAAGCTGCTCTTTCCCACATGGGCAAGTGTTGAGTCCTGGGAAGAGGTAGGGTATAGGGTGGGAACAGAGCAGAAGAAAATATACATATACTCTGTCTCCTAAAGGCATGGAATGGAGTAAGTTACAGCAGAAAAAAGCCTTCAGCTGAATGCCAAGATACTCAAGTTCAAATGATAGCTTTATCATTAAATATTTGTGTAATGTTGGAACAATATACTTTTCTCTGAACCTCAGTTTCTTCATCTGTAAAATGAGAAGTTTGGATTAAATTAACCAGTGGTCCATGAACTAAAATTAAAAAAAAAAAAATAACCATACTTTATAGTTTCCGTTGTAATCCAAAGCATTTTGTTTTACTTTGAACATTTAAAAACATTACTCTGATCATAAAAACGGGAAAAGGACCCACATGTGCAAAAATGTTTGTAGCAATCTTTTTTGTAGTGGCAAGGAACTAGAAACTGAGTGGATGCTCATCAATTGGAGAATGGCTGAATAAATTGTGGCATATGAATATTATGGAATATTATTGTGCTGTCAGAAATGACCAGCAGGATGATTTCAGAAAGGCCTGGAGAGACTTACATGAACTGATGCTGAGTGAAATGAGCAGGACCAGGAGATCATCATATACTTCAACAACAATACTATATGATGATCAATTCTGATAAATGTGGGTCATTTCAACAATGAGGTGATTCAGGCTAGTTCCAATGGTCTTGTGATGGAAAAAATGATGAATGTCTGCATCCAGAGAGAGGACTATGGAGACTGAATGTGGATCACAGTATAGTATTTTCACCTTTTTGTTATTGTTTGCTTGGTTTTTTTCCCTCCTTCTCTCTATTATAAAAACAAAACCCCCAAAAGCCCATTATTCTGAGAAAGGATCTATGGCTTCACCAGACTGTCAATGGGGTTCATGACACTAAAAAGTTAAGAAAGCCTAGGACTAGATTATCTTTCAGGTTCCTTCCAGCTTTAATCCTATGTTCTTGTGTCTTCTCCAAATCTCGGTTTCTCCAGCTATGAAAGGGGGAAAGTAATACATGTCTTTTGGACTTCACAAGACTATGGTGAAGCTCAAATGTAATAATTAATGGGTAGAGAGGTACCCTGAAAAGTAAACAGCATCACACACAGATGTACCATGCTTTCCTAGGACTAGCTGAAGATTTCAAGGCTTCTCAGGGTAGCAAGGTTCTCAAGAAAACAGAAGCTGTAACACATCTGAAAACAGGTCACATAGGTCCCTAACTCCAATAATAATTATCTCCACAGATGAGAAAGTTTGTCAGTCTTGCAGTTAATAAAATTATCCAACCCCCAAACATGCCAATACCTTAGCCCCCAAGAACTGAATCACAAAATAAAATAAAATGTTATCAACTTGGACTTTGTGATCATTTGGATAATGCTGGCCCTCTGCATTTATCTAGAAAGAAAAAGTCTTTAACCTTGATGTAAATGTAAGTGTAAGGGGAATGTTTAAATTATGAAAAAAAGCAAACTATTTTCAAATTCTGACAAGCACTTTAGAGGCATTTGTATGGTTCTAATCAATAAAGCACATATGATATGGGCTTCAACTTTCTAAGCTTAGTTCAAGTCATATAAATGTGCTCAGGAAAATTGGAAGAATCAGAGAATTTGAACACCTGTGATCCATAACCAAGCCCAAGAGAATATTGCCATATCTCAAAACTTCTCTCCCAACAAGATTTCCACCAAGGGAATAAAGAGCTTTTATTAACTTGATGAATTTCATCACTTTGTCTTTTCCCAAAAGAAGTTGGGATTTAGAATCAGAGATCCAGATCAGAATTCCAATTCTGCTACCTGTGTGATCTTAGGCAAGTAATTTGACTTCTCTGGGTCTTGGTTTTTAACTCCTATGAATTATTTAAATATATGTATCTGCTTTTCTTTCTGGCTTCACCATTTTTGATGACTGTAGTTCTATTATTACCTTTTATTTTCTCACCCATGTATTGAAGCTTAGAGTTAACTGGGGTTGTTTTATTTTAATTATATTCCAAATGACCAAAAAACAAATTTCCCTGTCCAAGTCATATAAATGTGGCACATATATACATACACATATGTATGTATGTATGTATGTGTGTGTATGTGTATGTATGTATATACATTTGTCTATTTATTTATGTGTTTGTTTATTAGGGCAGCTGCCTGGCATAGTGGACATGGCGCTAGCTAGCCCTGGTCAAGTCATTTAACCCATTTGCCTCAGTTTCCTCATCTGTAAAATGTGTTGGAGAAGGAAATGGTGAACTACCCTGTTATCTTTGACAAGAAAACAAGAAAAGTCAGTCAAACATGATTCAACAAATATGTGTGTGCCTGTATATGTTTGTATGTATTGTGTATATCTGTAGCTATGTCCTCTGGAATTATGATTAGCAATTACAATGGTCAGAGTTCTTATTCTTTCAAAGATGTTTGTTTTTACCATATTGTTGTCATTGTATAAATAGTTCTCTTGGTCTGTTCACATCTGTATCAGTTCATATCAGTCTTTCCAGGTTTTTCTGAAACCATCCTCCAGCATGATCTTTGACCTCCTTCTCCCTCTCCCTCATGTCATTTGATCCTGTTGATTCTGCCCCTGCAGCAACTCTTGATTCTGTCCATTCTCCTAAACCTCCCTTCTGTAATCCCAGTGCATGCTCTCAATAACAGTAACTTGGATTATATTGCAATAATTTCACTATTAATTCTACAATGACATATTTCTACCTTGTACTGATCACACACCACTGTACCCCCATCCCTGCCTTCTCTATCACTCTGAAACAGCTCCCAAAATAATCCTTCCTATCTATACATTTGGTCACTCTCCTCTGCTCAAAAATAGAGACTCCTTTCTACTTAATGACTTAAGTTCAAACTGCTCTGGTCCAGTATTCAAGCCCTTCTGGAAATTCACCTTTCCAGCTTTTCAGATTACCCGAAGGGGCCTCTTCTGTATTCTTCACTCATGACAATCCAATCCCTTCCTCCTCTCTCCCCCCCCCCCCCCCCCCCCCCCCCATCCATCTTTGCCCTGGCCATTTCCCAGGCCTGGAATGCACTCCCCTCATCCCTCACAGAGTTGTTCTCTTCCTTTACGATGCAGCTCAGGCACCTCCCTTCCCATGAAGTCCTCTCCACACATGCAGTACTTTTGCCAAACTAGATTACTCTCTGCTATGAATGCAGGCTGT
The DNA here is from genome assembly GCF_902635505.1 of Sarcophilus harrisii. Taxonomy (NCBI): domain Eukaryota; kingdom Metazoa; phylum Chordata; class Mammalia; order Dasyuromorphia; family Dasyuridae; genus Sarcophilus; species Sarcophilus harrisii. Next base: position 462,727,183 of record NC_045427.1, on the reverse strand, counting down.
ATTCTTTTGTCTCTACATTAGAATGTAAGCTCCTTGAGGACAGGGGTTGTTTTTGCTTTTTCTCTGTATTTCCAGTGCTTAGCATGGTGCAGGGCATACAATCAGAACCTAAATGCTCCTCAATCCACTAGCTGTACCATTCTCTGTCTCTTCTTCCTTTCCTGATTTCCTTAACTATCTTGTAAACTCTAACACAAATATCACCTTTCCAATGATATCTTCCCTGTTCCCCCTACTTAGGAGCAATCTTACCTGTCAGACCTGACATGGCCCTCTGTCTTATATCTAATATTCATGTCAAGAATTGTTCATCATAATAATCTGCTTTGTGCTTGACCTCCCCTATTAGAAGGCAAGTTCCATGACAGCAGCAATTATTTTGCACCTCCCTTTTGCCCCTTACACAATATTCTATACACAATAGGTGTTCAATGATTCAATATCAATTGAATTCAGCAAGGATTTATAGCTCACTCACAGTGCCAAGTACAGTATTCAGTGCTATATATTTAACAATCAATCTCTGAAAGCTACCTAGAAAATCAACTTTCTCCAGTCCCAGTAAAAGCACCAAGGAGAAATTCAAGTTGAATTTGAGTTTGTTTTCATTTGGATTTGCCAAAATGAGATGGCAAAGTCCTGTTCACAGCCCTGGCTCTAGTAGCTAGTACTCTATATCCCAAAGCAAATATAAGCCATTGAGGTGATTTGTAATCCAAGGGCTGACTCAGCAGAGATACCCAGAGACCAAGAATAAACCTTTTCTTTGGGAATACTTTCTAATACTTTGGGAATACTGTCTAACAGTAGCCCCTTTTCCAACTGTCACAGTAATCATCATCATCACAACTAACATTATATCTCTATCTCTATCGCTATTTCTATCTACCTATCTCACTTACTATGCGTAGATAGCACTTACTATGTGCCAGGCACTGTGCAAAGCACTTTGCACAATGCTGAAAGATATAGACTATTATAATCCTCATTTTACAGAAAAGGATCCTAAGGCAAATGGGTAAATGATTTGTCCAGGGTCACACAAATAGGGTCTGAGGCAGAATCTGAATTCAGCTAAGAGTGAAGGCAAGAAGGACCAACCCACCTTAGCTGCCTCAATTGCCTTTGTTGGGATGAAGATCCTGGGAAAGGCATACATTGCTCCTTGTAAGGGATTACAGTGGATTCCTGGGACCTGGTTAAACAAATCTTCTGTAAGCTTGGCTTTTTGTGCAAGATTGCTCAGGACAAATTCCTTCTCCTGTGGAAAGAGAGAAAAGAGATGAAGTTAAGTTCACGTAGGGCAGTGATGACTAGACTCTAGAACTGGTTCCCTCTATATATACCAACAAAAATATAAACCAACAGCACTTTGGAAGGAGCCTTTTCCTCCCAAGGAAATAAGATTATCATCCTGTAGTAGAGTCACTTGAAGTTTAAAAGCTAGAAAGGACTTTTAAAGTAATAGTTATATCCCCCTTAGAGAAGGGAAATGGGCAGGGGAGAGGACCCAAGAAGTTAATTGGAAAACACCTAGTGGAGAACCCAAACCAGAAGGCATTGCCACATGTTACTTTCAATGAAAGTCCCTTTCTGAGGCTTCCAACTAGTCTAGGACTCAAGGAGGAGGGAAAGGAAAAGCTTTGGAAAGGGATGAAACCATGACTTATGGCAGTGAAAGGAGCACTAGATTTGGGCATCCTGACAACTTAGATCTGATTCCTGGCTCCATTCAAAATCTACTTGACTTTGGGGCAAAGTCACATCCCCTCTTTGGGCCTCTCAATTTCCTTATCTATAAATGAGGAGACCCTTGTATTAGAGGATCTCTGAGTTTTACAATTTGTTGTGTCCTAAACTTGAGAAGTTCTGAAGAATGAAGGCTACAGAACTGGCCAGGTAAGTTACGCCAAGTTTTCTTTCCCTTCAATCCCTACTCACATCCACTGACTTCACTCCACTCCCAAGGGGAGAGTCATTCCTTCTTCCTGCTCTACTCAAGATGTCCACATCTTGCCCTCGCTCTGGAATTTGGGCAGAAAAAACCACTTTTCTTTCCTCCTGTCAGATCTGCAGTTGAAAATGAAGCTGCCTTATTTTCCTGGAATTCCCCACGATGCCCCTGGTTCTCGTATAACAACCAGACTTTGAACTCAAAAGGCAAAGCCAGGGATGCTGGGTTCCCAACATAGGAAAGCACTCCCTCCATCGGAAGTGGACTTGAATGGACTTTGCTCTCTTCTAGCAAGTGAGCTTCAAAATCTTTTCCCAGCATTTTTGATCTTTCAGAAGTCATAAGAACCACATGAAACAGATTGCTTTTGTGTGGGGTATGCCCCCATTTCCTGGACTTTTTCTAGGAAATTCTATACCTTGGCTTGCTTCCCTAATTTGACTCACTAACCAATCCTGAGCATTCCTTGCTTTTGACAACAGAGAATGGGAAACCTACGGTATATGCCTAAAAACCTGCCTCTCTCCCTATAAAACTCACATGCTGCCTTGTCCAGGTGCCCTATGGTGAAGGTAAAGGGAAACTAGATAGCCACATATAGACTAGAAAACCTTAGCAAAACCAGATATGCCCAGTCTGCAGGATGAGTCTCTCAACAACTATCGCTGATCCCAGAATTCACAGAATTTGAGACTGGAAAGGATTCCTTCAGTGGCCATCTGGTATTAGCCACGCACTAAAGAAATCACATTAACATACCTGGCAAATATTTTATCCAGTTACTGGTCCCCTTGAGGAAGGGGAATCTAGCAGCTCCTTCTGACTGCTAGAAGTTTCCCCCTAGATGCTGAGTCTAAATTTGCCTCTTTGGAAAGAGGAACCCACTGATCCTTATTTTGTCTCCAAAAGAACAAAGCTAATCTTTCTTCTACATGACAGCCTTTCAGATATGAACAAGTTAATATGTCTCTTCTGAATCTTCTACAGACTAAACATCCCCAGTTCGCTCTGCTGATAAAGCAGGATGATACAGAAGAAACACTGAAATATCAAAAGACCTGCATTTGGATCGCAGCTTTATCACTCTGTGGCCTTGGACAAAACATTCAATCTCTGTCATCCTCAGTTTTCTTATTTTAAGAAAACCTACTGGCTCTGTCTGCCTAGCCTAGGATTTCTCTGAAGCCTAAAGGAGAACAAGTTTATAAAAGTGCTTTTGACTTGATATAACCCAGGATCTACAAACTAAAAAAATTTATTTCATTGTAATTGGTTTCCTTTATAATCTCACATATATTATTTTATGCATTTAAAAATATTTTGAGAATAGATCCAAAGACATCACCAGACTAGCCAAGGACTCTATGACTCACAAAAAGGTAGGAGCTCCTGTTCTAGATCAAACTGAGTTATTCATTTACACCTTGCACCATGCCAGAAATTATGAAGGAGGGATATAAAAGAAAGATTTTTCCAATCAAAGTTACTCTTTTAGGGATTCCAACTGCTCTAGGAATCTAGAGGAGGAGTACACAAAGTTTGTGGTAGAACTATGACCCACAGGATATAGTGGGAAGAGCACTAGATTTGGGGACCAGTGGAAATGGGAAGGAAAAGGAGGATTGGCAAAGTGTACTAACTCCTTCACACACAAAGTAAGCTCATCCTTAGGAGACATGTCTATAAGAAGCCTGATCAGGAGTAGGGGTCAATGCTCTGTTACCATGGAACAGGATTTGTCTTTTCTGGCAAACTAACCAGTCTATACCAAGATGGAAGCCATGGCCACAACCTCTCTGCTCTACCAAGGTGGAAGTTTTAACTGTGGCCTCTCTCATTCTAACCAGAGTTGCAATGGAGTCTGTCAACAGGACTGGATTTGGAGTCATAGGATCACAAATCTGAAGCTGAAATCAACTTAAGAGGCCATTAAGTCTAATTTCCCCCATTTTACATATAAGAAGAGTGAGGCAGTCAAGTGACCAGACTGGGATCACAGAGCTCATAAGTGTCTTGAGGCAGAATTTGAACTCAGGTCTAACTTCCTTCAAGTCTAGTTGGCCCAGGCAGAAAAGATGGATTCTCAGGCTTATTCTGGATAAATCACTTCCTCTCTCTAGTCCAACATTCAATTACCACTAGGATACCCAACAGTCCCACGTCTAGGACCCACATGTGCCTATGAAGGCACACACAGGACGTCAGAAGCAAGGAGCCCATTTGTACTCACCCTAATGAACTGCTCGTAAGACTCCTCTGTAGGCACTGGAGGGTTCACGACGATATCCATGGCTGCCTGTCCAGACACTGGGGGGCAGAGGCGGACTGAGAGCATCTTGACAAGCTGTCCCTTAATCTCTGGATGTAAGTTGATCATCTCCATATAGCCTCCTCGGTAGCCACACCTAGCCAGAGAAGGATAAAAGGGCAAAATTTCAGGTAAAGCTTCAATTGACTGGAATCCAGTTAAAACATTCATATTCCATCTTTGTTTATTATTTTAATCAATCAATTGACAAACATCTATAAGGCACACCAAGCACTGGGGATAATTTCATGAAGTTCACATTTGAATTGGGGATACACTCTGCCTACATAAATATTGCCAGAATAAATCCACAAGAATCTGGGAGAAAGGGCAGCAGCAAGAGGGGGGCCGGAGCTGCTCCTTAAAGGAAGGGAAGGATTTCACTGGCAGAGGTGAGAAGGGAGCGTATGTGCAGGAAGAGCTGAGAGAAACTCAGTGTGGCTGTAGAATGGAGGAGAGGAAACTGCAGGTACTGAGACTTGGAAGATCATCCGGAGCCAGACTGTGAAGGGGTTTGAAGGAATTTACTGCAGAAGCACTAGGCAGCCCCAGTTTTCTTAGGAGGAGGGTGATATTGTAAGAGCCGAACTAAAGTTAAATCTCTTTGGCAACTGTGTGGAGAAAAGACTGAAGGAGAGGAGAGGCCTTTGGCAGGATTATTGCAAAAACCTAGGCAAGGAGCAATCAGTCCCCAGGCTAAAGTGAGAGAAGGATCTAGATGCAAAAGAGGCTCTGCAGGTAACTTTGGTTTCTAAGAACCACCTTTCAAGAAATATCTCAAGTCAGTCTACATCTGGCCCAATCTCACAATCCTTCTTGATCCCTAGTCACAGGCCTGAAAAATAACAACTAATGTGCAGAGGGCAGACCTAGAGACCCACAATGAACAGGGACAGAGCCCACCACAGTACATCAATTAACCTCATTGGAGACAGAGGTGTCCAGCAAAAAAATAAAATAAAATAAAATAAAAATAAATAAAATAAAATAAATAAAATAAAAAGGGTTGAAACTGCCCAGAACAGCCCATTCTTTGAGTATCCTTATTACCATAGGGTCTTTTTTTTTTTTTTTAATAGCTTTTTATTTACAGGTTATATGTATGGGTAACTTTACAGCATTAACAATTGCCAAACCTCTTGTTCATAGGGTCTTTAGGATAATCAATTACTGTTAACAGGCTACAACTTATACAGTTATCACTGCTCCTTAATTCTAAATTACATTCAGTAGGTCAGAGGGGAGGGGAAAGAAGCTTAAAAACCACATGGAAGTCTGGTGTGGATACAACTTCTGTAATTACAATCAGCCTAGGGGTCTTGGCACTGTCCTTTACAAGCCAGTTTGGCCAGGTTTCAGATTGTCAACTGTGCTATTGGGGTGTCCCCTTCTTCCACTTTCTTCCTAAGTCACAAGCGTCTCCCCACCATATTCTCTCTACCAGAATCCAAATGCAGTTCCCAAGGGACAAGCTTGTAAAAGAGCCCAAGCCACCCGACTCCCAGGCTTCTCAAGGGTTTGCTAAGACAGCCTTGTACCTAGAACACACTCTTCTACTGAACTACTTTGTACTTTTTATACAAGGTATCCCAAAAGTCTGAGTGTAACATAAAATGACTCCTTGTATTGGTTCTGTATGTACTTATTTATATAAGTTTTCTCTTCTGTTATAACATAAGCTCTCTGAGATTATTCAAAGGAGCCTTCCTCTCTATTACTCATTCATAACCCTCCAACTCTTCCCTCCCACCCTTTTTTTTCTTTATGATGCAGCTCATGTACCATCCTTCTTGTGAAATCTTTCCCGATTCTCTGTCCCCCATAACCCTCCCAACTGCTGGTGCTGCCCTCCTTCCTGGGACTACCTTGTATTATTGTACATGTGGGGATTAATTTTTGAATAATAGCTAGCCTTTATATGGCACTTTGAGGTTTGCAAAACACTTAATTAAAGCTGTCTCAATTGATCCTCACAACCCTGTGAGGTAGGCACCAATGTTATGGATCATTTTATAAAGAGACCAAGGCTGAGAAATCGAGGTCACAGAGCTTATAAATGGGTCCGAGGTAGGATTTGAACCCAGGTGTGCCCAATTTCAAATCTAGTTCTCTACTTATAAGACCACTGAGCTGCTTTTCTATTTCTGCTGCATAAATTTATGTATGTATAGTGTCTGCTATAGAGCTGGCTCTTAAACACTTGTTAATTAATTAAACTAGTACATTTTACCAGAAATTATCCTCAAATAGTCAAGACAGGCAGTCTCCAGCATCCATCAAACTCACTACATTTTGAACTGTCCCTCTCCATCTTTGGCAAGCTCTGTTGGGAAGTCTTCCTAAATGGCAGCCAAGTCTGCCTCTCAGACTTTATTCTGTCCTTTGCAGTCAAGAAGAATAAGCCTACACCTTCTGCCAGTTTGTCCCACCTAAGTTTTCTCTTTCCCAAAGCTGAACGCCCTCACTTTCTTCAACCCATCCTTGGTAGTCCATTTATCATTGCGGCTATCCCCTACAACACTCCAGGATGGTTAGAAGCGCCACTGGCCAAAAGGATCCATGGCTGCTGGGAGTCTGGGTCTTCCTTTCCATGGCCTGGTTTCATGCGGCTTAATTGTATTGGAACCCCAGACATAAAGGTTTCTGTTTAGGAAGGTTCCAAAATACAATCCCACTTCAGCCCAATCGCCTTTTGGGAATGAACACAGAATGGCCGGCCTGGCACCTCGATGTGGCTGGTCTGATACAGCTAATGGAACCCGCAACCTCTGCCCTGTCTTGTCTGCCTTGTCAGCAGGGACACCTAAGGACTTTTGGCTCCAGAGCTCACTGTTCTTAGCATCTTCATCTTTCCCAAGTTTCCAGTGACTAGTTCTCCATTCCCACATTCTATAAACCAGTCCTTCCAGGACCTAGCTCCATTCTCCGGATTCAGTTCCTAGGTGCTCACTATGGCCTGCCAGAACTCAACTAACCCTGAGGGAACCTTTGTCTACTGTGCCTTGCAGAGTGGGTACTTAATAACTCTAGTTGAATTTGTCTGTGGCCTATAAAAAATGCTCCCACTAAATCCTCTGAGGCCCAGTACTCACCAGCCCAGAGATTCCAAATTACCTGAAGCTAAGCAGTTTCCCATTTGTAGGCTCCCCCCACGTGACTAAGGCTAGTGCCCCTCACTAAAGCTATCCCTCAGCTCTAATTAATTTTTTCTTTCTCTCATAGATGTAACTTTAAGGAGTAAGACACAGCACTCCAACTCCCACCTCAGGGTCCTATGTTCTTGATGGCTTTGTCATATCTAGATGCCCTCTGGTCTCCCATGATGCTCTCTGACTACCTTCCCACTACACTGCCATACACATACCTATGTCTCCTCCTGCTTTCTGCTTCTTGCGCTGAGAACGGTAGTCAAATTAATCAGTTTTTTTATAACTCCAATCATTATGTCCTCATGACTTCCCAGTCCAAATTACCTCTTCTTACTACTACTACTACTTGCTTATGGGGTTGTCTTCTTTTCTTCAAGTGCCTTAAGAGCATGTATTGTTTTGCTTATTATAGATGTATCTCAAGAGGTGAGAACAGAATCAGGCATATAGCAGGCATTTAACAAACTCTTTTTCCTTAATTCATTCATTAGTGAAGGGAAAGATCTTCACTAAAATCCTCCTTTGATGGTTCACAAATCTGTGAAGGGGATTTTGGGTTCTCAATGGCTGTTAGCAGAGAGAAAGCTCTGATACTTTTTTGTTTTTGCTGCTAGATTTCAGTTGGTTTCAATTTCTTGTGATGCCATTTGGGGTTTTCTTGGCAGAGATGTTGGAGGGAGTTGCCATTTCCTTCTCCAGTTCATTTTACAGATGAGGAAACTGATACAAACAAGGTTAAGTGGTTTGCTCAGGGTCACACAGCTAGTTAGTGTCTGAGGCCAGATTTGAGTCTTCCTGACTCAATCCACTGAGTCACTTAGCTGCCCTGGTATCTATTACCAAACTGGAAATGCTTTGAATACTGGACTAATGATGAACTATGAGTCTGTTGTCTAAGGACAAGCCTATGTAAGTATGGAGAAGCTCATTATCAGGTCACAAAAACTCTGAAAGCCTACATATTAAACTATGAGGCATTGCAATGTACATTAGTAGAGGGAGGACTCGTACTGATAGAATCACAAATCTGTAAAGTAAATATAACTTTTTGAATTATCAAAATGACAAGATTAGTTGATTTGTCCTAGAATCAGTCAAATGGGTCAACCCCAAGATAGTATACGTGAAGAAAAGTTTTCCACATCCCTGAAAAAACAGCAAAAAGCCAACACTGACATACTCGCCCATGTAGCCTTTGGAGGTGGAGTGGAAGGATGCGAGCTCCACATTGCTTGAGTAATCTGGCCCCATCTCATAGAGAACCTTCTTGAAGGAATGAAATTGGCAATCCTTGGCATATACGTTGTCCTGGTACACCTGAGCAATCAACCAAGGGAAGTAAACTGAGTCTGTGTATGAACTCATACACACTGAAATGAGCAGAAGTGGAACAACTTAAAGACAGTAACAAAAGTTTGTCTAAAGACAAACAACTTCTGAAAGACTTAAGAACTCTGACAGTGAAACCATGATTCCAGACACCCCACGATGAGACATGCTATCCACTCCTGACAGAGCTGATGGACTCAGCTATGTTCTTTTGGACACAGCCAGCTTGGTAATTTGTTGTGTTTACTTGGGCATATTTGTTATAAGGCTTTTGTTTTTCTTTTTTTTTTTTTTTCAAAGAGAGATAGAAGAGAGGGGGTAAGGGAGAAATCATATGTTTGTTAATTGAAAAAATAAAATTTTTAAAAATGTCTGAAGATACAAACACCACAGGATCATAGCCCTGGAGCTGAAAGGACTTCAGAGACCTTGTAGTCCAATTCCCTTCTTTTATAGAGAACTGAGTCCCGTGAAAGAAAGGGGGCTTGCCTGGAGTAGCTCCATGGAACTCTGGGAAGACTGTCATGATAAGGCAGGCTAGGACAGCATTCTTGAGACTGCTGAGTGGCCAGTGGTAGACCATCATAGCAGATTGATGACACCCACCTAATATTCACACGTAGGCCTGAACAGGGGCCACAATCCAAGTGTCCCAGAGACACAACAAGAGAGGTCGAGTAAGTAAGCACATCCAACATCATGCAGAACAACTACGGAACAACGTTTATGGCAAAGAGCAGGTCTAAGCTTAGGGAAGTACTTCTTGGGGTAAAACTTGAGTAGGACGTGGGAAGAAGGAAAGAAAACTTTAAATACCTATTTCTCTAAGTGTAGGAGGGGTTTTAGGCGCACATTGCTAAAACCACCAAAGCACTTTATCTAATAAGGCAGCAATTCATTAAGTTTCTAAGAGGTAATTTGGTGTACTGAAAAAACATTTAAACTTGGTGGTCAGAATAGCTGGACAATCCTGGTTGTGACACTTATAAAAGGTGTGAGCACAGACAAACCCCTTAACATTTGAGCCACAAACCCTCATAGGGTTATACCTATCACCACAGACAGCCTCTTCACAGGATGGTTATGATGAAAGGAATTTTACTATGAGCCATAAAAGTGCCAATAGAAAGGTGAGTTCTGAGCCTAGTTTCCTTATCTGTGAAACAGGGACAAGAATCTTTGCCCTTTCTATTTTAAAAGGCAGTCATTACACATTGCCACAAAATAATGGAGTAAGATATTTGAAAGCTGGAAAATACAGTACACACAGAATTATTTATGTGGCTCCACACCCAGAACTAGGCTAAGAAAACAACATGACAGAGGGAAGAAAAAGTCCCAGTTCCTCTTACCTCATCAGCCAATAGGAAGAGTTTCTCTTCCCAAGCAAAGTGAATCACTTCTTCAATACACTTTCTGCTCTGGACCTGACCTGGAAAGACCCCACCCCAAAGAAGAAAAAGAAACTAAATTTAAATTTATTTAAGTTGGCACCTGGCCCAGAACCTCAGTATACTTTTCCAGTTACAACAATATCCAGTGTCTATCTTCCTCTCTCCATAGTCACTATCATGCCAGAGTCAGTGTGATCTGCCTTCATGCTTTCCCCTTCCCCCAGAAAGCACTTTCTTAACCTGCTGAAGCAGACACAGATGAGTAAATTACAAGTCAGACTATTATATGCTTTTATGGAATAGGAAGAAATGCTGCAAACATCAGTAGGGGCAGAAATTGAGGGAAATGGATAAATTAATAATTCTGTTATCTTCTTATCAGGCCTGATCAAGTCATATACGCCACAAATCAATATCAATCCAGAATCAGGAAAAAAAATATTACAGTCCTCTGATCACTGTGAATTTGGGCATCAATCCAGAAGTCTCTTCTGAAGGGGTTAAGTCTTTACTGACATCCTGATCTGTCTATAGTATTACTGAGGGGAAGCTTAACTCCAAAAGAAGGTGCTCAGAAGTCATGATTAGACTTAGCACACCTCAGACCTAAGCTATTTATCAGGTATAATTTTTTAAAGTCTGCAAAGCCCAGATTTTCCACAATCCATCAATATTTATTTTGTGGCAATTCGAGTTGCTTAGGATGCTATGAAGAATCAAAGCCTTTCCTGGACCACAACAGACAGGGAGACATAGTTTTTGAGGTGTGTTTAAAGGCATACAAAGATCTCGTTTAGGTCACTGCTTAAAAATTTTTAAAAAGCTATCAAAACATCTGGCCAGAAAATTCCTTCCTCCTGACCAGTGATCTTAATTTTAAATGTAAACCTCCTTCTTCATCTAAGCTATTTGTTTTACTTTCCCCAACTGCAAGTATGGACTGATTCTGGAAAGAGCAATAAATGAAAAAAACAAAACAAAACATAATGAAACTTAAGTTAATTATAAATACCAATCAGTTTGCTTTAACAGTTTTTCTTTGTCATAGATTGTAGTGACAAAAGAAAATCCCACCAGAAACAAAAATTTTAGACTGATAAGATAGCTTGTGTCCACCAGGAATTCAAATTTTGCTTTCACTTGGGTGGGGCAGCATTTTATGTCCCTGAGACAAAAGATTCCAGAATGAACTCGGACACATTTCAGCTGCTGCCCATTTTATCTCCAAAGGGAAAGGGAACAGCACTTCTTTTAATGGATTTTTCAGGCTGAGTAAAAGGAATATGAAGCTAGCAGTCTGGATAGAATCAGGCAGTATTGTGTACATGTTTAAAACAACAACAAAAGGAAAAATATACAACATTATGTTGCTTCTCAACCCATGAAAAGTCGGATTTTTTCCCTAAATGGCATTTCTTTAAAAACAACATCATTACTGATAGCTTTGTTTTGACAGAGGTCATTTCCTGGCAAGTCCTTCTCCACCCACCTCTCATCCATACAGTCAAGCAATAAGAGGAGGTAGGGGTGAAGGTGAAGATGGGTGTAAAGTTAAAGCTATAACAAACACATCAGACTGCTTATGCAACATTCTGTATCTGTAGTTCTCCACCTCTTCTTTGGAAAGGAGCAAAGTCACATGTCATTTCTTATTCAGAAACATACATTAGGTTCTGGACTAAGGAGGGGACACAAACTACTGTGAATACTGGCCCATCAAAAACGATTAAGAAGGGTAGCTAGGTGGCTCAGTGGATAGAGCACTAGCTCTGAAGTCAGGAGGACCTGAGTTGAAATCTAATCTCATTTAACACTTCCTAGCTGTATGACCCTGGGTGAGTGAGTCACTTAACCCCAATTGCCTCAGCAAAAAAAAAAAAAAAAAAAAAAAAAAAAAAAAATTGAAGAATTTGAAAATGATAGGGAAAGTATGTAAATATTTTAAACATCTAATTAAATTATGCTTTCACAGATATGTTTCTGCTTAAACTTTCTCCAATTAGCTAACTGTACAGGCAGTTAGGAAACTAGTATCAAAATCACAATCTTGCCCTGAAAAACATCCCTATTTATTTGCTCCTAGTGACTTAATGGGACATATACAAGACCATCAAAAGACTGTATACCCCTGCTGGTTCCAACTTGTATTAATAGTCTGACTCTGGAGAAGTCATTTGGCCTTGGTGACTTTTAAGTCCAATTATATCCCACCTTTTTGGGGATGTTAATTCCTTCCCCAAACCTTCTTAATTACTGTGCCTTCCTTCAATTAACTATTGCCTAGTAATGCTGTAAATAGCTTGCTTTATATATATTCGTTTACCTATTAGATGTCCCCTTCCCATTAGACTGCAAGCTCCTTGACTATGGGCTGTCTTTTGCTTCTCTTGTACCTCCAGAGCTTAGCATAATGTCTGGCACATAGCATGTGCTTAATAAATGTTTAAAAATGTTTTTAGTGTCTTCATTTGCAAAATGATTCCAATATTTATAATATAATCACATAGGTTTGTTTTAGGAAAGGGCTTTTAGTAAACTATAAAAATTTCCATAAATTAGGATAGATTTTTAAAAATCACCTCATCTCTCTATATCATAGTTTTCTTATCAATAAAATGGGAATATTTGTAATGCTTATGCTACAAGGTAAAGCAATAGATTTGGAGTTAGAGTACTTAGATTTAAAACCCAATTCTCCTACTTAACTCCATTATATAGTCCTGCAAAAAATATCAAGACTTTCTGAATCTTCATTTATTTAAATGTAAAATGGGATGTGAGAGGGAACAAGGTAAAATATCTAGTACATGACTGTTGTTGACCTTACTATACACAGCAAACTTTAAGAGACATGCAAAGAGTTAGTATGTTTCAGAGACAGAACTTGAAGCTAGGTCATCTTGACTCTGAGGATAACCCTCAACATGATTCATGTCACTCAGCCTTTCTAGGGGGCAAGTTATAATTATTGTCCTATCTACTCCATACTCTCTTACCTATGAACCAAAGGTAAAAGGAACCTCCTGTGGCATCAGAATTCTAGGTCTGCAGTTGCAAAGCGTACTATTTTGCCATCATACTCTGAGAAGCTTAGCAGCAGTACAAAGACTATGAGTAAATTAAATACTACCAAGAAAAAATCTGTTCTTTTGGGAAACTCAGTTACCTCCAAGCGGAACAATGCAAATGCCTCCACAACTTGCTGTCCATGGCTGCTGCCTTTGGTGATTCTATTTCATACCCCTCCATTATCACTTCTGTTTTGTACACCCTCCATCAGTCCTAAGATCTATTCAAATTCTCCCTTTCCTCAAAGAGCATAAAAATGTTTAACCTCACATAGCACTTGGACTGTGAATACTTAACTCCATTTTGGCCATAAGAAGTAAAACTATGCCTCAATTAAACTGAAAATCAGTTACTAGGGTTAGGTCTTCAACACTATTTACCTGTAGGATTGCCAGGGTTGATGATGCAGAGGACTTTGGGGTTACAGTACTCCTTGGCTTTAGTCACTGCTCGTCGAAGCTCATTCACATCCAGGGCCCAGCAGTTTTCTTCATCTAGGTAATAGTTCACCTGGACGGCGGCCAATTCCGAAATGAGAGCCGAATACAGTGGATACTGGGGTATGGGGATCAATATTCCAGTCCGGGACTTTCCTCCACCAGACACCAGAAGCTTAAGAACTGTCTACAAGAGGAAGTGAGTGGAAAATTGAATCAGTCTTTTTAGATCACCCACTTATTACTGATTACCTTTCACAAACTTAATTCAACCAACCAAATTATGGTTTTTTCTGATTGTGAAATACACCTCTAACACTCCTACATCATCCAGAAAATCCTTAGGGTTTTAGTTGACCTTTTCCCCTAAGAACCCATGAAAAAGAAAAACTAATTAAGCCCTACTTCTGGAGCAAAAATGGCATGTTTAGTCCCTGTAGAAAGAAAAATCTCCTATTAATAAGAATAACATTTATAAAGTATCTTAAGGCTCTCAAAATACTGTATCTACATTCTTCCATTTGATTTTAAGACAGAATTTTAAGTTGTCTTCCTGATTCCAGTATTCTATCCACTGCAATCCTTTACCTGTCTTTATTAGGAATTAACTGTCTTGGGATGTAGAGAGAAGTCTGCAATTAGAAGGTGGAATGCTAGCTCTGCTAGCTTTATTGTAGAAGAAATTCTTTAGGAGGCGAGGTGGGCCCAGATGGCCTTTTTTTTTTTTTTTGGCTGAGGCAATTGGGGTTAAGTGACTTGCCCAGGGTCACACAGCTAGGGAGTGTTAAGTATCTGAGGCCACATTTGAACTCAAATCCGCCTGACTTCAGGGCTGGTGCTCTATCCACTGTGTTACCTAGCTGCCCCCAGATAGCTTTTTAGGTCTCTTCCAACTCTGTGGGTCTTGGATTCAAATTCCACCTTTGCTGTTTGCCACCTGTAGGACTCTGAATAAATGACTTCACCTCTCTGGCCCCATCATGAAAGTGAAAGGGGAGGGGACACAACTGTATAATCTCTAAGGTTCCTTACAACTTAAAACCCTACATTCTTAAATAGAAACCACCCAACGCCACAGCAATACCATCCTAGTCCACCAGAGGGAGCTACAACCCCATTTTCCAAATCAGAGACCAAGTGGGCAATGTGGGTGTACACACACATGCTGAAGCCATGTGGGAGAAAAATCCTTAACTCAGGGTCTTCCAGGGGGTAGATAATTCATTCAGTTAACAAGCCAAAACCACATTCCTAGTGGAACACCTCCCACTCCGTACAGAGGCCTGTATTCTCTTTTGTTCCCCCGACGCTGGCTGTGTAGAGTTGGAACTTTTAAAAAATTAACTAGGAACAGAATGTACCAAAGGGTCATGAGTGACACAGAGTGACTGTAGAAAGCTGTCTTCCTTGTCACCACCTACTCAAAATTTCTGGGATGAAACAGGATGTTCCAGACAACATAGAGTTAAAAAAAAAATTTAAAAAACCCACATCAGGAGCTATAGGATTCTTGCTCTGACTTTGACACACACGCACGCGCTTTGTCATTGCCGGAAAGTCTCTGGGCCTCATTTTCCTCTGTAACATTTCTTTCATTCTCTAACATTTTTTCCTCAATAGTATTTTATTTTTCCAAATCCATGTAAAGATATTTTTCAATATTCATTTCTGTTTTCAAGATGTATTTTTGTAAACTGTGCTCCAAAATTTTCTCCTTCCCTTCCTCCTCTCTACAAGACAGCAAGCAATCTGATATAGGTTTAAACATGTCTAATCCTTCTAAACATATTTCCACATTTGTCATGTTGTGCAAGAAAAATCAGACCAAAAGGGGAAGGGGGAAAAAAATGAGAAAACAAAAGCAAACAAAACAAAACCAAAAAAAAAAAAAAGTGAAAATTTTTTGCTTCAATCTACATTCAATCTCCATGGTTCATTCTTCCAAGTCTATTTGAATTGCCTTGGATCACCACATTGCTATATTCTCTAACATTCTTAAGAGAGTTTCAGGAAATCTGGATTGTAGGCCCTGAGTCTGCCACATACCCCACTTTGTGACCCAAGGCAAGCCATATGATTTCTGGTTATCCCTTTAGTTACTGGTCAAATGGGGAAAACAATAGTGCTGCCTCCCTCAACGAGATAAGATAAAAATCAAAGCCTAGCTAGGTAAATGAAGGTGAAATCTTTCCTACCCAAAACTGCAAACATTGGGACAAAGAGACAAGGTAACCCCCCAGGAAAGGGAAAACCTCTACAAGGATAAGGATAGCTTTCAAGCCTCAGCTTCTAGACATTATCCAATGATATTCCACTTCCATGGGATAGTGGAAGAGAAGGAAACAAGTACTTCTTAAAAGTCTATTAAGTGCCAGACACTTATCAAATATCACCTCCTAGGATCCCCACAATAACCCTGGGAAGTAGATACCATTATTACCCCATTTTACAGATGAGGGAATGAAGTTAGAGGAAAAGGGACTTGCCCAAGATCATCCAGTATCTGAAGTGACTCCAGGATGGCTGTATTTACTGTGCCACCATCTGCCTAGCCTCAGCCATCCTCAGCACCTAACACAGGCAGAGGGTCCTAATCTTAGCTGGGAGCTCTGGGCTTCAAGAGAGTTTGGTGATAAATATTTTCTATAAGTTTTCTGTCAATATCCCCAAGGGGGTTAGAGCAGCTCAGTGGTACAGAGGTGAGAGTGCTAATCCTGGAGTCAGGAAGAGTGAAATCCAGCCTTAGACACTCACTCCTGCGTGACCCTGCTCAATCACTTCACCCTGTTTGCTTCAGTTTCCTCCTCTGTAAAACGAGCTGGAAAAGGAAGAGGCAAACCACTCAGTATCTCTGCCAAGAAGGCCCTAAATGGGGTCGTGAAGAGTTGGACACGAACACCACGGCAAAGTAAGTTAAACTCAGAGGGGGTTTTCAGATGTCCTCAGGTTCCAATGAGCCTGGAAATCACTGGCAGTTGGTGAAGGAGGATGGGAACATCATTCTTTTGTGAGATCAGTGGCTAAGGAGTGGTTTCTATCCTGCTCCCTGTCCAGCCTCATCAGAGAAAGTTGTATCCCTTTGCAATTCCAAAGGTCAAAACAAAAGGAGAGAGCATTTCTTCCTTTTGTTTTCACTTTCCACTTACATGGCCTACACTTTCCACTTACATGTCTACCACCAAAGGGTTTACAAGAGAGCCAAAGGCCTAGAGCTGAAAGACATTGGGAAGCCTAGTGCCCTCCCATTTTACAGATGAGAATGGAGGCCAAGAGAGATTGGGTGACTTGCCAAGGTCACACAACTCCAA
The DNA here is from genome assembly GCF_902635505.1 of Sarcophilus harrisii. Lineage (NCBI taxonomy): Eukaryota > Metazoa > Chordata > Mammalia > Dasyuromorphia > Dasyuridae > Sarcophilus > Sarcophilus harrisii. The sequence goes on along the minus strand of NC_045427.1, from coordinate 462,710,235 downwards.
AGTGAGTAGGGGAGTCTCCTGGAAAACAGGACCCTTCCAACTTTCCATCCTCAGCACCTAACAGGCTGTTAAAAAAGGCTTGCAAATTTATAGGTTGGACTAGATAATCCCTTCAGGTCATTCAATTTGTAATACTCTGTGGCCCTGGGTTCTATCCTCTCCCTTGGGGGATCTGGTTCTCATATGGATTTTAAAGCCACATGCAGGTAACAGTTTATAAAGTGGAAAAAATTCAGACCAGGACAAGTGATGTGGGATCAACAACAAGGGATGTGTTTTTCCTTGTTGTCTTAGTAATACTTCATCACATTATATATTCTACAAAATGAAAACAATATATCCCATACCTAACCAGCTTTCTCATTCATTCATAAAATAAGGAAGTTGGATTAGAAAGTCTCTGTGACCTTACAATTCTAGTATTATCACTTCCATTTCACAGATATGAAAACTGAGGCCCAGAGAATTAAGGGACTTGTCCAGGTTCCACATTTAATTAAATGTCTGAGCCAAAATATGACCCTGATGCTGAGGCCAGCCCTCTTTTTCCATTGAACTTTGCTGTCTTTCAAAGACTGTGACTGCCATTGTCTGTCCTTGGTTCCTGAAGAAGCCCGGGACATCAGCAAAGCGATGCTGTGACATGTAATCCAATTGGATTTCAGTGAGGAGGGCTATGCACGGTCACTGCCCTCACTTTTCCCTGCAGAGCATCTGGGTCCAGTGGCCAGATATAAAACAAGACACCTGGAGATGGCCCTGATGCAGCGGGAGACCTTGGCCTGTTTAAGGTAAGGTCTTCCACAGGTCTGACTGAGGCCGCACCCATTCTACAATCCAGGCCAGGTGGCGATTCAGGCAAAGAATCTCCTCTTTCACCCAGTCCAAAGAAATGTTACTAAATGATACGTGCCTTCAATCTGAGTGAGTCAGGACCCAAACAATGACCCATGGGCCAAAGGGCTGGGCTGGGGATTAAGTCCTCAGACTTGGGGGTGCTTGATTGTTTCATAGACCCCCTAGGGATTTGATTTTGGTAATGTTTGATAGGTTGAGGGTTAGAAATGTAGTTAGAGTAGCTATAATATAGATGGTAAGGGTTAGGACGGTTAGGGTGGGATTAATTTGTACGATGATTATTATTGTCTATGTGGGCAATGGAGGAGTAGGCTAGAATCTTTCGTAGATGGGTTTGATTAAGACCACCTCAACCTCCTATTAAGGTGGATAGAATTGCTAGGATGACTAGGATTTTTATGTTGAGGTGGGGGGCGATTTGGAAAAGAATAGCCGTAATGGCAAATTTTTGTCATGTTAAAAAGATTATTCCGGTTAGGAGCGGGATTCCTTGTGTTACTTCTGGTACTCAGAAGTGGAAGGGGGCAAGACCTAGTTTGATAGCCAGGGCTAAAGTTATTGAAAGAGACAGGTTCCCCCCTCCCATCAGCCTCCCTCGGCCCCTCCTGCCCACACCTACAGAAATGCCGTCGCTAGCTCCAGTGGTCAGGTAGATGTTGTCAGGGTCTGTGGGCACGCCACCATCTCTCCGCTCGATGTACGTGGCCACGTCTTCTCGGATGCAGCTCACACCCTGGCTTGCACTGTAAGCCCCTGGAAGACAGCAACCAAATGCTATGACAAAGGCTCACACAGCACCTTGGAAGCATGGCGCTTGGGCGGCTGAATAGAGAAAGCCAAGGACTCAGGCAAGCTCCAGTTGTAGGCTTCACCTGCCACCTGCCCACTCCCACTCTCTGGCCCCTAGCTGAGTGACCTCAAGTAAATCTCTAGGCCTTAATATTTTTATCAACAAATTTGGAGATAATAACACTAGTCTGATTTACCTCAGGGATAAAAAAAAAAAAAAAAAAGACAACAAATTACCCTATATTATTTTCTAATAAATGAACAAGCATTTATTAAGCACAAAGAAATAAACTAGCCCTTCCCCTCAAGGAATTTACATCCTACTGGGGTGGGAGCTAAGGGAATTGGGTTTTTATTTGGCCTCACCCCAGGGAATCCTGAATTCAGATGTAAGGAAATGAACCTGCAGGAGTAGGCCCCAGAGAAGCAGACTGTACCAAGAGCTTCCGGTCCACTCTGACACTGATTACCCAATGGTAGAGGTCACTTAACCTTGAAGGACCATGTTTCTAAGACCATAACTTGTAGTGTACTTGCTGATCTACACTGAGAGAAGGCGCCCTTCTGAGAAATCCTCCATAACAGGAAAAAAAAAAAAAAAAACAAACTCAGATTTGGGCCAAAATCACTTTTGGCCATACTGTCACACAATGAGTATTAGTCTCATCACCTCAACTTTTCCTCAATTCCCTGAAGGCAGATTTTATATCTCCTCCTATTTCCATAATTCCCAATTTATAGAACAGAGCCCGACAGATAGGAAGTGTTTCAATGGAAACACTACTGAGTTAGTTCTGTTGATTGGCCCTAGGAGAGAGTGAGAGTGGTTGTTTCTAACCTTTGTCCTAAAGAGCTTTACATGCCCTTAGATAGCCAGTCATGTTAGCAATTTCTATGGTATTAAAAGATAGAGTAATACTTTGGACCCCATGAATACTATCAAATAATAAGTAATATATTATATTACTTTATCAGCATGATATAGGAAAAGCAGAACAGCAGAGCAAGGAGAGAGCTGACCTTGGAACCAAGAAGACCTTGAGCCAAGTCCCTCCTTTTGACACATACAAAGCAGTAGAACAGTGGGTACAAGTGACCCTCATCCCCGGGTGAGTTAATCTAAGAAACTCAGTGAGATTATGTGCTAACTGGGATTCCTCCCCTTCATCAGAGAAATCACAGGTCCAGTGCACATCCCTTATCCTATTAACATTATATTTCTAGGGGGCTTAAGTTTAAGAAGTGCTTTCTTTACAATTCTCTGAAGTAGGTGGTAGATGTATTATTATCCCCATTTATAAAAAAAAAGGAGGTACAAAGAATTAAAGTGCTTTGAACATCTGTAAAATCCTGTCCAATTCTATAACCAATAATGCTATCATTTGTTTCTAATCACAAAGGTTGTAAGAACTATATCCAGGATTGGAACCTAGGCCTTCAGATTAAAAGGCTTTTTTTGCAATATCAACCTGAATAAAATGAGAGGCCAAGACTAATATACTTAAGAAGTTTGGGTTCAAATCCTGCCCGTGATACTTAAGTGGGGACCCTATATGCATATCCTTTGATCCAGCAACACTATGTCTATATCCAAAAGACATTAAAAAAAAAAAAAGTAAAAAAGACCTATTTATACAGTATATATGGCAGCTCTTTTTGCAGTGGCTAAAAACTGGAATTGAAGGGAAGTCCATCAATTGGGAAATGGTTAAACAAGATATGGTATATGATTATAATGGAGTACTGTGTGTAAGAAATTACAACCAGGATGACTTCAGAAAAACCTGGAAAGACTTACATGAGCTGATGCAAAGTGAACAGAACCTGGAGAATGTTATATACAGTAACAGCAATATTGTTGAATGAAGAACTGTCTAACTATTCTTAGTAATACAATGATTCAAGGCAACCCCAAAGGACTAACAATGAAGCATATTATCTGCCTCCAGAAAAAGAAAAGATATTGTTTGAATACAGACAGAAGCATGCATTTTTCAATTTTTTCCATTATTTTTCTTTTGAGTCTTTTTTACAAAATGACTAATATGAAAATGTTTTCTATGACTGCACATGTATAAACTATATCTGACTGCTTGCCATCTCAGGGAAGGGAGAATGCAGGGAGGGATAGAATTTAAAACTCAAAATTAAAAAAAAAAGTTTAAAAACTGTTTTAACATATAATTGGGGAAAGATTTTATATATGTATATACATATGTATATATAAATGTAGATCCTTATAGATGTCTTGTAGAATGTCGATCTACCTCACAAGGTTATTGTGCAGCTTAAAAGCAATGACTATGAAATCACTGTGTACCCTAAAGCCTTATGTAAGTGTCAGCTATTATACCATGCTGGTTTCATAGACTAGCTGGCCTTTATATCTATAACTACAGGTGTTAAGTCAAGGACCAATTGAAGCTCAAATACGAGAACGACCTGTTCTTCCAACTAAAAAGGAAAGTTATTATTGGAGAGAAATAAAAAACATAGGCTTCATAAAAAAATGTATCCTTTGTCTCAGCTGAGTAAAGTCACAAACCTGGTTCATTTAGCACAAGGTGCCTGGCACAGGAACAACTGTCTAACAATAGCTGGGGACAGTAATAAATTTCCTATTTGTCTTTATCAAAGAGTCCCCAGACTGATTGGCTTAAGTTAAACAGGAAGAGCTAAAAAAGAACTTTTGGAGATCAGCTGGCCCAAACGCTCTCATTTAATAAGGGAGGAAATTGAAGACCAGAAAGAAGTGACTTGTTCATTGCCACACAGTAAACTAGAACAGCTGTTTTTGTGAAAGAGCCTGTCTTTATTCTCTTTTTGGCCCTGTGCCCAATTTTCTGGTCTTTAAAATCAGGCCTCTCCTGCTATCTCAAAATTAGAACTTCCCTTAGCATTTAGGGCCTTCTCCCTTCAAACATCCTACCACTCTTGTGGTATAAGGCCTTACCCCTCTGCAGGGCCAGGCCTCTAATCTCCATGAGGGAATTGCTCCTGAAGTTTCCATTTCATGAAGGAACCAAGCCAACCTGCTTTACTGCCACACCTGTTCCTGACTTTCTGGACTTTAGAATCGTACATCCCATACCTTTGTTCTTTCCCCATCCTTTCACCCCCACCCCTTTTTAGCTCTTTCTTGTGTGTCTTCCCCTATAAGAATGTAAGCTCCGTGAGGGCAGGGAATTTTCCCCTTTTGCTTCTGTGTGCCTCCCTAGTGCTAGCATAGTGATTGGCATCTAATAAGCACTTAATAATTATTTCCTTCCTTCCAAGTCCTCTGATCTCAAATTCAGTGTTCTTTCTGATACCTCATAATGCTTTCTTCCCTTATGTTTTAGTGATTATTGTAGACAAATAAATTGTGCTGCCATAACTAAAGCTCTGTGGTAAGGACACATTCTGCTATGAGGAAGAAGCTGGCCCCAGAGATCATCTTTCCCTCCCACTTGGATGGCTGGCATAGGACTGCCAAAAGCCACTTCAAAAGCTGGAGTTCAGCCAATGAGCAACAAGGGTAGCTCAGTGAAACAAACATTCAACCTGGATTACTGCAATAGTCTCTTATGGGGTCTTTCTACCTCTACTTTCTCTACTCTTTGTTGTCCAGTTGTTTTCAGTCATGTCTGACTGACCCCAGTTGGGATTTCCTTGACAAAGATACTGCAATGGTTTTCCATTTCCTTCTCCAGTTCAATTTACAGATGAGGAAACTGAGACAAGCAGAGTTAAGTGACTTACCCAGGGTCACAAAACTAGCGAGGATTTGAACTCAGGAAAGGAGTCTTCCTGCCTCTAGGCCCAGCACTCTATCCCCTGTGCCATTCAGCTGCTCCCTCTCCATTCTACCTTCTGCATGTATTGTCTCTCTTCTACTCAAAACTCTACAATGGCTCCAGAATGCCTAGCGTTCAAACTCCTTTAATTGTCATTCAAGGCCCATGACAAAGGTAGCGATACCCCAACTTCAGTCTTATCGGCCTTCACGCCCCAGACAAACTGGCCTATTCTTTCTTTTCTCTGAAGATTCCTAGTACTTTTCCATTTCCGAGGCTTTGCCTATGCTACATTTCCATGCCTGGAATAACTATCTTTCTAGCTCTCACCCCGCATTTTATATACCCCATTTTAGCTTCGGGTTATCCTGTCTCTTGGTGCCTACCAAGGTGCTCTTTACACAATAAGCACTTGGTATCTGCTGAATCAGCGTGGCAGCATGACTGAGTGGGCAGGTTTGTGGTCATTCTACATTTGTAGTCCAAATCTAGTCTCTGTCATTGACTACTTGGGGGGCCCTTCGGCTGATCAATGGCCCTGTGTTCCCGAGATCCTCATCTGTAAAACAAGGAAGAGTAAAGATGTGTCACTAAATTCTATAATTAAGGTCAAACTTCTGTTTTCCTTGCAAGAAAACCTGAAGGGGTAAAAGACATTCTGTGACAGATGGAAGAAGTAGGCAGAAAGGGAGTACAGATGTGTTCCTATTTGGAGGAAATATCTCTGCTCAGAGCTGCCACTCAATAGCCTCAGAATACACATCTGTAACAAAGAAAAAATAAACCATCTTATTCAGCACAGCAAGGGAACTCCAGAAGCACCCCTGGAATCCCATAGAAATGCTCTAGGGAGTGTTTGACCCACTGGGTAATCATCAATTTCCTTTGTAGTAAGGGCTGCTTGTAGGATACTAGAGAAGTTTATTCCCCTGTCTATGGTCTGGATATCAGCATTCAAGGTCAGGACAGTGCTGGGGGATTAAGGAAAAGGAAGAGAAAGAAAGAAAACACAAGAATAGGGCTACTTCCCGAAAGGTGATGAACTTAAAAGACAAACCCCAGATAGCTTAAGGGTCAGAGAGCAAAGGCAGGAACTGGTAATAAAAGGGAATAAGAATGGAAAGGGGGAAGGCAGAAAGGAGCAAAGGCAGGAACTGGTAATAAAAGGGAATAAGAATGGAAAGGGGGAAGGCAGAAAGGATCTGCTGCTCACCTTCAGACAGCAAGAAATCTCTGTCTTCTTGAAGGAGCTGGCTGAGATCATGCTTCTGGACAAACAATTGGATTCTGGGCTCCACTCCCTTGCTTCTACTCTACTCTACTCTACAAAAAGCACAGGGGCCAGGGCAGACTTTGGTTTCACATCCAATCCCAGGGTCTTCCACAAAAAGCCGCCCCTCTGAGTGGGCCAGGGTACAGAAGCAGGAAGAAAAGAGAAGAAGGCAAATTCCCAAAATCTCAGCCTCAAATGAGAAGCTGGCTGCTCAATCACTCCTTTCCCAGCAGCAGGAAAAGGGGAAAGAGAGTACATTTTCACCCCAACAGCTTAAGGGGGTCAAATTCCTGGCCCTTTGCTTGTGGTATAAAGAATTCCCAGGCCCCCTTTCGGACTGACTTTCTCAATAAAGATGCCACAGAAAGCAGGTCATGAGTGGCCCTGGGGTGGGAGGAACTTCAAACTCAGCAAAATGGAAAATGTAAGTGAGCTCAAGATACACTCAGTCATAGAAAAGGACAAAGGGAAATGTGTGTGTGTGTGTGTGTGTGTGTATGTATAAAGTCACCAGAATTAATGTCTGATGTGAAAGAATGTTTAGCAAAACCAAGCAACATCACTATTTCTTTTCCTCTTCTATTCCCAAAGCTAGTAGCTAAATACTTTCAATCTTCTTAGGGTCATAGACAAATGATAGCTATTTACAAAACCTGCCCAGCTGGTAAAATTTAAACTTTATGAAACAAATACTTTGGTTAGTGAACTGCCCTTTGAAATCTTGGATAGACTTTATTTAAAACAATAATCTGTGAATACAGAAAGTTAACCTAAGCATAACCAAAGATGTATTAATTGGCTTTCCTCCTCTAGGAACATTCCCCAGAATTTGTATTTTAGTCATTGACATGCACAATTTAGCCTACAGACTTTTATCCCATTTAATATGATGTACACAAGGAATCCCTCCCCACCCACTCCCCCATCTCAGGCACATCCCATTTAAGGGCTCACCCAGGCTGTTCCCCCCACACGCCTTTAAGATCCTCCTGGCTCGGTTCTTGGCATCCTCTGGGAAGCTAGGGCTGTCCAACAGGTTTGGATATGTGCAAAGAGCCACCACCTAGAAGGGGAGAAAGGTGCATGGGCCTTTTTCCCAGAACCTCAACTTATTCCTTGACATATGATCTTTATTTCATAAGTCCCAAGAGACAAAATGTGGAGGGAGGGAAAACTCTCTGAATGAACACACACACACACACACACACACACTCACTCTCTCTCTCTCTCTCTCTCAATCTGTATCCTCTGGCTCTTTCATATACACATACACACACACACACACACACAAACATACACATTTATTTATTTGTTTAGCTGGGATTTGTTCCAGAGATTACAGCAGCTCACCTCTCCCTAGACAGTTCTCCTAAACCTCCAGCTGGTGGGGAGAGTAATCATAGTACAATGGCTCACATTTCTATAGCATTTTAAGATTTACAGAGGATTTTTCTTACAAATCTGAGATAAGCAGTGGAGGTATTATCTGTTTTTAGAAATGAGGAAATAGTGTTGGAGCAATTAAGTGATTTGCCAACAGTTGTACAGCTAAATAAGTCTGGAGCCAGGATTTGAATCCATGCTTCCTGACCCTAAGTTCCATATTCTCTTTCTATTCCATCTCATACTTTTGGCAGAGGAGGACCAGAAAGGAGGGAAATACAGCTACCCCCTGAGCTCTATAGTACTGCCTGAACATCCGAGGACTTGGGCAGAATGGACACTCAAAGGAGAGCTAAGAAGCAAGTTTGATCTCACAGTTCCTTCTACAAGTAGGAGCTGGGAAATCATTCATGGAGTTTCCTGTGGAGAGATACGGAAGGTGTAAAGGGTTAAGGTATTCTTAATCTTTTCTTGTGTCAAGGACCCCTTGGACAATCTGGTGAAACCTATGGAACTCTTCTCAGAATAATGCTTTTAAATCCACAAAATACACAGGTTAATAAAGAAAACCTATTAGATTGAAATAGTTAAATATTTAATATAAAAAAAAAAATTCACAGACCTCAGGTTTAGATCCCCTGCCTGAGCTAGGAACTCAAACTGCATATTTTGTGGAGGGTGAACTCAAAAGCCATCTGATAGGCACTCAAAAAAGAAGCATAATTGGATGGAGGTGGACCAAAGCTTATTAACACAGGATGGTCATAGATGTGTTCTATCTGCCTTCATAATCTAAGGCTCCTCTTCCTCTCCTCCTTCTAAGTACAGCTTTCCAAGTTAGAAGATGCATAGCCAGAAGGAATAGCATTCAGCAAGAAGTTACTAGCTGAAAAAAGCTGAAACACTACCAATCTGTGTCCTGCAGCTTTCCAACCTCCTGGGTACACTGGATAGCTATGCAGAGAGGTCTGTTCTAAGGCAGAACCATTTCAAATCCCTTCAAGTTAAGTTCCAGTTCACTTAATGAGCTCTTTGACTTTTTTTTTTTCCACCCTGTACTTCTCATCCTCTCCCTCCCTGGCCCCCAATTTGTTTGTCTGTTTCTTTCAAGAAATCTTATTTAATGATTTGCCATGCCCTAGGACTCAAAGATTATTCTAATTTCAGCAGCTTGCCCCTGCCAAAGTGAGGCCAGTCCTTGTTTGAAAAGGTCAGCAGAATATCCTGTGAAGGTATGTGAAGCTGGTGGGTGGAGAAGAGGGTATAGGGACAAGAGTTTCTTTATTCTTCAATGGCTCTTCATCTCTGGACCACCCTTTGCCCACTCCCACAGGGGCAACAGCATGACTGGGCAGTTTTTGGTTGGGAGTCTTCAGAGTTAAGCTCCCCTTTTTTTTTAGGACAAGAAAATCATTTTCTCTTCTAACATGTATATCCTCTGTGCTATTGCAGACGAAGGAATAGTCAGGAAACCTAGGTTCAAATCCTATACGAATACTTCCTGAGTGATCATGAATGAGCTGTGAGTGACCATTCTTCCCAATGGAGGAAACAACAACACTGGCATGATTATAGAAAGAAGCACTTTGGAAACCTTCAAGCACTACAGAAATGTGAACCCTTTATTATTATTGCTGTTTGTTCATGCTCAAGCTAGTCACTCACCTACCAGGCTAGGGTGAATAAAAACATCGGTTGCCCAGTGAGGAGGAAAAGAACACTGAAGTCACTTGTTCTCAATGCCAGGACTCCCTCTGTGGGAGAAGCCAGGCAGGCTGCAGGGAAAAAAGGGCATGTGGGGGCAGGTCAATTTTTTATACTTGTTTACAAGGCTGTTTTTGGTCTCATGAACTGTCCATTAAAAAAAAAAAAAAAAGGACTATGTCATTTTAAACAAAAAACAATTTGGGGCCACCTTTCTGGTGGTATTTTATAAAACAAAATGAAAAAGGTTCTCAGTGAAGACTGAAGGTTGCCTGGGGACTTTTGATCCTGTTCAGGCCAGATATATTCAGAGACAGATAAATCCCACCAGCAGCAAAGCCCAGGGCCTCAACTAGTTAGTACTGGTTAGAGCTCCTTGAGAGAATATTTAAAACAAAGCAATCCTCATCTGTATTTACCTCAAGTCTGTTTCTTCCCCTTGCTCTGTTAGCCCCCATAGTATTCTGATTATCTGCATGCCCATTTGCAGAGCTACAAAGAGACTAGCCTTAACTCCCATCTCTTCAGAAATTTCCAGGGCTCTGTCCCTATCTGTGCTTCTGTCCTCTCCAGGGCTGTAGCTACTGCCTCCACATGCTTTCCAGATCACCTCTCCTCCTATGACTCCTCACCTTGCTGTCCCCTCTTCTGTGACCTTGGTAGCACTGCCCAGGAACCACACAGGAATCCCTGGAAATGACAGGATCCCATCCCTATATCTCCAAATCTGAGAGGCAGAAGGAACCACAGGGGTTTTATAGTCCTACTTGTACTTAGAGAAGAATCCTCTCTACAACACCCTGGGAAATGGACATCCAGAGCTCTAGTCAAAGACAATTCATTACCTCTCAAGGCAGCCTACTTCACTCTGACAAAGTTAGGTGTGGGATGTTTTCCTCACACTGAGCTTAAATCTGCTTCTTTGCAACTTCCAGCTTTCTTGCTTTAGAAGCAAGACAAAAAGTCTAATCCCTCTCCCACAAAGAGCCTCAAAGCTAACAATTGTGCCCTCTACCACTATTACCACCATACCGATAGTAATGAGAATGGTACAGTGTAATGACAGATTTGGACAGAGAGGATCTGAGATTAAATCCTGACTGCCAGTTCTATGTTGACCTTCGACAAGTCACCCAACCTCTACTGGCCCTGTAAAATAAGGGGGTTATGTGACATGACCTAACATCCTTCCCAGCCTTAAATCTCCTCCACATTAAGCCAATCAAGCCCTAAAAACATCAGGCTTGTTTCTTCCAAGAAATTTTATCTAAAGAACACATCCTTGTAACCCATTGGGGATTATTCCAATTTCAGCAAATGATTTCAGCAAAAGTGAAATGATTCCCTGCTTGAAAAGAGACTAAGAAGCTGTTGGATAGGGTAGATGGAGCTGAGTGGTGAACAAGGGGAAAGGAAGGAGATTAAAGAGCAAGAGAAGAATGTTGCTCCTGCTCCTCACCAGGCCGATGGTATAAGCAAGTTCACAAGCACATCTATCATAGCAGTTGGGACCTACTGCTTCCCAAGAAGAAAAGACCCAAGTGGTCAGACACACAGTTTAGGAGGGACTGGTTTTTGGTTTGTTTTTCCCACAAGCCCACCTCCCTGTAAATTAAACAACCTGCTTTTCTCTAATCCCATAAGAAACAACTCGTGCCCAAGCCCTTACCTGTCGGAGGAAGGTGATTGGCTGCTGACCCATTGCATGGGCATCACCAATGTTGGCTTTTATGACTTCTGTGAAAGGCTTTTTAATGCCCTAAAGAGAGAATACAAGGCAGTGGGTGGTTACATATAGGATGGAGGCAGTGTTTTACATTAGAAAAAATAGGCTCTGCAGTCAGAGGTCCTAGGTCCAAACCCACCCAAAGTTTAATATCGGTGGGACCTCTGGCAAAATACTAATCTCCTCAGATGACAGCATCCTCATCTGTACAATGAAGGGAATGGATTAGGCTGCTCTGAGGCCCCTTATAGCTCTACAGCTATGATCCTCTGGGTGGGTAGAGCCAAAATTTTATAGAAAATTGTATTTTAATCTCTCCCTCCCACCTTAAATCCCTTCCTCTTATTAGCAAGGAAAGAAAAACAAGACCTCTGTTACAAATATGTATGGTTAAGCAAGCACTGACCTCATTTAAAAAATGTCTCATTCTGTACTGAGTTCTTCACCTTTCCAAAAGGGAAGAATAACTTGTTTTAATATTAGTCCTCTAGAATTATGGATGGTCATTATGGTGACCAGAGTTCCTAATTCTTCTGTCATTGTATAAACTATTTTTCTGGTTCAGTTCACTTTACCCTGCATCTATTTCATATGAGTCTTCCCATGTTTTTCTGAAACCAAGTCCTTTATCATTTCTTATGCACAAAAAATATTCCATCACATTTATACACTATAACTTGTTCATCCATTTCCCAGATTTAGAAAGACTAATGCAGAATGACATTCTCACAAAAGACCCAAGTTCCTGAAAGGCTACAGTAAGTTTTATGGGAGAATTACTTCTCAAGCATCCAGAAGTACTACTACTTCTCAAGATGTATTTGGTTTGAAAGTTCCTAAGATTTCTGACTCTCCCTAGAGAATCCATCTCATTGCAAAGAAGTCAAGAGGGTACACACAGGGAGCAAAGAAGGATCAAGTCACATATGCCCTCTGGAGACATTTGCTATTATTCAAAGTCTCTTATCAAAGAAGGCAGCTTCATCTTTGCATCCTGAACAAATAATTGGGATTCTTCAGAACGTTTCTTTACCCTTCCCAGGAGGCAGACATAACTACACATAGAGAATATCAGGAGTGGATGCTTCTGTTCACAACTTAAATTAAATAAGAAATATAGATGCAATTTTCCACTGCCATGGAAGTGGTCATGGTGGGGTGGTTTAGTGAAGGAGGGAGGGGGCATGGTCAGACTGAAAAGGTCTCTTGAAATGTCAAAGTGAAGATGCAATTGGAAGAGGGAAGAAATAAGGTTTCCTTGAAAGTTTATGATTCCAATGAACCAAATGAGTTCCAATGGAGCAGTAATGAACTGAACCAGCTATGTCCAGCGATAGAACTCTGGGAGATGACTAAGAACCATTACATTGAATTCCCAATCCCTATATTTTTGCCCGCCTGCATTTTTTATTTCCTTCACAGGCTAACTGTACAATATTTCAGAGTCCGATTCTTTTTGTACAGCAAAATAATAGCTTGGACATGTATAATTATTTTGTATTTAATTTATACTTTAACATATTTAACATGTATTGATCATCCTGCCATCTAGGGGAGGGGCTGGGGGGAAGGAGAGGGAAAACTGGAACAAAAGGTTGGCAATTGTCAATGCTGTAAAATTACCCATACATATAACTTGTAAATAAAAAGCTATTAAAAATTAAAAAAAAATTTATGATTCCAACTGAAACTCAGAATTATACCAACAGTATAATCCCTTCCACATTGTGAGGATTAAGGATGAGAAACTTCCATGTTCTGGAAAATCCACATATAATTTTTTGGTTCTCCCTTTGCATCAGAAAAGAAGTCTGAAGTCACAAGGAAGGAATGACCATATATCAAAAGCAGAACTGGAACACAAGTCAGTTATTAACTCTGACAAAATGCCTTTCTGCATTTTCAGAAAGATATAACCAGCATCATTAATATAGTATAAATTGTAACACTAAAAAAAACCCAGCAGATAAGGCATAATCTGTTATCGTTTTAGGAGACAGCATAGATTAAAGGTGAGATGATAAGATCAGAGTTCTGGTCTTGGGATTTAAAAGACCTAAGGATTCAAATTCCAACTATGCTCCTTGTAACTCAGATACCTTGAGAGCAAGTTATTCATTTTTTAAAAGTCTTCCTTGATTTTCTCATCTGGAAAAAGATGATCCATAAGGTCTTTTCCAGCTCTTATTCCTATGGCTCAGTGCTAAAGGGGCTGTTTCAATGACCATTTTTGTGCTTTAAGCAAGTAACTTGTTCAGCCCTATATATTCTCATCTGCTGCCTCACATCTGCTGCCAGTTGGATATCTTGAGCAGAATGAACCACAGACATCTTAAATTCAACTCATCATCTTCCCCACCCCCCAAACCCTGACATCTTTTTAACTTTTCTATTGCTGTTAAAAGCACCACCACCCTCCCAATCACCCAGACTGGCAACTTGGATATCATGTTCAATTCCTCATTCTTTCATCTCCTACATCCAATTTTTCTTTGTTTCTATTTTTGAAACATATCATATGACCCCCTTCTTCCTTGTCACTGCCATCACCCTGGTATAGTTCCTCACCTCACACCTGGACCCACCAAAATAATCTACTTGTCTCAAGTATCATCAATTCCTCCCCTCCCCCATTTCTCCACCCCAATGCATCCTCTATCAGCTATCAAAATGTCTTCCTAAAGAACAAGTTATTTCATCTCCCTAGTCAACCAATCTCCCCAAGATCAAATTAAGACCCTCCATCATTCCTGTCTCCATCTCCTGAATCTAAGCATTTTCTTTCTCTAGCCTGGAAATCTCTCCTCATGTCTATGTCCTAGCTCCCTTGACTTTCCTTCAAGAATGAGCTATAAAATCCCATGTTCTGCAAGAAGCATTTCCCGGTCCTCTCTAATCTTTGTGTTTTCCTTTTGAAATCTCTTAATTTATCCTGCTTATGTCTATTTTGCAAGTAGTCATCTCTTCCATTAAACTGTGAGCTCCTCGAGGTCTAGGATTATTTTTTGTCTTTTTTCTTGTAGTCTGTGTTTAGTACAGTTCCTGGCTCATAGCAGGTGCTTGATATATGCAAGTTGATTGATAAGAAGGTAACTCTTCCATCCCCTTCCTTCCAAAGCCCCAGAAAGAATTCTGGCAATAGCACAGACACTAGTGAATCATAAGAAAACCAGGCACACTCCCCATAAAAAAGGGCATATGAGGGTTGCCACTGAGCTCTCGGCTCCCCCGTTTCACTCAAGCAGAGGCTATGAACCTGAGACCTCTTTCTTCTTGATTTGGGTCAGTTCAGAGAAAGAAAAGAGCATATCATGGTTCCTAGAAATCATTTGGAGAAGACACTCCCTACTAAGATTTCTTTTAAGGGACTTCAGAGTGACATGGAAGCTAAAACATCTATCATTCGAAAGCTAGAAGGAGAGATTGGCAGGACAAATGCCTAATAATCCAAGCCACGTCTCCCTCGTCCCAAGCCCAGTCTGTAAGGAGGTGGGGGAAGGGTGGCAGCCTTGGGATAGCGCCAGACACATGGGAATTGAGTCTAGTCTCATGGAAATGTTTGGGAACCAAAATTCAGAGATGTTAGGAGAAAGGGGGAGTGAAATAAGGATGATATATTATAAGAGGACAAACCAGCAGACTTCCCGGGGAATATGTTCCAGGACTAAGTGGTCAAGGGGCTGGCCCTGAGAAAGAAGTCTAAGCCCACAGTCCCATAGCACCTTGGAAACCAGCCTGGCTTGCTGGCACAAAGATCTTTCTGTCAGCCTGGCCCACTCCCATGGGCTCCCCAGGCATGACCAACTGAATGAAATTTCCATGGCTCCAAATTAATATATTCGCTAGAAGGAAGCAAACCTGTCACTGGCATGACAGCAAACAACCAAAACACAGCTGGAGGACTTCAGTGCAGGCCCATTATCTGGCATAAGAATAACACTTGGGAACACCCTCCCCTGCCCCCAGTCCCCTTCACTGGCCAACTTCTTCATTCCTTGTTTCACCCAATGGACTCAAAGCTTGCTTTGTAGGGGGCTTGGGAATGGTGAATTTCTCTTTTCTGTGTGTCCTTGAGACAGCAAAATGATAAATGGTTTTAGGAACAGGGAAGTCAGCCACAAAACAGCCCCCAATATTTCCCTCCTAAAGCATGGCTAGTTCTTTTCAAATAGCTATCTGAGCCCTTTAAAAGATGTTCAGGGGAGGGGGGGCAGGGGAGAAGGGTTACACCAAGCTGCTCACTTACTGAAGCAGAGCCCAAGGCATAAAGATACAAATACAAGATGTTTCCCAACAAGGGGTAGGACATTCCCTGTTACACCTCTGGGGATCTGGCAGTATGGGGAGGAATGGTCAGTCTATTAACACTCCTGCTCTCTCTCTCCAGTCACTTGTGTTCTTATGCTGCCACATGAAGATCAAATCCACAGGGACAGATCACAAGCCCTACTTACACACATCATAGCCCAGATGTTCGGGAGACAAATACTCTTCTCCAGTGCTCTATGCCCAGTCTCAGGGTTGTGGTCTAAATCCATTCACAACATTCACCAGATAGCACTCCCCTTCATCTAGGAGTCATGAAGCCACATGATTACCAGGCTGGGAGGATACCTCATTGTTCTGGTCTCACTCCCTTTAAGCAAACTGCTCCCCTCCTCCAATCTAATCTCCCCTGCTTAATTAATACCCTATCAGATTGGGGCAGGCACTCAATATAATCTCAATCTCTCGAGCTCTCTCACTGTTGAGCTCTTGCTCTCTCAGCCCCCATCAGGATGATCCAGCAGCAGGAGACAGGAAAGACCTTAGAAGCTTGAGGAAGACAAGTCCAGTTC
The DNA here is from genome assembly GCF_902635505.1 of Sarcophilus harrisii. Lineage (NCBI taxonomy): Eukaryota > Metazoa > Chordata > Mammalia > Dasyuromorphia > Dasyuridae > Sarcophilus > Sarcophilus harrisii. The sequence goes on along the minus strand of NC_045427.1, from coordinate 462,693,888 downwards.
AACTCTCCTCCACTTCCACTTCCAGCCCCAGTGCCTCTTCTCCACATACATAAAAAGTTCTGGGTTTTTTCCTTGTTAAAAAAAAAAAAAATGAAAAAAACCAATTTTTCAGGGCAAGTAGAAAAACTGCAAGGTCTGACTTAAGAATCAGGAAATTGAGCCTCTAGTCTTAGATTTAATACCATCTAATCAGAAATTTAGGCAATGCAAACCAAAAGATCTCAATAGAAACTTATCTTTTACAAAAGAATATTATCTAGTTGTATGATGTTGAAGGAATGTTTTAGCATCTGTGCTTAATGTTTCATTTTTACCAAATGGGGATAATTTCTATCCTACATGCTTCATCTCCAGCATCATAATAGTTGATGGATATGAATGGGCTTTGACAAATGCAAAGTGCTAGGCAGAGACAAAGGGTGATGTTAGGTGTTAATAATCAGAGTTGTTGTTAATAATCAGAGTATGACCCTAGATTTGCTCCTCTACAATCCACCCTCCACAGAGGCAGGTTTGATTATGCTTCAATCTAGACCATAAACAAACACCTATAGGGGAGTTAATGCCCTTTGCAACTAGGCTCCAGACTACCTTTCCGGATTTGTTACACATTATATCCCTCCCTTCTTGTTGTTCCTTTCACATAATATTCTATCTGCCATCTTGGTACTTTTGTAATGACTACCACTAACTCCTAAGATGCTCTCCTTACTCACCTGTACCTCTAAAAAATTCCTAGTTTTCTCCAAAGTTCAGTTTAAAATTTCTCTCATATGATTTTCCTGATTTCTGTCCTCTACTAGCTGCTAGTTCTACCTCCCTCAAAATACTTATTTCATATATATCCACACACACACTCATATATATGTGTGTATGTATATATATTTATACATCCATACATACTTAGAGGTGCACATGTCTCCCCCAATAGAATCAAAATTGCTAGAGGTAAGGGATGGTTTCATTTTTGACTTTGTATCTCCAATGCCAAGCAGAGTGCCTGAGAAAGAACAAGAGCACAATAGCTGTTTATTGAATGATCACTGTGGCTGCTTCTCACAGTGAACAAAGAACGTTTGGATAAGGGCAGACTGCCCAGCAGAAGGGGGAGCTGCATCCCCAAGACACTAGGATCTCTCTTGATCCTCTCTGCAAAGGCTCTGGCCCCAAAGTCTTTTGCTTCTAACCAAAAAAGATTACAGAATGAAGATTGCAAAAAAGCTAAACTGAGGATCCTTCAGAAACCCAAGAGTCGCAGCAAAAAGGAACTTCATAAACCCATTTCCTCTTAAAAGCCCTGGCCCTGGGAACCTCTTACCAACAAATGCTTCTAAAGGATACCAGAGAAGAGAAAGCTTCATCACAAAGGGGGCAAGTGCAGCAGGCTCAATGCTACAAATGCAGCCCTGGAGGATACCAAGAACATAGGGGATAAAGAGTGGGGGAAGGTTCCGCTTCTTGAAATTCAAGAGGAAGAAACAAGACTTTGGATTATATAAGTCCTCCATCCAGCCCTCTCCAGGAAGTCAGAATCCAGAAATAGCCTGACCAGGTTATTAAGAAGAGATTATAGATCAGGGCTCCAAGTGTCTAATTGCCTAGTACACACCAAACTCTAGCAGCTCCTGGTCTCCAGGGAAAGATTGCTCCAACTGGCCAGTTACTGAGGTATTTTGTCAATGCTAACTGGGAGCACCTGATGTGGCTGGGCACTTAAGGTTCAGTTGTTCCCCAAAAGTGACATCCTCACCCGAAAGATAAGGCTGTGGAAAAAAAAGCCAGAAGCAAATTGTCATGACTTGAATTTGAGTCCTGACTCCAAAACTTATTAGCTCTATTACCCTGAGCAATTCACTTCTATAAAGCTCAGTCTTCTCTGTAAAATGGTCTGATACCATCACTACTTGTTTCTCCAGGGGGAGGGACTGGTCAAAAAAACCAGGGACCCAGCTTTCCAGCAGGACTACTATGAAAAAAATGTTTTTTTAACTAAATCATGACACATAAATGGAACCTTATTACCTATATCCACTCTCAAATTTTATGAGTGAAGTTGTCCTAAGACTTAAGAAGATAGAAGGCTTGTAGGAAGGGTTAATTGAGGGCAGAGGAATTAATGAGAGAGCCAAGAGGAACTGAAAATACACATGCACCTCTGATCAACAAGAAGCTAGCAGTCAGGGTTTTCAAGGAAATGCTCCATCAGCAGCCGACAAGGAGCCTGGGGGTGGGGAATGAAGGGGGTTACCTCACTTTGCCTAAGATTGAATGGGGGAAGAGAAGGAGGATGGAGAGCAAAGGCTGAATCTTCAGCACTAAGAGAAAGCCCTGATACCTTAACTCAAGCTTTCTAACAAACAACCCTTACTGTTGAAGAGAAAGGGAAATCCAAGCTTAATTAAGATAAATGATTCTTTGTATTTCTCTACTGATTTCTGCTTTTCTGAACCTCTTCAAATACATGGATTTGCTGGTCCCAAGGCTGGCACTGCTATCTGCATTTTATAGATGAAGAAATTAAGGTCCATACATTAAGTGAGAAGTTCAAGTTTTACATAGCAAATTAATGGCAAAAATACTAGTCAATCACCAAGGATTAATTAAGCACTTACTAATTGCCAGGAACTATGCTAAATGCTACGGGTTCACAAAAGGTCAAAGACCCTGTTCTGCTACCTTCAAAGAGAACAATGACATATTTAACATAACATAAAAATATGTAGTTAGTTATGTACATAAAAGATATATGAAAAGTAGATACAGGATAATTTCAGAGGGTAGCCACTACCTAGCAGAGGATGGTTTGGGAAAGATTTCCAGGTCTCCTAACCTCCCTTTCAACTGAATGCCTAGAACTGGATTTGGTCTTTATTTTTCAGATGTCCAATTTCAGGCATTAAAATGGAGGGGAAAACTTCACAAAAACATTTAATCCTCTTTGCCTCCCACTAGCATTATCAAATTTGTGCCAATATTAGTTTTAAGGATCATTGTAGCAACATGGGCTGAATGAACACTGAGGGAAAAAAAGGCATAATGGAAAAAATCTCAAGTTGAGAGCCTTTTCTCTTAGTTCTCACAAAACACTTTGCTTTGTAATCCTAATGCACTACGCATAGCATAGACTGGACTATCACAGAAGTGTGGTTTGTAACATAGGCACTCAACAAATATTTATTGACTTTGACTTAGCATGTTCAGGTCAAAAATGTCTTAGCTAAAATCTTTATCTTCCCCAATGTCTAGCAGAATGCTTTGCATAGAGAAAGGGTCTCATAAATGTTTATTCTATTTGTATTTTGAAATTCCTGTTCAAGATGGCAAAAATTCTCAGGGATAAGTAGGGAGTCAGTGTGAGAATAAATTCAACATTTATTGAGCACTACTAGATGAAGAGCATTGTTTAATTCAAATTCTATAAGTAATGGAGACATACATTAAAATAAAAGCATCCTAAATCTCAAGATATTTATATTCTTAGCAAAGGGAAGGGGAAAAGGATGGAAAAGATTGGGAGATGGAATATATGCAATGAAAAACAAATAATTAAATGCAAAGTAATTTGATAGGGGGAGACACAAAGATGGGGAGGGAGAAATGGGGGACAAAAGGAACAAACACAGGGCGGGAGAGACAGGCATCGTGAGGGTGACTTGGAGGAAATGTAATATGTTTGGGTTGAAAAGATGGAAAATAAAAACCCTACAAAACACCCTACCATGGTATTGTGGAAAGACTGCTGGATTTGAAGACAGAGGACTTGGGTTGAAATACCAGTTCTACCACTTGAGTTACTAGGGAAATCACACCATTTCTCTGGGTCTTCTTTTTTTTTCATATAAAAACTATAGGGTTGTATTAGAAAAATTCTATGGCCCCTTCTAACTTTTAAATAGGTGACTTTATAATAGGCCAGTATGGCTGGAAAACAGAATGGGTAGAGGGAAGTAATACAAAATAACCGTAGAAAGACAGGTTGAAAACAAGACCAGTGCAAATTAAATTTTATTCCTATAGGCAATAGGGATCCATGGAAGGTCTTTGAGCAGAGGAGTGACATGATCTGAATCCTTCTGGCCCTTAGGAAAATTACTTTGACAAATATAATGGAAGATGAATTGGAAGGAAGGAAGACTGGTGGCAAGGAGAATTGGTAGGCATCTCTTGCAAAAGTCCTGGTGGAGGAGATGAGGCCTGGCCTAAAGTAGCAGCAGTTTCCCTCAAGGTAATTAGGAAGGGTACCAGTACCCATAATATATGCTCAGATTCAATTAACTTCTCTCCCATCTTCTCTTTTTTCCTTTCACACATACATACACACACACACACACACACACACACTCTCTCATTCACTCTCTCAGATGCAGTTCAATGCATGGATTTTCTTCTCATCACTGTCAGAAAGGGTAGAGTCTCAGGATTCTAAGTCTACTTCTATTCTTGATTATTTCATGAAAAGAATGAGTTAGTCATCCATGTCCAAACTGGATGCCAAAGTCAAGTTTCAAAGAACAGAGAATTTGTCCTCAGTAAGATGTTTGCAAAGAACTCAAAAGAGGGCTGTAGTACAAAGTTCTCTGATTAGAAAGAGAACATGCAATGTTCTTAGGACATCTTTAGATGAAGAGTCACAGATATACTTTAGGGTATCGTGAAGAAATCCAAATTGGATTCGGAATGAGAAGACTTAGTTCAAGATCTATCACCTGTGAGACCCTGGACAACTCAATTAATTTTCTGATTAACCTTCCTCAATTGTAAAATTAGGAGACTGGATTAGTTTCCTTCCATTTCTATATGGATTAAGCTATGACATAAAAGACATTAAAACTAATCAAATCTCATTTTACAGAGAAGGAAATGGAGCCCTAGCTACACTTGCCACAGAAAGCTAGTTCTAAAAGATTATTTGCTTCCAACAAGTCACTGTTAAGGATACAGTGAAACTCTTTATTACAGTGGTGTATTTTGGTCACATCTTTAAACAAATTCAGAAAAACTGAAGCAGGTTCTAAAGACAGCAACAAAAATTATTAAAATAATGAAAAATAGGGATTATAGAGATAGGTTAAAGAATTAGGGCTGTTTAAACTTGGACAAGAGGATAGTAATGTAATTATCATCTTTAAAGGAAAGAAGAGTTCTTATGAGCATAAGGCTGACCAATTTTCTTCAGATTCATAAAAGGAAATGGATTTAAATTAAAAACAAGATAAGTTGGGATATCAGGAAGGCTGACGGGGTTAAAATAAAGTAAAAAAAAAAAAACTACAATAAAAAGTTATGGAATATCTGTCCATAAACTTTTCAAAAAAAGAACAGATTAAACATTTCATGGCAATTTGATAACAGAATCAGAGACCATCTAACTATCTTACTCTCACTTTAGAAGTTAGGAAATCATGATTCAGTAGAAAACATGCTAGTTTCGGCATTAGAGAACCTCGTTCAAATCCTAGCTTTCCTATTTACCACTGGTATAATTTTGGACCTCGGTTTCCTTCTCTGTATGTAAACTGCAGATATTGGACTAAATGGCCTCTCAGGTCCTTTCTAGCTCCAAATGTATGACACTAGGAAACTGAGGCCCATAGCAGTTAAGTAAGTTGCACAAAGCAACCGTGAATCAGTTGTTAGCCAGGGCTAAAATCTAGTTCTTTTGATTACTAATCTAGTAAGTGGTCAAGATAGAAGAGATCGGGCTTGAACTCAGGGAAAGCTGAATTCAAGTCCTACCTCAGCCAAACATGTAGCCATGTGATTTTCAGCAATTCCCTTAATCTTTCAGTGCCCTAAGCAACCCTCAAATTACAGGAGTTGCTAAATTTGAGGAGGAAGTTTCTACAGTTGGAGTGTCTCCCATACCTATGAAATCATATTTGACAAAGATAGGACCAACCACCAAAAGTGCCAACAAAAAAAAGTTAAATGATGGCTCTATCTCGTTCATGGGAGGCAAGTTTCAAAGATTGTCTCTAGCTTTCCAAATAGTAACGAGGAGACAAAAACTCCTTATTTTCTCTTCAGTCCCTTCTTAAGGGATAGGAATACACCTGGTTTAGGAAATTAAAAACAAACAGAAGCAATTCTTGCGGAAAGCAGAAGTGATCTGGAAACACCAGGAAGGAGACAGTGATTACAACTCAATGATGAGACTTGCACTTTGAGTTGCTGTGTTAATTTGACTCAGCAAAATGAAGTGTCCTGACACATCTAGACCAGAATTACCATCATTAATCTTTGCCTGATCACAGGTGGAGTTGGGGCCAACCAGTACTGCCCAGAAGAAGGTTCCTTGCCCAGAATACAGAATAGGGCCAGAATAGTAAGAAGAGCATTTTTCTGTGGAGGCTTGGAGGGCTAACATCTCAGATGGAGAACAATGAGAATGTTTGGAGTACGGAATTCATAACAGAAAAGAAAGGAACAGAAAGTCTCTTGCTCCACTTATTCCAACTAGTCTTGTTCTCTAGAGACAGAAAGTCATTATACCACGGTGCTGCTTTTGATACTATTCTGGATTTTCACCACAATGAACTCAAACAGTACAGCCTAAACTTGTCCTGGCCATAGGGAAAAAAAAAATCAAATGCAGAGATGTTGGGCTTATTTTACGAGGCCAGAGAAATTAACCCTAAGCAGAACAAGAACACAGAAGGCTAGAGAGCCCGAGAGCGGGGAAAGAGCATCAATAAAAACTTGGAAGACAACCCAAAAGCTCCAAAGACAAGCTCAGGCAGGGAAGAAGAAATTCCAATTACTTTTCTCAGCCCCACCTACACCTACACCCAGACAACAGCAGGGAGGTGAGAGGGGTCCTTCTCCAGAAAATTCATAGGGACCTAGAGATCCTAAGAAGACCATTTTATCCCATACCCCTCTTTACAATAATAGTGCCTCTAAAACGGTCACTGCCCTTCAGCCTGAGGACACGCGAAAAACCCTCACTTCACCGTTTTCAGAGGGAGCTCTGTCTATTTTTGGCCGGCTCTAATAATCAGCTTTTCCCCTGTATTGACCCGATTCCGCTTCCCCCAAACTTCTAAACTCTCAGAGTCCTAGGAGGGTACAACAGCCAGATGGGAGACGTTCCTCCAGATCAAAGCGAGCTTGCCTCCCGGGGAAGGGAAGAGATAAAAAGGCAATTTTCTGGCTCCCCCACCACCAAGGAGGGGTTGACAAGCAATGAGTTTGAGGAGCCGCTTGGAGGCTATTTGCATAATGAATGGTCTTCAGGAGGGACGCAGGAAGCTAGTGGGCTCGCTCAGATCCCTGCTACGTGCAGGCAAAGTGAGACGGTGAGCAAGAAGTCAGACTGAGGTTCTAATGGGTCTCACTCGGTGCTCCATTAGGGAGTCGCTCCCTTTCTCTGGGCCTCAGTTTCTTTTCCGATAAATGGGCTTAGGGGATAGAGGCTCTCTCTGCCCGCCAGGCACCACCCGGATGCTTCTAGGAGGTCGAGCCCTGGGGGGCAGGGCGGGGATGCCGGCGGCCGGCCGGGGCGCGCCCCTCCCCGCGCCCCTCCCCCTCACCCGCTGCAGCTCCATCTCGATCTCGCCGGCTTTGAGCAGGATGGGCCCCCGCACGGCGTACTCCACCGCCTTCACCAGCGGATTCATGGATTCGGGCGTCAGGACCCACTCGCGCCCGTTCCTCTCCGGCCTCAGCTTCAGCACGGCCCCGGCCGCCTCGGCCGCGCTGCTCCAGCCCCGGGGGCGCGGGCAGCAGCCGGCCCGCAGCCCCAGCACCAACCCCGCCGCCCGCTGCATGGCTCCGGCGTCCTTCCACCCGCTAGCCCGGAGCCTGGCGAAAACAAACGCTCGGTCAGCAAGCCGCCCGCCCGCCCGCCCCGGGCGCCGCCCCCCCGCCCCGGGCGCCGCCCCCCGCAGCCGCCTCCCCGCCCCCGGGGCCGAGCGCAGGGCGCATTTCATCAGCTGGGGAGCCCGGTCCCGGGCAAGCGCCGGCTCGCGCCAGCCGAGCCCGGGCACCCCGGACTGGCAGAGGAGGCGGCGCCGGACGCCACATGCCTTTCTGCTCCTTCTCCTCCCGCGCCTAAGCCCGGCGCGCTCCCCTCGAGCTGGTCTCGGACGCGGGCGGGGGCGGCCGTGTCCGCCGCAGCATCACCAGCCCCTCGCCACACCGGCCTCTGGGACTCGCCTCCACACCCACCGGGACAAGTCAGGGAGCCGGCTCCAGAACGCCGCGCCACTCCCTGGGACTTGTAGTTCTCCGAGCGGGCTTCGCAGCGCAGGTGCAAAGCGTTGGGAAAACTACAGCTCCCACCATGCACTGCTCTGAATCCGTGGAGGGGATGGGGGTGGGAGGCGAGGAAGGGAGCCAGACTGCTCCTCCCCGGCTGCAGGCAACTTCTTGTTCGGGCGATAAGAAAAAAGGAGAAAAGAAGGGCACCGGGAGAGTTCGTGCTGTGTGCCGCAGCTGGAAAGCGTCCCCCTCCCTCTCCGTCTGCAAAGTGTGCTCATTTGCAAGTTCTGCCCCGCCCCTTTCCCCGCCCCCTTTCCCCGCCCGCTCACGCACACACCTGCTGAAGATGCTTTGCTGGCTGGGCGGGAAATCGCAATCTGTGGCTGTCTCCGAGAGGATTTCATCATCTCTTCCCCTTCAGCTGAGTGGACGGCGCTTGTTCAGCGGCCCGAATCCCAGCGCTCCCCCGTGACCGGAGGGATTGCCTCGCAGGCTGGCTGTCTCTGGGGCTCGCCGGAGAGGGAAACGCCATAAACAGGGACTGCGCACTCCCTCCGAAGCACTGCACCTGGGGCTGAGGCGCGCCCGCCTAGGGGAGATTACCAGCCCTGCTCTGGGAGGACTGCCGCGATTGTAAAAGGGGCTGGTAGAGCCGCGAGTCTGAGCTCACACGCCACAACTTTGACTCATTGTCTTAGCGACTTTGGGTAAATTAGCAAAGGTTTCCTTGCTAAGAAGAGCGGGTTGGGAAGGACTCCAGAAGTCACCCACGCCCTCATGCAGAGGAGGAAATTCAGGCTCCGGAGAAGCGCGCACAAATAGTGAAAGAGCTGGTATCGCAAGACTAAAGACTCCAACTTTGGCGGGTGTTTGCGCTGTGTATCATACCTGCTGACGCGGATATAGACCTTCGTTTTCATAGACACACATCCGTGCCCCATAATGCTGCCTTTTCTTTGGTCGGGTGATTTGAGGGGACCGAGAGGCACACACAGCTAGGAAGTATTAAGCGTCTGAGGTCGCCTTTGAACTCGTCCTCCTGACTCCAGAGTCGGTGATCCGTTCTCTGCACCGTCTAGCTGCTCTAAGACTGGTTGATTTAATGGACAGGGGACTAAATCCTAAGAGAGACCTCAGAAAACCCCACTTCGGATTCTTATCTCTGTGATCCTAAGCAAATCGCTTAATCTTTACGCGGCTAATTTGTAAAATTAAAAGAGATTAGACTCCTCGGCCTCTGAGTCTCTTCTAGATCAATTGATTGATCTACATTAATATGATCAATTATCGATTTCAGATTGGCACTCTCGAAGCAATTTATGTCCTTAGGGAACGAAGTAATTAGACCAAAGTTACCTAGTCATTATTTGTCAGTGATGTGACTTGAATTAGGGTCTTTTCCTCATTCTAAAGTTGGTCCTCTAGTCCCTAAGCAATTTTGTCACTCTGTAAACACTTCATTGATGAGGAAACAAGACAAAAAAGTGTGATGTAATGCCCATGGTCGAAGAGATTAAAGGTAGAATCAGAATCCAAGGCTACTCTAAATCCAGCATTCTCACCTCATCCTCTCATTTATACCTCTCTCCATGATTTCTTCCAGCTCTAAATCCTGTGAGGCTGGAAAATACTCACCAAGCTAGTATGTCTTTGATGCATGGCCCTACTCTCACTGTTTGTTATGCCATATGACAATAATTTAAATTTGAGTCAAAATGATTGTTATGAAACTAAAAATACCTGATTAATACAAATAAACATATTAGATTTAGAGTTAGAAGGGATGTTGGAAATCACTTAATCCAATCTTTTCCTATTACAATTGAAGAAATTGAAGCAACTTTTCTTTAAATAAATTTTACACACTTTTTTTTTTTTTTTTTTTTTTTTTTTTACATATTTCCATATGTCACATTGGGAGAGAAAATTCAGGACAAAATGGAAAAACCATGAGAAAGAAAAAAAAATGGTGAAAACAATAAGCTTTGATACTTATTCAGTCTCCATAATTCTCTCTCTGGATGTGAATGGCATTTTCCATCCAAAGTTTATTGGAATTGCCTTGAATCACTGAATTGCTGAGAAGAGCTAAGTGGCTCATAGTTGATCACACAATTTTGCTGTTGAGTACAATATTTCCTTGGTTCTGTTGATTTCATCTAGCATCATTTCATGTAAGTCTTTCCAGGCTTTTCTGAAATCAGCTTCATCATTTGTCATAGAACAATAATATTCCATTATTTTAATATATCACAATTTATTCAGTTGTTCCCCAATTGACATGTATCCATTTATTTTCCATTTTTTTTGCTCCCCCAAATAGAGCTACTACAAACATTTTTGTACATATGGGTCCTTTTCCCTTTTTTTAATGATCTCTTTGGGATACAGACCCAATATTGGCACTCCTGGATCAAAGTGTATATGCAATTTTGTAGTTTTTTTGGGCCTAGTTTCAGATTGCTCTCCAGAATGGCTGGATCAGTTCACAACTCCACTAACAATGCAGTAGTGTCCCAGTTTTCCCACATCCCCTACAACATTTATCATTATTGTTATTATTCCTGTCATCTTAGCCAGTCTGAGAGGTAGTATTTCAGAGTTGTCTTAATTTGCATTTCTCTAATCAATAGTGATTTTGAGCATTTTTTCATATGACTATAGATGCCTTTAATTTCTTCATTTGATAATTGTTCACATACTTTGATTTATCAATTAGGGAAGGATTTGTATTCTTATAGATTTGACTCACTTCTCTATATATCCTAGAAATGAGGCCTTCATCAGAAACACTAGCTATAAAAATAGTTTCCCAGCTTTCTGCTTCCTTTCTAATGAAAGGAATTATGATAATTATGGAGGAAATGGATAAAATGTGTGTACTGTGAGTTTGGGGAAAATATCTTTTCCCTAGGAAGAATAACCTTGGCTCTTCTCCAACTGACAAATGGTCAAAATATATGAACAGACAATTTTCAGATGAAGAAATAGAAACTATTTCTAGCCATGTGAAAAGATGCTCCAAATCATTATTAATCAGAGAAATGCAAAATAAGACAACTCTGAGATACCACTACATAATACATTCTGACATTAGTCAGAATAGCTAAGATGACAGGAAAAGATAATGCCGAATGCTGGAAGGGCTGTGGGAAAACTGGGACACTGATACATTGTTGGTGGAATTGTGAATGCATCCAATCATTCTGGAGAGCAATTTGGAACTATGCTCAAAAATTTATCAAACTGTACATATCCTTTGATCCAGCAGTGCCATATAACTGGGGTTATATCCCAAAGAGATCTTAAAGAAGGGAAAGGGACCTATATGTGCAAAAATGTTTGTGGCAGCCCTTTTTGTAGTGGCTAGAAACTGGAAATTGGATGGATGCCCGTCAATTGGAGAATGGTTGGGTAAATTGTAGTATATGAATTGTTATGCCAAGGTTCCCTTTTAATGGGGTGACCCAGTTCCTCCAATTGTCCTGTTTCGTTATTCACCGGCGGTCTTACATACAAATGATTTCAAAAAGGCCTTGACTGAACCGAATAGGTTTTTAGTTCTTAGTTATTAGCTGCAAGACTTTACCTTGCATCACTCTAACTCAAATCAAACACTTTAATTAAGCTAAGTTCTCCAAACAAGCCCTGACAGCACTTAAGCTACTTCTTTGAATTTGCAATTCAACGTAATAAATACTTTAGAGCCCATTTAAAGGCTTAGGTTCAAGCTAGACTAAAGGCCTTCAAAGCCTTAAGCAGGTGTTAAACTACCTAGCCTTTGCAGACATCCAGAGACTCCCCGCCTTGTAAGAAAAAAAAAGGCAGGGAATACTGGGGCAGTCTCAATAAACTGCCTTTACCTCTAAACTGGAGGTTATCTATCCCCCTACTTCTTAGTTAACAGTTAAGCACCTCAACATTTGGCTTCCATTTACGACATTGGTAAAAAGAGATATCTAGTCTCTGTCTTTGAATTTACAGTTCAATGCTTATCCTCGGCCATTTTACCTATGTTCGTTACTTGATGACTTTTCTCTACAAATCATAAAGATGTTGGAACTCTTTATCTACTATTCGGTGCCTGAGCAGGCATAATTGGCACAGCCCTAAATCTCCTAATCCGAGCAGAACTTGGCCAACCAGGCACTCTGATCGGTGATGACCAAATCTACAATGTTATCGTCACAGCCCATGCCTTCATAATAATTTTCTTTATATGTAATACCCATTATGATCGGAGGCTTTGGTAACTGACTAGTCCCTTTAATAATCGGAGCACCTGATATAGCATCCCCCCGAATAAATAATATGAGTTTCTGACTGCTACCACCATCATTCCTTCTCCTTATAGCATCTTCAACAGTTGAGGCAGGCGCTGGAACAGGATGAACAGTTTACCTTCCTCTAGCAGGTAATCTCACCCACACAGGGACATCCATAGATCTAGCTATTTTCTCACTTCACCTGGCAGGGATCTCATTTATCTTGGGTGCTGTCAACTTTATCATAACAATCATCAACATAAAACCCCCTGCGATGTCCCAATATCAAACACCACTATTTGTTTGATCCATAATAATCATAGCAGTGCTACTTCTATCACTACCCATACTAGCAGCCGGCATCACAATACTCTTAACAGACCAAAACCTCAATACGACATTTTTTGACCCTGCTGGCGGAGGCGACCCAATTCTGTACCAACACTTATTCTGATTCTTTGGTCACCCTGAAGTATATATTTTAATTCTACCAGGTTTTGGAATTATTTCTCATATTGTTACATACTATGCAGGTAAAAAAGAACCTTTCGGCTACATGGGAATAGTATGAGAAATAATATCCATTGGTTTCCTAGGCTTCATTGTATGAGCGCACCGCATATTTACTGTTGGACTAGATGTTGATACATGAGCATATTTCACATCAGCTACAATAATTATCGCAATCCCTACAGGTGTTAAAGTGTTTAGCTAACTGGCCACACTACACGGAGGTAACATTAAATGATCCCCAGCTATACTATGAGCCCTGGGTTTCATTTTCCTTTTTACAATTGGAGGTTTAACAGGAATCATGCTCGCCAACTCCTCCCTGGATATTGTTCTTCACGACACATACTATGTAGTAGCTCACTTCCACTATGTGCTATCTATGGGAGCTATTCCTCCCAAATAGATCAAAAATACAATTAACCCCAAAAACGTACTATTTAAACTCACAATAATCGCACAATCCAAGCCCCCACTAACCACAAGACTTAAACCCCCATATACAGGAGAAGGCTCAGAAACAAAAGCAACAATCCCCAAAATTAATAACAAAATTAATAACAAATATGAAAACAAGCATCATTTCCATATTAGTTTTAGTATGGACTCTAACCATAACCTATGGCATGAAAAACCATTGTTGTAATTCAACTACAAAAACTAATGACCAATCTACATAAAACCCACCCCCTTTTAAAAATTATTAACCACTTATTCATTGACCTCCCTGCTCCATCTAACATTTCTGCCTGATGAAACTTTTGGTCTCTATTAGGAGTATGCCTAATTATTCAAATCCTCACAGGCCTTTTCCTAGCAATACATTACACTTCAGACACCCTCACTGCTTTCTCCTCTGTAGCCCACATCTGCCGTGATGTTAACCACAGCTGACTTCTCTGTAACCTTCATGCTAACGGGGCTTCAATATTTTTCATATGTCTTTTTCTACATATAGGTTGAGGGATGTACTACGGATCCTATCTTTACAAAGAAACATGAAACATCGGCAGCATAGTCCTACTTCTCTCTGTCATAGCAACAGCATTTGTAGAATACGTACTTCCCTGAGGTCAGATATCATTCTGAGGTGCCACTGTAATTACCAGCCTACTATCCTCTATCCCCTATATCTGCACCACCTTAGCAGAATGAATCTGAGGAGGCTTCGCAGTAGACAAAGCAACCCTCACACGATTCTTTACCTTCCACTTCATCCTACCCTTCATCATCACAGCACTAGCGGTCATTCACCTACTGTTCCTCCATGAAACAGGTTCTAATAACCCCTCAGGAATCAACTCAGACTCAGACAAAATCCCCTTTCACCCCTACTACACCATCAAGGACGTTTTAGGCCTAATACTACTACTGCTCCTCCTTCTAGCCAACTTCTCACCAGCAAATCCACTAAACACACCCCCTCACATCAAACCAGAATGATACTTCCTATTTGCATACGCAATCCTACACTCTATCCCCAACAAATTAGGCCGAGTCCTCACCTTACTAGCATCTACCTAATCCTCCTAATCATCCCCTTACTCCACATAGCCAACCAACAAAGCATGATATTCCGTCCAGTGTCCCAAACCTTATTCTGAATCCTTACTGCTAACCTAATCACACTTACCTGAATCCGTGGCCAACCTGTAGAGCAACCATTCATCATTATCGGCCAATTAGCCTCTATACTCTACTTCCTATTAATTCTTGTCCTAATGCCCCTCACAGGCCTATTTGAAAACTATATATTAAAACCTACATGAAGAGTCCAAGTAATTGAACCAAAATACTGGCCTTGTAAGTCAGCTATGAAGGTAAAACTCCTTCCTAGGACCCATCAGGAAGAAGGCATTATGCCCCACCATCAATGCCCAAAGCCGATATTCTATTTAAACTACTTCCTGCATCAAAAATTCTATTTCTTTTTAATCACAATATTCAATTTATATACTATCTCAGTATTAAATTTTTTGCAAAATGTTTTCATTATAATTATAATTTATGTAAAATATGTATATAAAGTTTTACATATATTAATGTAATTATAAATATTTATGTATATAGAGCATACATTTATAGTCCTTTATCATATAATAATATACATATTAAGTAAATAGTACTAAATACATTAATATAATATATTGCTAAAAATTAATAAATACATGCATATCTTTAACTAATATAACTTATAATAGTACATAATACATGTTATGTATATATTACATAAGACATAATATGTTGGCATACATAGACATTACATCCATGAATAAAGATCATCAAAGCTAACTCCTCTAGCAGATCATTACCTTTAGGAATGCCTTAGGTTATAATCGTTCCCTCTTAATGTTTGAGATCAAGGTTTTATAGACATTCCTTAATGTTTGACAAGATAAAGGTTTATCCATTTCAGATTTCATTAGAATATCATTGTTCTTGTTATTCCATAAAAAGCTTGCTGCCCCTATACTCAGCTAGACTCCTTGAGATGATAGTCTCTTCTAGCCCTGGGATCAACATGGATCCATTGATCCCAGTATTTCTCTCCATTTAATAAACTATTGAATTGGTCTCTAATTTCTGTCTTGCTCAGTTTCTTCGGCATTACAGAATGTTATGGAATGTTATTGTTCCGTAAGAAATGACCAGCAGGATGATTTCAGAAAAGCATGGAGAGACTTACATGAACTGATGCTGAATGAAATGAGCTGAACCAGGAGATCATTATGCACTTGAACAACAACAATACTCTTCAACAATGAGATGAACCAAATCAGTTCCATTTGTTCAATAATGGAGAGAACCAGCTACACCCAGCAAAAGAACTATGGGAAATGAGTGTGAACCACATCATAGCATTTGTCTGCTTGCATTTTTTATTTCCTTCTCAAGTTATTTTCACCTTATTTCTAAGTCCGATTTTTCTTGTGCAGCAAAATAACTATATGAATATATACATATAGGTGTTTAACATATACTTTAACATATTTAACATGTATTGGTCTACCTTCCATCTAGGGGAGAGGGTGGGGGGAAGGAGGGGAAAAGTTGGAACAGAAAGTTCCGCAAGAGTCAATGCTGAAAAATTACCCATACATATATCTTGTAAATAAAAAGCTAAAAAATAAAATTAAAAAAAGAATAACCTTCAAAGTTAAAGAAATAGAGCTTCCACGTTGTGTAAATAGAGATCCTCAGCCTAGTAAATATAGGAAGTATTTTACTGCTTTTCTACTTGAAGTAGGCCTCCTCTATCTTAGAAATTTCCTAGCTTACCAAGAAATTATAATACTAACCTCAGAAAATTGCATTATCCTGCTAGAATGAACCTGGTCTCTGCAAATTCTGAGGTTTAACACACCCTAATTCTAAAGATAGCATATTCTCTACCACTTTCCCTGTGACTCAGCCTCCCAATAATAAAAAATAGAGTTATCTCATCTGATAGGTTCCTTTTGTTGGCAAAATAACATTTATATGGTATTTTAAAGTTTGCAAAACATTTAAAAGTATTATCTCATTTGATTCTCTGATACAATATTGAATAATAATGGTGATAGTGGGCAACCTTGCTTCACTCCAGATCTTACTGGGAAAGGTTCCAATTTTTCCCCATTGCATATGATGCTTACTGATAGTTTTAAATATATGCTCCTGACTATTTTAAGAAAAAGTCCATTTATTCCTATACTCTCAAGTGTTTTTATTAGGAATGGATGTTGGATTTTATCAAATGCTTTTTCTGCATCTATTGAGATGATCATATGGTTTTTGTTATTTTGCTTATTGATATAGTCAATTATGCTAATAGTTTTCCTAATATTGAACCAGCCCTTCATTCCTGGTATAATACTACTTGGTCATAGTGTATTATCCTGGGGATGATTTTCTGTAATCTTTTTGATAATATTTTGTTTAAGATTTTAGCATCGATATTCATTAGAGAGATTGGTCTATAATTTTCTTTCTCTGTTTTCAGCCTACCTGGTTTAGGTATCAGTACCATGTCTATGTCGTAAAAGGAGTTTGGTAGGACTCCTTCAATCCCTATTTTTTCAAATAGTTTATATAGCATTGGAGTTAATTGTTCTTTAAATGTTTGGTAGAATTCACATGTAAATGCATCTGGTCCTGGGGATTTTTTCTTAGGGAGTTGGTTAATAGCTTGTTCTATTTCTTTTTCTAAGATGGGACTGTTTAGGATATTTACTTCTTCCTCTGTTAATCTAGGCAGGCTATATTTTTGAAGGTATTCTTCCATTTCATTTAAGTTGTTGAATTTATTGGCATAAAGTTGGACAAAGTAATTCCTAATTATTGCTCTAATTTCCTCTTCATTAGTGGCGAGTTCTCCCTTTTCATTTTTAAGACTAACAATTTGATTTTCCTCTTTCCTTTTTTTAATCAGATTTACTAAGGGTTTGTCTATTTTGTTGGTTTTTTCATAGCACCAACTCTTAGTTTTATTAATTAATTCAGTAGTTTTTTTTACTTTCAATTTTATTGATCTCTCCTTTTATTTTTAGAATTTCAAGTTTAGTGTTTGACTGGGGGTTTTTAATTTGTTCCTTTTCTAGCATTTTTAGTTGCAAGCCCAATTCATTGACCTTCTCTTTCTCTATTTTATGCAAGTAAGCCTCTAGAGATATGAAATTTCCCCTTATTACCGCTTTGGCTGCATCCCACGCATTTTGGTATGATGTCTCATTATTGTCATTTTCTTGGGTGAAGTTATTAATTATGTCTATGATTTGCTGTTTCACCCAATCATTCTTTAGTATGAGATTATTTAGTTTCCAATTATTTTTTGGTTTACTTTCCCCTGGCTTTTTGTTGAATGTAATTTTTATTGCATTGTGGTCTGAAAAGGATGCATTTACTATTTCTGCCTTACTGCATTTGAGTTTGAGGTTTTTATGTCCTAATATATGGTCTATTTTTGTACAGGTTCCATGAACTGCTGAAAAGAAAGTGTACTCCTTTCTGTCTCCATTTCATTTTCTCCAGCAATCTATCATATCTAACTTTCTAGTATTCTATTTATCTCTTTAACTTCTTTCTTATTTATTTTGTGGTTTGATTTATCTAATTCTGAGAGTGCAAGGTTGAGATCTCCCACTATTATAGTTTTGCTATCTATTTCTTCTTGCAGCTCTCTTAATTTCTCTTTTAAGAATTTAGATGCTACACCACTTGGTGCATATATGTTTAATATTGATATTGCTTCATCATCTATGCTACCTTTTAGCAAGATATAGTGCCCTTCCTTATCTCTTTTAATTAGATCAATTTTTGTTTTTCCATTTGTTCGATTCTGATTTTCAATGAAGTATTTTCTTCACTCACTTTTTTTATATCTTTTTCTAATTGTCCAATTGTGTTGCTTTGTTCTATGGAATGTTTTTCTATTTCGCCCATTTTATTCTTTAGTGAGCTATTTTCTGTTTCCCGTTCACTAATCCTATTTTTCAAGGATTTGATTTCTTTATCCACTCTCTCTTTAAGTGAGTGAGATGACTTCTCCAGTCTCTCTTGCCAAGCCTCCCTCTCCTTTTCCCATTTTTCTTCTAGCTCCCTTGTGAGAGACTTTTTAATTTCTTCTATGAGATTCATCTGTGCTGAGGAACAAATGATCTCCTCCTGTGGGGCTTCACCTGAAGATAATCTGTTTTTAGTCTCCTCAGGGTTTAGAGTCTGTTCTCTGTCTGCATAAAAGTTGTCAATCGTTAAAGTCCTTTTCAATTTTTTGCTCATTTTGTCAGAGAAGAATCAGAGACAAACTAGCAAAGAAAAAAAAGGAAAAAAAACCGCAAATGGAATTTGCTTTTTTGGGGGAGGGGCTGGGTGGCGTTACCGAGCTTCCTCTACAGACTGAGGGGGCAGCAGGAGGCACTAGCAGGACTGTGCTGCGCCTGCGCTTTGAGACTCTGAGAGCGTGCTGAGACGCTGTTGGGGAGGGGTGGCCGGTCCCAAGGAACTCCAGCTGTTTGGGGTTGTATTCTTCACCCCTGGTGTTTTTAGCTTCTCTGCTGGGCTACTGACTTGCTGCCAGGGCAAAGTATCCAATCCTGTAGTGAAGCTCTCCCCGCAGAGACGGCTGAGATAACATCCCAACTCCCTCCGGTCTGCTCGGCTGTGAGCTGCCTGCCTAGCTCCTGCTGCCGCTGCCTGCCCTCAGCCTGTGCCCGATCTAAAACCGTCCTGCCCTCCAGCAAAAACAGACCTTTCCTGGCGAATCTCAAGGATGTCTTCTCTTGGTAGCTGTTTGTGGGTTTTTTTTTTTTCAGTCAGGCATTAATTCAGAGGCTTGTAATGAGATGGATTCTGAGAGAAAACACAGAGCTCACCTCCTCGCTGCCATTTTGGCCAGAAGTTCTCTCACTTGATTCTCAAAACAATCCTTTGAGATGGGTGCTGTTATTATCCCCATTTTATGGTTGAGGAAACTGAAGGGAATAGATGTTAGGTGACACAGGGTCACACAGCCAGTAAATGTCTGAGGCTAGATTTGAAATGAAATCTTCCTGATTCCTTCCTCAGCACTGTTGTCTTTACACAAGTACTTGGATCAAAGTCTTACAGGATGGACAGACATTAATGGTAAATGCTCTGTATCATTAAATTATTTTTTAAAAATTTTCAATAGTATTTTATTTTTCAAATACAGGTAAAGATAGTTTTCAACAATAATTTTTGTAAGACTTTTGTGTTCCAGATTTTTCTCTCTTTCTCCCTCCCTCCTTTATCTTCCCCCTGTCCTCAAGACAGCAAGTAATCTGACATCGGTTAAATTTATACAATTCTTATAAACATATTTTCACATTTGTCACGTTGGGCTAGAAAAATCAGACCAAAAGGGAAAAAAAACATAAGAAAAAACAATAATTGAAAATACTATGCTTCAATTCACATTCAGTTTCCATAGTTCTTTTCTGGATGGAGAATTGCCTTAAATTACTGTATTGCTGAGAAGAGCCAAATCCATCACAACTGATCATCACCTGGTCTTTTTACTGTGTACAATGTTCTCTTAATTCTTGCTTCACTCAGAATCAGTCCATGTGAGTCTTTCCATGCTTTTCTGAAATCAGCCTGTTCATCATTTCTTATAGACCAATAATATTCTATTACATTCATATATCAAACTTATTTAGCCATTCCCCAATTGATGGGCACCCACTCAATTTCCAGTTCCTTGCCCCTACAAAAAGGAGTGCTACAAACATTTTTGCACATGTGGGTCCTTTTCCCTCCTTTATGATTTCCTTGGGATATAGACCCGGTAATGGCACTGCTGGGTCAACGAGTACCTATAGTCTTATAATCCTTTGGGCGTAGTTCTAAATTGCTCTCCAGAATGGTTGGATCATTTCACAATTCCACCAACAATGTATTAGTGTCCCAGTTTTCCCATATCCCCTTCAACATTTATCATTATATGATTTTCCCAGACATGTGATTTCATCAACATTAGAAACTCCTGATGAGGAAACCCCCTTGACTAATGAAAATCGTCAGCTTTTCCCTGACTTGCAGAATTACTTTGGCACTGAGAAGTTATATGACCAGAGTCATAGAATGTGTAAGAGGCAGGTCTTAACTCTGGGCTCACAGTGTTTGACTAAGCAGCACTTTCTTGGAGTGTTATCTTACACACAATGGATGCTTAATAAATATTTGAGTTAAATTAACATATTCAGGCAGGACATCTTATCCCATTTATTTGCATAAATCCAAGAGACTTATTTACAGATCAGAAAACTGCTCAGAGAATAAAGAATTAGAGAACTAGAAGTTAGATTTTTTGGGGGGGATATTTTCATCTATATAAATGAAGGTATCAGATTCTTTTTTTTTTTTTTTTTAAGACCAATCCTTTAAATAAGCAGCTTTATATCTGTATCTTCTCTAAATTTTGTTCATTTTCTAGCACTTGGTATAGTGCTTGGCACACTGTAAAAAGTTAATATTTTCAATGATGTTTTTATCATAATACTCTTAGGCATATGACAGAACAGCCAGCAAATAGACACAGATTTTCTCTTCCTCCATAGTTTTTTCTCGAATTATGCATATATTATACATTACTATTCTACGTATTATGCATGGGCAAATTCTAAGCCTGTTTCACCTAGGAAAAATACCTCTCAAAAATGCTATTTTGATCAGTTAATAAAGAAAATAAGTGAGCCATAGGAAAAATTATAGTCATAAATTTAGAATTAGAAAAAACCTCAGAAGTAACCTAATTCAACTCCTTTTGTACATTTGAGAAAACTGAGGCAGAGGAAGGCTGGTTCCTCTATCTCCCAATAGTAAAATATTGGGCTGAACACTTAGAATGCTAAGAGAATCGAGTCCATTTTCCTAACTAGATAGCCTTCATTCTCCTTCTAATAATTCTTGTCCCTATTTCTGACACAAGTTCTTTTGTCTGTACTGTTTTGTAGCTTTCCTCTCAATGGATATATATTCACCTTCTTATAAGGAACTGAAATTACACTGGAGTGGGCACTCAGCGACAGAGTCTCAAAACCTCAGTGTCAGAAAAAATTTCAGCAGTCTTTTGGTCCAATTTATGAAAGGTATGCCTCGGCTAGACTTCGGTAAATTTGCAATTCATAAAGGGTAAAGGGAAGATACACTCTTGGTGAGAGAGCTGCTTTTGTGTGAATGGAAGACTTCCTACAAGAGGTGAAATTCTGTGTAACTTGTTTGCATATGAAAAGCATAGGAGAAAGCCTCTGGGAGTTTTATTAGCAATCTGGGAGGACAAAAGAAATTTAACTCCTACTTAGGAGATGGCTCCTCTCTTAGCAGAGACCCTGAAGAAGTAGAACTGGAAAGACTTCTGCCAGTCCTAGGCTAAAGATTGTACCTGAATCCAAAGCTGGAGATGGTAGGACATGATACCAGCTCACTGAGGAGTGAATTCCGGGAATAGTAGAGTAGAGGGACCCTTTCCAGCAGAGTTGCCCTGCCTTGTGAGAAAAAAGCCCATGTTAGTCACTCTCCAGCACAGATGGCACAAACACAGGAACTTTGTGAGGATTCCACAAAAAGGGATAGTGTGGCTGTGTTTGTGAGGTGCCTTGGTCATATTTTTTGTATTTATCATTTTAACAGTGAATTTTAAGTTTGAGCCCACTCTTCAAACAGAAACTGTGTGCATTAATGGGAAAGCATATTTCATCATTAAGGTGGAAACGTCTTTGTGTTTACTGCTTTTCCTATTCCACCTTGGTAAATACATTTGCTTCTGTTTGAACCCAAGGTAAAACAAGTCTATGTTCCATCCACAGGTGCAGAAGAGGTTAAAGTTGATCAGTTCTACGAAGGCCTACAACATCTAGAAATAATACCCTCAAAATGGCATATTCATCAGAAGAAGGAATAAGAAAGGAAAAGATACAGTGAATGTGGGATTCTAGAGAAGAGCAAGGAGAATGAGCAAGCTTAAATGAACAATATAAAGAATTGAAGAAAACAATAGAATGGGAAAGATAAGAGAGTTCTTCAAGAAAATTAGAAATATTGTAATGCCAAAAGTCACTTTTAATGGGGTGACCAGTTCCTCCATTTGTCCTATTTCATAATTCTGCCTTAAGGTCATGACTGTACCCTCTTAATGGTTGAGATAAAGATGTTATAGAAATTCCTTAATGTCATTAGAACATCAGTAACCTCCATCTATGAGGCTATCCCCACCTAGGTCTCTGCATTATGTCATTGTTCTTGTTATTCCATAAAAGGCTTCTCTCCATTTAATAAACTATTGAATTGGTCTCTAATCTCTGTCTTGCTCAGTTTCTTTTGGCATTACAATATGAAGAGAATATTTCATGCAAAAATGGACATGATAAAAGATAAATATAGCGGGGACTTAACAGAAACAGACGAGATTAAGAAGAGGTGGCAAAAATATACAAAAGAACTATATAAGAAAGATCTTAAGCTCATCAATAACATAGTTACTGATCTAGAGCTAGACATCCTGAATATTAGCTATTTCTATTGTTTTCCTATAAATCTTAGATATTAGATGCTTATTAAAGATTTTTAAACCAATCGTTTACCCTCGTCCTTGAAAAATTGATTTTGTTAATGAAAAAGCTTTTCAGCTTTATGAAATCAAAATTATCTATCTTTTCTTTCTTGAATATATCTGAAAGATATGTGGCCAATGTAAACAAGTTTCAGCATATAACCCCTAAAAACCTTTGAGAAAGTATAGGAGATGAAAATATCAAAGAATTAGACATTAGGAAGAGAAGATGGGCTGATTAAGTAGAGAGGGTGAGATATGACAGGTGAGAGTTCTCTAGATATCAGGAGAAAGCAAGGAAGGTTTTCATAACATTGGGTAGATTTCTTATGGTGAATCAATGGTAAAAGGAGAAGAGTCATACCCAGGATAAAGAGACATAAATAAATTGCCTCTGTATCAGTGAAGGGAATGTTCAAATCAAGGAGATCGCAGATCCATTTGAGTATGCATTTTGATCTTATAATGGTATATGGCATAAAAATTTTCATTTAAATCTAATTTCTGCCAAATAGCTTTCCATTTTGTCCAATTGTTCTTGTCAAATAAGGAATTTTCCCTCAAATTATGTATATCCTCAGGTTTATTGGATCCTGTTTTATTTGCACCTAGATTGTGTAGGGGCTAGAGGACTACACCAGAAGTCAAGAAGAACTGAGTTAAAATTCTTAGACACTTAATAACTGTGTGACCCTGGGTAAAGCTTTTTTTTTTTTCTGGGTAAATCATTTAACTTTTATCTCAGTTTCCTCACCTGTGAAATGGGGATAATAATAATAATAATAATAATAATAATAATAATAATAATAATAATCCCTTCCTCCCAGGGTTGTTATGAAGTTAAAATGAGATATTTATAAAGTCTTATATAAATTATAACTATTATTATTCCTTATCTATTTGTACCTGTTTACTTTTTTATTTTTAGGCATTTGAAAGACTGTTCTAAATTTCTAATAATATTAAGAGAAATTCAGACCAAAACAACTTTTCATTTTCACCTTACAGCTACAAAATTGGCAGAGATGATAATTGATGGGAATAGTTAATGTTAGGCCATAGAAATAGAGGAACACTATTATATTCTTGCTAAAACCATGAATTAATCCAATCATTCTGTAAAGGAACTCAGAAGACTAAAATGTCCATACTATTTTACTTAGAGATCCCACTGCTAAGTATATAATTTAAACGGGTCCTATACCAAAAAATTCTCCTAGCAGCACTTTTTGCTAGTAAAGAAATGGGAACAAAGTAGGTGCTCAATGATAGGGAAATGCTAAATAAATTTCATTATGTGAATGTATTGGGATATGATTTTACCTTAAGAAATAGCAGAATAAGAATTCAGAAAGATGTGAAAAGATTCATATGAAGTAACAGAGTAAAGAGAACCAGAATAATATGTAGAATGAGTACAACATAAATGAAAGGATAATAAAATTAAACTGAATACAGTATAATTATAATGATCAAGCTTGACTCCAGAGAAGAGATTCAATGAATCAATTAATAAGAATTTAATAAGTACCTATTATTTGCCAGATATTGGGGATACAAGCATACAAAAATAAATAATCACTACTCAGAAGGGGTTTACATTTCAATAAGGGAGAACAAGAATATACACATATCTAGCATCTATGCATACATCTACATTTATATGTACACTAATATATGCAAACAATATATCTAAATATATACATATAGACTTAAAGAACAAGTATATATGCATACACATATATATCATATGTATGTATATATATTATTGAACCTTTGGTTATTGGCAGTCAGGTTGCACAGTGGATAGAGAGCTGGATTATGGGTCAGAAAGAAATCAGTTCAAATCCTGCTTCAGATATTTACAAAATATATACATATATATGTGTGAATGGGTATACAGATGTTTACTTACTTGTTCTTTAAGTTCAAGTATTCATACATTTTTAAATTAAATGTGTTTGTTTAAAATTTAAACACAAAATAGAAAAAAAAAAAACAGAAAGAAAAAAAATTGTCATGTGCCCAGCAGAACATAAGGATTCAAAATGTATAACAATAAATTTCTCTTTAAAGAAAGCTTCCCTGTTGGCTTTCTTTTGTTCTCTGCTTTACACTTTTTACTTTACTTTTTTTCCCTTTTCCTCTCCCCACCTTCCCCTGCAAAGGGAGAGCAGGTACAATAGATGAGAATTACCTGGACACAGGACTGGTTTCTCAAAGGAAAAAAATTTATTGTCATATAAGGCAGAATAGTATCAAGCAGTATCAGGAGCTTGGTTGGTCTAAGGAGGTACATAAGGATGAGTATTTTATAAGTAAAGATAAGGCTAAAAAGGAAGATATTTACTCTTTGCTTGTTGGTTAGACTCTCTCAAGGGAGCTATTTACTTAACAATTGACCAAATTTTGAGAAAAATAAAGAATAGAAACATGTTGAGGACCTAAGTTTCCTGGCAGCCTGTTTACTAACTAGTACTCAAGCTCCTTACACCTGGATGTATGGTTAACCAAGTCCTTGTTTTCCACAACCCAAGCCCTCTTGCACCTGTTCTGATGGGCAACAACAACTTATTTCTTTTCCCTTGGCCCTAACTACAAAGAGTTAAACATGAATATATTTATGTGTACACACACATGTGTGTATGTATATATATGTATTTTTATTTATATATACACATACATAGACATACACATTTAAAATAATATTTATATGGCTGATAAATAATGTAGATTTTTCTCTTGATTCAATCTTTTTTTTATTATTATTATAGCTTTTTATTTACAAAACATATACATGGATAATTTTTCAACATTGACCCTTGCAAAACCTTCTGATCCAAATTTTCCCCTCCTTCCCCCTACCCCTTCCCCTAGATGGCCGCTAGTCCAATATATGTTAAATATGTTAAAATATATATTAAATCCAGTATATATACATATTTATACAATTATCTTGCTGCACAAGAAAGTTCAGATTAAGAAGAAAAAAAAAAAAAAACCCTGAGAAAGAAAACAAAAATGGAAGCAAACATCAACAGAAAGAGTAAGAATGCTATGTTGTGTTCCACACTCAGTTCCCACAGTCCTCTCTCTGGGTGTAGATGGCTTTCTTCATCACTGAACAATTGGAAATGGTTTGAATTATCTTATTGTTGAAGAGAGCCACATATGTCATATAATCTTGTTGCTATGTACAATGATCTCCTGGTTCTACTCATTTCACTCAGCATCAGTTCATATAAGTCTCTCCAGGTTTCTCTGAAATCATCCTGCTGGTCATTTCTTACAGAACGATAATATTCCATAATATTCATATGCCACAATTTATTCAGCCATTCTCCAATTGATGGGCATTCCTTCAATTTCCATTTTCTAACCACACAAAAAGGCCACAAACATTTTTGCACATATGGGTCTTTTTCCCTCCTTTAAAATCTCTTTGGGATATAAACCCAATAGAAACACTGCTGGATCAAAGGGTATGTACAGTTTGATAGCCTTTTGAACATAGCTCCAAATTGCTTTCCAGAATGGTTGAATCCATTCACAACTCCACCAACAATTTTTCAGTGTCCCAGTTTTCCCACATCCCCTCCAACATTCGTCATTATTTTTTACTATCATTTTAGCCAATCTGAGAGGTGTGTAGTGGTATCTTAGAGTTGTCTTAATTGCATTTTTCTGATCAATAGTGCTTTGGAGAACCTTTTCATGTAACTAGAAATAGTTTCAATTTCTTCATCTGAAAATTGTCTGCTCATATCCTTTGACCATTTATCAATTGGAGAATGGCTTGGATTGAATCTTTTTTTTTTTTTTTTAAACTTTGACTTTACTTGAGATCAATGATTACTACCTCTTTTCTTTTTTTTTCTAATAAATTTTACTCCTGATCATTGTTTTTGTGTTTATCTAGTTTCATATCTTCTACTTCTACTTTTATCCCTTATCCAGCCTTGCTATTAATTAACCTCCTTCCTCCCCTGCTCTCCTCCTTCCCTCCCAATCCCTTCCTTATTTTCTTTTACAACTCCTCCCTCTTTCTCATTATACTACACATCTTAAACCACTCCTTAATTTATACACCCTTCTATACCCTCCTCTATCCCATTTCCTCCCCCTCTTAACTCTTTATAGATTTTGGATAGTGCTTTACATATGTAGGTATTATTCCCTCTTTAATTCATTACTGATGAGAGATTTCACTGCTTCAGTTCTTGCTCTCATAGTATAAAGAATGCTATACAGGGGCACACACACACACACACAAAGAGACATGAACATAAAGTATACATATATACTTTTCCTATACAGTTTGGCTTTTTAGAGTCACATCATCCTTGACTCTACCCCAATCTTTTTTTTTTCTTTTTTTGGACTACCCAATTACTAATGACAATCTTAGACATATGGTTTACATTTCCAGGTATGAAACAAAGTTTGACCTTATTGAGTACCTTGAAATTAGTCTTTGATGTATCTTCTAAGTTAAATTTTCTATTGAATTCAAGTTTGTGACAAAATCCTAAAAATCTGACAGTTTATTAAATGTACATTTTCATTCAATATTATATTTAATTTTGCTAGATATAATATGTTTTTTATTATTTGCTTGTTTTGTTTTTGTTGTTGTTTTTTTTTTTTTCTTTCTCATGGTTGTTTCATTTTTGGTCTAATTTTTCTTGCACAATATGAAAAATATGGAAATATGTTTAAAAGAAATGCACATATTTAACCTATATCAGATTGCTTGCTATCTTAGGGAGGGGGAGGGAAGAGAGGGAAGGAGAAACATTTGGAGCACAAAGTTTTACAAAAATTAATGTTGAAAATTATACATGTATTTGGAAAAATAAAATGCTATTGAAGAAAAATGCTATCCATATCAGATAAAATACTGATAGACTGTGAATACAGATTGAAATATACTTATTTATTTATTTGTTATTTTTTTTCCAAAGTATTTTGCAGTTTTATTTTTTTCTCTTTTCATTCAAATTATAACTCTGCCTTCTCCTTTTCTTGATTGAACACATAATGATAAGCTTCTTTTATAATCAAATCATCTCTTTTTTTTTTCAAATCATCTCTTACAATGATATACCAGGTGAATGTTCTCTTACAATGATATATGAGGTAAATGCTATGGATCTGGAGTCCAGTTTTTTTTTTAATAGCCTTTTATTTACAAGTTATGTGTATTGGTAATTTTATAGCATTGACAATTGCCAAACCTCTTGTTCCAATTTTTCCCCTCCTTCTCCCCACCCCTTCCCCTAGATGGCAGGATGACTAGTAGATGTTAAATAGAAATATACTTTTTTAAACTTACTTTATTCTTTCTGAAGGGTTTTTCCCTCTTTTGATCTGTTTCTTCTTTATCTACTAGGATTAATATGGAAATATGTTTTATGTGAAAGAACATATACAAATATACCATTTTCCAAAGAGGGGAAGGAGGGGGAAAAACTTGAAGTTTAAAATCTTGCAAAAAATGAAAGCTATAAATTGTTTTGAAATATAAATAAGGGGAAAATAAAATACTATTTTAAAAATGTAAAGGGTAGGAATAAAAAACAGAAACTGTGAATGTAAAGACCAAACTTGGCTTCCAAAGAAGAAAAAACATTCTTTCCCCTCTTCTTTGTAAAGATGGAACTCTAAAAATATGGAACATTGTACAAAATAATCAACCAATCAAGAAATATTTATTAAAGATCTATAACATGCCAAGAACTGGGCTAGGTATTGTGGATGTAAGCACAAAGAATGAAACAATCCTTTCTTTCTAATGGGTGAGACAAGTACATATATTGAGTATAAATATAAAGCTTATATATGGGAAAGTATATACACACATATTTAAACAGAATAGTTAAATACAAGAGATTTTGAGAAAGAACCAGGAGTGTGCTGATAAGTATTTAACAACTGGCTTTCCAGGAAAAGTTGTGTGCTAGACTTGACAAATTCTTAAGCTTAATGTATATTATTAACATTTTCTCCATGACTTTCTTAAGTCTTGACAATCAATAAAATAATAAATCAAGGCCTGATCAGTTTGCTGATTTCCAACATATAAATGCTCACACTGAAAATTTAGCAATCATATATAGAGAATTAACTCTAATTTATAAAAAATCAAGCCATTCTCCAATTGAAAAATGGTCAAAAGATATGAACAGACAATTCTCAGATGAAGAAATTGAAACTATTTCTAGTCATATGAAAAGATGCTCCAAGTCATTATTAATCAGAGAAATGCAAATTAAGACAACTCTAAGATACCACTACACATCTGTCAGATTGGCTAAGATGACAGGAAAAATTAATGATGATTGTTGGAGGGGATGCGGGAAAACTGGGACATTGATGCATTGTTGGTGGAGTTGTGAACGAATCCAACCATTTTGGAGAGTAGTTTGAACTATGCTCAAAAGTTATCAAACTGTGCATACCCTTTGATCCAGCAGTGTTACTACTGGGCTTATATCCCAAAGAGATTATAAAGAAGGGAAAGGGACCTGTATGTGCACGAATGTTTGTGGCAGCTCTTTTTGTAGTGGCCAGAAACTGGAAACTGAGTGGATGCCCATCAGTTGGAGAATGGCTGAATAAATTGTGGTATATGAATATTATGGAATATTACTGCTCTGTAAGAAATGACCAACAGGATGATTTCAGAAAGGCCTGGAGAGACTTACACGAACTGATGCTGAGTGAAATGAGCAGGACCAGGAGATCATTATATACTTTAACAACAATACTATATGATGACCAGTTCTGATGGACCAGGCCATCCTCAGCAACGAGATCAACCAAATCATTTCCAATGGAGCAGTAATGAACTGAACCAGCTATGCCCAGAAAAAGAACTCTGGGAGATGACTAAAAACTATTACATTGAATTCCCAATCCCTATATTTATGCACACCTGCATTTTTGATTTCCTTCACAAGCTAATTGTACAATATTTCAGAGTCTGATTCTTTTTGTACAGCAAAATAACGTTTTGGTCATGTATACTTATTGTGTATCTAATTTATATTTTAATATATTTAACATCTAATGGTCATCCTGCCATCTAGGGAGGGTGGGGGTAAGAGGTGAAAAATTGGAACAAGAGGTTTGGCAATTGTTAATGCTGTAAAGTTACCCATGCATATATCCTGTAAATAAAAGGCTATTAAATAAAAACCAAAAAAAAACAAACAAACAAAAAAAACCCGAAAATTTAGCAATCAGCTCTCTCAAACAGGCTTCCAGATCCCTGGAGAGCTAAATTATTTGTTGGGATCAGGAAAAACTTCATGCAGAAGGTAATACTTGAGGTGCATATTAAAGGAAAGGAGGGACTCTAAATAAAGATGCAAAGGAAATGCATTTCCATCACTGGGGAAATGGCCATTATAAAAGTACAGACACGACAGATAAGGGTGTCTTGAGTAAGGAAGAGAAAAGGCTAATTTGGCTGGGTCATAGAGAGTACGAGGGGGAGTACTAAACAAAGGCAGCTTAGAAGACTAAACAGAGGAGGCTTATATATCTTATTCTAGAGAATGGAAGCCACTGGAATTGGTTAAGGAGAGTGGTCACATGACTGTATCTATGCCTATGGAAAATTAAATTGGCAGCAATGCAGAATGAACTGGAGTACTTTTGAGAGACCTGAGACAGAGAGAGAGCTATGAAGAGGCTGTTGGAATTATTTAGTAAAGAGATGATGAGAGCTTGAACTAAGCCAGTAGTTTGCATACAAAGGAAGAGATAAGAAATCATTCCTTAAACTTGTGGAATGAAAGAGAGGAAGAAGATGAGATAAATGCAGAGTTTATGGAACTGAGACTCTGGGGGTGCCTTTGATAACAATGGGGAGGTCTAAAAGATGAGAAGGCTAGGGGGAAAGATAATGAGTTTAGTTTTAGAGTAATTAAAGTAACATCTATATCAGGACTTCTTAAACTTTTTCCATTTGTGACCTCTTTTCTTCAGAGAAATTTTTATGCAATCACAGGTATACACAGGTATATAATGGGTATACAAACCTCACATTTACTGATAATAAATCATAAATTTACTTTAAAACAATTCTTTGGGATACTTAAAATTTTACAATTTCTTTAAAAAATTTTTTTAATATACATTGCTTTATGAATCATATAGGAAGCGAAAAATCAGAGCAAAAAGGAGAGGAAAAAGACAACAGAAAAAAGA
The DNA here is from genome assembly GCF_902635505.1 of Sarcophilus harrisii. Taxonomy (NCBI): domain Eukaryota; kingdom Metazoa; phylum Chordata; class Mammalia; order Dasyuromorphia; family Dasyuridae; genus Sarcophilus; species Sarcophilus harrisii. Next base: position 462,662,646 of record NC_045427.1, on the reverse strand, counting down.
AATAGCATGTGTTGATTTACACTTAATCTCCATAGTTCTTTTTCTGGAGACAGATGGCATTTTTTGTCCAAATGATGAGGTCTAGATATGGGGTACCTAAATGAAATTAGAGTTTAATTGAGGTCTAGTGGCAGGTTTGGGGTACAGGGAGTCAAATAGAGCTCCCCTGCAACCCCTTTGGATTCGGTGCAAAGGTGGAGAGTTAAATGAAGTCTAGTAGTGATGCAAGAGTCCCTTGTAAAGGAATTTACAAGCCCGAAAACCTAAATGGATAAAAGAGGTTTATTGTGGGGTTTGGAAGTAAGGTTAAAGTATAGTTAAGGAAATAGGTGAGGATAAAGAGAGGAGGGCACTGGAAACAGAGTTCCAGTGGACAGAAATCCCTGGCATGCCAGATATAAGGCTGGCATGTTTCCCTTCTCTGCAAAGAGAGGATTCCAGTTTGGCTCTTTTATAATGAGAAATTTAGCTAAAGGGGCCTGTGGGTGGAGTTCCAAGTTGGCTCCTTGCTGGATTCCAGTGAGGGCTAGAGTTTGCTTGGTGAGGGTTGGGAAACCTGAGCAGATCATTAAGCCCAGATCTCCTATTGGAATTCAAAGGGATGCTTTTGATCAGGATTTGTGAATCAAAGGTCCTAGCTTCCCGAATTGATAATACATCAGCGAAAGGAATAAATCAATCTGAAAGGGACCACAACCCGCATCACAAAGTCTATTGGGGGTGCTTTGGATCACTGAGAACCACTGAGAACCCAAGTCTTTCATAGTTGATCATTGCACATTCTTGGTATTATTGTATGCAGTGTATTCCTGGTTCTGCTTGTTTTGCTCATCATCAATTCATGTAAATCTTTCCATGCCTTTTTTTTTTTTAAACTTTTAATAACTTTTTATTGACAGAACCCATGCCAGGGTAATTTTTTACAACATTATCCCTTGAACTCACTTCTGTTCCGATTTTTTCCCTCCCTCCCTCCACCCCCTCCCCCAGATGGCAAGCAGTCTCGTACATGTTAAATAGGTTACAGTAGATCTTGGATACAATATATGTGTGCAGAACCTAACAGTTCCCTTGTTGCACAGGGAGAATTGGATTCAGAAGGTATAAATAACCTGGGAAGAAGAACAAAAATGCAAGCAGTTTACATTCATTTTCCAGTGTTCTTTCTTTGGGTGTAGCTGCTTCTGTCCATCCATGATCAATTGAAACTAAATTAGATCTTGTCTTTGTTGAAGAAATCCACTTCCTTCAGAATACATCCTCATACAGTATCGTTGTTGAGTATATAATGATCTCCTGGTTCTGCTCATTTCGCTCAGCATCAGTTCATGTAAGTCTCGCCAATCCTCTCTGTATTCATCCTTCTGGTCGTTTCTTACAGAACAATAATATTCCCTAACATTCATATACCACAATTTACTCAACCATTCTCCAATTGATGGGGATCCATTCATTTTCCAGTTTCTGGCCACTACAGAAAGGGCTGCCACAAACATTTTGGCACATACAGGTCCCTTTCCCTTCTTTAGTATCTCTTTGGGATATAAGCCCAATAGAAACACTGCTGGATTAAAGGGTATGCACAGTTTGATAACTTTTTGAGCATAGCTCCAAATTGCTCTCCAGAATGGCTGGATGTATTCACATTTCCATGCCTTTCTAAAATCATCTTGTTCATCAATTTTATAGAACAATAATATTCCATTATTTACATATATTAGAACTTATTCAGCCATTTCCCAATTGATGGGCATCTATTCATTTTCCAATTCTTTGCTACCACAAAAAAGGTGCTACATTTTTGCATATGTGGATCCTTTCCCCTATTTATAATATATATATACATATATATATATATATATATATATATATATATATGTATATATTTATTTATTTATTTATTTTTTGGTGAGGCAACTGGAATTAAATGACTTGCCCAGGGTCACACACTAGTAAGTGTTAAGTGTCTGAGGTTGGATTTGAATCCAAATCCTCCTGACTTCAGGGTTGATGCTCTATCTATTGCACTAACCAGCTCCCCAAATTTGAAATTTCTTTTTTTTTTTTTTTTTGCTGAGGCAATTAGGATTAAGTGACTTGCCCAGGGTCACACAGCTAGGAAGTGTTAGGTATCTGAGATCAGATTTGAACTTAGATCCTCCTGACATCAGGGCTAATGCTCTATCCACTGAGCTACCTAGCTGCCCCACAATTTCTTAAAGATTAAAATACATTTGCTTATTAATGAGATGGATGTACTCATTTATTATAAAAAGAATTAAATCTTGTGAAGAAATTAAAATCATTTCTAATCATATGAAAAGATGCTCTAAATCACTATTGATCAGAGAAATGCAAATGAAGACAACTCTAAGATACCACTACACACCTATGAAATTGAAAAAAATAATGATGAATGTTGGAGGGGATGTGGGAAAACTGGGACACTAATATATTGTTGGTGGAATTGTGAATACATCCAGCCATTCTAGAGAGCAATTTGGAACTATGCTCACAAAGTTATCAACCTGTGCATACCTTTTGACCCAGCAATGTTACTACTGGGCCTGTATCCCAAAGAGATCTTAAAAGAGGTAAAGGGACCCATATATGCCAAAATGTTTGTGGCAGCCCTTTTTATAGTGGCCAGAAACTGGAAACTTAGTGGATGCCCATCAGTTGGAGAATGGCTGAATAAATTAGGGTATATGAATGTTATGGAATATTATTGTTCTGTAAGAAATAGCAGGACGATTTCAGAGAGTCCTGGAGAGACTTACATGAACTGATGCTGAGTGAAATGAGCAGAACCAGGAGATCACTGTACACAGCAACCTCAATATTATATGATGCTCGATTCTGATGGACATGGCTCTTTCCAACAATGAGATGATTCAGGCCAGTTCCAATGATCTTATGATGAAGAGAGCCATCTGCACCCAGAGAGAGGACTGTGGGAATTGAGGGTGGATCACAATATTCTTTTTGTTGTTGTTTGCTTGCATTTTGTTTTCTTACCCATTTTCTTTCCTTTTTGATCCGATTTTTCTTGTGCAATGAGAATTGTATAAATATGTTTACACATATTGGATTTAACCTATATTTAACATGTATAACATATATTGGACTACCTGCCATCTAGGGGATGGGGGGTGAGGGGAACAAGGAGAAAATCTGAAACACAAGCCTATGCAAAAGTCAATGTTGAAAAATTATCCATTCATATGTTTTGAAAATAAAAAGCTTAAAATAAAAGAATTAAGTTTTGGTGGAATATTTGATACCTTTTACTGTTCGTATATTTTTCAAGTTTAAGAAGCTTTGATCTATATGAATATTGAAATCAATATAAGGACAGGATTTTGGGAGGAGAGAAAGAGAGTGAATCAGGTGCTGAATTCCTTGAGAAAGGACGGAGAATAACCTAGGTGTTAGTATATTATGATTATCATACTTTTGTTTGATTAGAAAACTTTAATTGTGTGGACCTCAAAAAAAGAAAAGTTAGGAAAGGGGGGAAAAAAAGGAAACATCTGGAAGTGATGATAGGCAACAAAGAGTGTTCAGATTTCCCTTACAGGTCCACTAGGGATGAGGTGAGGGTGAGAGAGAGAGAGAGAAAGTAGTACCAGTGTTGGGGAGAATAGCTACGAGTAAGGAATAATAGACTGAAAGAATGTGAGAGAAAGAATTCTAGGATAAAAGGGAGTTTGTTTAATATGAAATGGAAATCCCAGAGGGTATAGTGGAACAGGTGAATGGTGTTGGATTGGGGTAAGAGGGATGGGATGACAAAAACTGAGGAGACAAGGAATCATTTTCTCTTAAATTACCTCTGGTTATTATTGCTGTGGTTCAGTTGTTTTCTGTCATGTTCAACTCTTGGTGACTCTACTTGGGATTTTCTTGACAAAGATGCTGGAGTAGTTTGCCATCTTCTTTTCCAGATCATTTTACAGATGAGGAAAGTGAGTGGGTGAAATGACTAGCTCAGGATCACATAGCTAGTAAGTATCTGGAGCCAGATTTGAACTCAGAAAGATGAGCCTTCTTGCCTCCAGGCCCAGCACTCTTATCCAATACAACACCTAGATGCCCCACAAAATTGATTGAGCATCTATAATATTTTAGGCACTCAAGATACAAAGATAGAAACAAAATTCTGTCCTTAAGGAGAATTTTATTTGTTGTGTCTGATTATTCATGACCCCATGGACTATAACACACCAGTATTATCTATTCATGGGATTTCTTTTTTTTCTCAGTAGTATTTTATTTTTCCACATGCATGTAAAAATAGTTTTCAACATTCATTTTTGTAAGATTTTGAGTTCTCTTTCCCTCCCTTACCTCCGTTCTCCTCAAGACAGCAAGCAATCTGATATAAGTATACATGCATGTACAATTATGGGGTTTTCTTGAAGAAGATACTGAAGTGTTTTGCCATTTTCTTCTCCAGTGGACTAAGACAAGTAAAGGTTAAATTACTTGCTCAGGGTCACACAGCTAGTGAGTATCTGAGATCTGAACTGAGGCCTTCTTGACTTCAGGCCCAGAACTCTATCCACTTAGCCATCCAGCTGCCTTCTGTTTATTACAAGGATAACTTATATGCTCTGTTCCAGATCCAGGCTGCTACATCTGACCAGATTCCAGGGGTTTACTCTGAAGGGTTGGGTTGTCTGCTATTGCCATTGGCTCAAGCCCTCAATGTCTATGTCCTCTCCTTCTTATTGATAAGGGCCCATCTCTAGAACCTCAATGCCATTTAACTACTGAACACCAATTAGCTTTTACAAACATATATTCCCTCCTCACCCCCACCTTGCTGAGTGTTTAGATTTAAGAAAGTAATGAAGAAAATGTTAATAATGCAAATTAAATTTAAAAGCAGGCCATCCATTTTTTCCAAGGAGCTGTTTGTTAAAAATTTACTAGCACTCCACTGCATAGGAACATTAGTGGGTAGCAGAAGAAGAGAGAAGCTCACAATTTCCAAAGGTAATTCAGAATGTGACACGGGCAGAACTTGGATCTGTTTTTTCACCTCAGAGGTCAAAGAAGGGTTACTGACTGGGTCTGTGTCTGGGTTATACTGTCATATTAAATAGATGCATTTGATTAGTTTCGTTAAACTGCTCCCTTCCTCCCCCCCCCCACCTTTTATCTTTTATTTTTTGTTACAGGATTAGCACTCTGGATAAGGAGGAGAGGAGGGAAGCGATATATCAGGAAATGAAAATGATATAAAAATAGAAGATAACAATACAATTTTTAAAAAATGGAGAGAGCTGATTCACACTGTTAGAGAGTTTCTAAGGATGGAAATTAGAATTAAATCCAGGACCTATAGCAATCCTACCAAGTGTAGTGATCAACATACAGCCAATGTGTAACAGTCAACACTCTCTGTGTGTCTCTGTCTCTTCTCTATCTTTGTGTCTTTTTCCCTCTTTCTCTTTTTCCCCCCTCTCTCTTTGTCTCATCCTCTAATTTCAGAACTTTTCTAGTCCACCAATGAATATTGGATTGTTATTTCTATTCTTCTGAGAGACCAGATCCTCAATCCCTGACTAACCTTCTTGCAAGGACATGCTGTGGGTCCCAAGGAAGACGGGTGGGAAGGCTTTGACAGATCAGCACAGATCCATCTCTGCAGTTCTCCTCAAAAACAACTCAAAGCACACATCCTACTGATCAATAGGATCACCTTCTGTACACAAAGAACAGTACAGCTACACAATGTGCTGGGCATGTTCTTTTGAGTGCTTCTATCATATTGTACAAGCCATTGCCAGGGACTGGGTCCATGTCTCTCTCTCTCTCTCTCTCTCTCTCTCTCTCTCTCTCTCTCTATTTGTTTAGCATTCAGCAAAGTGTTCCTCTCCCAGGCAGCAAAGCACTGAAAATGTCCTGTGGTGCTGATGATGCTAAAGGTAATAGTGATGCTGGGGATGGGGATGGGGATGAGGATAACTGATGGCCATGATCATGGTGATGATGGGGGGAGAGGTTGCAGCTTTTATTAACTGTTGTTTATATTCCAAGGGAAGGCCAGACCAGAAGTTAATGATCCTTATTTTTAGCAACAAGTCTAATTGAGAAGCAGTGTGTAAGCCCCAGGTTAACTATACCAACAAAAAGGATCTGAGGTGCTCTTTTATAGAACACTAGTTGACATTTATATTGCTCCTTTCAGCCATTGCTTTATTTGATCCAACAATTCTGTGAGCTAGGTGGGGCAGATGTTATCATCAATACTTTACAGGTGGGGAAACTGAGGCACAGAGGGATGTTCAATGGCCTGCCCAAGGGCCAGAATTCAAACCTAGATCCCGATTTACATATCTAGCACCCATCCACAACAGTCCTGTTGTGTCACATACAAATATCATGACAATCCCCACCTGCTACAAGCAGAACTGGGGCTGGTTGCCAGGAAAGATGCCGTCTGCATCCCACATTTCCTTCTCCGTACTGAAGCTACCCTCAGGTTGCCTTTTTGTAATATCTTTTTTTTTCTTAACAATAGTGTCTTTTTTGTTCATTTAATTGGGTTTGATATACTTTTTAAAAATTTAAGGAAGGTCAAGAGGCAGTACCACATGACTTATCCACGACTACATATCTAAAGATAGCCCTGCTTTTTCAGAAAGGGAATATCATATGGATGGGTACGGTATTTGTTATCTGCCAATGGGATGGAATAGTCAAGTGATGCTGGGAACTATATGAAGTGGGTAGCTGGACTCAGATTCCAAAATTCACAGAAGGGATCTCAGGACTTAGAAGCCAGCAGAAGCCTTAGAGATCATCTGGCCCAACATTTTTCATTTGTCAAATAAGTTAACTAAAGCCTAGAGGGGAAACAGACTTGCCAAATGTCTAGTAATAGTAATTACTATTAAATAATAGTAAGCAGCAGAGCTGAAGCCCAAACTGAAGACCTCTGTTTGCAAATTCAAGGCTTTTTCCATCAAGCCACTGTTGAAGAAAAAATATTAATTCTAATACTGTACCCTTCATTTAGGCATCTGACTGTCAGAAATTATTTTATTTAACATTCATCAATATCCAGCCATTATATGAGATTTCTCATAGAGAGATATTCAAACTGGCATAGTTCTCTATGCCTCCTGATATAACTCCTTGCCTCAGCTCTCTGCCTAAGACAGAGATAGCATTTATATGAATCATGAAGAAGGAAAAGATCTCTTAAAATAAAGTCTGGGTTAACATTTCAGAATGGAGAGAAAATATTATTTTGTAATACTTCTAAAGGAATTTTAAAAATCATACTTCTTCACTATGCTGCCTTTGAATGAGATGGACTGTCTTCCTTTTGTATTGAAAGTGCTTGTCACGGTGCTTTGCACATAGTAGAAGCTTAATAAATGTTTTTGATTGCCTGACTACATGCTGTGTGCCTTAAGCATTCCTCAAATGAAGGTTAACATTCTCCTTATCACTGGTCATTTATCAGGGCCTACTATATGTCAGGCATGGGGCTAAGCACTGGGGAACACACAGAAGGGCAAGAAACAGTTTCTGCTTTCTAGGAACTCACAATCTAATGGAGGAGACAAAATATGAATGACTATATACAAACCAGACATATACAAGGTAAACTGGAGGTAATCTCAGGAAAAAAGCACTAAGATTGAAGGGGATTTGAGGGAAAGGCTTCTTTTTTTAATTTTTAATTTTTTTATTATAGCTTTTTATTTACAAGTTATATGCATGGGTAATTTTACAGTATTGACAATTGCCAAACCTTTTGTTACAATTTTTCCCCTCCTTCCCTCCACCCCCTCCCCTAGATGGCAGGTTGACTAATTCATGTTAAATATATTAAAGTATAAATTAAATACAATATAAGTATACATGTCCTAACAGTTATTTTGCTGTACACAAAGAATTAGACTTTGAAATAGTGTACAACTAGCCTATGAAGGAAATAAAAAATGCAGGTGGGCAAAAATATAGGGATTGGGAATTCTATGTAATGGTTCATACTCATCTCCTAGAGTTCTTTCGCTGGATGTAGCTGGTTCAATTTATTACTGCTCTATTGGAACTGATTTGGTTCATCTCATTGCTGAGGATGGCCAGGTCCATCAGAATTGATCATCATACAGTATTGTTGTTGAAGTATATAATGATCTTCTGGTCCTGCTCATTTCACTCAGCATCAGTTCATGTAAGTCTCTCCAGGCCTTTCTGAAATCCTCCTGCTGGTCATTTTTTACAGAATAGTAATATTCCATAGCATTCATGTACCACAATTTATTCAGCCATTCTCTAATTGAGGGGCATCGACTCAGTTTCCAGTTTCTGGCCACTACAAAGAGGACTGCCACAAACATTCGTGCACATACAGGTCCCTTTGAGGGAAAGACTTCTTATGCAAGGTGAAACTTTAGCTGAGGATTAAAGGAAGCCAGTGGGGCAAAATGAGGAGGGAGAGAGTTCCTGCCATGGAGAACAATGGGTCACTTCTTTTTCTTTTTCAGATATGATACATAGTTCCCTCCCTTTTCCTAGAAGAAGTGATTTAAAAAAAAAAAATCCCAAAATGATTACAGTCCAGAGACTAATCTTCTAGATGTTTTGGGACATATAATCTTTATCAAGGTAACTTATTCCTGATTGACTTTGTTAACAAAATGGAAGATCTTGAATTAAAATAGAATTCCTACAAGTTTAATGGAAATACTTTTAACCCCATAATATTTTGCCTAAAGTTTCCAGTGATACTTTGTTAGGGATTGAAGTGAGCAGGCTCTTGCTTAGAACCTATTCAGACAAGGTGAAGAGAGAAGAGGAAAGAAGCTAAGACCCTGTAAGAACAATACATAGAGTATTGTGCTTTTTGTAGGCTGCTTCAGAAGCGTATTTTAGGATGATTGTAGCCTTTTGTCAAAGTTGGCTATAAGGAACAGCCCTTTTTGTAGTGGCAAGGAACTGGAAACTGAGTGGATGCCCATCCATTGGAGAATGGCTAAGTAAGTTATGATATACAAGATAAGGTTGAAATGGGTTCATGATTTAGACATAAAGAGTGGTATTATAAGCAAATTAGAAGGACAAAAAATAGTTTACCTCTCAGATCTGCGGAGAAGGAATGGATTTGTGGCCAAAGAAGAACTGGAGTTCATTATTGAACACAAAGTAGATAATTTTGATTATATTAAGTTAAAACATTTTTGTACAAACAAAACTAATGCAGACAAGATTAGTAGGGAATCAATAAATTGGGAAAACATTTTTACATTCAAAAGTTCTATTAAAGACCTCATTTCTAAAATATATAGAGAATTGACTCAAATTTATAAGAATTCAAGCCATTACACTTGAGAGTATAGGAATAAATGGACTTTTCCTTAAAATAATCAGCAGCATCTATTTAAAACCATCAGTAAGCATCATATGTAATGGAGACAAACTGCAACCATTCCCAATAAGATCTGGAGTGAAACAAGGTTGCCCACTATCACCATTACTATTTAATATTGTATTAGAAACCTAGCTATAGCAATAAGAGCTGAAAAGAGATTAAAGGAATAAGAATAGGCAAATGGGAAGCCAAATTATCCTCTTTGCGATGACATGACGGTATACTTAGAGAACCCCAGAGATTCTGCTAAAAAGTTATTAGAAATAATCCACAACTTTAGCAAAGTTGCTGGTTATAAAATAAACCCACATAAGTCATCAGCATTCCTATATATCACTAAAAAATCCAACAGTCAGAGTTACAAAGAAATTCCATTTAAAGTAACTACTGATAATATAAAATATTTAGGAATCTATCTGCCAAGGGAAAATCAAAACTTTATGGAAAATTACAGACCACTTTTCACACAAATTAAGTCTGATCTAACCAATTGAAAATATTAAATGCTCTTGGATAGGGCGAGCAAATATAATAAAGATGACAATATTACCTAAACTAATCCATTTATTTAGCTATACCAATCAGACTCCAAAAACTATTTTAATGACCTAGAAAAAATGACAACAAAGTTCATATGGAAAAACAAAAGTCAAGAATTTCAAGGAATTAATGAAAAAAAATCAAATGATATTTTATGTACCAGATCTAAAATTATATTATAGAGCAGATTACCAAAACTATTTGGTATTAGCTAGAATAGATTAGTTGATCAGTGGAATAGATTAGGTTCAGGGATAAAAAGCAAAAATATAGCAACCTAGTCTTTGACAAACCCAAAGATCCCAGCTTTTAGATAAGAACTACTGTTTGATAAAATTGCTGGGAAAATTGGACTAGGCATTGATCCATACTTAACGCCGTACACCAAGATAAGGTCAAAATGGGTTCATGACCTAGGCATAAAGAATGAAATATTAATAAATTAGAGGAACATAGGATAGTTTACCTCTCAGACCTGTGGAAGGGAAGGTCTTTATGACCAAAGCAGAACTAGAGATCATTACTGATCACAAAATAGAAAATTTCGATTATACCAAACTGAAAAGTTTTTGTACAAACAAAACTAATCAGACAAGATTAGAAGGGAAGCAATAAACTGGGAAAATATTTTACAGTCAGGTTCTGATAAAGGCCTCATTTCCAAAATATATAGAAATTAACTCTAATTTTAAAAAATCAAGCCATTCTCCAATTGAAAAATGGTCCAAAGGATATGAACGAACCTCAGATGAAGAAATTGAAACTATTTAGTCATATGAAAAGATGCTCCAAGTCATTATTAATCGAGAAATGCAAATTAAGACAACTCTAGATACCTACACACCTGTCAGATTGGCTAAGAATGACAGGAAAAAATAGATGATTGTTGGAGGATGGGAAAACTGGGACATTGTGCATTGTTGGTGGAGTTTGAACGAATCCAACCATTTTGGAGAAGTAGTTTGGAACTATCTCAAAAGTTTCAAACCGCATACCCTTTGATCCAGCAGTGTTACTACTGGGATTATATCCGAAAAGATTATAAAGAAGGGAAAGGGACCTGTATGTGCACGAATGTTTGTGGCAGCCTCTTTTGTAGTGCTAAAAACTGAAACTGAATGGATGTCCATCAGTTGGAGAATGTTGAATAAATTGTGGTATATGAAAATTATGGAATATTACTGTTCTTGAAATGACCAACAGGATACAGAAAGGCCTGGAAGACTTACATGAACTGATGCTGAGGAAATGAGCAGGACCAGAGATTATTATATTACAACAATACTATATGATGACCAGTTCTGATGGATCAGGCCACCCCAAACAGGATCAACAAATCATTTCAATGGAGCAGTAATGAACTGAACCAGCTACGCCCAGGAAAGAACCTGGGAGATGACTAAAAACCACATTTGAATTTAATCCCTATATTTATGCACACCCATTTTTTTTTGATTTCCTTCACAAGCTAATTGTACAATATTTCAAGTCTATTCTTTTCACAGCAAAATAACTTTTGGTCAGGTATAATTTGTATCTAATTTTATTTTAATATATTTAAATCTACTGGTCATCCTGCCATCTAGGGAGGGTGGGGGTAAAAGGTGAAAATTGGAACAAGAGGTTTGGCAATTTTAATGTTAAAGTTACCCATGTATATCCTGTAATAAAAGGCTATTAAATTTAAAAAAAAAAAAGAATTCAAGCCATTTTTCCTATTGATAAATTGTCAAAGGATATGAACAGAATTTTCAGATGAAGAAATTAAAACTATTTATATAAGAAAAGATACTCTAAATCACTATTGATCAGAGAAATGCAAATTAAGACAACCCTGAGATACCACTGAACAGGTTGGCTAGAATGATAGGGAAAGATTATGACGAATGTTGGAGGGGATGTGGGAAAACTGGGGCACTGATACATTATTGGTGAAGTTGTGAACTGATCCAACCATTCTTGAGAGCAGTTTGAACTATTCCAAGGCTATCAAACTTGATATCTTTGGATCACAGTGTTTCTATGATTATATCTCAAAGAGATCTTAAAGGAGGGAGAGGGACCCTGTATATGCAAAAATGTTTGTGGCAGCCCTTTTTTTGTACTGGTAAGAAACTGGAAACTGAGTGTATACCCATCAGTTGGAGAATGGCTGAATAAGTTATGGTATATGAATGTTATGGAATATTATTGTTCTGTAAGAAACAATCAGCAGGATGATTTCAGAGAGGATGGATTGATGCTGAGTGAAATGAGTAGAACCAGGAAATCATTGTACACAGCAACAACAAGATTATATGATGATAAATTTTGATGGACGTGACTCTTCTCAATGGCTCAATGATTCAAGCCAGTTCCAATGATCTTGTGATGGAAAGCGCCATCTACATACACCCAGAAAGAGGACTGTGGGAACTGAGTGTGGATCACAACATAGTATTTTCACTCTTTTTGTTGATGTTTGCTTGCATTTTATTTTTTCTCATTTTTTTCCTTTTTGATTTAATTTTTCTTATGCAGCAAGATAATTGTATAAATACGTATGCATATATTGGATTTAACATATATTTTTACCATACTTAACATATATTGGATTACTTGCCATTTAGGGGAGGGGGTAGGGGGAAGGGGAGGAAAAACTGGAACACAAAGTTTTGCAAGGATTAATGTTGAAAAATTATGCATGCATTTGTTTTGAAAATAAAAAGCTTTAATAAAAAATTTAAAAATGAATAAAACAAGTTATGGTATATGAATGTTATGAAATGTTATTATTCTATTAAAAACAGCCAGCAGTATGATTTCTCAGAGAGGCCTGAAGAGATCTATATGAACTCATGCTAAATGAAATGAGCAGAACCAAGAAAACATTTTACACAGCAACAAGAAGATTATGTGATGATCAACTATGATGAACGAGGCTCTTTTCAACAATGAGCTGATTCAGGTTAGTTCCAATAGGCTTGTGATGGAGAGAGCCATCTGCATCCAGAAAGAGGACTATGGGGACTGTATGTGGATCACAACATAGTATTTTCACTTTTTTGTTGTTGTTTGCTTACCTTTTGTTTTCGTTCTCACTTCCCCCCCCCCTTTTTGATCTGATTTTTCTTGTGCAGCATGATAATTGTAAAATTGGGAAAAGAAGAAATGCACATGTGTAACATATTTTGGATTACTTGGTGGCGAGGGGAAGAGTAAGGGGAAGGGAGGAAGGAAAAAAATTTGGAACGCAAGATTTAGTAAGGCTGAAGGTTGAAAACTATCAATGCATATGTTTTGAAAATAAAAAGTTTTTTTTTTTTTAAAGGTGGCTACAAGGTCAAGACTGATTTCTTGAAGTAAAGGAAATATTTGTCCAGGGCTTTTCTCTAAGAGATAGGGATCTATTTCTGCCACAATTCTGACAGCTCCATTGACTTGGTCTAATATTCATATACATATCCATATATACACATATATGTTTATATAAAAGATGTACATATTTTGAAATTATTTCAATTTCAAATTTCTATTTCAAAATTAGAAACTAAAAGTTCTTACTTTTAGTAAGGAATCTTTTTTTTCTGGTATTAATTTTATTTTATTTTATTATTTTTATTTAATAGCCTTTTATTTACAGGTTATATGTATGGGTAACTTTACAGCATTAACAATTGCCAAACCTCTTGTTCCAATTTTTCACCTCTTACCCCCCACCCCCTCCCCCAGATGGCAGGATGACCAGTAGATGCTAAATATATTAAAATATAAATTAGATACACAATAAGTATACATGACTAAACCGTTATTTTGCTGTACAAAAAGAATAAGACTCTGAAATATTGTACAATTAGCTTGTGAAGGAAATCAAAAATGCAGGTGGGCATAAATATAGGGATTGGGAATTCAATGTAATGGTTTTTAGTCATCTCCCCAGAGTTCTTTCTCTGGGCGTAGCTGGTTCAGTTCATTACTGCTCCATTGGAAATGATTTGGTTGATCTCATTGCTGAGGATGGCCAGGTCCATCAGAACTGGTCATCATATAGTATTGTTGTTGAAGTATATAATGATCTCCTGGTCCTGCTCATTTCACTCACCATCAGTTCGTGTAAGTCTCTCCAGGCCTTTCTGAAATCATCCTATTGGTCATTTCTTACAGAACAATAATATAAGGAATCTTTTAAACTCTTGATGTGGCTATAGAATTTAAGATGGCCATAACTATTTACAATTTCTTTTGAGTCTTTGTGGCAATTACAGCTTTTTTTGAATGACATTCTTGTTTCCATCCTGTTCAAAGTATCATAATGATTTCTAAAAAGAAATCATATCAGAGATTTTGATAGTAGAATTATAAGATTATAGTTTTAAGAGTGAAATCAAGGGTGATATGTTATCCTATTTGCTCAGAATCTCTTGAGAATAAATGGTAGTATGTTTATTCAGTCAAATGTTAGTTGAAGTGAGCTATTGAACAGTAGCCCAAAAAAAAAAAAAATCCATTTACCCTTAGGCTTACATAATGTTTCAAATTGAGTTAAAGTTAAACTTGTGATGATTCAAATAACTACAAGGTTCAAAGCAAAGCTAGACACAAGGGCATTTGAAAGGATCACCATTGACGTAATTCTTGGGGAATTATATTAAGTAAATATAATTCGAAAAAGTTGTATTTTCAGTTGCTGTTGATATGAAAAAAGAACTACTTTGGGTACCACTTTTTTTTTTTTTTAATCAAAGAAGTCACTTGAAACACAATACACATATACTCACTACCTGCACTAGAAACTGAGTGAGATGGAAGAAAGGAAATGCGTGAGAGAAGGCAAGGAGTGAGCGGGGAGAGAAAGAGAAGTAAAATAAGAGAAATAGAGAAAGGGGGAATGAAAGAAAGTATGGGAGGGGAGAAAAGGAATGAGTGAGAGAAAAGAAAAAAGGAGGAGGAAAAAGGACAAAAGAACCAAGAGAGGGAAGAGAAAAAGGGAAAGAGAGAATGCAGAAAAGAAGTAAGAAAGGAAGGAAAGGGATAGAAAGGAAGAGGAAAGAAAAGAAAGATGGAAAAAGGGAAAAGAAATAGAGAAGAGAGAAAATGAAATGTCTTTCTTTTAGAAAGATCGCGTTTAAGCCATATTTCCAAATTTCCTTAACTTCTTGCTTCCTGGTATTGCATAACCTTAATTCTGTTGCTTCTGGCACTTTGGAATGATTTCAGGAAAAATCCAAACTACTATATACTTGGCAATTCAGTGAAATACTTTATTTGTTAAAGTTCATTGACAGCACAGAGAAAATATTAAGCATCAGAGAAATATTTTTTAAGGTGTCTACTTTCAGAGAAATATTTTTAAGGTGTCTACTTTCTGAATTATTTGCCACATGAAATAAAGCTGTCTTCTACCTAAAGGATCTCATGAAAAGTTTTTTGAATTTAGTAATTAAGAAAATTGGTGAATACCCAATGACAGTTTGTACTTATGTTTTTATTTTTAAAACTTCGAAGCCTTCCTTCTTTACCTCTCTTCCCCCCAAAAAGTTTCATCTAGTCCCTAAACATCTCTATTATAAAAACAAGGCAACTTTCCTATTTACATCTGAGGAACATGGCATAAACTATCCTTTGGTAATGGGAAACTGGGGTCAACTTTTGGCTCTGCCACTAAATTGGCTCTGTGGTCTTGGGCAATCTCTTCCTTTCTCAGCCCTGTAAATAGAGGATTGGACTCTAATGCTCCTTGTAGCTCTAAAATCTATGATTTATTGTTTCCTTGCTATGTACTTTTTAAGTTTTAATAAGAAGCTCTCAGTATTCTCTGTCAGAGTAAAATGAAGGTTGCCTAAAGGCAGAGAGGATTTGATTAAACATCAGTAATATTAGAAGAGGAGAAAAGATGGTCATCTGAGACCCAACCATAGTGAAAGGGTCTTCTCCCAGACACCATTCATCATCTCTCCAAAAACTCTGGCATTTGGCTGAAAGTTCCAAAATGAGATTTAGGCAGTTTCCAGTTCCCAGTTTTTGGAATATGAGGTGATCTTGCTTTGTAGGTAGCTAATTTTAGATTTGGAAGAAGCCTCAAAATTTAGGTTCTTAATCTGGAGCTCATATACTTTTAAAAAAGCATTTAGAAAGTTTTAATATAATTATTTTCCTTGTTAACCTTTGAAATTTGTTTTATGCATTTAAAATTTTTTTTTTCCCCTGAGAAGGGATTCATAGGTTTCATCAGAATGACAAAATGGTTTATCATACACACACTTGTGTTAGAGGTTATTTGGTCTAACCATCTCATTTCAGAGATGAGGAACTTGGGGTTTGTCCAACCAACAGTGATTTGCCCCAAGTAATGCAAATACCATAGGAAGGAAGGTCAGGATTTAAAGTTAGGTCTTTGAATCCAAACTCTATGCTTTTTCCATTGTACCAGGTGATTTCCCTTTTTTTGGCTCAAAGAAGTCTCCTTCACCCCAGAAAGCATCACTTTTAAAACTAGAAATACTGGATCATTCAGTGGGAAAGAAGGTCATGCAGTTAAGAAAAGCAAATCAGTTTGCACCGAGAGCAGTAGAATAACAAGAACTAGAATTAGTGGGTACAAAGAAATTTTGTACAGATCTTTTAAAAAAAATGTATCTCTGAAACAAAAGTATCATTCAAAACAAGAAAATGAAAACATCTTTATTTTTAGAGCAACACAGACTAGAAATGTGGCCCAGGCACATTCATAGAATAATGAAATCTGAGATCTAGAAGGGGTTTTAAAGATCACCAGAATCCAACCACTTTATTTTTTTAAATTAAATTTTATTTTTTTATGTAACAAAAAATTATTTTTCTCCATCCTACTTTCTCCCAAACTAAAACAAACAAAAAATCTTTTGTAGCACATATGCAATCAAGCAAAACAAATTCCTAAATTAAATATGTCCAAAAATATATATCTTTTTCTTCATTCTGAGTCCATCATTACTGTGTTAGGAGGTGATTAACATTTGTCAAATTCTAGTTGAATATTGGATTGATCAGAGTTCTTAAACTGTTCAAAGTTCTTTGTCTTTACATTGTTGTTGATATTATATAAAGTCCCTTTATTTTATAAGCAGGGAAACTGAGACCTACTAAAAATGGTAGATCCTTCTTTTTAAAGGCTCTTGATAGCTGAAAGTACTAAGGTTTCTTAGTCATATCTCAAATATATGCTGCTGGGATTTTGTTTTCACTTAATTCCTAATACTAGACTGGTTTTTCTACAGCTTCTCAATATGCTTCAGGGGGACTTTTTTCTGCTCCCAATGTGGTAAGTGCTAAAGATATTTAACATTGTATTAACATGAGTGTAGAATATAGGCTGATGAATTTGGAGTCGGAAACATTTGGGTTCAAATATCACGGCTTATACCTAACTAGTTGTATGACCCAGACTTTGGAGAGGGAGTGTTTTTCTACCATCTTATTAAATAAACTTTGGTAAAAGTTTAAAAAATTTAAAAAGAACTCTAAGCCCCAAATCATAAAACAAAACTAGTTGTGACTCCAGACAAGTCTTTGTATGTCTGAAACAATTCCCTAGTGTTTATTTCCTAAATCACTGCAATCTGCATTGATGGAGTCCAGTGGTCCAATGACAGGAATTCCTCACCTTGACAAAATGATAGATCTTTCCATATTCTTATATTGTTATTCACTTTGACCAAAGCAGAACATGATTGAGAAGTTTAATTTCTTGTCTTCTTTCCCACATCACATGTTACATAATACATTTCAGAGTTATTTTGGTAGTGATTTATGATTCTCAGTCTTAAATAGCAGTTCTATTATCCAGACAAGTACCATATAATATGCTTGGGGCAAATAGCATAAAAGGAACTCTCACATTAGCCTTAAAAAGGTTTTGTAGATATCTTTTTTAATATCACATACATTTCTCAATATATCCCAGTCTCTTGACATTCCCAGGTTAACTCTTATAACAAAGAAAGAATAAAAAATTCAGCAAAGCTAACATTTTCAAAATTATCTGACATTATATGCTGTGTTCTATACCCATTAACCCTACTTCTGCTGAGAGCTTGTGGGGGAAGATGCCTTCTTATATGTCTTCTCTAGGACCTAGCTTGTTCATTATAATTTCAGAGCATTTGTTTTCATTATTTTGTTATTATTCTTTTTATTTCCATATTGTATTCATTGTGTATGCCCTTTTTCTGGTTCTGCTTACTTTATTTCTCATCACTATATTTGTCTCTGCACACTCCTCAGTATTCATTGTATTCATCATTTCATATGACATAATAATATTCCATTCATTAATATACCACAATTTGTTTAGCAAATGATGGTTACTTATTTTGTTTCCAGTTTTTTATTGTCACAAAAAGTGATGCTGTAAATATTCGGTTGTTTATGGGGTCTTTCTTTTTTTATCATTGACTCTCCTGGGGGAGGTACAAACTTAGTAACAGGATTTTTAGATGGACACTCAAATTTGCTTTTTAAAATAAAATTTCAAAAGTATTTTATTTTTCCAATTACATGTAAAGATACTTTTCTGTAATGGGCTGAAGCTCGAGTTGATGCACTGAGGTCCCAAACGCGTGAGGCTAAATAGTAATTGGACCATACTCTATTAATATATATGCTTGGAGAAAGATTAGCCCCCGCCCACTCTTTATGTAAGTCCTAATGTTGTATAGGAAATGACGATTTTGGTGGGTGGAGGCAGAGGGGCAGGAAGAGAGGCGCGGAGAGACTGCTGGCTGCCTTCTTGTCGCAGCTGCACACATTGCTATTGTGATCCCCCTTTACCTTCGATCCCCCTTCAGCTCCACAGAGAATAAAGATTGAAGGTTTTCCCTTAACCTGAATTCCTGACTCCGGCTGATTTTAAATTATGCGCTCATCACAATTTTCAACATTCATTTTTGTAAGATTTTGAGTTCCAATATATTTTTTTCTCTCTTCTTCCCTTACCTCCCTCTCCCCAAGACAGCAAGCAATCTGGTCTAGGTTATTCACATTAATGATCAAATTTATTTTTTAGGATAAATTCTGTTTAGAAGACGATAGAAACAGATCTTAGGAAAGACCTCAAATACAAAGACACAGAGTAGTGAAGAATCAGGACACTGCCCAGTAGAAGAGACTCAGAGATAAAAGGAAAAGTGGCTGATCTAGGAGAAATTAGGGAAGGACAAGGCTGAGGTATAGCTGGGGAAGTGGGGAAAGGAGGAGGCAGAAAGTAGTATGTCATTTAATAGTATGGAAGCAGATGGATCACAGACGGATCCTCTCCCTTCTCTCTTTTAGAAATATAAAGAAAGCATTTATCCTTTGGACTAACTGAAAAGAGAAACCTATTTGCATTTTAAAAAATAAAAATTCTTTAATAAAAATTACATCCTGTAGGATCTGTGAGTGTATTGATTTTTGTTGTTTTGGTCATTCCAAAACGACTGGGATTAGAGAAATTCTCAAAGCTGTGGGGACACCTTGACTATCTTTGCACTTCTTTGCTAAGATTTGAATAATCTAAATTTTAAAAAATTGTTTCTAGAAGACATATTCCTAAAATACAAAGGAAATAATTTTCTTCCTCATTAGCTTTCTATTTTAAATATTTATTCTCTTTAACTAGGTGCTAACCATAGTTGCTTCTGTCTGCCGAAAAAATGAGGCTCTGACAAAAATCTCTAAATTTTGGCAACCAACACTAAATCCCAAATTCTCTTGCCCTAGTGATATAACTGTTAGCTCTTTTCCTCTTCATCATACAAAGCTACTGTTGGCACATGTTATAGACAATGTAAACTCTCTTGTTACAAAATCTATTTCTCATTCTATCAAGATGACCTAATTGAATACATATTTACTGTTCTACTAGAGAACTGATAACTACTGGACGTTTCAGTTCCAGTATCTCATGGGATCTAGGAACTGTATTTCTCTATAACATGGTTTGTTTGTTTGTTTTCTCCTTTAGCTGTAACATTTGTTTGGCTACTCTCTCATTGCTTGGAGACAGACATGCTCTGCTTAAGCAATACTGAAGAAAAAAATAATAAATTATACTCTGTGATTAGGCACCAATCTGTCAGAAACTATTTAATATAACTTAAGATTAATCTAATTCTAAGTAATTTTTGATTTAAAAAGAAAGAAGAAACCAAACGGTCTCTGTTCCAAACCAATTTTAAGTAACATTTATAGAAATCCAAAAATGAAAATCAACATATATAATAATGTACTTCTGAGTTAACTTTTCTCTTAGTTTATCCTCCTTGGGAATCAATAGGATTTCTCCCAAAGATCTCTATCTGAGAATCCAAACTGAATTGGAAGAGGCTAGAATATGTCCTGTTGGATAGAAAAGGGTACTTTGCTTAGAGTCTAATTCCTTCATAAGATACTGAGAAAGAAACTGAGGAGATTGCCCTTAGAGGGTGAATATTTTGATCTGGTAAGAGGATAGAGAAAGATAAAGTCATTTCTAGTTCAATTTGGATTTTCAGATGTAGCTCTGTGGGGAAACACATACTGATTCCCAAAGAGAGAAATTCAAGAAGAAGAGAATATGGTTATTTGACCATTGGGAATGTTAACCCAGAAATGTATTGTTATCTGGTTAACATCCTTAATTTATTCAACTAATGAAAGGTCCTTTTTCTTTTCACCCTAACCTATCCTACTTTCAAACTAGAAAGTAATGAAAGAGCAGTTATTTTTTTTCCTTCCAGGAGCTAATACTGGCCCAGGAGGAGGTAAGGGTGGGACACTAGAGGAGGGGGATAATTTATTCTTTATTAAATATGTTCTCTAGTTGTGTTGTGCTTGTTCTTCCTTCATAGATTGTGAGCCTCTCAAGATCAGAGACTTTTGCCTTTCTTTGTGTCTTTGGCTTAATACAGTGCCTGGCACACAGCAGGTACTTATTATCTGCCTGCCTGAGGTACTCTTAGGAGATATCACCAGCTCTCTAAGACTGAACCAGAGAGATGATAGTTTCATAGTTCTTCATACCCAAAGCAAGATAATCCCAGGATGCCTCTTCATATTCTATGGAACCACTTTCTACTGGTAGTGCTTAAATAAATCTCTATTGGTGACTGAAATACGGTAAATTGTTTCACATGTCTTCCTCTCTCCCAGTGCCTTATTGGGGTGCCTCCCACTTGTTCAGTTATCTCCTAGTGAATCTTTTGGTTAAGAGATACTCATTTCCTCTCTCTATTATCCCCCTATTTGTTTCCTATTGCCTTCTCCCTCCATGCTTCAGAAAGCACTGGAAAATAGAGGGAAGAATTGGGGTGAAGATCTGGGATAAGCTATGACACATGAGAGTGCACATGTATATATATGTAGAGAAGGAATTGAAGAAGCAACCCGTAATTACATTTTTAAAGAATGATATACATATAAATTGTAATCATTCTTGACAGCTCTTAATCAGATTCTGAAATCATGGAATTCAACACCAGAAAGATTTAGAGATCAGTAGATTATAGATTTTAGAACTAGAATGTACATTAAAGGTCATCTAGTCCAGTTTTTCCTCTACCTACTCAGTCAAGAACCTTGCCTCATATCACTGAAGAAAAAAAAGAAGTAATTCCCTTCCAAAAAAAAAAAAAAAAAAAAAAAGAGCTCCTCTTTTTCACCTCTTCCTCACCTGACATCACCCAGAAACCTTCCAGCATTATTTGTTCTTTCACAAAGGTGAAGGACAAAGGTCTTTCATGAAGATGTTGTGGTCTTCTTCATTACCAAGATAAAACCTTCTAAATCCATGAGCTATCCTATTCTATATATGTCTTTTCCATCAGATTGTCCCTTCTAATATCCTTACTCTCACACTAATTTTCAACTGCTTCCCTACTGCTTATAATTACTCCTACATCTCTTTCATCCTCAAAAATTCCTTGCTTGGTTTGTCCATTTTTCCCTTAGCTATCATCTATATCTCTCCTTTCTTTCATGGTTAACCTCCTTGAGTAGGCCAGCTACAATCAGTGTCTCTACTTACTTTGCCTTTCTCTTACCCTCTTTTTAATTCTCTGTAGTTTAGCTTCTGACCACCATTCAATCAAAACTCTTCTCTTTAAAATGACTGAATCTAAAGGTCTTTTCTCAACAGTCAATTTTTCATCCTTCTTGACCTCTCTGCAGCTTTTGACATTGTTGATTACCTTCTTCCCCTTGCTAATTTTTTCTTTCTAGGTTTTTGTGACTGTTTCTCCTGGTTTTCTTCCTATTTGTCTGACAATTCCTTCTTATTCTCCTTTGCTGGATCTTTTCCCAGGTCATACCTGGAAGGTCTTCCAAAGCTATGTCCTGGACCTTCTCTTTTCCTTCTATATTATTTTACTTGGTAATCTCATTACCATCCTGGATTCAATTATGTGTGACCCTAGGAAAATCACTTAATCCTATTTTCTCCAGTTTCCTCATCTGTAAAACGAGCTGGAGAAGGGAAAGATAAACCATTCCAGTATCTTTGTCAAGAAAACCCCAAAGGGAATCATGGAATCAGACAAGACTGAGCAACAACTCAACAATAACCTCTCTGCTGACCTACAGTCTTATATCTCCAACTGTCTATTAAACATTTCAAACCAAATGTTCTTAAACTTAATGTGCTCAAAATTGAATTTATCTTTCCCTACAAGTCTTCCTTTCTTCCTAAGCTTCCTATTATTGTTGAGTATACCACCATCTTTCCAGTCACAACAGTAGTATCATCCTGACTTCTTATTCTCTGACCTTGGTGAAAGTTTTCATCACTCAGACTATAGACTTTATGTTAGCCTCCCTGTCTCAAGTCTCTAGTTACTCCCCAGTTCATCCTCTACTCAGATATAATAAAAATATTAAAAAAATACAGATCAGACTAAGTCATTTTCCTATTCAATCAACCTCAATAGCTCCCTATTACCTCCAGGATAAAATAGAAAATTACTTATTTGGCTCTTAAAGCTCTTTATATCCAAATCCCTCTAATCTTTCTAGTTTTGTTATTATTTACTCCCTTCCACATATTCTCTGATCTGGGTTCCTTACTATTCTTTAAACAAGATACTCCATCTCTTAACTATATGCATTCTTACTGGCTTTCTCCAGGCTTAGAACTCTCTCCTCTTCATTTTTGTCATCTGCTTCTCTTCAAGCCCCAGATAAAATCTCACCCTCCACAAGAAGCCTGTCTCAGTTCTCCTTATTGCAGTGCCTTCCTTCTCCAGTTTATCCTGAATATATCTTAATCAAACATTGTTGTCATGTTGTCTCCCCATTAGACTCCATAAGAGCAAGGACTTTTTTGTTTGTTTATTTGTTTATCTTTCTTTGTATCCCCATTACTTGGTATGGTGCCTGGCACATAGTAAGTACTTAATTAAAACTTGCTGTTTACTTACTAATTTTTTTATTTTGCTGATGAATAAAAAGATTAGAGACCTTATATGATTTGTCCAATCATATTTGAACTCAAATATGAGTTTGAATTTGAACTCAAACCTTTTAATCTAAATTTAGGAACTTTCAAGCACCCTGTTTCCCAATTATTTAATCCATCCTTCAATTAATGGAATAAAATTCTGAGGACTGGCTATATGGTGATGTATGACTAAGGCCATAGATGTGAATAGATAAGACTCTGGCAATAAATTTGCCCTAAGGCTCCCTGCCTAGCTAAGCCAGCCTTAATTTTACTAGGTCATATAAATCCTGCCTATTAAAACTCCTTTACTCTCTCAGCTGACTAGGTTTATAGTATAATGAATTTCGATGCATGAACAAAGTTTAGAATCTGAGTTTTTTTTTTTCTTTTTAACTGTGAGTTTGAAGGAGACCAGCCATTGGTAACATTAGAATCTCTTCTCACTGTTAAACCCAGAAAATAAATGACCAAAGACCTACGGAGGTTATGCAACAAGATGATGCAGTGGATAGAGCACCAGCCCTGAAGTTAGGAAGACCTGACTGACTTCAAATTTGACTTCAGATACTTAACACTTCCTGGGTGTGTGACTCTGGGCAAGTCACTTAACCCCAATTGCCTTAGCAAAAAAAAAAAAGTGAATGTTGAAAACTATCTTTACATATAATTGGAAAAAATAAAATATATTAAGTCAGGGAAAAGCAATCATTAAACTCTGAAAAAATAAAGTAAAATAGCTAATAGTGATTATTAGCAAAAAAAAAAAAATTCTTTATTCCATCAGAGGGGAGACACTTATGCTTAGTAAGTAAGTAGTAAGTAGTAAGTAGTAGTAGTAGTAAGTACTTAGGGATATCAATAGTAAAAATCTGTTAAAGGGATCAAGGAGGTGAGTCCTTGAAAAGTTTCATGAGTTTCCTAATCAACCTGATGAGATTATGAGGCATGACCATTTTTTGGGAGGCATCCTAAGGACTTCTTCCCATGAAATTGGGCTTATGCCTTGCTGAAGCTATTTCCAAGATGATTGATTGACTGGAAATCAAGGTGACAGACTCTTGTTAGAAGAGTTGTCACACAAATATAGAATTTTTTTTCCATCAAGGAAAGCACATTTCTCACCAATATCAGATTGCTTGATGTCTTGAGGAGGGAGGAAATCGGGAGGGAGGGGGGGGAGGAGAAGAAAACTTTGGAACATTTACAAAAATGAATGTTAAAAATTATCTTTACATTTATTTGGAAAAATAAAATACAAAAAAAAAAAAAAAAAGAATCATCACACTCTGGTTTATGAGTGAGTTGTTAAACTAGTTCTTTTCCTTTTGTAGCATTGGTTTTTTGCCAAGTATTTTGCAAGTTGCATCTTGTTTGGAATTCCCCTGTTCAGAAGATAGTAGGGAGCAGCAAAGCAATTGTAGAGGAAGAGGGGTGGCTTGAGAAGGTTGTTTCTGGTTAATGTTTGTAATCCCCAGTTCCTGTGTGGAAGATGGGGGCTTTTGAGAAAAAATGTGAAACTAGAACATAGTCTTCTATCCTGAAAAAAGGGGTTTCCTGAGTAAGAGGAAATTTCTTTTGTTTCACCAGCCTCACCACTCCACATATATATCCTTCTTTCAAAATATATTTTGAAAACTAATTTGACACTAGGTATGTTTGTCTAAATTCGCTACTGAGTAGGCTGACACTGGTAGATCACTTGAGTTTAGGAGTTTTGCAGAATGCTAAGTTGATCTTGTGAATATCCAAAGTTTAATACCAATATGGTAAGTCCTCTCATGACAGGTGGTTACCAAGCTGCCTAGGGGAACTAATTAGACCAGACTGGAAATGTAAGTTTAAAATTTCTGTGTCAATCAGCAGTGGGTGACCATTGTATTTTCAGCCTAGGTGAAAAAGGAAGGAAGGAAGGAAAGAAGGAAGGAAGGAAGGAAGGAAGGAAGGAAGGAAGGAAGGAAGGAAGGAAGGAAGGAAGGAAGAAGAAAAGGAATCGGGCCTGAGGACAAAGGGAATGGGAAGCTGGAACTAATCATTAATGATCGTTGGTCTGGACTCCATTTTTGTTCAATTTCAAGACTGTAATAAGTTCTTCTTGGACTTCAGGAAGCTAAACATTCACAATGTGTTTTTCTTTTCAAGTCTTAGGTAAATCATTGATAATTTCATGGAATGGAATGGAACCATTCTGCGCATTCTTAGACTCAATCCCCACTGTAGCTCAAGCCATACTGTCATGGTCAACTGACAATCAATCATGATCAAGGGCAACTTTGGCTCAAATGGCCCATTTTCAAGGGGAACTCAAGGTCAATTAGCTTTTTGATGAAGTTAACTATGAGCCAAAAACTGTCCCATTATATAAATATATTAATGTACTTTTGGATATTCATGATTTTGCCATCCCTACCAGTACAAACAAATAATCATTTGGTTAAGGTATGACCATAAAAGTTATCTAGTAATCAGACTCATTCATTTGGTTAAAATAACTAGGTATGTCCATAAAAGTTACCTAATAATCAGACTCATACATTCAAGTTGTTTATATTCTTATACATTTGCTGTAAAGACTTTTATTGCATATTCAAGATGGACTCACTCATGTGAAATGTATTCCATGACAATGAGTCACTAGGATCCTCTCAATAAATGAAAAAACAACTCCTTGACTCATAGTAACAATAAAGTGCCTATGTGATCACGTTCTATTTATTTCCCTGTTAGCACCAGGGACAGGGGTCATGATATTACACATAGAGCTGGAAGGGACCTAAGAGGCCATATAATCCAACCCCCCAATGGAGCAGAAACTTTTAAAAAAAGTTTTATCAATACTCTCCTTCTCACCTATAGCATCATATACCAATGACCTTCTGCATAGATTTTCCCCCTATAACTAGGAGTTGTAGTTAAACAAATTAAATATTAAATTAAAATTTTAAAAACAATTTAAAATTTACATATTGGCAATATCTATATAATAATTAGTTCTAATGCAACAAAGTGCTTTAAGGTTTTAGCATATATTATTTCATTGGGTCTCTACAACAATCTTGGTAAATAGGTGCTACCACAATTCTCATTTTTCAAATGAGGAAACTGAGGAAAATTGGCTAAGTGGCTTGACAGGGATAAAATAGCTATTTGAATTGTGGGGAAACATTTGAACTCAACTCTTTTGATTCCAAGTCCAGCAATATATCATTTAACTGCTTTTGTAAACCTCACTCTGTGTCTTCTCTTTAACAAGAGATGGAAGGTATGTTTCACTATTAATCCCCTAAAGCAGTACTTCTAAATTTGGCTCTTTAGGGCAGTTATAACCTAACCACTATGCAATACCCATAGCAGCAGCTGCTCAGGTATTATTGGGGTAATTTTCCTCCTTACTTCCCAACATGCCTTACCTTTTGTCTATGTCACCTTGTGGCAGCAGGAGGTACATTTCAAAAAGTAGGTTTGGCACTCTGATACAGTGATCACTAAGAGCATCCTCTCCATTTTCTCTTTGGATGGGACAGAATGAAACTCACAGAATGAGAAGACATGGATGATGGTCATATGTATGTATTACACTAGCCTTTTTATCAAATCCACTCCTCTTTCAAATTTCCCTATTTCTGTCAAGCAGATCATCATTCTCACATTTCATAACTTTGGTGTCATCTTTGACATCTTATTATCAACCCAAGGATCCAATCAATTTCTAGATGATTGTTTTTACCTTTATATTTCTAGCTTCTGTCTCCTCTCTCTACTCACTCAACTAGTACCCTGGTTCAGGCCTTTATCACCTTTTGTATGGACTATTGCAATAACTTCCTAAATGATCTCCATGCCTCAAGATCATCCCACAGCTGTTAATGTAATTTCCCTAAAGATTATGACTGACCGTATTAATTCAACAAACCTGAGTTTATTATTATTGTTAAGTCATTTATCAGTCATGACTGATTTTGGTAACTCTATTTGGGATTTTCTTGGCAGAGATACTGGAGTGATTTGCCATTTTCTTCTCCAGCTCATTTTACAGATGAGAAAACTGAGGCAAACAGAATTAAGTACTTTGCCCAAAGAGTCACAACTAATAAGTGTCTGAAGCTGGATTCTGATTCCAAGCATACTGTACCACCTAGCCTATTATTGACTGAAAATCAAATATTATTTTTTCTTTATTTCATTCTTTTTAAAATTTCTATTTTATTGTATGCATGATTATTAGAACAGTAGTACAAGTATGCACTTTATAAATAAGTAAATATACACACTTTGGGGTACAAAATTTTTTTATTGATAGGGGCACACAATCAAAGAATTTTAGAGAACATTGCCTTAAAGTCAAAACTAATAACTTCATTAAAGAGAGTTCTGAAGTCTTGCAATGTTACCTTCTTTTCCATTAATTGTAATCATTATGTGAATTGTTTCCTTGGTTCTGTTTACTTGGTTTCTGCATAAGTTCATACAAGTATTCTCTAATTTTTCTGATCTTTTTACATTTGTTATTTCCTATGGTCCAATAATATTTCATTATGTTCATATTCCACAGCTTGTTTAGGCATTTTCCAGTTGATTGGCACCTTTTTTACTTTGTGCTTTTTTGCTACTACAAAAATATTGTTATAACTTTTTTTTTATTTATGGATCTTGTGAAGGAAATGAACAAAAACTTTTTTTTTTTTTTTTTTTTTTTTTACTGTGAGATTGGAGAAAACATTTCCCCAATTAGAGCTATAAAATTGTGTAAATAGAGACTAGGGCAAACAGAAGGCATAAGACTTTCTGTGTTAAAGGAGGCTTCTATTATCTTAGAGATGGCTTGTTCTATAAGTATATATGATAAGACTTCCCCTAGAGAAATTCATTATCTCACTGGAACAAATGTGGTTTTTGCAGCTGCTGAGACCCCAAAGTTATCGTCTCTCTCAAATCCCCAGACATCCTTTTCCTATTACTTATTCTCCCAAATTAAAAAAAAAAGGAGTGAACAGTCTCATGTGATAGGCATCTTTTGCTGACTATAAAGTCACTTCAAGGCTTTGTAAAACTCTATGTATATATGCAACAGCTGAAGTTAATTCAATTTTTTCTTTTCTGAACTTGCCTTCTGACTAATTGACTTCTAGTCAAAGGACCAAGGTGAAAAGAATTACTCTTCGAGAGGATTTTAGGACCTATGAGTTGAGGAATTCTTCAAGACTTTTTGTCTTTGACCTCTTTGGATATAGAAGCAGAAGTGATATCACCAGGTCAAAGTGTTCAGCTAGTTGAATGCATTTTCTTTTATTTTTTTCTTTTTCTTTTTCTTTTTTTATTTAATAGCCTTTTATTTACAGGTTAAATGTATGGGTAACTTTACAGCATTGACAATTGGCAAACCTCTTGTTCCAATTTTTCCCCTCCTTCTCCCCAGCCCCTCCCCGAGATGGCAGGATGACCAGTAGATGTTAAATATATTAAAATATAAATTAGATACACAATAAGTATACATGACCAAGCCGTTATTTTGCTGTACAAAAAGAATCGGACTTTGAAATATTGTACAATTAGCCTGTGAAGGAAATCCAAAATGCAGGTGAGCAAAAATGCAGGGATTTGGGAATTCAATGTAATGGTTTTTAGTCATCTCCCAGAGTTCTTTCGCTGGGCGTAGCTGGTTCAGTTCATTACTGCTCCATTGGAACTGATTTGGTTCATCTCATTGCTGAGGATGGCCAGGTCCATCAGAATTGGTCATCATATAGTATTGTTGTTGAAGTATATAATAATGATCTCCTGGCCCTGCTCGTTTCACTCAGCATCAGTTTGTGTAAGTCTCTCCAGGCCTTTCTGAAATCATCCTGTTGGTCATTTCTTACAGAACAATAATATTCCATAACATTCATATACCACAATTTATTCAGCCATTCTCCAACTGATGGGCATCCACTCAGTTTCCAGTTTCTAGCCACTACAAACAGGGCTGCCACAAACATTTTGGCACATACAGGTCCCTTTCCCTTCTGTATGATCTCTTTGGGATATAAGCCCAGCAGTAACACTGCTGGATCAAAGGGTATGCACAGTTTGATAACTTTTTGAGCACAGTTCCAAATTGCTCTCCAGAATGGTTGGATATATTGAATGCATTTTCTGACTGTTTCATGCTTTCTCCAAAAGTGAAGGACCAATTTACAGCTCTACTCATAATTTATTAGTGTGATTGTCTTTTTGCAATTCCTTCAGTCTTAATTGCAGAAACCATTTCTTTAGCAGCCTTAACTGCAAAAAACATCTTCCTAGATTTAACCAACTTCTTTCTGCTACTCTCAAGAAATAAATTTATTTCAGATCTGACATTTTCCTAGATTTAATTATACTCGACAAAGTCCACAAACAATCTGGTAGGATTTGCCCTTACTACCAATTCTTGTACATTTTGAATCCAATGCTGAATGTCAAGGACATGTAAGTTGCAAAATTTTGCATACAAAATATTTTTGGGGCTACCAATCTTCGAGTTTTGCTTAAAGTTGGATAGCAATAGCTACTTTGGGACCTGATGTAGTAAATTAATTTATAAACTATTTATAGTTTTTCTTCTGCTTAAAACAACTTCCTACAAATGACTCAGTTTTCAGCTGGAAGAGAAAACTGGAGATTAAAATTGGCCTTTTTGTACAATGAAGTTTAAACTGTTCTTTTGAATGGTACTTTCCTTACTAATTTCAGAGCTTGTATGCAGTAATTAAGGACAGCCTGCTAAATAAAACTTCTGCTTTCAAGATGCTCTACTTTCCATTACTGAAGTTTCCTTTTCAAACTCAAATGTTTAATTCCCTTAGGCTTTTTGCATTGCCACTAAATTCTATTTTTATATTTTATGTTTTCCTATCTAGGTTGGAAACCTTTCTTTAATCTGCTGTTTCTTTCCCACTCCTGAACAAAAGCAGCAAGTTGAAAACCATCCCAAAGAGCACATGACTGGAAACACATTTTATTCTGTGCTGATAGATACATAAATCTTTTTGATTTAAAGTAATTTTGGTCAGACCTTTATTCCCCTTGTGTTCTTTTGTGTGTGTGTGTGTGTGTGTGTGTAACTTTTTATTGACAGAATCCATGCCAGGGTAATTTTTTTTACAACATTATCCCTTGCAGTCACTTCTGTTCTGATTTTTCCCTCCACCTCCACCTTCCCTGATGGCAACAGTCCTATATTGTTGAATATTCCCTGTATATCCAGATACAATGTATTTTCGTCAAACATTTTCTTTTTCAAGAACTGGATTCAAAGGGAAAAATAACCGGGAAGAAAAACAAAAATGCAAACAGTTTACATTCATTTCTCAGTGTTTTTTTGGGGTAGCTTTCTGTCCATCATTGATCATTTGAAACTGAATTGGGTCTCTTTGTCAAAAAATCCACTTCCATCAGAATACATCCTTCCAGTGTCGTTGTTGTGTATATAATTTCTCTTGGTTCTGCTCATTTCACTTAGCATCTTCATGAATTCTCTCAAGCCTCTTGTTTCCCTGCTGGTCATTTCTTCAAACAAAATATTCCATAACATTCAATACCAATTTTCCCAACCATTCTAATTGATGGGAAATACCAGTTTTCCACTTCTAGCCCCAAACAAGGCTGCCACAAACTTTTGGCATACTGGTCCCTTTCCTTCTTTGTATCCTTGGGGTATAAGCCCGTAGAAACACTGCTGGATCAAAGGGTATCCAGTTTGATAACTTTTGGGGCATAATTCCAAATTTTAGAATGGTTGGATTGTTCAACTCCACCAACAATGTATCATTGTCCCAGTTTTTATCCTCAACAATCACATTATTTTTTTCCTGTCATCTTGCCAATGACGGTGTGAGTGGTATCTCAGGTTGTCTTAATTTCAGTTAATAATGATTTGGAACACTTTTTATAGTGGTAATAATTTCAATTTCATCATTGAAAATTTTTATATCCGACCATTTATCATTGGAGATGGCTTGATTTCTTATAAATTAGGTCAGATCTCCATATATTTTGGAATGGGGCCTTTATCGAACCCTGTGAAGATGTTTTACCAGTTTTTTTCCCTTCTAATTTTTTCATTAGTTTTGTTTTACAGAGCTTTTTAATTTGATGTAATCAAAATTTTCTATTTTGTGATTAATAATGGTCCTAGTTCATCTTTAGTCACAAACTTCTTCCTCTTCCACAAGTCGAATAAACCCTATTTTAATTTGTTTATAATCTCGTTCTTTATGTCAAATCGGACCCATTTTGATCTTATCTTGGTATTCGGTGTTAAGTGTGGGTCCATGCCTCTTTCTGCCATACTAATTTCCAGTTATCCACGTTTTGTCAAATAATGCATTTTCTTTCCCAAAGTTAGGATCTTTGGGTTTGTCAAACACTAAATTGCTATAGTTGACTATTCTGTCTTTGCCTAACCTGTTCCATGATCAATAATCTTTTCTTGGCCAATACCAAATGGTTTTGTGACTGCTCTTTTATTGTTTTAGATCAGGTACAGTTAGGACCTTCATTTGATTTTTTTTCATTAATTCTTTTGAGATTCTTGACCTTTTTATTATTCCATTAATTTTTTTTTTTTTTCTGATCATTAAAATTTTTCTTGTAAGTCTGATTGGTATAGCACTAAATAAATAGATTAGTTTAGGAATTGTATCTTTATTATATTTGTGACCTATCAGGGCATTAATATTTTCAATTTTTAATCTGACTTTATTTGTGTGGGAATTTTT
The DNA here is from genome assembly GCF_902635505.1 of Sarcophilus harrisii. Lineage (NCBI taxonomy): Eukaryota > Metazoa > Chordata > Mammalia > Dasyuromorphia > Dasyuridae > Sarcophilus > Sarcophilus harrisii. The sequence continues at coordinate 462,630,560 of NC_045427.1, read as the reverse complement.
TTGTAATTTTCTCATATAATTCCACTTTCCTTTGGTAGATGATTCCCAAATATTTTATGCATCGACAGTTATTCTGAATGGAATTTCTCTTTATCTCTTGCTGTTGGATTTTTGTTGGTGATGTATAAAAAATGCGGAGGGTTTAGAGGGTTTATTTTATAACCTCAACTTTCTAAAGTTATGGATTATTTAAACTTTTTAGTGAATCTTAGGGTTCTCTAAGTATACCATCATTCATCCAAAGGTATGTTTGGTTTCCTCACTGCCTATTCTATTCCTTTAATTTCTTTCCCACTCTTATTTGGGCTAGTGTTTCAAACAATATTGAATAATAATGGGACAGTGGGCAACCTTGCTTACTTTAGATCTTACTGGGAAGATTCCAGTTTTTCCCCTTCATATGATGCTTACGTATTTTAAATATATTCTCCCTGACTATTTTAAGAAAAATCCATTTTTCCCTATACTCTCAAGTGTTTTTTAGGAATGGATGTTGGATTTTATCAAATGCTTTTCTGCATCTATTAGAGATCATATGGTTTTGTTAGTTTGTTAGTATAGTCAATTTTAATAGTTTTTAATATTAACCAGCCCTCATTCCTATATAAATCCTACTTGGTCATAGTGTTTATCCCTAGAATGATTTTCTTTCTTTTTAATATTTTATTTAAGATTTTAGCAGGTGATATTCATTAGAGATTGGTCTATAATTTTTCTTTCTCTTTTTCAGCCACCTGGTTTAGGTATCAGTACCATGTCTGGTCGTAAAAAGGGTTTGGTGGACTCCTTCAATCATATTTTTTCAAATGTTTATATACATTGGGGTTAATTGTTCTTTAAATTTTGGTGAATTCCATATAAATCCATTGGTCCTGGGATTTTTTTTTTTGGGATTGGTTTAGCTTGTTCTATTTCTTTTTCTAAGATGGGACTGTTTAGGATATTTACTTCTTCCTCTGTTAATCTGGGCAAGCTATATTTTTGAAGGTATTTTTCAATTTCATTTAAGTTGTTGAATTTATTGCCATAAAGTTGGGTCCCCTTGTGTTCTTAATGGAATTTGCCTGAACTCCTGATGGATAACACTACATGCCAGATTTTTAGGTCTGTTAAAAGCACCAAACAAGAAAATACTTTCTTTGGTTACCTGAGATTTTCATCTGTTCACGTTTTCTGATTTTCTTTTTTCCTTTGAAAACAAAATATCTTTAAGAACTCTAAGTTCATTGTGATGAGTAAAAATTTATTTACATTCTTAAGAATGGATTAAGAATCAGTAGATACACCTTTGAAATTCTAAAGGCAACATTTTATTTCCAATCCAGAAGCACAAGTCCCTCCCAATCCATTAATCGGATGTTTCAGAAGTTACACAACATGAATCTCCAACCCTCATTACATAGCTAGTCCTTACCCCCAAGGAATTTACATTCTGGAAGGAGAAGATAACAGAGGAGAGCAAAGGGCAAAGAATAAAAGATTCTTTTCAAATCTCAGGCTACCATCCCTGATTACAAAAGTTGGTCCTTGCTTCAAAAAGTTTACTTCTTTTGGGGGTAAGATAAACCTCCACTCTTGATTATTCTTAGATGTGCTTGTGGGTTTTAGTTTTCTAATTTAAGTTTCATTTTTCTAATTTAATTTTCTGTGGAAAACCAAGTAAATATCCATTCATTCCCCACATTTCTGTCTTATTCTTTAGATAAAGGATTTTTTTCCCTAAAATTCATTCTGCAAATATTATTGAACAAATATTATTCAATACCCAAAAAGCAAAAGGTACTAGGAATTAAATTATTTTTAAGTGGTAGAATTCTTACCCTCAAAGACCTCTAATTGAGGTTACAGGATGAATAAAAATAGGATTGTGAAATCAGACAATCCTTATATTAAGTACCCAACTAGAATTTGAAGAGATCTTAAAGATCAGTTAATTCAACCTCATTTTACAGATAAGGAAATTGAGGTTTGTAGAGATTGACTAGCCCTAAGTCATATAGGTAGTAATGGCGAACTGTCTGGTCTCTCACTGCTACCCTATAGCAGATGGCTTAACTTCTTTAAGATGGGTTCAATTCAATGGCAAAGTTATTCTTGTCCCTGACAACAGATTGCATCTAACTCCCGCTAGCTGTCCTATAAATGTGTGTTTAGGGTCATAAAGGTATCTGTGGAAATCCATGAGTGAAGCCCAAGGAATCTGACTCACTTTGGAAAACACATCAGAAGTGTGATCACTGACATTTGCTGGAAAGTATCAGTTGCATAAATAAGGAACAATGGTATATGTTGAGGCAGCAAAATGACACAGTGATGGATAGAGATGATGGACCTGGAGTCAGGAAGGCCTGTGTTCAAATTTGGCCTGAGACACGTACTAGCTATGTAGTCCTGGGCAAGTCACTTCACTTCTGTCTATCTCACTTTTCTGAACTGTAAAATGGGGATAATAATAGCATCTATTTCCCAGAGCTCTTATGAGGATCAAATAAGATATTTATTTTTAAAAAAGTGCTTAGCACAGTGCCTGGCATATCGTAGGCACAATATAAATTTTATTCCCTTCCTCCATACTTATATATATAACTACGTAAATATATATAAACGTATATTTATATTGATATGCATGTGTTATGTATGCATATATGTGTGTCTACACACATATAGGTTAAAATGTTGAGAAACTGGGATACATACACACACACATACATACACAGATTAAAATATTGGGGAACCACTATTTAACTGGGGTGTTTCTCCCACTCTTTGTTTTGTATCCAGGAATTTGGACTGGGTTTAGTCTTATTGGAGTCTGTCTTTTGAGAGGAGTTAGAACCCCTTGTCTCAGACTGTTTGGCTTAATAAATGTCCCACACCACTGCTCAAAGTTATAACTTAGGTTATGGCTCATATCTAGGGCTTTTCCAACTATAAAATAATCAATGTACAGTATGAATCAGGTGTAAAATAGGTAATTAATTTATAAACATAAAAGATTCACAGAGCATTTTAGAATAACTTAAAACAGGATTTGGTAACAGCTTATAATCATTATTACTACCTTTTGGGAGTTTAATATATGAACAGTATCAGACCATGAAACAATTTGCAGAACTGCTAATTTGGCATTTTACATGTCACTTCAGTCCTTTATTGTCCAAATACTATGACTCTATATTAGAGTAATTCCTGGGGACCTCTCTACCACCATTCATCTCTGATGCAATAGGAACAACAGCATTTCAACCTCTCAAATTTACAAGATGCCCCTCCCCCCATGTCAAGAGAGATACTCATTCACCTAAAATTAGGAAAGAATAAAAGAGACAGTCCAAATCGATAGTCATTGGCTTTTAAAGCAAAACATGTCTTTTAGATGCATTTATGTTGATGGCCAGATTGGGATCAGGGATTAGGTCAAGCCACTCCTTCTACTCCCATAAATTTCTTCTCCACTCAAAAAATCACTACCCTAGTTCAGCCCCATCTGAGTTAGAGTGGTGGTTGCCGAAAGTTGAGGGTGGTTATAGCAATTTCTTAATAAGACAACAATGCATTTTTCTGCATTCCTTGACTGTTCATTTCACAAAAGATTTCTCTATAGCATGGAATGTTGTTTGATAATATTTTATCCACAATAGAACTTCTTTCAATGTTGGAGTCAATTCTCTCAAGCCCTGCTGCTGCTTTGTCAACTAAGTTTATATAATATTCTTTACTATTATTGTGCTTCAGTGAATAGGGAGACGAGAGGAAAAGGAAAGAGTTGGAGAGCAGCCGGTAGATGGAGCACTCAGAACACAATTATCAATTAAGTTTGCCACCATAAGCAAAAATTGTGTAGTCCCAAAACAATTATAGCATCAAACATCAAAGTAATATCAAAGATCATCTTAATGGATATAATAATACAGAAAAAAGTTTGAAACATTGTGAGAATTACCAAAATGTGACGCAGAGGCGTGATGTAAGCACATGGAAAAATGGCATTGAGACTTACTTAACATAGTGTTGCCACAAACCTTTCATTTGTAAGAACAAAAACAACTCCCCCACCCTCAATATCTATCAAGAATAATAAAGCGAAGAGCAATAAAATGATATGTGCAAGTGTCTCCCCCACTAGAATTGTAAGAATTGGGACTGTTTTGTCTTTCTTGCATTCTCAGTACCTAGCACAGTGCCTGGCTCACATTAAGCACTTAATAAATGCTTGTTGATTGATTGAATGGATCTGTCATTTCATCCATGTAGGGAGTTCTCTATGATGAATTCTCTTTCTCAGCACAGATTTATGCCTTCTCTTCAACATACTGTCTTAGACAGTTGCCTAAAAAAACTGTTAGATTGTGGGTGTCTCGAGGGCACATAGAACTAGTTTCCAGGAAGTGTTTCCTAGCCAGAGAAGACAATGTAATAACTCAGGTTTTTATAACACTTTAAAGACTGCATAGTGTTTTATGAACACATCTCCTTTGATTCTCAGAGCTCTCCCTGTGAGGTAGGTAGCACAAGTACTATTTTCATGGAATCTCAGATCTGGAAAGGACTTCAGAGGCCAGCAAGCTCAACAAATCACAGAGAAAGGAAGTGACTAAGTCAACATCATATGGCCAGAAAATGGCAGAGTCTGGGATTTGAACCTAAGTCTTCTGACTCTACATCCTACTGACTTTCAGTGGTAATAGTAATAATAATTGTTATTTGATGCTTCAGGAATTGAAGAATGCTTCATATCCACTAATTCATTTGAGTCTCTCAATAACTTATATTTCCATTCTACAAATCAGAAAGTGAGGCTCGGAGAATTTAATTGAATAGTGCATAGTTACATAGCTATTAAATGTCAGAAGCAGGATTTGACCCTTGATCTTTCTAATTCATTTCATTCTCTTATTCTAGAAGACCATCTGGAAATCATTTGGGAAGCAGAGTAGCTCAAAAAAAAAAAATGCTTTCTCTTACTTCTATTCTTTCTGCCTGACCAACACCTCTTCCTTCCAGCACTTATGTGGGGCCTTGAACACAGTAAGTGTAACAAGAATTTGTTGATTTGATCTATTGAATAAAGCTATTCTTTGCATGTTTTATCTTTGCTGTATATGTGTGTATTTGCTATGTATAATCTGTATCAAATTGCCTGCCTTCTCCATGAGGGCGGAGAAAATAAAGGGAGAGAATTTGAAAGTTAAAATTTAGAATAATGAATGTTTTAAAAAAATATACTTATAATTAAAAAAATACTAAACTAAAAAAATTACTAAAAAAATACTAAGTATAGGTGTGTGTATGTGTGTACTCACCTGTATTGTTACTCTACCTGTTTAATCTTACTGATCATCTCCCTGACTCTAATGCACTGATGGAAATGTTTTTGCTTTTGATGCCTACAGGGGAACCAACTAGGGGGCTGTGGCAGTGGGAGGTTACAGAGCCAAGAAGTGACAGGCACAGATGAAGAGCATAAGAAAAACCTCACAGAGTCTTAGCCTTTATGCTGAGGAGGCGGGGGGGGGGGGGGGGGGGGGGGGGGGGGAGTGGAGAATTCCATGGGATTGTAAATGATGAGACTGGAGCATCTCCTTGCTGGAGGTGACAGACTCTGCTGAGGGAGTCAGCCATGGGCTAGTCAAGGGCTCCACCTAGTGCCATCACGTAGGCTCTGCATCTTCAGTGGGCTCAGGGGGCCTTCCATGATTGTACAGAGAGCTTGTCTGGGTTATGGGTCAAATATTGTATCCCATTACAAGAGAAGATAGAACAATGGCATAAGAACTTTGCAGTTCTAGAGCATTTTAAGGTTACAAAGCACTTTCCAAAAAACAGCCCATAATCAGAGCCTTAAGTCTTGTCCTGAGCACCTTAGGAAAATTTTTCTTTTTCTTTCTTCCTTCCTTCCTCCTTTCCTCCCTTCCTCCCTTCCTCCCTTCCTCCCTTCCTTTCTTCCTTCTTCTTTCTTTTCTTTCTTTTCTTTCTTTCTTTCTTTCTTTCTTTCTTTCTTTCTTTCTTTCTTTCTTTCTTTCTTTCTTTCTTTCTTTCTTTCTTTCTTCCTTCCTTCCTTCTTTCTTTTCTTTCTTTCTTTCTTTCTTTCTTTCTTTCTTTCTTTCTTTCTTTTCTTTCTTTCTTTCTTTCTTTCTTTCTTCCTTCCTTCCTTTCTTTCTTTCTTTCTTTCTTTCTTTCTTTCTTTCTTTCTTTCTTTCTTTCTTTCTTTCTTTTCTTTCTTTTCTTTCTTTCCTTCTTTCTTTCCTTCTTTCTTTCTTTCTTTCTCTTTCTTTCTTTCTTTCTTTCTTTCTTTCTTTCTTTCTTTCTTTCTTTTTCTTCCTTCCTTCCTTCCTTCCTTTCTTCCTTCCTTCCTTCCTTCCTTCTTTCCTTCCTTCCTCCTTTCCTCCCTTCCTCCCTTCCTCCCTTCCTCCCTTCCTTTCTTCCTTCTTCTTTCTTTTCTTTCTTTTCTTTCTTTCTTTCTTTCTTTCTTTCTTTCTTTCTTTCTTTCTTTCTTTCTTTCTTTCTTTCTTTCTTTCTTTCTTTCTTTCTTTCTTTCCTCCCCAGAATCCTAGCTATAACTTTGCTTAGTAGGAAGGTGCTGTTCTTATTCATTCATTGACTAGAAATTGAACCTCCATCTTCTGTTCTCCTAGTCTAGTGCTTTTCATGACTAACTTGAAGGTAAAGGAGGTATTTCTTATAACCACTTTAATTTTTATTAGCTCTTGGAAATACTGAAAACTATCATAATAATTATAGTGTTATACATTTAGGTCGCTGATAGAAAATCCTCCAAAGCCCGTTAAATAAATCTGACTTGGAATACCCTAGGCAAAGGATTTCAATTAAGTAGTCTCTGAAAATTGAAGTTTGGCTAGTGACTGTCTTAATTCTGATTCTTTCTTTATTGTTTAGTGGGATTTTGTACAGATGTATCTTGGTTTAAGCAAACCCTAATTTAGAAAAAAGCTAAATTTAAAAAAATGAAGAAAGAAAAAGAATACATAAATTAGGAAGAGAAGAGTCTCTTTACAAAAGGATTAATTTTATATCTGGGAGGCAGTATGGTACTGTAGGAAGAACACTGGCTTTGCAGTGGGAGGATGTAGGTGTGAATCTTGACGATACTTTATTAGCAATGTGAATTGGGGTAATTCACTTCACTTCAGCATCCACCTCTGTAAAATAAGAAGGTTGAACCACATGATTCATTTGAGTTATAGATTTAGAATTGGATATAACCTTAGATGTTTTCTATTCCTATTGAACAGTAAGATATTTTTATGTATTTAAAAATGATTCATGAAATCCAAAATTTAGATGATAACTCAGAGAGAATCTGGAATATAAAATGTCTATAATATACATATTAGAAGCTCATTTAATCTTCACTTGAAGGTTACTGGTGACAGAGAGCTCACTAGCTCTTGGTTCAACAAATTCCAACTTTGGGTAACTTGTTTCAGAAATCCTTTTATTTGGGTTGTAAACATGTAATTTCCACACAAATTTTCCGAAATGTAGCTTTTGCACAGAGGAAAGTATGTGCTTTGGTCGAAGCACATTACATATTTCCTATTACCCCACTGTGATGGGGTATGTTTGTGGGCACTTAAATTGACACACATTTATTGAGTACCTATTACAAATTTAACATGTTAGTAAATCCTATTTGTGTATGCAGGTGTACAAGTATTTGTGGTACTGTTTATGGTTTAGTTTATCTTCTCATTTACTGTCTAAAGACCACATTTTCTCCTATTCTAGAGCTCAAAACCCAATACAATGCCATTTGTCCCTCGAATAAGGACAATATGATTTTTTTTTGAGGGAGAGGAAATTAAAATAAAATATGATTGGTGGAGTAAGATTCCACCCTGATAAAACCATAAGCAAATCTAAACAAAACAACCCCCCCAAAATGAGGTCTAGACATAGGAATACAGAATCAAAGATTTAAAGATGGAAGGGCTATCTAGTCCAACCCCCTCACTTTATATTATTAGAATGTTTTCAAAGGAACAATTTCTTCAGTCATTTCTACTTCAACCCTGGAATTTTTTGTAAGTAGGTGACCTACTTAAGACAATGATTACTGACCTATTTAAAACTCTTTTCATAGCCTACAGTTAATATTCCATATGATTCTGGCTGAATTTGAAAGGAAACTATGGTCCCTTTTCCTCTTCTTCTCATGCTTATTCAATTTAAATTTAAATCTTAAAATTAAAAAAAAAAATCCAAACACAGTAACTGAACATTACACTGGCATCACTGTGTTAGAAGAGTAAGAATATAGCTTTTAGTGCATTGGGTAAATCTTTAATGAAAGATTTATTTAAAAACAAGATTGAACATTTCATTAACTAAGAAAGCTTAAAAGTGATCAGTACAAAAATGTCCGTAATGTTGCAATCATATATGCAATATCTCGAGATCTTTATATCTCAACATATTGAGGTATAAACTGAGCAACCATCAACAAAAATTTAAAAACTTAAATGATTATGCATAAAACTATAAAATCCAAATTAATACAGTTTATTGAAATGTGTAAATTACTTTGTAGCATCCCCTCTGGACTTCCCCTATTTTTCATTCACAGAATGAGAAACCAGGAGAATGACTATCATAAGATGTAGGGTGATCAGTAGATCAGCCTGAATATTTCTTGGGAGCCTCCATCAATGTGTTTACCTTTGATAGCCAGTAGACACAATTAGTTCAAAGCAAAGGCATTTACTGAGGTGGCATTGTAAAAACAGCAGCAACAAAGCATTCCTTCCTTAAACCCAGGGTACTTTCCCTCACAACTATATAGTGTCAGTAGGAAGACTGGGCATTTGCAGACAGTGCTCTAATAGAGAGGAGTTCCTGTAGGGAACATACATAGCCTAAAACAACTCATCCTTCTGGTACTGCAGGGCCCTGACTTCCCTTCCTTTTCTGTGCAGTATTCATGCTGCTCCCCAAAAGCCTAACTCCTGATGTCTAGGGGCTGTTTTCTCATTTTGCACAAGTCCCATTCCTGGGTCTCTTTCCTTTAAAAAGGGCCACCAGGTGTACTGATGATCTTTTGTCAATGACTAGCTAGCTATCCCCTAACTCCATCAATGATTTTGAGAGAAGAAATTGTTCATACTTTGTGAATGAATGTATGAATGAATGAATGAAAAAAATTAAGTGCTTACTCTGTGCCAAATACTGGGGACATAAAATCAATGGAGATTCCCTGACCTTAAGAAGCTTATATTAGAATAATAGGAGGAAACCCTATGTTTAGATAGGGTCATGGTGGACAGAGAAAAATATTTTGGTTTAGAAAGTTACAGAAATAATTAAGGCAACAATAGGGCAGCCTACTTATCATGGTAAAGGGGGAGCAGAGTACAGATACATTTTTAAAAACTTAATTTAAGATCTCAATACCTTAGTTTTCTTTGTCACTTTTCCTTTATCTTCTATAGCTTCACCAACCAGAGAAATCAATTTCAACCAGAGAGATCAAGGAGGTCCTACAAGATTCTTTCCCACTACAGCTTTGATACAGTTTTGACACTTGTATGGATCTGGGATTTATTTCATTTATAAGAGTTTTTCTTATAGTGGTACAAACCATAAGCCATCTGTGTTTGTGTTCTCTCAGTCTGTGCATGTCTTATCCATGTCCTATCATAAATCCTCATAGGAATTTCCCCCAAAATGTTAAGAGACTGATGTCTTAATATTGTTTGGACACCATTAGAACATATGAGGAATCTCTAGTCCAATAAGACTAGAGATTTTCATTTTTCATTTTCACATTTGAAGGACAAAAACCCAAGAAAGGTTAGGTCATTTGCCCAATGTTATGCAGATAAAAAAACCCATCAGAGGCAAGCTTTGAATGTACATCCTCTGAAACTGGATCCAATGCTTTCTATTATACCATGCTGTCAACTCTCTGATAATACCTAATCATCAAACAAGATATTTAACATATAATAGCAGAAATTCCAACAAACATTTAAGTTCTAATTATATACAAGTTATCATGTATTCACACTTTCATAGAAGAGATAGGATCTGAATGGTGAAATCATGATTTCAGATATGTTCTTTCCACTGTGTTATGTTGCCATACAAAAGTAAAGACAGAATAAAACAATAGTATAGAGAAGAAGAGGGACATGTTACAAAGTCAAATTTTATGTTTCTAGGAGTGAGATGAATTCAAAATTTTCTGGAGGAAAACTTTAGTAAGTTATTTATTTTTGCTGAGGCAATTGGGGTTCAGGGACTTGTCCAGGGTCACACAGCTAGGAAGCATTAAGTGTCTGAGACCAGATTTGAACCCAAGTTTTCCTGACTTGTGCTTGTGCTCTATCCATTGCACCACTTAGCTGCCCCAAGTTTATTTATTTTTAATATACTTTATGAAATCATGTTGGGAGAGAAAAATCAGAGCAAAAGGGAAAACCCATGGGAGAGATAAAGAAAAATAAAAAATCCAGAGAAAAAAGTGAACATACCATGTGTTGATTTATATTCAGTTTCCTTAGTTCTTTTTCTGGATGCAGGTAGCATTTTCTGTCCAAAATCTAGTCAGATTGTTTTGGGTCACTGAACCACTGAAAATAACCAAGTCTTTCATAGTTGATCATCACACAGTTTTGCTGTTATTGCGTACAAAGTATTCTGGTTCTGCTTGTTTCACCCAGCATCAGTTCATGTAAATCTTTCCAGGTCTTTCTAAAATCAGCATGTTCTTCATTTTAAAAAGAACAATAATATTCCATTACTTTCATGTACCACAACTTGTTCAGCTATTCTCCCAAATGATGGGCATTTTCCAATTCTTTGCTACCACAAAAAATGCTGCTACAAACATTTTTGCCTACGTGTAATTTTTGCAACATTGTCCCTTGCACTCACTTCTGCTCCAACTTTTCCCTTCCCTCCCTCCACGCCCTCCCCTAGATGGCAGGTAGTCTTATACATGTTAAACATGTTAAAGTATATCTTAGATACAATATATGTGTGCAGATCCATACAGTTCTCTTGTTGCACAGGAAGAATTGGATTCAGAAGGTAAAAATAACCTAGGAAGAATAACAAAAATGCAAGTAGTCCACATTCATTTCCCAACATTCTTTCTTTGGGTGTAGCTGATTCTGTCCATCCTTGATCAATTAGAACTGAATTGGATCTTCTCATATAATGCATTATTTTAAAAAATCATTCTCTGTGAGGGCAGGGACCAAGTTTTTATTTTTCCTTCTATCTCAATGACTGGCACAAGACTCAGTACATAATAGTAATTTATAAAACATCAGCATATTGTAGTTTCTTATTAGTCATAGTTGTCGTGAAAGGACTGACCAATGAAAGCCCAGTCCTTTCAGCGTACTGCAGCTAAATCACAGAGATTTGTCTGAAACTTGATGATAAAGGGATCTTTTCCTTCCCTACCTCAGATCATGTACAGGTATCCTGACTTTCCTGTGAGCTTGCTATGGGATAATAAAAACAGAAACAAAAACAAAAATCATCCACCAAAATCTTTTTAATAAGCAGTTGAGCCAGAAATGGGCATGCTACAATAAGGCTTGAATGTCCAATCAGGCAAGAATAAAGCCTCCGAGGAGTTGAAGAGTTAGTAGTAGCTAACCACTCTGTCTCCTCATTTGGGATGGGATGTGCCTGCCAGCTCTCTGCTGTTTCTCTTTTGAGTTTATTTTTTCCTGCTCTTAGAATGTCAGAGACAGAACAAATCAAATTATGACATGGTGAGCTTGAGGAGGCCAGAAAATCAGCTAATGGTCCAGGAACTGGAGGTCATGGTAGAGTTTCAGGTAGATGCAATAGCAGAGCCTGTTGAAGAAACAGATCTGTTAGAGGAAACACACCTAAAGCAGGGAGATACATGCAGAATAAAGGTAAAAGGATGGAGCAAAATCTACTATGCTTCAGGTGAAGTCAAAAAAGCAGGGGTAGCCATCCTGATCTCAGATCAAGCAAAAACAAAAATTGATCTAATTAAAAGAGATAAGGAAGGGCACTATATCTTGCTAAAGGGCAGCATAAATAATGAAGCAATATCAATATTAAACATATATGCACCAAGTGGTGTAGCATCTAAATTCTTAAAAGAGAAATTAAGAGAGCTGCAAGAAGAAATAGATAGCAAAACTATAATAGTGGGAGATCTCAACCTTGCACTCTCAGAATTAGATAAATCAAATCACAAAATAAATAAGAAAGAAGTCAAAGAGGTAAATAGAATACTAGAAAAGTTAGATATGATAGACCTCTGGAGAAAACGAAATGGAGACAGAAAGGAGTACACTTTCTTTTCAGCAGTTCATGGAACCTATACAAAAATAGACCATATATTAGGACATAAAAACCTCAAACTCAAATGCAGTAAGGCAGAAATAGTGAATGCATCCTTTTCAGACCACGATGCAATAAAAATTACACTCAACAAAAAGCCAGGGGAAAGTAGACCAAAAAATAATTGGAAACTAAATAATCTCATACTAAAGAATGATTGGGTGAAACAGCAAATCATAGACATAATTAATAATTTCACCCAAGAAAATGACAATAATGAGACATCATACCAAAATGTGTGGGATGCAGCCAAAGTGGTAATAAGGGGAAATTTCATATCTCTAGAGGCCTACTTGCATAAAATAGAGAAAGAGAAGGTCAACGAATTGGGCTTGCAACTAAAAATGCTAGAAAAGGAACAAATTAAAAACCCCCAGTCAAACACTAAACTTGAAATTCTAAAAATAAAAGGAGAGATCAATAAAATTGAAAGTAAAAAAACTATTGAATTAATTAATAAAACTAAGAGTTGGTTCTATGAAAAAACCAACAAAATAGACAAACCCTTAGTAAATCTGATTTAAAAAGGAAAGAGGAAAATCAAATTGTTAGTCTTAAAAATGAAAAGGAGAACTCGCCACTAATGAAGAGGAAATTAGAGCAATAATTAGGAATTACTTTGCCCAACTTTATGGCAATAAATTCGACAACTTAAATGAAATGGAAGAATACCTTCAAAAATATAGCTTGCCCAGATTAACAGAGGAAGAAGTAAATATCCTAAACAGTCCCATCTTAGAAAAAGAAATAGAACAAGCTATTAACCAACTCCCTAAAAAAAATCCCCAGGACCAGATGGATTTACATGTGAATTCTACCAAACATTTAAAGAACAATTAACCCCAATGCTATATAAACTATTTGAAAAAATAGGGACTGAAGGATCCTACCAAACTCCTTTTACGACACAGACATGGTACTGATACCTAAACCAGGTAGGCTGAAAACAGAGAAAGAAAATTATAGACCAATCTCTCTAATGAATATCGATGCTAAAATCTTAAATAAAATATTAGCAAAAAGATTACAGAAAATCATCCCCAGGATAATACACTATGACCAAGTAGGATTTATACCAGGAATGCAGGGCTGGTTCAATATTAGGAAAACTATTAGCATAATTGACTATATCAATAAGCAAACTAACAAAAACCATATGATCATCTCAATAGATGCAGAAAAAGCATTTGATAAAATCCAACATCCATTCCTAATAAAAACACTTGAGAGTATAGGAATAAATGGACTTTTTCTTAAAATAGTCAGGAGCATATATTTAAAACTATCAGTAAGCATCATATGCAATGGGGAAAAACTGGAATCTTTCCCAGTAAGATCTAAAGTGAAGCAAGGTTGCCCACTGTCACCATTATTATTCAATATTGTATTAGAAACACTAGCCTCGGCAATAAGAGTCGAGAAAGAGATTAAAGGAATCAGAATAGGCAGTGAGGAAACCAAACTATCACTCTTTGCAGATGATATGATGGTATACTTAGAGAACCCTAGAGATTCTACTAAAAAGCTATTAGAAATAATCCATAACTTTAGCAAAGTTGCAGGTTATAAAATAAATCCCATAAATCCTCAGCATTTTTATACATCACCAACAAAATCCAACAGCAAGAGATACAAAGAGAAATTCCATTCAGAATAATTGTCGACAGCATAAAATATTTGGGAATCTATCTACCAAAGGAAAGTCAGGAATTATATGAGCAAAATTACAAAACACTTTCCACACAAATAAAGTCAGACTTAAACAATTGGAAAAATATTAAGTGCTCCTGGATAGGTCAAGCAAATATAATAAAGATGACAATACTCCCTAAACTAATCTATTTATTTAGTGCTATACCAATCAGACTTACAAGAAAATATTTTAATGATCTAGAAAAAATAACAACAAAATTCATATGGAATAATAAAAGGTCAAGAATCTCAAAAGAATTAATGAAAAAAAAATCAAATGAAGGTGGCCTAACTGTACCTGATCTAAAACAATATTACAAAGCAGCAGTCACCAAAACCATTTGGTATTGGCTAAGAAATAGATTAGTTGATCAGTGGAACAGGTTAGGTTCACAAGACAGAATAGTCAACTATAGCAATTTAGTGTTTGACAAACCCAAAGATCCTCACCTTTGGGATAAGAATTCATTATTTGACAAAAACTGCTGGGATAACTGGAAATTAGTATGGCAGAAACTAGGCATGGACCCACACTTAACACCGTATATACCAAGATAAGATCAAAATGGGTCCATGATTTAGACATAAAGAACGAGATTATAAACAAATTGGAGGAACATAGGATAGTTTATCTCTCAGACTTGTGGAAGAGGAAGAAGTTTGTGACTAAAGATGAACTAGAGACCATTATTAATCACAAAATAGAAAATTTTGATTACATCAAATTAAAAAGCTTCTGTACAAACAAAACTAATGTAAACAAGATTAGAAGGGAAGCAACAAACTGGTAAAACATCTTCACAGTTAAAGGTTCTGATAAAGGCCTCATCTCCAAAATATATGGAGATCTGACTCTAATTTATAAGAAACCAAGCCATTCTCCAATTGATAAATGGTCAAAGGATATGAACAGACAATTTTCAGATGATGAAATTGAAATCATTACCACTCATATGAAAGAGCGTTCCAAATCATTATTAATCAGAGAAATGCAAATTAAGACAACTCTGAGATACCACTATACACCTGTCAGATTGGCTAAGATGACAGGAAAAAATAATGATGAGTGTTGGAGGGGATGTGGGAAAACTGGGACACTGATACATTGTTGATGGAGCTGTGAACGAATCCAACCATTCTGGAGAGCAATCTGGAATTATGCCCCAAAAGTTATCAAACTGTGCATACCCTTTGATCCAGCAGTGTTTCTACTGGGCTTATACCCCAAGGAGATACTAAAGAAGGGAAAGGGACCAGTATGTGCCAAAATGTTTGTGGCAGCCCTGTTTTTAGTGGCTAGAAGCTGGAAACTGAGTGGATGCCCATCAATTGGAGAATGGTTGGGTAAATTGTGGTATATGAATGTTATGGAATATTATTGTTCTGTAAGAAACGACCAGAAAGATGAATACAGAGAAGCTTGGAGAGAATTACATGAACTGATGCTAAGTGAAATGAGCAGAACCAAGAGATCATTATATACGTCAACAATGATACTGTATGAAGATGTATTCTGATGGAAGTGGATTTCTTTGACAAAGAGACCTAATTCAGTTTCAATTGATCAATGATGGACAGAAGCAGCTACACCCAAAGAAAAAAACACTGGGAAATGATTGTAAACTGTTTGCATTTTTGTTTTTCTTCCCAGGTTATTTCTACCTTCTGAATCCAATTCTCCCTGTGCAACAAGAAAACTGTTTGGATCTGCACACATACATTGTATCTAGGATATACTAGGACATATTCAACATATATAGGACTGCTTGCAATCTAGGGGAGGGGGTGGACGGTGGGAGGGAAAATTGGAACAGAAGTGAGTGCAAGGGATAATGTTGTAAAAAAAATTATCCTGGCATTGATTCTGTCAATAAAAAGTTACTATAATAAAAAAAAAAAAGAAAGAAACAGATCTGGAAAACATCCCATCCCAGGAGCCAAGCCCCCAAGACCTGTCAATAAAGGAGTACAAAAAAGGGACTTGACTACGCCACACCTTAAAGTAAATTGGGGGAATAGTTGGTAATAATCATTTTTTTTTGCTTTCTCTAGGAACCAAGGTCATGGAGCAGAGTAGGTTCTCCATTATTGAGGTTATTGAATGGGACCAGGTGAAGATTTCTCAAAAAGCCTATGAGATGAAGTGGGTCAGACCCTAGGTCTAAGCTCCAGGAAGTCACGTGATCCACAGGAAGTGGCCAACATTGCTGACCATTGATTAAGGGTTACTTCCTTTTCAGTCTATCTAACGAGCCCAAATCTTTTGTTGTTTAACCAAATCCACGATTTCCGGCTCTGTAGGCCAGGCACCTTGCTGGGAGAGGGGAGCTGAGAGGTCTGGGCCTGCTCAGGTGCCCTTGGGCCTCTCCTTGCCAAGTAAGTGCTTCTTCTTTGTGTCTGAAGATGCCTCTGAATAGTCAGTTTGGGCAGGGGGTGAGGGAGAGGGTCTAGCAGCCGTTCCACGCATGATGATGCTTCCCTTTTTGCTATACCATCTCAGTAAATATCACTTTATGAAATCTAAGTGGTGTTAATTATATTGAAGAAAGATCAACTTTGAACTGATATTGGAGAGATCCCACCCTGGCAATTGATATTATGGGAAACACACTAGATGGGAGTTTGTGAATAGTAACAGACAACTCCAGCCGGTCAGATTTACTCATAAAATCCTGGGGGAGGAGGGGAAATAGGAGGCAGGCTCTGAGAATCTGACCAGTCAGGGGAGTATAGGTTCCAGAGTGAACCCAGAGCTTACCATAAAAGCACAAAGTTCACCTACTACTTTATGGGGTCCACATATCACTCAATCTAATATTCAGGACAATAGAACTGGGCAATTGCTGGAAGGTTTTAAGGGATGGTGTAAGGCTGAGTTCAGAAGACAGGACAATTCCTTAGCACAAAGTAAAGTTTTGGAAATAATAGGGCATGAAAGAAAATCAGAAAATCAAAGAAAAGGTAAACCAGGGAACAGCTGCTAGTCTTCTTAAGTTTTCCCAAGTCTAAACAAAAACAGGTAGGTTACAGACAGAATTTCAAGGGAGGAATTTCATCACTGCCCTTAGAACCTACAGCTACCTTGCAAAAACTGGCAGTTATTTAAAATTACAGACTTTTCAATGAGTTTTCTCAGGAGAGAATTCCTATCTATAATGTATTATTATTATTTTTTAATAATATATGCATGGGTAATTTTTCATCATTGTCCCTTGCACTCACTTCTGTTCCAATGTTTTTCTTCCCTCCCTCCATCCCCTCCCCTAGATGGCAGGCAGTCTCATACATGTTAAAAATGTTAAAGTAAAAAAAAAAAAAAAATGTTAAAGTATATCTTAGATACAATATATGTGTGCAGATCCATACAGTTCTCTTGTTGCACAAGAAGAATTGGATTCAGAAGGTAAAAATAACCCGGGAAGAATAACAAAAATGCAAGTAGTCCACATTCATTTCCCAGCATTCTTTCTCTGGGCGTAGCTAATTCTGTCCATTATTTTAAAAAAATCATTAATATCTTTATTCTTAAAAGATAGAAAAGGAAAAAAGTTTAGTAAAATGGAGTCCAATTGTAGATACCATATTCCCCACCCCTAATTTTCCTACCCTTTAATGATACATTTTTTTTTTTAACAAATCAGGTTTGAGGGCTTTGAGGAGGTTATGGCAGGCAAAAATATTTACTTTTAACCTTTATGATGAAAATCTCTTTCTATAGTATTCCACCTTTATGTAGAAATGGAATAAAAGAGGGAAAAAATCCTTTAATAGTATATAATCTCACACTCAAATCCTCCTCTGATGCCTTATTCAAGGGAGTTATAAAACTATGCAGGCCGAGAATATTTGCTCTGGAAGATCCTACCAACTGGGATTTAATGATATATTACGTGTCTGTTGTATAAAGACCAGGCTCACTAAATGCAGAGTTCTTTGGAAGAACAGGAGGTAGGGGTAAAGGTTTAACTAGATCATCTCAAATGTTCCTTCCAGCTCTGAATTCTGTAATCATTAATGTGCTATTTGGGTTTAGGATGTCAAGGAACACAAAATCTCTCTCTCTCTCTCTCTCTCTCTCTCTCTCTCTCTTTTTTTTTTTTTTATGAAACACTGATTTTATTTATTTATTTATTTATTTTTCATTTTTTTTTTTTTTATTTAATAGCCTTTTATTTACAGGATATATACATGGGTAACTTTACAGCATTAACAATTGCCAAACCTCTTGTTCCAATTTTTCACCTCTTACCCCCCCACCCCCTCCCCTAGATGGCAGGATGACCATTAGATGTTAAATATATTAAAATATAAATTAGATACACAATAAGTATACATGACCAAAACGTTATTTTGCTGTACAAAAAGAATCAGACTCTGAAATATTGTACAATTAGCTTGTGAAGGAAATAAAAATTGCAGGTGGGCATAAATATAGGGATTGGGAATTCAGTGTAATGGTTTTTAGTCATCTCCCAGAGGAACACAAAATCTCACACTAAATTGATCTAACCACAGTGTATATTGAATAATATATAAATCTTGGACCCATTCAGAATATTCATACATATGAGAGGGTAAAAGGAGAGATGCAAAAGTACCTCTTTGCCCAGTCTTTTCCTAGACCAGGGAAAGGAAACTGCATGGGCAATTGTTCCCAAGATATAAACTACCCAGACATACTTTTACCACTTGTGATGGGACCACAGAGTCTAGGAATATAATTTTTTAATAGATGCTTTTGGTTTTTTAAGTCACACTAATTTCTGAATATATTCCTCCCTTTCCCTTAACTCAATAAGCCAACTCTTGTTTAAAGAGAGAAAGAAATTTAAAAAGAAAAAAAATTCAACAGAACCAACAAACAATTCAGGTAGTATATGTCCATACCTGGAGTTTTTTCTTGGTTTTGCATGCTTCATGATGAATCCAATCAGTTCATATTAAACCTCACTTTTCTCTGAATTCTTCATATCTATTTTTCCTTATATCTAATAATATTCTATTTGTGTACCACAATTCTATTATATCTGTGTATCAGAATTGAAGAAGCCATTCTTTAATCAATGTGCACCTATTTTGTTTCTAGTTCTTTCTGTCATGAAAATTTTGGCACATTATGACAGATGTATATGGTCTTAGGCAAATCACTTACCAATGTTTGCCTCAGTTTCCTCATCTATAAAATGATCTGGAAAAGGATATGGCAAACCACTGCAGTATTTTTGCTAAGAAAACTATAAATGAGGTCACGAAGAATTGAACAAAACTGATATGACTGACCAACAACAAATCAGATGGACTGCCAGATCAAATATGATACAAGCATTCCTATCTACAAATACTTTGTGTCATAACTGGTCAGACATCAAACCCCATAAGCTTTATCAGACTTCTAAAGGGACCTCATACACACACAAACACTAAGAACTGCTAATTTTAGGCTGTTTTGTGTTGCTCTGTCAAATGTTTTTATTTTATGAAAAATTTTTGATATATGTGAGACCTTTCTATTTGATTTTTACCTCTTTGAAAAATATACTTAAAAGCAGGATTGCTTTGTAAAAGAGTGTCAGAATTTTGATGATCTTTTAATCATAATATATATCAACTTGCTTCGAAGCAATTCATAGATCTACCAAAGGTGTATAGTGTATTTGTCCCTGTTTTCCCAAAAGAAGGTTTGGTTGTAGAGGTGAAGAATTGAACCCCTTTGCAAATGTGTTTATCTTAATTAAATCAAAAAAGTCAGTAAACACTATTGTTTATAAATTCCTTTAGGATGCTTTTGGGACTGTACTCCTGAATATTCATAAGTCACTGGAACTGTCTCTATTTTATCATCTTCCTCTAAGTGAAAGGGCTGGTCTAACAGGCCTACATCAATTAGGTTAGTGTTCAGATGATGAATATTTTGATCACTAAGAGAAAGGCCTAGTGTAATAAAAAGTCTGCTTGATTTTGGAGTCAAACGATCAGGTTTCTTTCCTTCCTTCCTTTCTTCCTTCCTTCCTTCCTTCCTTCCTTCCTTCCTTCCTTCCTTCCTTCCTTCCTTCCTTCCTTCCTTCCTCTCTTTCTTTCTTCCCTCCCTCCTTCCTTTCTTCCTTCCCTCCCTCCTTCCTTCTTTTCTTCCTTCCTGTTTCTTTCTTTCTTTCTTTCTTTCTTTCTTCTCTCCTTCCTTCCTTCCTTCCTTTTTTCCTCCCCTTCTTCTTCCCTTCCTCTCTCCTTCCCTCCCTCACTCCTTCTCTCTCTCTCTCTCTCTCTCTCTCTCTCTCTTTCTTTCTTTCTTTCTTTCTTTCTTCCTTCCTTCCTTCCTTCCTCCCTCCCTTCCACCCTCCTTTCTTTCTTTCTTTCTTTCACTTACTTCCTTCTCTCCCTTCCTTCCTTCCTTCTTTCCTTCCTTCCTTCTTTCCTCCCTCCTTTCCTCCCTCCCTCTCTTTTTCTTTCTTTCTTATAAAGATAGCTTTTTATTTTTGAAAATACATGCAAAGATAGTTTTCAACATTCACCCTTTCAAAATCTTATGTTCCAAATTTTTCTCTCCTTTTTCCTCCTTCTATCCTCCAAATAACCCAAAATAGGTTAAACATGTTCAATTCTTCTAAATATATTTCCACATTTATCATGCTGCACAAGAGAAATCAGATTAAAAGGGGGAAAATGAGAAAGAAAAAAACAAGAAAGCAGACAGACATCGAAAAAGGTGAAAATACTATGCTGTGATCCACATTCAGTCTCCATAGTCCTCTCTCTGAATGCAGATGGTGAAGTTTATGGGCGTTGATATCTGATCAGTTATGTTGCAAAGCATTTGTAGACAGGAACATTTCTATCAAATTTGATCTAGCAATGGGTCTCATTTGTTGTTGCTCAGTCATTTCAGTTGTGTTCAACTCTTTGTGACTCCAGTTAAGACTTTTTTTTTTAGGAAAGATACTAGAATAGTTCATCATTTCTTTCTCCAGCTTTTTACAGATAAGGAAATTGAGGCAAACAATGCTAAATGACTTGCTTAGGATCACACAGTGTCCAAGGCCAGGTATGAATTCATGAGATGAGTCTTCCTTACTCCAGGCTTTAATAACAATGGGTTCAGTAACAACAGTAATTTTGAGGTTGTGATGAGGTTAAATTATATTTTAAGATATCTATAACTGTAATATGATATCTGTGAAAATATGTGATTTCTCTTCATAATACAGACACAAGGATGGTTAAAACTCTTGTGGTTTATTGCCTATATTCATCATGGTGGAAATGCTAAATTTAATTTAGAGATTATGGAAAGTTAAGATTTTTTTCCTATAAGTTCACAGATTTTCCCCTGAAAATTATCCACAAACCCTTTGGGGTTCATGGAATCCACATTAAAATCCTTTTGTCTTAAAGGCTTTTCTCTGGCAAGAAGTCTCTTTAAGATTGCCTCAATAAAATGACTAATGTGGAAATGTTTTACATGATTGCACATATATAATATATGTTGAATTGTTTATCCTCTCAGGAAGTAGGGAGGGGAAGGAGGGATAGAATTTGGAATTTAGGATCTTAAAAAAACCCCAAAATATTAAAAAAATATTTTAACATGTAATTGAGAGAAACAAAATATTAATAATTTTAAAAAATTGTCTTGACAGATGCAACATTCTCTGATTATTAATGTTAAGCAAAGCATAAAATAGAAATACATATGCTACCTGAAGGTATTCATCATTATCATAGACAATATCCTATTTAAAGTCCAAATGGAGGAGATATTCACAAAGATTTCCTCCAGTTTGCAAATGTATTATATTGATTACATCAAACAGAAGTTGCTTTAGTGAGATATATCTTAACTCAGGAAATCAGCCTAATAATCAAAACAGGAAAAACTAACTAAATAAAAAACTTCTCATTGTCCAGACCATGATATTCTGTTACATAGCAAGCTAGACCACTGAATTAAAATGACTAATTTTAATAATAATAAAATAATAATGAAATGACAAAATGACTGATTGAAGAAATGCAGATGGAAAATGAAGTGGGTCCACAAATTAATAATAATACTTTAATAATGGAATACATGTAGCCCTTTAAAATTTGCAAAGTGCTTTTTACATGTTATCTTATTTAATCCTTACAAAACTCTAGGAGGTTAGTATTATTATTATTATTATTATTATTCCCATTTTACTGGTAGAAAACTAAGACAGACAGATGTTAAATGACTTGCCCATGGTTACAGATCAAGTAAGTATCTAAGGGAGGATTTGAACTCAGGTCTTTCTGTTTTCAAGTCTGTTCCACCTGAATGAGAGGAAGAGAGTGGTCTGCATTAAATATGGGAAACTGTACTTTGCTAATAATAAGGCTAAGCTACTCTTTAGTATAAGGATTCTTTTTTTCCTTTTTTAAAGATGTAGAAAATTAGTGATATTATGGTACAGTAGAAAGAGTAGTAGATTTGTAGATGGAAGACCTGGGTTTGAATTCCTATTCTGCCCTTTGTGATACTGAACAAGTCACTTAATTTTTCTGTACCTCAGAGTCTTCCTCTATAAAAATGAGAAGATTGGAATAGATGTTCTTTAAGGTCCCTTTTGGGGTAGCAGCTAGGTAGCTTAATGAGTAGAAAATGTGGCCTGGAGTCAAGAAGACTCATATTCCTGAGTTCAAATCTGATCTCAGACAAGCTATGTGATTCTGGGCAAGTTACTTAGCCCTATTTGCCTGAGTTATCTATAAAATAAGTTGGAGAAGGAAATGGAAAACCAGGATAGTGTTTTTGCCAAGAAAACTCCAAATGGAGTTTGATTCCATGATTCCAAATGGAATCATGAAGAGTCATACAGGACCCAACAACAACAACAATAACAACAAAAAGATGATACTTCAAACTCTACTTCTACAATCCTGGCAATGCTCTGTGGTTGGGAATCTTGGAATATCACAGTTTTTGAAGATTGCATATTTTGTTTAATGTATTTTAAAACTGACAAAAGTCCCTAGGCTTTACTAAGCTGATTAAGGGGTCCATGACCTCTGGTGACAAAGGCTATCACTGAGGAATTATATGACCTGACAAAGTAGGCTTACTGTTCAGGTAGTTAAGAGAGAAAAAAGTGAGCTATAACAGGAGATAACCTGAGGTCTTGATGAAGACTATTGACATCTGTGGTTGATCCATTGTAGAGAATAATGAAAGAATGTGGACAATTGTTACACAAAGGATGAGGAGGCATGGATAGATTGAGATTTGTCCTGATGGTGGGAATCCCACCATCCAAGAATTCATATATCCACTGAAATATAATAAAATCATGTTTCTCCATCATTTTATGATTTACTTGTGTTATACACAACAGCCATGAGGCAAAGTAAGTATGCATTTCATTTTACAATGGGAGAAACTGAGGCTCATTAGGTTGGTCCAAAATCATGCAGATAGGAAATGTCAGAACAAAGACACAGACTCAGGCCTCCTGTCTCCTTACTCAAGGCTGCCAGGCTGATTTTGTATGACCTGTTCATTTTTCTAATTATTTTGTTTTCTAAACAACATAAAAATCACATGCATTTGAAGAATTGCCATGACCCAGCAAAGCAAAATAACTTGTGAAGCACTCTGTGTTCTAATATCATATATAAGAAGGAACATGGGGATTGAAGCTACTGGGATTTCTAAATGTCTTTTTTCAGGGACAAAGTAAATTATTTCCTTTAATTTTCCCTTAGGTATTTAATTAAGGATAACTCATGTCCTAATTACAAGAAAGAACAAGAAAGGGCTTTAAATAGATAGCCTGATTTATAGAGTACCTAATACCTGTAATTAACAAGGACCTTCTCTCAAGTAATTGCATATTTGTGAGAGTAGAATCCTATCATCCTTTTATGCTCATGTAGGAAAGATCTATTGAAACACAAGAAATTACACAAAAAGTTAAAGCAGTTTCTCATTTGTGACACAATCTTTTTGTATTTTTTTCTAGTTTCTAGTTTAAGATGCTTTTTCTTATTCATAATCTAGTTTAAGATAATGACAGTTCATATTCATTTAGTATTTTTTTAAGATTTATTTTCACATATATTATTTTACTTGATCTTCATTTAATACAAGGATTATTGGCCCCATTTTGCAGATGGAGAAAATGAGGCACTAGAGTGACTGAATAATCAGTCACACAGCTAATAAGGAGAACAGCTGCGACTACTCTGGTCCTCCAGTTTTATTCAGATTTAGAGTTTTTCACTATGCAATATATCATAACAGGAATATTACCTGTGTTCTGTCTAGTAGTCACAATCAGCTAATCTCCCTGCCAGTGAGGCAGACTTGGCACTTTATACTATTATGATGAATAGGGATTCACTGTTGCAGCTCTTTTTATTAAATGGAGGATTTCTTGGCCCTATCACTAAGCTTTGTGCCCCATTGAGACTTATCATTTGTCCCACTTCTGAGCCTCCTGACTCCTTAGATTTTGTCATTTGCCCTGATGCAGCTCCCTAATGACCATTCCATCCCTCCTGTAGCCAAGCCCTCCAACCTGTGTTGTCTCCCCCATTTAAAATGTGACCTCCTTGAGAGAAGGAACTATTTTGTTTTTTCAATTTGTATCTCCAGGGTTTAGGTACATAGTAAGTACTTAATGTGATTTTTTTCTTTCATTAACTAACTAATTTGCAACTGAGGTAGGATAATTGGGGCTTTGTCTTAGGGTACTAGCATCCAGAAGATGTATTTTCTTCCCATGTAGGTACTCTAGCACAATGGCTTCTGTCCCCTTGTCCATTTCTTCTCACACCATTCCTGCTTAACAATTATTCAAATTCCTTCCCTTTCTTGGCCCCAGGCTACTATTGTCAGGATCCTTATGCCAAGACCATCCTTCTCTTTTTACTGTTAGGAGATGCTCTGTTTTCCAAAGCTAAGACCTAGCAAGAAAGCTATGCCCTGAGCTAGGCATAGCAACAATCCTTTGCCATCATTTTCTTGATGAATTCGGGGCAACAAAATCCCAGAATTGTTTTGCACCAGCATCAGGTCATTCCTGAGCTCAAACACTTACAGGAATCATGTTCTGGTCATGAAGCCCTGCTATGAATCATACCAGGCTCATTGTTGCTTTACCCCTCATTGTCAGAGTCACAGATCACTGCATAGCCTTTGCTATATGTATTAAGATTTTGCCTCACTAAAGCAGATCTTCTCAGTATCAGAGCACATATGGCTAGTTTTCCTCCTCCAACAGGAATGAGCAAAGCTTTTGCTTATCACTGCTGTTAGTTCCATTTTAAAATTTCGTTCCCTTTAAAATTTTATTTCTTAAAAGTTAACGGTGGTTATGAGAACTTGTGTGAGCTCTTTAATATTTTTTCAGTTAATTGTAGTTGTGATAACCTTTATGAGTTCTTTGGGATTTTCAGAGTTAATGGCTATTATATAATCTTTTTGATTCTCAGAGATAACACTATACAAGAAGTTCCTCCTTGCCATTATGTTCACCTTCTGGGACTTATCTTCTCCCACTGCCATGTTTATATGTTTACTACTTTTGACTTCTCCCCTAACTTCTCTCAGCATTTGAAGGCCATGGCTTGTTAGCTGGAATGAAGAGTTATAGGCCAGATTTTCTAAAGCACTACCCATTCTTCATCTAGCATAACTGAATCCCTCCAGGGACTTTTCCCTTTACCTAAATTTGCCTCAAATCATTCCAAAATGATTAGTTAAGACTGCATATATTCCTTAGAACTATTTGATAGGGGATTGGGATGGAGTCTTTCAAAGATGACAGATTAAGGGCTGGTCAAATGCTTAGGGAATAGTATAGTTTGAAATTTTCTGTATTTTGTTCTTAAGTATCCAGTAATTTTTTTTTAAAAAGAGAGAATAACAGAAATGAGTGCCATCCTTTCTCTTACCATCCATGTGGCTCTCACATGTCTTTAGAGAACAATGAAAAGAGCATTGGACTAGGAGTCAAATAACCTGCATTTTTGCTAGTCCTATCCCTATCATTCACTTAACAAATATTTATTCTAACTGTATTCTAAGTATCCCTATTTCAAAGATCTGTGATTTTCTTCTTGTGGCCACCAATTCTTGGGTAACAATAAGAGCTCCAGGAACAGAAGCATCTTCCAGAAACCCCATCCTGTCTCCAACTCAGCTTCCCTAAATCATCCAATCATGAATTGAATTCAACCCTTGTGGAGAATAACTGCTTCTGAGTGCTAAAACCAGTTACTAAAGACCCAGAAAAGAAAGTTTTTTGCCATCAAAGTCTTTGGCACTGTCAATGGTTCCACATCAGCTTGTATAATTTTATCTGTGGAAATGATATCAAAGAAGAAACATAACATTATTATTTGCTTGCCACTACTCCTATGGGACTTTTCCATTTGTGTTTCAGGTGAATCTTCTAAATATGTTGTTCTCACCTTAGGATGTGAGCTCCTTGGGAGAGCAGACTGTCTTACTTTTCAATTTATATTCCCAGTGTTTAGCCTATGACTTTGCACATAGTTAATATTAGCTTTTAATTCACTTACTCAGTTACCCATTCATTCATTTCACTCCATTCACTCTTTGTTCTCAGAGACTGGACAAACACATTTAAAGGTTATTTTGGCAGAGGAATGCTAGCAATCATCTTTGATTTTCAAGGTAAGAGAGTGGGAAAATGGCCTGAACTTCATTTGACTATCTCTTTTGCATGTCCACTGTTGACTATGAATGTTCCTCTCTTGATTTTATCTTTCTTTTCTTTCTGCTCTTCCATATACTACCCGGATTGACGAGTTCAAAATTCCTGGTATGGTCAAACTCAAGATGTTTCCCAGCTGAAAACCCAGTTTCTTCTAGAGCTACAAAAATGCTCTCTCTTTGTGGGATTAAAAACCTGGATTACTGGTTAAGGTTTCAGACTTGCAACCTGCCTTCAGGAAAATCTGTACAAACCTGTCCCAATATCTGGTTGTATGAGTACATATGGAATATTTATTCTACGTAATAAGTACAAATTAGTTTAAGGAAGTAGAGTACTAGTCATGGGAGGGTAGGTGAAAAGGAAAGGGAGAATCAGAAATGACTTCATGCAGGAAAGTAATGCTTAAGCTGGGTTTTGAAGAAAGTAAGGGATTCTATCAGGTGGAGATGAAGAGGGAAAACATTGTAGACTTGGGAGATGGTGAGGGCGAAGATACTGGAGGGCGAAGACACTGGAGATGGAATGCTATGTGTGAGGATCAGTAAGAAAGACAGGTTGGACCAGAGTGAGGAAAGGGAATAAATAAAGTATATTAAGACTGGAAAGGTTGTAGCCCCTTAGTAAAGGACTTTAAAAACTAAACAATAGAATTTTTATATTATCCTAAAGGCAATAAGGAGCCATTGGATTTGTAATGAGTAGGGAAGTGCTGTGTTCAGGATTTTGCTTTAGGAGGATAATTTTGTTATCTATAATATGGAGTGATGAGCTAGGCTAACCAATAAGGAGGTCATTATAATAGTCCAAGTGAGAGGGAATGAGACCCTGAACTAAGGTGGTAGCTGTGGTAGTGAATATTCTGATAATTCTTTCTTTGCTTTGGATGATAGGATCATATAAGACACTTAGAAGGGACATTAAAGATCATGACGCCTAAGTCCTCTTTTTCTAGAGATAAAAAGACAGAGGTCCTGAGAGCTGAAATAACTTGAAGGAAGGTTGTAATTCTTACGTCTTTTTATATTTCTTTGTATTCTTCAAACTTCTATAAGAGTACCTCTGGAAGTAATATATCTGTTTTCTATGAGTTAACCTCCCAGGCAGGTATACTAGACACAGAAAAAGCATGTTTGCTGAAAGGAGCCAATCAGGAACCTATTTACTATGAGCCAAAATCTGGCTCCTTCTCAGGTGATTTTGCTGGTATTTGATGACTGACCTTGCTGAATTTCACACCCCAAACCAGGGGTCCTCAAACTTTTTAAATAGGGGAGCAGTTCACTGTCCCTCAGACTGTTGGGAGGGCTGGGTTATAGTAAAAACAAAAACTTTGTTTTATGGGCCTTTAAATAAAGAAACTTCATAGCCCTGGGTGAGGGGGATAAACGTCCTCAGCTGCCCCATCTGACCCGCCGGCCATAGTTTGAGGACTCCTGCAAAACTGACCCAACCCAGTCTTTTGGTCAATTTTTCTTATACAACATCCTGCTTTTACATTCCAGCCAGTTCCTGGGAAAGGATATCCATTTTTTACTCTAACTCCTCCCTGCCAAACTTCCCTTTTTGGTTTTCAATCATAAAATTGTTCCTGCTTCTCCTAGGCTGTGGGCTCCCTTGTGCTTTGTACCTTGGGGTGTCTCAGCATTAGCATATGATTTTCCTCCTAATAAAACTTTTCTCTTTTAAATTCATCTTGAACTCCTCTGTGTTTTGAGGGGAATGCTTTGCTTAGGTGCTAGGCTATGGGGGTACAAAGGCAAAAAAGTCACACCTAGTGCTTTCCAGAAACTTACGTTCTACAACAGTATATGTATATGTGTGTGTGTATATCTATCTATAGATATGTTATGTATATATAAACAGAACAAATTCATAAATACAAAAAAATTCAAATAAATAAGATACAGAATTTACTGAAAAATACAAGAATATGTCACGCAGTCACCAGCACTTCATGTAAAAGATAATGAGGGGAAGAAGAAAAAAAGGAAAAGAAATTTACCAATGTATTATATATTTAAAAGGAATAGCAATTTATACATAATACACTTGCAATTTCATGGGTAATTATTTTTTATTGTACCATATCATGGACATGCTTGTTTTATTCCATCAATAAAAAAAATCTTTTAAAAAAGAAAACAACATGCAAAACTAAGCTTTGAGGGAAACCAAGGACCTAGGCAGTAATTCACTCAAGACGTGGAGCTAGCCTTTGCAAAGGCAGGGGAAGGAGACAAGGAGAGTTTTTGTGAGGTGCAGCAAGAAGTCCATTTTGCCTGGGAGGGGAGGATCCCCAAGGTAGACTGGTGTCAGATTTACAGTCTTAATTATTGGAGAAAATAGTCAATTCATTGCACTTTATTGGATAATGTATTTTGGGAAAATCATTCCAGTAATTGCTTGAATCTTCTCTTTCTATAAATAGAGGGAGCACGCCCTTAGCACAGAAATACCTGCCCCACACTGCGTTTTCCAGATATGGAAACTGAAGCACGCAGCCTATTAGTGGTCGTTGGAGTTTGAACACTAAATTCTAAGCTGCGCTCACAGGCTGCCTTTATCTCTAGGCTCAGCCTTCCCGCTCCTTTCTCCTTATGAGATAGGGGCGGAGTCCTGGCTAAACTGTCAACTACTTCTCTCTTCTGATTGGTTAACTCTTCCCTTATTACCATTAAGCCCCTCCCCAACGGGGGGCCTGTCTGTCAGGCAAGGCGAGGGGTGTGGTGTTTGTCACGCCGGCGCCTCGCGGCCTTCTGTCCCCGCAGCCCGCCCATTGCCGCTGTGCGCAGGCGCGGCGCTCCCTCTACATTTCCCCCTCCCCCCCAAAAAAAATCCAGACAGAGATCCACACACTAGGATATGCGAGTGCGCGCAGGCGGGTTTGGCAGTGTGTCTTGCGAGCGGGTAGAGGGGGTCGAGGGGCTAGAAGAGGGGAGGCGCGGAGGCTGGGGATGGGGCTGAGCCTTCTTCCCGCAGCATAAACGCTCCTCACCCCCACCCCCACCCCGCCTCCCGCGCCCCTCCCCCTCTGGAGCTCCGCCCCCCTCCCTTCCGAACCCCCGAGGGCGGCTCGAGCCCCAAGCTTGCTCGGTCAGTCTGAGTCAGTCAGTCAGTCAGGACGCGCGGGGCGGGGCTGCGGCCGAGGCCGGGTCGGGCTGCTGAGGAGGGCGGGGAGGAGCTGCCGCCTCCGCGGCCAAGGGGAAGGAGCATGTCTGCAACTAGAGCCAAGAAAGTGAAGATGGCCACCAAATCCTGCCCAGAATGTGATCAACAGGTGAGTGGCCCTCGCCGGCTCCCGGGGCGATGCTGGGGGCCGCGGTCAGGCCGGGCGGGAGGGGTCTCGCGCGGCGCCGGCGAAGCGCGTGCTGGGCCGGGGGTGGGGAGGGGGGCGCGAGGCGGGGCGCGGGCGGCCGGAGGCGGGGCGCGGGCGGCGGTTGGCCAGAGGCGGTTGGGGCTGGAGAAGGGGCCGGGTGACCGATCCCGGGGGCAGGGGAGGGGGCAACAGTCCCCTCCCTCTTCTGGGTCCCTTGGCTTAGGGCTGGGACAGCATGGGGAGAGAGTCTCTGAACTTGGCCCTCGCTTCCCTTGGGGTGCCCTGGGATGCCCCAACTTAACTTAGGATAACTTGGGTGAGACACCCCGGAGGAGGGGCTGCTGGGGCGGCTTCCTCAGCCCTGCTGGCATCTTTTTGGGGGGAGGAAGGGGCTGGCCTGCCGGCCCTCCCCCCGGGTCAGGGATCTATCCCTCCTTCAGCCAGGAGACTGTGCCTTCCCCAAAAGGGGATGTCCAATATGAGTAGGCAGGACTCGTGATCTTTGGACTGGCTTTTCTCCCACCTGGCATTTAGGTTTGTCAACCCTCCCCCCCCTTATTATTCTTGGGGTGGGAGCTGTCAGCAGATGAACTAAGAAATGCATTTATTCAGCACTGATTTATTCATCCCTGGAACTGCAAGAAAAATAAAAATTGTTCAATTCAGCATAGAATGTGTTAAACTCCTACTGTGCAGTGTGCTCGGTACTGGCAAAATGCTGCCTGCCCAGAGCTTACTGCTTTAAGAGGTGGCTCAGATTGGGGAGGAGAGGGGAGGGGAATGAGGAGATCACAAAGATAAATATGATTTTGAATGAAATATAAAGGATTTAGAGCTGAAAGTGCCTAATAGAAATGCGATTCAGTAACGTTTAATTTATTCACATTAGATTATTTAAGATATCTAGTTCCAACTATGCATTTTTGTAGAAGAGGAAAGAGCCTTGGAGGGAGTAAAGGACTTGCCCAAGATAACAAAGGTTTTACAGTTAGAATTCAGACCTATGTTTTTGACTCCAAATCTGGTGTTCTTTCTGAGCTGCTTCAGATGAAGACATGGAAAATGGAGCAAGTGCTATTCATCCCACTCTGGAAAAAGTCACCCTGTAATAGTTACCACTATGGTGTCTAGATTGGATACCTCTTGCAGTGTATTTAACTGCTAGTCCTTGCAAGCCCTTTCTGGCAATTTGGGGTCTGAAGGGCACTTTGTCTATTTTACTAAAATGAGATGGCTGTAAGCCGGCAGGTTGGTGTCTTTCCATGCAGATGGTTTCTAAATGAACATTTAACGCCCACTGTCTTCTGTATGAGAATAAATGCCAAATGTCTGTTACTTTAATCTAGGCCCCCAGCACTGATTGTGTACTCTTGCCACATTGGGTTGCTGTGTTCAGTTTTAAAATATGTGAGTGGTTGGCTCAAATATCTTGCTCTTGTGTGACAGAGGTGGTCACTCTAATCTGACAGCAGAAGCTACAGTTAATGAGATTTAACTCGTTATTTTTGAATTTTGAAGTCTATTCTCGAAATTGAATGAATGACTTTACATCTCTAATTTTTGAATGGGAATTGCTCTGTATTATATCACTTATGCTTAAATCTCCCCAATTTTAAGGTTTCTTAGGTGTAAAAAAAAATCTCATTTAAGGTGTCAGAAACATAAATCACTTTTATATGATGATTTTATTGGATGATAAAATGCAGATTTGAGTATTTTTCACTTGTACCACTGTGGAATATTTTCAAAATGACTCCCTCTTTTGTCCTCTTTTTTTTCCTTTCCTCTTTACTCCAGTAATTTTCTTGCAGCTATTTTTTTGAAATGATCTTACTTTTAAAAGCTAACAGTACATTACATACTTTTAAGGAGAAATCTTGTAGGTTGACAGTGATTCTGAAGGGTTTTCTTTAAAGATCCATTATGGGCATTTAGTAAAAATGAGGCTCAAAGAAATGTTGAGCAGTTTGTGCAGTTCTGGTGTTTGTCAGCCATACCAGTATGCAGATCATCTAGCAACATACAAATGATTTAGTAGTTTTACATTCATGGTTTCCAGAGCAAAGAATTTCCGTTCCTACTATTTTTCTTTAATGGACAAAAGAAGGGAGGGGGAAATATTAATAAAATTCTGACTCATATTTTGGCATGCTTTATTGCCTTTGCAAAAAAAGTTATTTCCATATTAAATCGTTTCCATTTGTTTTGGTTAATTATGTAGAAGTTTAAGATTCGTGTGGTATGCATTATGTGTTCCCTCTTATGTAGGGCATGAGTCTTTGCAAATTTTGACATGTTTTATTTGGCATAAAATAAAGTAATGTTTTAGGAAAAAGTAGCATACCTGTTTTTACTATCCTGACTGGTGAAAAGAATAGAGAATTTCTAAGGAAGACTTGGCCTGAGGCCTTATAAATAATCAAAATAGTATTTGGATTTCTTTTGAGAAATCACAGAAATGCTGTTGCTGTTTCAAAATGAAATTGTTGTAGTCTTTCATGTAAAGAGGGGAGGACCAGTTAGACCTGCCATTGTTTTTTAAAATCTAGTGTATCTGTTCATTTGCATGACATATTTAGGAACTAGGAACTAAGGAAAATAATACATTTAAATAACTTTGTATTGGAGTGTATAGTAAATGCTATCTTGTGGAAAGAAGCCAGGGAGAAAATTTTCTGGTAATCATGTAATCCTTTGCTGTGTAGATATGTTACTTTTTGATTAGAATGTAAGCTCTATGAAGACAGGAATTGTTCCTTACCCCAAACTGTGTGCCTCATAGTGCTTAATAAATGTTTGTTAAATGAGTGAATAATTCTGGTTAGAAATATCCTTATTTAATTAACTATGCTTTCTAGAACAGACAAACTATAAAAAGCTTTTTGTTTTAAATAGGTTAAAAGAGTATGGGGTGATTTTTTTTTTTATTGCATTGAGTTGTATCACAGATTATAAAGTACATATCTTTTCTGTTTTTATTACATTTAACTAAAAATTCTTAATCTGAAAATACCTCATTTAAATATATTTATTTTCTGTGGCTCCTAGTAATTTGGGGAATGCATATTAATTGCACAACAAAAATATCTAAAGTACAAAGGCTGAGCAAACAGAACCACAAGTTTTCATTTTCTTTGTAACATCTTTGCTAACGGGTACTAAAAATGCAAAATAGATAAATTTAAACTTCTAACATTTAAACCCATAATGCTTTTCATCCTGAAAGTGTTTCCCGTCCATTAACCACATAGTCTGCCTAGCCAATTTTGTGTATTCAAGATTCTTGTCAGCTCTCGGGTATCTTTACTCATGTGTATGTTTCTGTTTTTCCTTTAGACTTTTTTTTTTTTTTTTTCCATTTAAGTGCTATTTTCCATTGGACATACAGCAAACATTAAATCTCTTCCATGGAAAAGGAGTTAGAATTCCTAGTCAGGCAAATTTAAATGAAGTACTTGGTAATGTGATTATTTTATAGTCTTGACTTTTTAATCAAGGAAACAAAATAAGACCCAAGATTTTTTCCTTATAAAATTTTCCAGCTATACTTTGAAAACTGAAACAATAATAAATAGACTGTAAGGAATTGGTGAAACTAGAGTCATATCAAAAATAACAGTATTGTTTTGAGGGTTTATTTTTTTTAAATCCTGATAATATGCTAGATAGAATACTTCCTTTATTACTAGCATCAACATGTAAAATTTAAGAATTTTGTAGGAAATTACACAAACTCTTTTTATAATTAACTACATAATAGTAAATGGATATTATCTGACTTGCCTGGCTGTTTTATGAGAGGTTATTTTATTAGAAGCCTATAAGGGATCATTCTGTTGCTTAAAAAAAAATATTTTCCCAAAAACTTTGTTAAAAGTTTTAGAATAAAGCAGCTCTGAAATAGGATATTATCTAAGAAATAATTTTTTGATAAATGTATAGGTGGTTTGTTTAACAATAACAATTTGAAGGAAAAACCAGGCCAACATGTATGTAAATTCTAATCCTCAAATACAAATTTGGGTTTTCTCTTCTGCTGAAGATAGTTGGTGGTGGTATTGAATAGGGTTTGTGTGGTTTCCCTGTGTACAAGAAAGAACACTATTTAGAATTTATTGAGATGAATCAGTGCAATAAAAGTCTTGCTGAGTGGGAAAGGATCAATTTTCTGGAGAATTCTCCTCCCCTTTCTATCACTTCCCCCCCCCCCCTTTTTTTTTAAGCTTCTTGGAAGTCTTTTTTTTTTTTTAAGTTTAATAAATACCTGAGTTCATTATTGAAATTGCTTATTCCAACTTCATTATTGAGGAGCCACATATTTAAAAAACTGATTATTGATCTTTTTTGAGAACTGAAATTAGATTATTTTAGAGTTAAATTGTTAATTTTTTTATATAGAAATTAAAAATAACCTTGTTTGGTAGTCTTCAGCAAAGTTAAAAAAAACTTCTGCCAGAATTGTAATTTAATTAGACCAAATGTTTACATAAGATTATAAACCATTCTGTAAATACATGAATAAAAAACAGTAATGTAACTGAGCCTTTCAAAGACAGAACAGCAGGAGAATGGGTTTCTTTACTATGTGAATTGCAGTTTTCTAGCTATAATCATTTTACTGGTAGTACTGTAGTTTGCTTAGATTAATTTCTTTTATATGATTCTGCTTTGGGGGGGATGAGCGGGGGAGAGTCCATGTTCAGTTGTTCAGTTGTCAGGGCTATCTTAATGGAAAGATAATGGGAAAAAATTTCCTGAGTGTTTCTGCATTAGTGATTTTTAGATATGAGGAAAATCTTGTGTTTTAAAATTTTAAAATGTGTTTCCATTTTTTCCAGGTTCCTGTAGCATGTAAATCATGCCCCTGTGGTTATATTTTTATTAGTAGAAAGCTTTTAAATGCAAAACACTCAGAGAAATCACCATCTTCTGCAGGTAACCCAGACTCTTTACTATCAATTTCAATTTGGTGAAAAAAACTATAAGTGATCTTTTTTAAAAAATTTATCTAGATTTAAGTCTGTAACATTACTATAAACTTAGAAATCAATTAAAGTGTTTATATATATATATGCATATATATGCATATATATAAAACTTTCTGAAATCTGTGGCATTGATATTGGTTTATTTGGTTTTTAAGCTGAGAGAATTAACCTTAGTGTTGGTAAAATGTCTCCCAGAGATGTTTTTTTGTTTTGTTTTCCCTAATTCTAGTTTGAAAATTAATGAATTTGGAAATTTCAAAGTACTAATTAGTGAATTCATTTAATCCTCCAACTCTATATATGCTAGGGATAAACACATCAGACCACTCTTCTGAGAAAATATATTGGGGGAAAGGCAAAGGGCATAGGCTTTTTATTAATGTAAACATCCTTGATCTATATATGGTTGTATTCAGTACTTTTCTTTAAAAGATATTTTTTGTGAACATGGGAGAGATTGATATTTAAAGAAATCTTATGATATATTTCAAAATTATATTATGTATAACGCTCACTTAAAATGAGGTAGTGTAAGCATCTTTGAAGCATATGGAGTTAACACAACTCCAAAAGGCAAATTATCCCCAAAATATTTTACTTAGAAAGATTTATCTATCTTGAATTACTTTTGTGTTTTAGAAAATGATTTTTCCCATTAATTAGAACTGGCAGTAAAATTCTTCAGTCCCATATTCTTTTGCTGTGATGGGACCCCTTTACCTCCTTTCATTGTGATGATAAATAGACTGTCATTTCAGACCAATGAAAATCACTATCCTATATAGTAGAACAGATTTCAGTGCTTTGCACTGCATCATAGGTTTTAAGAGAAGGCAGTGAAGGCTGAAATAGAGGAGGCTTTATTGAGGAGGTAGAAATTGAGCTACATCTTATAGGATGGGTACTAATGAATAAATAGGAGAGAAGATGAAAAGAATTGCTGACAAGAGTAACAGCATTAACAAAAGCCCTAAGGAGGTAATGAATATAAACTGTTTAGTGCATAGATAATTGGAATGGAAGGTGTGTTGTAGAGCCATAAAAAATAAAATTTGGCCAGACATGGTGATGGGACTAGATTATGGGAAGCCTTAAAAGCCAAGCAGAGCAGTTCAGACTTGATATAGTGAATAGGGAAGGGCCTTAATTGGCTTTTGAACTAGAGTTGAAAAGAATTGACCTACTTAGAATGAGAGGTGAATGTTGTAGAATAGTAGAAAATAAAAGTTGATTAGGTAGGAGGGAACCAATCATTTGATAGAGGGCTTTAAAAATTAGGCAGAAGATATGTTAGTTATGATATGTAGTAGATTAATTTCTAAGTAGGAGTGTGGCATGAAATACTTTACATAAGATGATTTTATCATTGGTATATCTTAGATTAAAAGAGATAGTAAGCGGGAGGTTGTTGAAATAATGATAAAGGTTTAGACCAACCATTATGACAGGATGGATATAGGTAACAAGGAAGAGTAAAGAGGCACAGATGACTTAGTTTCTAAATTGGGGGGGAGTGCTAGACAAATTGTGGTATTATTGACAAATGGCATAGTTAATAAAGGAGCTAGTTTTGTTAAGGGCAAAGTGATGTTAAGTTAAAGATATAAGATATTTATGTGGAGATGTACTGTGAGTATTTGGAAATATGAGATAAAAGAGATTAGGAGACTACTTTTTAATTAGGAATCACATAGTAGCCATCTTCTAAACTTTATGGGAGCAGTTGAGTCCCAGAAGAGGAGTAGGCATAGCGTAAAGAATAGTGAAAAAAAGAGGTTGACAAGAATTGATCAAGAAAGTAAAACCAGAAAAATAAAAGACTGGTAGAACTATTTTGCTCTTTCTATGGTTAAAATATCTTCTCTCTTAAATGGCTACCACCACCTCTACTCTAAATTATTGCAAGTTTCCAAATTGGTTTCCCAGCCTCAAGCCTTTCACTACTCTTCATTCTATGCACTGTTGCAAAAATAATTTTACTTAAGCACATATCCAACCATATGACTTGCCTATTCAATCAATGTTAGTGGCTTTCTACTGCCTCCTTTATTTAGCATTTGAAGCCTTAGATAACCTAGCCTCCACCTTCTCCTTTTTCTGCGTTCCAACCAGATTTACCTTCTTTCTCTCATTTCAACTCCAGTCTCTTTTTCATCACTAATTTTATATTTATGAAATATAAAATTTTGTATATTTTTATATATACTTAAAATATACTTTGTATATTTTTATATATACTTACCTCCCCATTTATAATGTGGGCCCATTAAGAATAGTCATTTTATGTACATATATCTCTGGCATTTAATACAATATCTGGTGAGTATTAGGTGCTTACAAAATATTTGCTGATTGATTGTTCATATAATCTTTCTTGATATTTTTATCAATGTTGAATAGTTTCTCATGTGAATAAATTCATCTATGAATGATAATCAGAAGTTGATGGTAAATTTAAAAATCAGTTTCTTAAATTTCTGAAGAGGCCCTAATTAGATAAATTAGATGAACTATAAAATACCAGTTTTTGAAAATAAGCTATGAAAATAAATTTTCAATAAGTAAAATTATAAATTTTTCTATTTACTGATAAGTATACTTTATGTTACAGTTGGAAAATGAAACTAATGTCCAGTTAAATTTAACTGATTTTGAATATGAGGTTCAGATACTTAAAAATACATTGACTATAAATTATATATATCTAGCAAGTTGGGAGGTGGAACAGAACACGCAGGTATGAAATTTGGTCTAGATGAAAATGTAAATATTAACAAAATCCAGTTTCACAGGATAGGGTGGTGGTTCTCATAAATGTTAAATCATTTTATTTATGGTTTTACCTATTGCCTTTCCTCTCTTCCCATCCTCTTTGGAGAGAGGAAGAGATGAAAAGAAGTATTTGAAGCTGCCTTTGAGAATTTATAAACTTTTTGGTAGTTGTGTGATAAATGAAATCAAATTTTCTCTCTTTTTATGTGTTTCTATGAGAATTAACCTTTTCTTTGACACATATCAGTGAAAGAGTTAAGTGAATTTTTCTTTAGGTATTTCCTTTTTATTTTGACCTCTTTTTCTGCAATAGAAAATTCTTGGAAAATTAATTTTTTTTTTGTTTTATGGATTTCGTCTCTAAAAGTGTATTTTACGGTGATCACAGTTTGAATAATTTATTAGAAAATAGAATTATTAGAATGAATATGCCATTTCTATTTCCTACAACAATATTTGCTTTTTAGTTTCTAAGACTTGAACTTCATATACTATAATATCAGAGACTTATCAGAGACTCAGTATTCCAGAGTTCTAAGTAATGTGGTATATAACTCAGTTTATACTAACTACCTCAGTGTAATTATTTTATTTTCTTATTTGAAATTAAGATAAAAAGTGTCCCATTATACAATTATATAGAATATAAAATATAGATTGTTATACCTGAACACATTTTAAATATCTGTATAGGATTTGTAATGTTTTTTCTTTTCAGTATTAACATTAATATTGATATTAGTAGTAAAATATCACCTTTCATTCCAGTAAAGACTGGCAGGGGAAAATAGTTGTTTTGGTGAAAATGCTTCCTCAGGGACTAAAATGAAATTACTTAATTTATACCTAAATAATATTGAGAACATGATCATTAAATTTAACCTTCTGAATCAGAATCATGTATTCATATTTTTAAACCAGATCTGAGATGGAGAGAAAAAGGGAAGTGTGAAGGTTCTTTTTGTCTCCTTTGCACTAATACTATTTGATTTGGGGGAAGGAATGTGGAAAGTTGTTGCCTTCTCATAGGAGTTTGGAATTAAGTTGGGAAAGAAAGAACTTTTCCCCTTGAAACATTCCTCTTACTTTAAGCATGGCCAAGATCTAGAGTAAATTGAGTTTTTTTTTTTTTTAAACAGGCACTCCATAGTTGTGTACTTAGACTCTTTTGAAATATCTATTGTCTTGTAGAAATTTGAATATTAGGAAAGAGATATCAAGCCAAAATTTATTATAGCCTTCAAATTTATGACTTTTTTTTGTCTATGCAGAAAATAAGCATGATGCCAAGAGAAGACGAACAGAGAGAGTTAGGAGAGAGAAGATTAATTCTACAGTAAATAAAGATTTAGAAAATAGAAAGAGGTCTCGAAGTAGCAGCCAATCAGATCATATCAGACGAGGAAGAGGAAGACCTAAAAGTGCATCTGCCAAAAAACACGAAGAAGAAAGAGGTATGTCCAAATCTACCATCATTGGCTTAGAGTTTTTTTAAGCATTAAAATCTTTTATTATAACTGAATAGAACTCATGAAACAGTATGGCTTTGGATTTTGATAACCTGAATTTAAGAAGATTGTCATAAATGCTTTATTTTTCAATATAAATTAGATTATAAATATGGAAACATGTGAATTAATGTTCCTGTAATCATCATAAAGCTTATAAAATCAATAGAAATTTATTTTCCTTGCTAAAAGTGAAGTCAGAGTTGACTTATTCAGCTAATGTATCTGATTTCATTGGCTTTCAACTACAAAACAAGATATGAAAAGTGCTAAACATCCTATTTGAAATATTTGGACTATTTTTGCTTGAATAAACTTAAGTTGACAAACCTTTGGCTTTTTTCCTTAATTTTTATTGGTAAATTTTTTTGTTTTCACATGTCTTATTTCTCCATATATTCCCCTCCTAAAGAGCCATTCCTTATAACAACAACAAAATTCCCAGTTCATCAAAACAAAGCATGCTTCAACCAAGTCTGACTGTGTTTTGAGTTCCAGGCCCACAATTTTCCCCATTCCTTGCCAAGAAGGGGGAGGAGGATAAACTTTTTTTTTTTTTAAAGAACTGAGTTCTGCTAGTAAGTTGTTTAGAAGAACTGTTGTCTTACATAGGATTTAAAATTTTTAAAAAAGAATTGCTATTGGGTGTTTTTTTTTCTTTTTAAGGATGAGGTTTTGAATTGTTTAGCTTTTCATAATAATTAAATTAGAGGGCACCGTTTGAAAAGTAAAATCTTTGCTGTTTAATCTAAAGCTAGTTTTTACTTATAAAGAAAAATTCTGATCAACAGTTTTTCCTTAACTTTCTACATGCTTTAAAATTTTACTTATTTCATAAATACTTTCATTGAATCCCTGTTTTTTGTAGGACTGGGTAGATGCTTTGGGTAAGTATGATAAATAAGATATGGTCCCTCTTCTCATTGAGAAGTTTAATTGATGTTTAAATAAGAGAAATAAAATTTATGCAAATAACCATGCATAGATAGAATATGAAAGTGTAATTATGCATACTATAATATGAAAGTATTTGGCCATTTTTGAGGGAGCCTTTGCTTAAATACTTGAATATTCCTTGGGCAATTTTATTGGCATTTCTTTTGTTTCGACTAGATACTCTTAGTTGAGTAAAAAAAGCTGAATGTGCTTCTTGTCTGATAGAATGACTGGGAGAAAAGGCTATTATGTTAAGGTTAGGAAATATGAAATAGAATAGAAAAATCAACAAAGAATAGGGAAATACTGTTTCATATAGAAAATAAAATGGCTCCTGTGGTTCTTAGAAAAGGGATTATAGCCTAAAGAAGAGAACAGACTTAAGAGAGCATCTGAGAGTAGATGACAAGGAGAAAATGAGGGAACCAAAATATAATCACTTTTAAGTCAAATGAATTTATTTGTATAGTATTAGGGTCTTTGATGTATCCTTTTTTCTTGATGTGCAAACTTTTTTTTTAAAGCAGCAAATGTTTGGAGATGAAAGATTTTGAAGGTGAAATAGAAGCACTTTTTAAAGAAAAACAGCTAATTTTTGGAATGAATGAAATGCTTTTTTTTTTTAAATGTGTGTTTAGATTTTTTAAAAGGCAAGCAAGTGAATTAAATCTACTTGTGTGGATATAATTGGAGTCTTTTCTTATTAAGAATTAATGCTTTCTAAATCTATTATTATGTTGTAAAGGTCACCTTGTGAAAATGTGTGCCATTTCTAAATATTATAATTGGTATTTCACAGATTTTTTAAAATGATATTCCTGACAAGTCAGTTAATTTACTTTCGGTTTTAGCCTGTAGTCCTGAACTTCCTTATCTATAAACACTTAATACTTGAAACATTTTGAGTAAGTTGTAACTAACGACAGTTTTCTTTAAAATAAGTTTTAGGGTAGTTCATTTTAATATGAGTTAAAGCCTAAAAGGTTTATTTGAAAAACAAAAATATTTCTAAATGTCCTTCATGTTGACTCTATTTTAAAAAAATGGTTAAAGAACATTTTTCAGAGTTAGTTTTAAGTTTATTATTATAGTGCTTAGGAAGTCAAAGTTCCCATAATAGAATTGCTAACCTTTACCCAACAAGAAAGTACTTAAATGAATTCTCCATTTTGATTTTGTTGTGTGGTTTTAATATTTTTTAGTTATGTAGGTATGAAATTCTGGTAGATTCATAATTATTCAACATAATTAAATTTTTTTTTATTGAAGCTTTTTATTTTCAAAATATATGTAAGGATAATTTTTCAACATTGACCCTTGCAAAAACCTTGTGTTTCACCCCCCCCCTCCTCTCCTAGATGGCAAGTAATCTAATATATGTTAAACATGGTATAAAATATATGTAAATCGAATATAGGCATACATATTTATACAATTATCTTGTTGCACAAAAAAAAAATCTGATTAAAAAGAAAAAAATATGAGAAAGAAAATAAAATTCAAATAAAAGAAGTAAAAATGCTATATTGTGATCCACACTGAGTTCCCACACTCCTGTCCCTGGATGTAGATGGCTCTCATCATCACAAGATCATTGGAACTGGCCTGAATCACCTCATTGTTTATTCAACATAATTTTAATACAAAGTTTAGTACTGCATTTAAAAAATTAAAATACCTTCTTCTAGGCAGCTAGGTAGCCCAGTAGATAGACTGTTGGATTTAGAGTCATAAAAACTTGAGTTCAGATTCAGCCACAGCTGTATAACCCTGGATAAGTCACTTAATTTCTCCACTTTAGTTTCTTCATCTGTGTAATATAAAATCCTCACAGGATTTTTGTGAGAATAAACTGAGAAGATAATCTATAAAGGGCTTTTCAAACCTTAAAAGTTCTGTATAAATGGTAGCTATAGTTATATTATTATATTGTTTCACAATTAAGTAAGCAAAATTCATATTTACTGTTAACCCATTAAAAAAAATAAAAATTCTTTCAATTTAGAAAATGAGGATTGTCGTAAATGGGGTGCTTTGAGACTTGAAATAATAAAACTAACAGATAGCTCTTTAAAGTTTGAAAAATATTGAACATATATCATCTTAGTGACATTAGCTAGGCTGGCATACCTTTTATTATAATTTAAATTTTCTACAATTGTGGCCTAACAACAAAGCAAGCAGTTAATGTATTTGTAAAACTGTACTTGTTTATCAGAGGAGGTCGTCTATCATTGTGGGAAAGGTTAAATCTATCTTAATTTAAAACACTGGACTTCATCATAATTTGGGAAGGGAAATATTTTAATTTTGGTAGAAAATGTATTTTAATTTTAATATTTATTCATTGTTAAAGGAACCTGAGTTTTAAGTTTTCACATATCCTCAAAACTGGTTCCAGAAAATAATCAAACATTTTAATTATTCATTGTTATAGAATGATTTTTAAAATACAAACTTTAGTTCTAGAACATAGCATTAATAACATACAGCATTTTACACCTATTAACTAGTACTTTAAGGTGATGCCTGATTGTTGATTGAATTTACCACGAAATGTAATAATGTTTTAACTTTCTTTTAACAGAGAGACAGGAAAAGGAAGTTGACATCTATGCTAACCTTTCTGATGAAAAGGCTTTCGTATTTTCAGTCGCCTTGGCAGAAATAAATAGAAAAATTATCAATCAAAGACTTATTCTCTAATACTTGTCTGGAGAACCTCTGGAACTTTCTTCAGGATTACATCGACAAAATTTCAAATTCTTAAGGACTCTCAGGAGTACTCTGCCTGCATCTACAAGGGCCATTGATTCTTTCATTTCCCTTTCCCCCTCCCCTTTTATCCTTTACATCATTTAGCCTGTGCAACACTTTTGGACAGAGTTGTAGACTTGGACTTTTCTGTGTCTCTCTTGTTTACCAAGGAGCAGTGTCAGTGTTTCATTCATGTCTGGAATATGTGACTACATTTGGCCTTTTGAAAATATATGCTGGATGAATGCAAAGGGGAGAAAAGTGGGGGAAAAAGGAGGAAAATAAAATGCTTGATAGCATTTAGATTTGCCACCAAAATATTTTAAATTTTTTCAGAGTGATTTTGCTTTTTAAAATATGTTTCAAATTTTTCAGCTCTTTAACAGTTTACATATGTACAGTTCATCGTAACCTTTATTAATAAACTGGTAATCGTTATTTTATTGAACTGAGTATTAAGAGAATATATAATGTAATTTTTCTCTTAAATTAAGGTTTGTTCTTGGTCTTTTATTTTTATGGTTGAAGGTCTAGAGTCTAGTTTGTATCCTGGTGATGCTTCTAGGCAGCTAGTTGATAAGTTGGGTGATACTTGAAGATAAATATTAAGGATATGTCATACAATTCAGAAATATCACCATGTCCTCTTGAATATGATTTATTTCTTGGTTGAACAAAAGTTTTTTTTTTTTTCTGCTCAAGTTTGGTGCCTGTTAACCTAAATATAAATTATATTTATTATAGGCAAAATG
Organism: Sarcophilus harrisii; assembly: GCF_902635505.1. Taxonomy (NCBI): domain Eukaryota; kingdom Metazoa; phylum Chordata; class Mammalia; order Dasyuromorphia; family Dasyuridae; genus Sarcophilus; species Sarcophilus harrisii. Next base: position 462,586,787 of record NC_045427.1, on the reverse strand, counting down.
TTTCATGGTTACTCATTTTTAAACAGTAATGTTTTATCTGGATGGATTTATATCCAATATCTTCAAAATGATTAAAATGTAACAACTTCATTCTCTGGAAATAAAAACTCTTAAGGTAAAACTAAGAATATAGTTTTAATAATATTGGTCAGCCCTTTGTTCTAGTGAAGATTGTCATATGTATTTTCATTTCTTACATTTTTGCGATGTGTGAAATGTTAAAATTGTTATAGCTTATCTATTTTGCACTAAATGCTATTAAACTCTTTACTCATAAACTTAATGATTTAACATATTCAATCCTCAGCTCTTTCTTTAATAAAATACAAATTAATGTGGTTTATATTAAGGTCAGTGAATAAAGTTAGGAGTCTATTTCTTATTCCCAACCACTTTTGTGTCTTTTCTGCTCCATTTCAACAATACTATTATATGTGTTATGTGTGGGAGAAGGGGAGGGTATCCTAAAAAATAATCTACTTCATTTTTCTGCTATTGTAGAAACCAGTAGAAGAAATTTAGATTATACTTGTCCCAAAGTAGTATTAATGTATGATTTTTAAAAACAGAAGTGTGACTGGGCTAGTAATGCAGCCCCAATTGCCTTGTCAGAAAACAAACAAACCAAACCAAATCTAAAACTACTAGAAAAGTCATTTTAGGATCTTCATTAAAAATAGTGATATAGCAGTTAAGGTACTTGTAAAGAAAGATTGCCAGATGCAGAAGTCGTTAGTTTCGTTTTATTTTCAGATGTATTCAGATATTTCAGATATTGTTAGATTTTGTTCAAATAAGGAATTAACAATGTAGTTGCTCTGAAATTATTTGCTTAAAATTTACACGAGGAAAAGGAGCATATTAAAGTTTTCTCTAGTTGAAACTGAATTTAATATATTTTATCAGTTATATTGCCTTATTAAAGCAATATTTTTCTTAAAACAATATAATTTGGACATTTTATATGGTTGATCAGTGGTCTCAGAAATAGGCCTTCAATTTTAGTACAAAAATTGATCATTAAAATGAACTTCTTGTCAGCAAATATTTTAAGAAGATATAAGCTTAATATTTATGGCAGTTAAAATGTATGTATACTAAATAATTTTAAAATTCTGAATTGATTCTATGAATATATGGGTCTGTTCAAGAGCTATTCAGTCTTAAAATAAAAGGAGCATATCAAACTCATTTGGGAACTAGTCAGCTAGCTACTTTTCTATTTACATCTTAATTATATTTCATTTTTTAAGATTTGCAAAATCTGTTCTCAGTATTTGGAAGCTGAAGATTTCATCTTTTTTAAGATGATCATGTTTTGTAATTGTAAATTATCTCTGTGTGAACAATCAGGGAAGAAGGATCAGAAATAGAGAATTTTACATGTCCCTTAAATTTTTGTTCAGCTTTTGAACAGTTTGTGCATTAAAAAAATAACACTTTTGGTGATATGACAGGCTGAACTCAACACAAGTGAGTGAATTAATGTACTTATCTTCCCAGGGCCCACCTACAGGGCCTACAGTGTATTAGTGTGTTGATCTTCCCAGAACCCCCCAAAATTGATTTATTTCTACTTTATCATCTTTGCCAAAATGATGACTGTGAATGTAAAATATTATCATTTCTGATTTCATTTACCTTATTAATGATTTGGAACATTTTTTCATTTTCCATTTGAACTGTAAATATTAAAATAGAATCAGCTTAGGACTGATAACTTTTGTATTCTTCTCTGGGTTAAACCATTTCTGTAATACTGTGTTTCATTCTAGACGTTAGATTTTAGGAAGAAGATTTGTTTTAGCTGCTGGGGAGACTAGGATGGCTTTAAGGGTTTCAAAAATATATAGATTCTATATGAGAATTAGTTGGGAACTGGAGGTGTTTAGCTTAAATAAGAAAAGGTTGAGGGGAGAAGAGTGGATAGTGTGTCTTAAATTTGAAAAGTTGTAATATATAAGAGGGATCTGACTTGTTTTGCTTGGATTCAAAAGACAAAGGGGATGTTGCATAGAGGCACATTTAAATTTAATATAAGGAAAAATTTTCTAATAACACTATTTTAAAGTGGAATGAACTATACTAGAATATACTAGTAGGTTACCTCTTCACTTGAGTTCTTTAAGCAGGGCCAGATAGCCATTTTGTTAGGTAAATTGTAGAGAAGATTTATTATCAAGGCAAAGATTGAATTAGATGATCTTAATTTTTAAGTATGTCCCTCCCTCCCTGCCCTGCCCCTATCCTCTAGGAGCTATCCCTCATAATAATTTAAGATTCTGTGATATGAACTTTAGGAATCAGCCTGACATCTAAAAAAGCATTGATTTTAATGTTTTATTCTTACTCTGAAATTGAGTATTATCAGTAAAGATATCTTAACAATGAAGCAATTTTTGTATGCTTTTTAAATAAATTGCTGAATTTGATATGTGTGTGCCATTCTGGGTTAGTTACTTCTCAGTTTCAAAGAATTTATCTTTAAAATGGCCATAATAATAAATCTTGCCATCTACAGGTTTATTAACAAATGACAAGTCTTCTCTCTTAGAACAGAACAATAATCCAGTCAGAGCTTTTGTTTGAGAACAATGTAACAGCTAAAGAGATTGTCTAATATATCAGTGAAACATATTTTATGGTTTTGTTTCCGATGAGTGAGAAGAGGACCATAGCGTACTAAAGAGGCTAAATAAAACTACAGACTTCCACAAGATGGCCTAATGACCATTAGATAGGGCGGTATTTATCTCAGGTTTCACAGTGTCAGGCATCTAGGGAGTGTAGTGGATAGAAATCTTTGAGTCAGGAGGACTTGAATTCAAAAACTGCATCAGCTGTTTGATCCTTGGAAAGATACAACCTCTCTAGATCTGTTTACTCATCTGTAAAATACGATTGGAATCCATAACCTCCAAGGTCCCTTTCAGCTTCATAATCTTAGCCATTGTCTCTTCACACTGACTTTTGAGAAATCTTTAGAAACAGACATGTAGAAGATTAATAACTTCCATAAACAAGATCTTTTTGGTTTGGCCACTAGCAGTCGTAGGTCTTACCAGAAGGCTTCTTAATTTTTTATTACTTAAAGGTAACTTGTCACTTTGAATTTTAATTCTAACTTACATAGTTTCACATTTAATCACATAATAGCTGCTATCAGATAATTGCTATTTTTGCACAAAAGTCTTCTGATGCCTTTCATCATAGTCTAAAGGTAATCCTGAGTTTTTGAAGGCTTGATTATTGGAGCAATGGCAGCTTCTTATAAGCTGGAAAAACCTTTAGTGCACAGGCTTAGCAATAGATTCTGCTTATAGATAATTGCTGCCATGATTTTGATCATGAAACAGATAAAAATGGCTTTTGAATCTCAGGCAGCCCTCTTCCATGCACTCTCCACTTCCAGTTCAATTATGGGTCCAACTCTGTGTTTATCTGCTTATTTGTTCAAATACACTGCCTATCCTAACTAACTTCTAACTAAATACCTAAGGTAATAGATATTATTCATCCACTTTTTTTTTCCTGTGTGGATTATGAAGATAATTTTTTTTTTTTTTTTTTTTTGTGGAGATGGATCTCAGTGCTCTACTATATGCTATTATAAGAGGTAGAAGAGAAGTATGTGTGGGATAGATAGGATTTTAGGAATCTGTGTAAGCCCTGGGATGTAACTAGATACAATTAAAATACAATTCTTTCTTCATATAGCAGGATTTGGAAAACCTCATCTACTTTCAGTTTTGTGTCAGCAAACACTTTTGGGAAACTGCATTTTCCCTGTGTTGTGCTTTGCTCAATAACAATAATTATAGAATATTTAACAAAGTCAATGCTTCCATTAAAGTAGCTTATGTTAATATGTAGCCTGGATATTCTTTGTTGAATGAGAATCTTGTCTATCTACATATTTGCTCTGCTATGCTATCAAATGTTAAGAAATAGCAAAATCCTGAATTCCTTACATCCTGTCAAGTTTGTGACTGCAGGCTTAATCTACTGTAGCAAAAATATGAAAACTAGTTCCTGCTGCATGTTTTCATTAAGCATACTTTTAAACATGGATTTTTTTAAAGAACTGGAACCTTAAGAGTTTGTCCAGTCCAACACCATTTTATAGATGAAGAAATAAGCCCAGAAGTCATAGCTTGCCAAATGACACAAGTAGAAGGAGCTGGGTTTCAAAGCCAGGTCTCCTGTATCCAAAGCCAAATGCTTCATAGATCTTTCTCACATAAAATTTAGATGAGAAAGCCAGTTTTAGTTGTTGTAGTTGCTAAAACAGTAAGACTGCCCCCCGCCCCCTTTAATTCTCCACTCTTTTTCCTCTATAAGGTATTTGAAAATCTTCTAGTGCTTTCAAATTGTCAACTCTAGTGTGATTCCTCCCTTTCTCCCTAATGATCCATATTTTAATATAAAATTAACATTTATGCATATCAGATTTTTTTTGAAAAGATGTTTGACTTAAAAATTTATCTTTGAAAATTCCTTATATGTATAATCATGCTAATAGTAATGTTACAATCTTACTTGAAAAGTATTTTAACTTGAAAAATTATCTTTTGATTTTATATTTTAATTTTTATGTATGCCCTTCCCTCTGCTCCCCATCCTCTATCCTCTAGGAACTATCCCTTGTAATAAAATGAGAAGTAAAAAAGCAATTCAGCAAAAGTAACCAACATATCAACTAAATCTGATGACATATGTAATATCCCACATTCCTAGATGCCTAAGAAGTTGAGATGGAAGATAATATATATTTTTCCAGCTCTTCACAGCCAAATTTGGTTGTTATAATGGGGTTTAATTTGTTGGGGGCCTAAAATAGTGGGAAGGGCACTGGATACAGTCAAAGGACCTAAAATCCTAGAACTTTGAATTCTAGTTCTGCCATTTTCTCTTTATATTCTCTATGTCTTAGTGATTCCTATGACTGAAGACGTGGTAGTCTTTAATACACTACCTATGAAAACCTATCACTGTCATATTTTTAACAAGGATAAAATTTTATAAAATGTTATTTTGCTTTTCTGAATTTAACACCAAATAAACATTTCCATATGCAAAGTAGACTAGAAAAAAGATTATTCATGCAATTTGTATTTCTATTATGTATAGCTTGCTTTTTTAGGTATATGTAAATTAGTTTTCAAGCTTAGAATATTTTCCTTAACTATCCTGAGTGATGGAGAGAATGATGACTCATTGTTAACTGTATGCAATCATGAAAGATAGAGTTAGAAGAGCAATATTAAGTAAAGGACAGATAAGATTCTGTACCAGTGTCTCCTCCTCAGAGGAAAACAAGGTACTTAACTTTAGGAATTCTCCTGCACCCCTCTAGGCATGAATCATGGTCTCTCCTGGAGAGGGAGGGATAGGTAAGATTCTAGAAATAGTAATTGCATCCTGTAAATTACATTTAGGTAATGTCGATACATCTTATATGGACATCACATATCTTACATATAAAATTCATCATGTAACCTTTAAAGCTGACCTTATGTGTATTTTTTTTTTTTTCTTCCCTTCAGATCTTTGCATTAAAAAATAATTAAATGACCCACTTTTTGTTTTTGGCAATCCTTACTCCCTGGCACTAGTGCATCCCTCCCATTAAAAAAAAAAAAAAGCCTTGTGAAAAATAGGCATAATCAAAACAAATTCCCACATTATCCATGACTAGAAATATGTCTCATTCTAATACCTTGAGTCTGTTATCCTTAATCAGGAAATAAGTATACTTTTGTCATTGGCTTTCTGGAATCATGGTTATGGTGCTGATCAAAGTTAAATCTTTCAAACTTCCTTACTGTATTGTGATCATTGCATCATGATTCTCTTAGTTCTGTTTAATTGTACTGGTTCATACAAGTTTTTCTAGGTTTCTCTAAAACAGTTCATTGAAAATAATTAGGAAAAAATATTGTTAAACATTCATATACCATTTATTTAACCATTCCCCAATGGATTGAGTATCTCTTTAGTTTTCAGTTCTTTGCTACAATAAAAAAAAAAAAAGCTGCTTTGAGAGTTTTTGCATAAAATTAAAATAACTCTGAAATACCACTATATATCTCTCAGATTGGCTAAGATGACAGGAAAAGATAATGATAAATGTTGGAAGGGTTATGGGAAAACTGGGACACTAATACATTATTGGTGGAATTGTGAAATGATCCAACTATTCTATAGAACGATTTGGAACTATGCTCAAAGCACTATAAAACTATGCATACTTTTGACCCAGCAGTGTCTCTACTGGGTGTGTATTTCAAAGAAATCTTAAAGGAGGGAAAAGGAACCACATGTGCAAAAATGTAGCATCTCATTTTGTGGTAGCAAAGAATTGGAAAATGAGTATAGATGCCCATCAGTTAGGAAATGGCTGAACAAGTTGTGGTATATGGAGATAATGGAATATTATTGTTCTATAAAAAACGATGAACAAGCTGATTTTAGAAAGGCCTGGAAAGATTTACACAAATTGATGATGCTGAGTGAAATAAGCAGAACGAGAAATACATTGGATACAGTAACAAGAAGACTATGTGATGATCAACTATGAAAGGCTTGGTTCTTCTCTGTGGTTCAATGATCCAAAATAATCCCAATAAATGTTGGACAGAAAATGCCATTTTCATCCAGAAAAAGAACTAAGGAGACTGAATGTAAGTCAACACATGCTATGTTCACTTCTTTTTTTTTTCCTCTCATGGTTTTTCCCTTTTGCTTTGCTTTTTCTGTCCCAACATGATTCATAAAGCAAAATGTATTAAAAATAAATAAATTTACAAAAAAGAAAAGGAATTAAAAGAAACAATAGCTGCAATTTATATAACTAGCATGTATTGTTCTTTAAAGGAAAGAGAAAGAATAGAAAAATAATTGATTTATAACATTTGTAAAGGCTATCATTACACAATGCTTATATACATACACACACCCACAAATTAAAAAAAAAAAAACTGAAAGAAGTTTTTCCTTTGATCTTTTTGGTTTACAGTTCTAGTCATGATCTGAGTCAAAGATCATGCACAATGTACTAATGCTTTAGGCAGAGTTCCAAATTGCTTTCTAGAATGGTTGAACCTTTTCACACTTCTACCAACAATGTATCAATGTTCCTGTATTCCTGAAACCCCTTCAACAGTTATAATTTCTCTTTTTTGGTTAACAATGCCATTCTGATGGAGGGAACCTCAGAGTATTTTACTTTACATTTCTCTGGTTATTAGAATTTTAGAGCAATTTTTCATATCAACTACATTTTACAAATGAAAAAACAAACATGGGAGAACTTGCTTTAGGTAACAGTGAGAGAGTTGGGATTAAACATGGTCCTTCTAAATTCACATTCAGTGTTATTTCCATTTTACTATCTCGTACATAAAACCATCCTTACAAAAATATAGGACATCACATAATCATGGATTTAAAACTGGAAGGTTCAGTAAAGGTCATCTAATCTAGTCTTTACAGGTGAAGGAACTGATGCTCAGATATTTGAGCTCCAAATTCAGTGCCTAATCACCAAATCTTTGAAAATGTTAAAGCCCATTAAGATTTTATTACTGGTATAAGTATTCATTTATGTTCAAATCTTTATGACTCTATTTTGGGGTTTTCTAGGCATAGGTATCCCAGCAGTTTGCAATTTCCTTCTCCAGCTCATTTTACAGATGAGAAAATTGAGGGAAACAGAGATAAGTAATTTGCCTAGGATCACACAGTGTCTGAGACTCTATTTGAACTCATTAAGATAAGTCTCCCCATTCCAAGCCTCTATCCCATTATAAAGTAGTTTTGCCTTTAAGGCAAAGTTCACTGAATAGTTAAGAAAATAGGGCATTCTTTAAAGGTCAAGAAATTCTACCTCAATTATTAAATTGATAAATGGAGTCTACTTAAAATATGTTATTGAAATTAATTAGCTAAGTTCATTAGTTCACCCAACCCTTTGGATAGATTTAAAGATAAAGGAAACTCAAGCTAAAGTCTGAATAATATTAAACAGTTGGACTATACTGAACCTTAATAAGTTTCCAATTTATTTCTTTTGAAAATATATTATCCACTAAAATAACTTCAAATAATATTATAATCAGCTAAACATGCTTAGTAAGCTATATGTATTCAAGTTAATTTTAATATATAATATATAATAATTTTCAATCACCGTAAGGGCTCATCAGAATTTTTTGTATTCATTCTCATCCATTTTCTCTCTAATGAATTTGTAATCGGTATGTATGCCGTTTTTTTGGCTTTATGTTATTGGTTTTATGACTTCTTGAGTGAGTTTGATTTATTTCTCTATATTGCTCATGGTTTCTGAGATTATGGTTTAATGTAGTGGTTCAACTGTCATCAGAGGTAGAATAGATTGCTTTGGAAATACCAGCCAAATTAATAGAATAGTAACGTTAGGTTCATAGGACAAAATAGTCAATAATTATAGCAATCTAGTGTTTGACAAACCCAAAAGACCCCCAGCCTTTGGGAATAAGAATTCATTATTTGAGAAAATTGCTAGGAAAATTGGAAATTAGTATGGCAGAAATTAGACATTGACCCATACATAATATCATACACCAAGATAAGATCAAAATGGGTTCATGATCTAGGCATAAAGAATGAGATTATAAATAAATTAGAAGAACATAGGATCGTTTACCTCTCAGACCTGTAGAAGAGGAAGAAATTTGTGACCAAAGAAGAACTAGAGATCATTATTGATCACAAAATAGAAAATTTTAATTCTATTAAGTTAAAAAGTTTTTGTAGAAATAAACTAATGCAAACAAGATTAGAAGGGAAGCAATAAACTGGGAAAACATAAGAATGTTGGAGGGGATGTGGGAAAACTGGGACACTCTTGTATTGTTGTGGAACTGTGAACAAATCTAACCATTCTGGAGAGCAATTTGGAACTATACTCAAAAAGTTATCAAACTGTGCATACCCTTTGTCCCAGCAGTGCTACTACTGGGCTTATATCCCAAAGAGGGGATAAAGAAGATAAAGGGACCTGCTTGTGCAAGAATATTTGTGGTAGCTCTTTTTGTAATGGCAAGAAACTGGAAATTGAAAGAATGCCCATCAATTGGAGGATGGCTGAATAAATTGTGGTATATGAATGTTAGGAATGTTATTGTTCTGTAAGAAATGACCAGCAGGATGAATACAGAGAGGCTTGGAGAGACTTACATGAACTGATGCTGAGTGAAATGAGCAGAACCAGGAGATCATTATACACTTCAACAAAAATACTATATGATGATCAATTCTGATGGACATGGTTCTCTTCAACAATGAGAGAATCCAAATCAGTTCCAATTGATCTGTAATGAACGGAACAGCTACACCCAGAGAAAGAACACTGGGAAATGAGTATGGACCACAACATAACATTTCCACTCTTTCTGTTATTGTTTGCTTGCATTTTTGTTTTTTTCTTCTCAGGTTATTTTTATCTTCTTTCAAAATCTGATCTTTCTTGTGCAACAAGATAACTGTATAAATATGTATACATATATTGTATTTAACATATTCTTTAACATATTTAACATGTATGGGACTACCTGCCATCTAGGGGAGAGGGTGGAGGGTAGGGGGGAAAAACTGAAACAAGTTTTTGCAAGGGTCGATGTTGAAAAATTACCCATGCATATTTTTGTATATAAAAAGCTATAATAAAAAAATGTTAGGTAGGATGGCTTAGTAAAATAAAAATTGGATCTAGAGACAGGAAAAAATACCAGCCAATTGTTCTTTTGCCTCTATGCGTTGTCCTTATTAAAAAAAATAATTATGAACTAAAAAATCATCTTTATTGATGAACATTTCTATTTACAAAAGCCAGAAAGAAGAGAATTATTATATAAAAGTGAATTTCTTAGAGTTTTAAAAATATATTTACATGATAGTACCAACACTGAATCCCTGTTGACTCTGATCCCTTCTGAACTTACTCTCTTCTTTGTATTTTAAAAATATTTCATGGTTTCTTTTTAATATCACTATCCTCTAACTTTCTCCACAAATAAAAGGCCAACCTTATAACAAATATATGTAACCAAGCAAAACTATTCTATATTGTATGATTGTATCTGAAAATGTGTTTCACTCTGAATCTTAAGTCTATCACTTCACTAAGAAATTGGGAGTCATACATCATCATTAGTCTTCCAAGATCATTATTAGTTATTGCACTAAGTCTTATGAAATTTCCACTTGCATTGTATTTGTAGTTCAACTGGTTCTGCTTTTTTTTTTTTTTTAACATTATATCACTTCATACAACTTTCCTCTGATTTTTCTGACTCCCTTTTTCTTTCCCCTTTTCTTTGTTGGTGGTCTAATTATCTATTACATTCATATACCTTAATTTGTTCAGTCATTCCCCTTTTAATGGTCACTCCTTTAACTTCCAGTTCTTTGCTACAACAGCAGATGGTGCTATAAATATTTTTTTTTCATTTAAGTTCTTTGTCTTTAATCTCTTTAATAAGCATAAACCAAAAGGTATCAATAGAATGGCTCCACCATTTCATAGCTCAACCAACAGTGCTTTAGCATACCTATTCACCCAGGGGTCCTCCCAACAAATATCATTTTCCTTTTTATGTTATCTTTACTAAACTGATGGGTGTGAGATAGACTATCAAAAGTTTAATTTGTACTTCTTTAGGTATTAGTAATTTGAAACACTTTTTCATGTGGTTATTAGATTTCTTCTTTTGAGAAATACCTGTTTTTATCCTTTTTTGTATTAGAGAATAACTTTTCTCATATATGGTTTCAGAGCTATTAGACTGGCTACCAAACTGAAGGTTTGCAGAGTTGTTGTGTTGACTTCATTGTTGTGTGCCTGTGAAATCTGAACAGTGTGCCAGCACCGTGGCAGAAACTGAACTGCTTCCATTTGAATTGTCATAGGAAGATTCTGAAGATCACCTAGCAGGATCAGATTCCAGACATTGAGGTTCTTTCTTGAGCTAAATTGCGAAGCATTCCAACTCTACTGCAGAGAGCGTTACTCAACTGGGCTGGCCACCTTGTTCCAATACCAAATGTATGCTTGCCCAAAAAATTATTTTGTGGAGAACTCACACCTGTGTGAGCAAGCGCTTACAAGGTGGTCAGAAAATGCGATGCAAGGACACTCTTGAGCTCTCTCTTAAGAGCAAAGCAGAATTGAATTAGCCCCAAAGAAATGTGAGATATGCAGAATTAGAGAAGCTAGCCCAAATGTTCACATGGACTATTTGTGTCTGACCTGTGGAGGAGCAAACGAGCTTGTATCGGTCCGATCAGCCAGTCAGACACATCGTAACTCAACTTTAACATAGTGATGTCATCTTGGTCCTCTGAGTACAAAGGACAACCAACCAACCATGTAATACATGTTTATACATATATATATACATATTCATATGCATATATATGAGATACAGCTTGGAATAGTAGACATAGAACTGGACTTAAAGCCAGAAAGACCTGAGTTTAAGTCTTACCAGTAATACATACTGGCAAGTCTTCTAACTTCTCAGTGTTGTAGGCAACCCAAAAAGGTGTCATGAAGAGTCAGACATGACTGAAACACAACTAAACGTTTCATAGTGTATTTTCAGATCTTCCAATGTTTTTCATCATTTCCCTTGAATTTCTGATCTTTTTTGTTATTGTTGTTTAGTCTGATGAGTTTTGTTATAATTTCATCTAGTTCTATTAAATAATGCTTTGGTAGTTTGGCTGGGCACTGAAAAAGAAGATTAATTTATGTTAGATAGTCAAAACATTAACATGGTCCAGCCATGACTAATTAATTCTCCAATTACTTATATTTTCTTTTATTTCTGTAATAGTTGTATTTATGTAATTCCTGTGTCTGCCCCAGATCCTTTATAATTCTGAATTGGTTTATCTTTCTGCTGGGTTTTATTAAGTGCTGAAGAGGCTGATGATTTTTTTCAGAATACTGTTATTGTTGTTTTTAATATTTAGCGAGATCTCTAGGGTTAAGTGAACCATGTAAAATTGATAATTTTGTTTCTTCTTTGCCTGTTATTTCCTCAATTGTTTTTCTAGCAATGTATCTTAGATACATACAATAAAAAAAAAGAAATCTATCTACCTAGAAATCAATCTATAGTGTTTTAGAACTATCACTCACTAATGGCTTCAGGCACCATTCTATAGAGACTGTCACTGGCTCACAGGGAGATGTCTGTTTTTAGGTACATTTGTGAGAGTTCACTCTGGACCTTCTCTCTCTACCTCTGACAATTTTTAGCCAGATTACCTTATGTTGGTCCCAGTCCAATTCCAGTATGCTGGAGCTGTCCTAAATTAGCTTGACAGAATTGTTTGCTAAATTTTCAGTGTGAGAATGTATACCTTAGAAATCAGTGATTGTTAGAGAAAATGTTAGACTTTAAAATGTCTTTGGCTTATAGTTTTCCCCCTAAAAAACTGATTGTTAAATATTTGTAAGCATATGCCTGATTGAATGCCTCTCCTGGCCTTTAAAGCTTTCAAGCTTATCTGAGTTAGTGTCGGCTTCCCTAGTAGACAAGTGAATTTAAAATCTTTTGTACAACTGAAAATATGAAGAAATAATGTTCTTATCTAAAATCCTTTATGGACTCCTTTTGAGAAGGTTGGTGATAGGTAGAAGACAAAAAGGCTTTTTTTTTTTAGGGAAAATGGATTAAGGGTAATAATTAAACTTAACTCTTCCCTTGTTCTGACATTACCTCCTCATTCACCTGAAATGATTAACATTAGGACTTAATCCTTCCCAATTGATAAAGTATCAAGGTATATGAAGCAGTATCAACAGAACAATATGTGCAATAATAAGAATTAAAATGAAAAAAAAAAGGACATCTAAACTGAACAATACAATTACCATCTTAGTGCTGGAGCACACATAATGAAACATCTTTCCTTAAAAGAAAAGTGAAGGACTCTGAGTATGGAATGTTGTTTCTTTTGTGAGATATGAATGATTTCAGGTAGTTTTGCTTTTTAATTGTTAAAACTGTAAGACACTTAGCACAGTACCTGGCACATAGACACAAAATATGTGTGCATACATAAATGTATGTTATAATAAATGTTAGCTATTATTGTTATTTGGGAAGGTGAAATCAGAAAGTGATTTTGATATAAAAACAAATCATTAATAGAACTTTTGAAAAAGTTAGAAAAGTTTGAAAAGTTAGCTTTTAGGAAGGTCCCTTTGTATAACTCCAGGTGCAAGAGGAGTGGTCTTGGAGGAAATGCAATGGTAACTTGGTTACTCCAATAAATTTGGAATGTTACATACTATGATTTTTTTCTTGTTCAAGATTCCTATAAATGTTTCTTGAAATCATCTTGGGGCAATCATGTTGGAGAACATGGAATAATATCCCTCTTTCTCTAAGCTAGAAATGGTTTAGATATAGATTTATGTTAAATAAAATTGTTTCTGGCAGTTGGGAACATAAAAAACAGAATAACTTAATATTTTTTCTTTGACATTGATGAAATATTTTTTACTAGTTTTTACTTTCTGACCATCTTTTTATGCATTTCTAGATTTCATTTTAGTCAGTGCATATTTGTCATTACTTTATCTGGGGTTAGTTTCAAATATTTGTTGAGATTTCTGAGGAAGAACTGAGCTTCTGTACATGCTGTATAACACTGATATCTTGACCAGAAATCTCCCTTCCTATTTCTTCTATGAACATTCTTAAAATAAACTATGGCTTAGCTGGATTTATGCCAAGCTTTCTACAGATTCATTTCCTTCCCTCCCTCCCTCTTTTCCTTCCATCTCTTATGCTAAGCTATTAATTTTCTTCCTAATACTTTCTTCCATAGCTTTCATTTCTTTTCCAGTTTTTCCTGAAACAACTCTTATTCTATTTATAAAAACATTTTAAACTGGGAAGGGTTTTTTTTTTTTTCTTTTGTAAATTCTTGTTTTACTTCTTCCAGGAGCTCTGATTGAATTTATATTCAACCTATACTGGTTTCTGAGGCATTGCTTGTAGATATTTTGAGTTATTTTCTTCTTCATTTGTGTCTTGTGCATCTCTACTACTGTGGTAGTTCATTATGGCAAACTTCTTTGTTCTTTCTTCCAGTCAACTTCCTGACTTCAGGTCTGATGTTAGGCCCAGGTTCTGCACACTTTTGGAAGAAAAGTCTGATTCTGTTGCTGCTTTTTTAGGGTATTGAGTATTACTTTTTTAAGATCTCAGGAATAGACTGGTTACTTGAAAGTTTTCAGTGCTCCCAAAGAGGTTTAATCCAGGAAGAAGTCAGATTGCTCCCTCCCTGATCTGAACTCTGCAAGTTCCTGACTTGAGTCTAAAACTGTAAAAGAAACTTGCTGTACTCTAGACCCTTATCAGCTATCAATAAAGTTCTCTTGGTTCAAAGTGGCAGAATTGCATGTTCCTCTTTGGCCTGGGTTTCCTACTTTGATTACTCCTCTGTAGGCTGTGCTTAGAAAATGAAATTTTCTCATTTGAGCCTGAGTCTGAACTGTGACACTACTGATGACTGCTGCTTTATAATATAGTTTTAGGTTTGGTACTACTGAATCACCATTCTTGTATTTTTTTCATAAATTCTCTTGATATTCTTGATCTTTTGTTCTTCCAGATGAATTTTGTTATTATTTTTTCTAGTTCTGTAAAATAATGTTTTGGCAGTTTGATTGGTGTGGCACTGAACAAGTAAACCAATTTAGGCAGAATTGTCATTTTTATTATATTAGCTTGGCCTAAGCCATGAGCAATTGATATTTTTCCAGTTTAAATCTGACTTCCATTTATGTGAGAAGTGTTTTGTAATTGTATTCATATAATTCTTGGATTTGTCTTGGCAGGTAGACCTCTGAGTATTTTATTTTGTCTAGAGTAATTTTAAATGGAATTTTTCTATCTCTTGGTGATGGGCTTTGTCAGTAATATATAAAAATGCTGATGATTTATGTGGGTTTATTTTATATCCTGCAACTTTGCTAAAGCTGTTAATTGCTTCCAGTAAGTTTTTGGATGATTTTCTAGGATTTTCTTTTTCTAAGTATGTCATTAGATCATCTGCAAAGAGTGATAGTTTTATTTCCTCATTGCCTATTCTAATTCGTTAATTTCCTTTTTCTTACTGCTAAAGCCAAAATTTCTAATACAATGTTGAATAATAGTAGTGATGTTAGGGTATCCTTGTTTCATCCCTGATCTTATTGGGAATGTAACTGAGCTGTATCACTCCTGTGGCTGCTACTGCCTAACTTTCTTTTTCCTCAGCAGACCTCTCAGGGCATCTCTATTATGCTCCTCTCCCTCATGTCTACAGATCTCTGTTTGTCTCTCTATGCTGATCTGGGCCAGACAATGGGCTCATTATGGATTTCCATGTTAGGATTCAGTCTGGTGCAATTTATAGATCTGTTGGGAGAAGTTGTGGACGGGAGCTCAGCTACATGGCTTCCTTCTATTCCGTGATCTTTACTCCTGCCCAAAAGTGCTACTGCAACCATACATAGGGTATTCAAATGTCTGGATTGATTAACAGTGATATTTCAGTTTTTATCTGAGCTTATGGCCTAGTTGCCTATGACTAAAACAAAACATTTAATTGTTAATCATCTAGCAGTATGGTGTGGATGAAGCACTGAATTTGGAGATCCAAATATATCTTATATTTGGATTTATATCCTTAGTTACTTACCAACAATGTTACCCTGGGCAAATAATATATCAAAACTGTATATTACCTCATCTATAAAATGGAGATAATAATAACACCTGCCTTTTTCAGTATTATATTAAAGTGAAACCATGTGAAATGCTTTGCAAACCTTAAAATGCTTAGAAATATCCCAGTTGTAGACATCATTCTAATATTTGTGAGCTATCAGACTTGAATTTTAGTTGGCAGATATTGGTCTTGGTCTAAAAATTAGCAAAAATGATTAAACACATAACAAAAATATACAAAAACATATTATCTAAATCATTCGCAATTTCCTAAAAGGAAAAAAAAAATCAACACTTTTACTAAAATAATTTTATTGCTTTTATATTCCCTCAAATGGGCAGTTAGGTGGTACAAATGGTAGAGTAGCAGTCAGGAAGATTCATCTCCCTGAGTGAAAATCTGGCCTCAGACACTTACTAGTTGTGTGATACTAGGCAAGTCACTTAGCCCTATTTGCTTTGGTTTTCTTATCTGTAAAATGAACTGGAGGAGGAAATGGAAAACTACTCATTCTCTTTGTCAAGAAAACTCCAAGTGGAATCTTGGAGAGTCAGACATAACTGAGAAATAATAACAAATTCCCTCTGATCTCTCTCTCTCTCTATATATATATATACTTTTTGTTTATTTTAAAATAGCCTGTGATTTCCTTCATGTAGGAACTTCCAGGGAGTAACTTTTCTCTGCCAGTGGAGAACAGTGCATATTCCTCAATGTAGAGAATCTAAATCACTGAGAAGCTAAGTGACTTCTTTGATCAGTTCTATAGCCAGTTATGAATCAGTGGCTATCTTTTTGACTCTGAGGCCAGCCCTCTAGTTACTATGAATATTAACTCTAACTTGTTTTTTTAACTTCTTTTCTCTTCAAAACTACCAATTTAAAGGTAAAGAGGGAAAGCATTCCTAAAAATAATAGAAGGTAAACCTTATATGCAAATAGAAATTTAGTCACAAGAAGCAAGAGTAATATCTTTGCTAAAGATGATTAAAAGAACAAATTTGAAAGTTGGTAAATTAAAAAGTCATATTTTCTCTAGAAATCATGCATTAGATTCAAGACTACTTCAGACAATGACTGGCAACATGTTCTTTGAGGTGAGAAGCACATGAAGATTCTAAAAAGATTGACTTTTTTTTTTTAAAGAACACTTCTAATTTTGAAATGGAGCTGGTCAAGGCAACCTCTTCCTACATTTTTACAAAACAAAAGCCAAACTCTTGGGTGGTTTCTAGGCAACATAATAAAAGACACAGTTTATACACAACCAAAAGATAATATAGTTTTCCTACTCTACAATAAGTCCCTTCAAATGTGGCACAGAATTAAGATTTTTTTTAATAGAAAATATATTTATAGCTATAATGGCCCATGGAGGAAATAAATGTCTGTCAAATAACTTATTCCTGAATGCTTTCTTTGTCATAAGTGGTTCTCTTATTGAGTAAATGATTCCACATTCAATCCAAAGATGTTAGTGGTTTTTTAAATGTGTGCAAAGGCCACGGGATAGACCTTATAAATTTGACAACAATAGGAAAATCACTGGATTCCAGAAGCAGAGAATTTTCTGCTATGTGGAAAAGTATGGTTCAGCTATTTTGCCTCTATCTCATTCTCTTCAAATTTAAATGTCTGGAGGCATGACTTCCAGGAGACTTGAAGATTTTATATATATACAAATGTATATATGTTAGAATTCTTACAAGGGTGCTAAATCAGTGGAATTGATGAGATAATGATTCTCTAATTTACATGTACTTAGTCTTAGTACTTACTATAATTCTAAAGATTCACACCTTTAAGAGAGCATATATAAGCTAGGAGTTTCTACCAGGATTCAGTCTGGGACATTCAGAAGTCAGAAAGGACAAGCCCACTCTCCGAGGAGGAGACAGATTCATTCCATTTTCCACCTTTGTGCTGGCTGGAGGCATTCAGAGAGGGCTAGAGGCTGAAGCTGGCAGAGGCAAAGGACTAGCAACAGGAGCTCTTGGAACCAAGGAGAGAGATGGGCCTCTAAGAAAGCTAATTGGGCCCAAGGAAGGAGACAATAATTGAAAGAGAAAATAAAGGATTTGAACTTTAACTCCTGGCTGCATTTGGGGTGATTACAACTGAAAGGAAGGCTGCTCCCAGAAGCCTCCCAAGAAACCTGCTCCCAGAGAAAATTACATTTTAGAGAAGAATATTACATATATATATATATATATGTGTGTGTGTGTGTGTGTGTGTGTGTATACATATATAAATATATGTGTGTATACATATCCATGAACACATGCAATATATATGTCTGTATATACGTATATATATATTTCAATCACTTCTGTTATCTCTGTTATCACTGAGAAATCTGTTTCAGAGTCTTTCAGTGTTCACAGTGCCATTGGACTACCATATTTCTTGGATGAACAGCTGCTCAGATGTAATTATGAAGAATTTTTGGAGTGCTATATATGACATATACAATATTTTGAAACAATTCATATAGTTAGGTGTATACTAATGATTGTTTTTAAGTGACTAATCCATATGACCTTCAAATGATCCATACATATTTATCTACATCTACTATGTGCCAGATACCAGGCTAAATTCTAGGGATGCACTCAAAACCCATTTCTAGTTCTAAAAGAACCCACAAATTAATAAGAGAGATAACATGCAAAAAATTTTATGTACAAACAAGATGTACACAGGATAAACTAGAGATAATTATTAGAGTGGAGAAGGTAGCATTAAGGGAAAGGTTTCTTGCAAAAAATAGAGATTCAAAGAAGTCAGGGTATCTAGGAGGTGGAAGTGAAGGAGAGATTTCTAGCATAAGAGGCAGCTCTCAAGGGAAAATGCTCTCAAGGAAATTCATTTCTATAGAGTAGAATACATACAAAAATACATAAAAGAGTTCTACAACGTAAATACAAGTTAAATTTGTTTGTGTGGTGGGGGGGAGACCAGTCACTATATTGTTCAGTCTGGGCCAACTCTTTATGATCTCTTTTGGAGTTTTCTTGGCAAAATTACCGGAGTGGTTTGCCATTTCTTTCTCCAGTTCCGTTTACAGATGAGGAAATTGATGCAAATGGTGTTAAGTAACTTGTGCAGGGTCACACAACTAGTATCTAAGGTAGAATTTGAACTCAAGTTCTCCTGACTCCAGGCCTGGTGCTCTTCCTACTGTACCACTTAATTGCCTTTCCAGGTAACTTTAAAGGGAATAGGAGAGGTTTCAAGTAGAAGAGGGCTTCTTAAACTTTTTCCACTCAACTTCTTTTTGCTCAAGAAATTTTTATGTAACCCTGTCTCAAATCTGAGCAGAAGTATTTCTGGAAGTATTCACACATGGACCATGCAAAGTGCACATGTTATGAGTTCAGAACCAAGATGGGAGTGAAGTGGTGCAATGCAACAAGAACTGCCAGAAACACCTTGGTTTTATTACACATTTGATTTTGAATTAATTTTTGATTGTTGCATTCAGAATCTTTTACTTTTGCCAAAATTTTCAAGTTATATTCCTAAATGCTTATAGTAGTAAAATAGAGAAAGAATGGGATATGAAATTTTAAAAACTAGAAAAAGAACAAATTAAAAATTCCCAATTAAATACTAAATTAGAAATCCTAAAAAATTAAAGGTGAGATTAATATAATTAAATGTTAGAAAACCTTTGAATTAGTAAATAAAATAGGAATTGGTTTTATGGGGAAAAACACAACAAAACAGACAAAGCATTGATAATATGATTTTTTAAAAAGATAAAAAAGCTATATCACTAATATCAAAAATAAAAAGGATAAATAACACCATTAATGAAGATGAAATTAAAGCAATTATTAGGAATTATTTTGCCCAATTATATGCTAATAAATTTAACAATTCAAGTGAAATAGAATAGTTACAAAATACACATAAACAGAAGAGGAAATAGAATATGTTAAAAAATCTGTTTTAAAAAAAGAAATTGAATAGGCCATAAATGAGCTTCTGATGGAAAAAAACATTGGGACCTGATGGATTTACAAATTAATTCTACCAAACATTTAAAAATCAACTAATTCCAATATTAAATAAATTATTTGGAATAATAGCTAAAGGAGTCATACCAAACTCCTTTTATGAAACAAATATGGTTCTGATATCTACAAGAACCAAAACTAGAGAAAGAAAATTTCACTGTTGAATATGGATGCAAAAATCCGCCCCCAAATATACTAGGTAGAAGATTATAATAATATATCACAAAGATTATACATTGTGACCAAGCAGGATTTATACCAGGAATGTGGGAATATTTTAACATAAGAAATGTTATCATGACCGATTATATCAAGTATAAAAGTAACCAAAACAATATCAATAGATATAAAAAAGCTTTTGATAAAATATAACGCTCATGCTTATTTAAAACACTTGAAAACATAGGTATAAATGCATTTTTCCTTAAAATGATAAGAAGCATCTATATAAAACCATCAACAAGCAAAATGGGAATAAACTAAAATATTAGGAGTGAAACAAGTATAGCCATCATCTACAATATTATTCAGTACTATAATAGAAATGCCACCAAAGCAATAAGAGAATAAAAAGAAATTGAAGCAATCAGAGTGGGTGATGAGGTAATAAAATATCTTTTTTTATAGACAATATAATTATATAGCTGAGAAATCTTAGAGATTCAACTAATAAGGTAGCTGAAATAATTACTGATTTTAGCAAAGTAACTGTAAATAAAATAAATCCACATAAACCATCAGCATTTCTATATATCACCAACAAAACCCTGTTAGAAGATATAGTAAGAAATACCCTATTGAAAATAACTGTAAGACAATAAAATATCTGGACGTGCACCTGCCAAAACAAATTCATAATTAATTATAAAACACTTTTTAATACAAATAAAGTCTGACTTAAATAATAGAGAAATATTAATTGTTCATGGGTGAGCAGAACTAGTATAAAAAAAAATGACAATTCTACCATACTTATTTGTTACAATCCAAATTAAGTTACCAAAAATTGTTTTGTTGACCTACAAAAATAATAATAAAATTTATTTGGAAGAACAAAAATTCAAGAATATAAAAGGAATTAATAAAAATGCAAAGTGGGAAGGTTTAGCAATACCAAATCTTAAAATGCATTATACATTGCATTATCAATGTAGTCAACGCTATCTAGCAGATTGGATTAAGAAATAGAAAGGTGCATCAGTGGAACAGAATAGACACATAATACATAACATTATAAATAATTATAGTAATGTTACATTTGAAAATTGTGAAGATTTAAGCTTGTGGGATAAGAATTCAATATTTGGTAAAAATTGTTGGAAAAATCAATAAGCAATCTGGCATAAATTGGATATCCCAGGATAGGTCAAAACAAATACATGATATAAAGATATAAACCAACATATCATAAATAAATTAGAAGAACATGAAACATATTATCTAGCAGATTTATGAATAAGAGGATTTATGTATAATTTAGAGAGCATTATAAAATGTAAAATGGATAATTTTGATTACATTAAATTAAAAAGGTTTTGTGCAAATAAAATCAATATAATTATGATTAGAAGAAATAAGAAAATTGAAGAAAAATGTTTATAAAGTTTTTCAGATGAAGGTTTCATACCTCAAATATATAGAGAACTTCATCAAATTTATAAGAATATGAGTCATTCTCCAGTTGATAAATGAATAGGTAGTTTTTCAATGAAGAAATCAAAGCTATAATTATTGATTAGACAAATGCAAATTAAAACAACTTTGAGATTTTTTCTCACATCTATAAGATTGGCTAAAGATAGAAATGGAAAATGACTAATGTTGAAGGTGATGTATAAAAATTGGGACACTAAAACAGTGTTAGTCAAACTTGTCAAATTTCAGTCATTTTGGAGAGCAATATGAAATTATGCTGAAAGATTTAGAAACTGTGTATATTCTTTGACCTAGCAACATCACTGTTAGGTTTGTTTTCATGATGATCAGAGAAAAAGGAAAAGAACCTCTATGTTATAAAATATTCTGATGGTAAAGAACTGGAAACTGAAGGAGTGCCTATCAGTTAGGAAATGAATGAAAAAGTTGTAGTATATTATTGTGATAAATACTACTGTGCTAAAGGAAATGACGAGCAGGTTGCTTTTAGGAAAAATCATGGAAAGACTTACATGAAATGATGAAGAATGAAATGAACAGAACCAAAAAAACGACAGTTGCAAAAAGGATGAATTAGAGATAGAAGAGTTTTTCTTGTAAAGAGACCAATTAGAAGGACCAAATAGAGTTAGTCCAGGTGAGAGGTGATTAGGCCCTGAACTAAGATTGTGACTGTGTGAGTAAAGTAAAGGAAACATGTGGAAGAGTTTGGAGGGGAAAAATAACAAAATGGCAACTAATAATATATTATGTGGAGTAAGAGACTGTGAGAAATAGTAAAGGATAATATCAATATTACCAACCACAGTGACTATAAGGATAGTAATTCTCTTTACTGGGGAAAAAAAGCAGGGAGAATTTAGAAGAAGCATTGGTTTGAGGAATAATTTCAGTTATAGACATGTTCAATTGAGATGCCTATGGAATATCTAGTTTGAAATGTCCAATAGGCAATCAATGATATTGTACCAGAGCTCAGCAGAAAGCCTAGGGCTGCTTATATAGACTTGGGAATTAACCACACAGTGATATGCCCTGTTTGTTCCTATAGTCAATGCTTACTCTACCCTGCCTTTTTAAAAGTTTTTTTGAGTAATATCATTTCTTACATTTCTGTATGCCAAGGTATCTTGTTTATGTCACAGTGACAACTGATATTCCATTCCTTAAGTGTCATTACTTTGCAGTAAGATGAATTAGAAAATAATTCAAAGTTACTCATAATCTGTGTGCAAGAGTCCCTGGAATATTCCCATTTCTGTTGCTAGGTGGCAATCAACTTCCAGTGACAACTTACTAAGTAGTTGTCAGTTGTTTGCTTTTGGGATTCTAGAATCTTCAAGGAATTCTCTTGCTCAGAAAATAATACACATTACTTCCTTTCCTCTTTGGGGTTTAAAATACTATTTTCTAAAGTGAAAATAAAAATCAATATTTGGGTTCATGGATTAGACTTGCCATATTATATTACAAATAGCCCATTTCCTGGCATCCTGCTACTAATCAAACCTGCCAGTGAATTCTGCTTTTAATTTTATAATAAGGTATTGAGAAAAAAAAATGCTCCAACTCTGTCAATATCTTCAACAATGAACGTTTACTTAGTGTCCCTGGATTCAGAGCAGCTTTCTAGATGTTCTCTTTATATAAGATGATATATGTAGAGCTGGAAGAAACCTCAGAAGTTACCTAGCCCAATCTCCTCATTTTACAGATAAGGAAACTGAGGCTTAGGGAGTTTGAGTGACTTTCCCAGAGTCACACGGGTAAGTATCAGAGGTATAATTTGAAATATTCTTAGCTCTTCTCTTCATCCACTGCAGAAGAGATTATAGCAACATGTCACAAAACATTTCCCTTAATGCTTAGCATAAGTTTTGTCCCTTCCAAAGGGATCACCCTAACTTTAAGTAATATGCCCTCCTTCTTGGGCATCTGTAGCATTTAATTTCTTTTTCCATTAATAAATATTATTTTAATTTTCATAGGCAGGAATGATCATTCAAACAAGTGAACAGGGACAAAATAAAATATACATGTATATTTGTGAGCTGTGTACACATTTGAACTGCTCCCCACATGGGATAGAGGAGTATCATTGTGTATCTCAAAGGGAGGCAGAATAGATAATCTCTAGCCTTTTCTCGACTTACTTTTCAGCAAAAGGAGATTAATTTCTTCTAGAAGGGGCCACAGGAAGTGGGGGCTAGAAACCTGGCTACTCTGTTCTTCTTAAAGAAAGTGAATATTGGGCTAGAATTATAGCTATCTGTTCCTTTAAGTGTTATTAGTCTAATGGGTATAGTTTTCAGGTTCAAGTTAAACTTCAGATTGACGTTTATTAGGTTAAAGAGGATCTGAAGCTTTATATTCAAGGCTTGATTCCTTTCACACTGGATGCCAGTTCCATAATGAATTCAAATATCATTTAACAAAGAAAGCCATTTATCCAAGTCTGTAATAAAACAGAAATCAGAGAAGGTATACATAGGAGACTATACACTAGGAAGAATGAACTTCTCTCTTCTGCTCTCACTAACTCTGTCTTATTGCTCAGAAAGTTCTATACTGACAGATTTTGGAACTTGGATTATATACAGGTAAAATCATAGTTCTGCTATTCATTTGTCTTTTTAAGAGGAAAGACAAAGGGAAAGGACTTCATTGGAAAACTGAATCTTTTTTTTTTAATTAGGTCTAACACAAAGAACTGGTTTCAACCTGCAAAAATCTGAACCAAACAATTTATCTCCATTTGCCAAAATACAAAGCTCTAAATAAAGGCTTGCCATTTGTAAGCTAATCAAACCACTGAAAGGAAAAAAAAAAATGAAAATAGTTTAATAACACAAAACTAGAAAGTGATTGCAAATTTATTATTGAGTTTGTTGTTAACATATTTCTATAGTTTTTTTTTTTTTTTAAGAGACCAATTCAATAGTTTATTAAATGGAGAGAAACATTGGGACCAATGGATCCATGGTTGATCCCAGAGCTAGACAAGACTATCATCTCAAAGAGTCTAGCCCCAAGTATGGGCTCAGCAAGCTTTTTTATAGAATAACAAGAACAATGACACAATGGAGGTACCTAGGTGGGGGTAATCTAATGGAGGGAGGTTACTGATATTCTAATGACATCTAAAATGATAAACCTTTATCTTGTCAAACATTAAGAAGGAATGTCTATAAGGAATGTCAAACATTAAGAGGGAAAAGTTATAACCTAAGGCAGAATAACTAAATAGGACAATTGGAGAAACTGGGCCACAACATTAAAAGGTTGATATTTTTTTTTGCTTTTTCATTTTGTATCACTTAATATAAGTCATAATTCTTGAATTCTTCATATTATTTCTTGCAGGTCAATAACATTCTATTATAGTTATATTCAAATAAATAATTTGTACAATTGCACATGTTGTAGAAATGTATATCTTAAAAAATTCTAAAAATGCATTTCAGCTTCATATTTCCTTCCTATTCAATTATGAGTTCATTTCAATGTCTATTTGATGTGCATGTCAAAGATATGTGTATTGATGTGATGATGTACCAGCTATTCAAATAGATATCTATATAAAAAAGTATTTTTACCCCTTTGGTTTTTCCTGTGCAAATTTTTAGGGAAGTTTTTTGGAGTAATTATGGAGTTCCATGAGGAAACCTTATAATATTCTAAGCTTTGATGCAATCATTCATGTTATCTTTATACAAGACTGTCTAAATGGCTTTATCATCTATGGGAAATCCTCTTCTATTTGGATCCTGTGGAAAACCATTTTTGAGCAAACATGTCTTTTTATTATTTGCTTAACATGAATAATCTGAGATTAACCGAACAAAATTACATCCATGCTTATTTCATCAAGAATTTTACATGATCTTAACATATACATAATTCTTTGTTGTTAATTTGACATAGGGTAGAATATTAGATTTAATCTCTGTTTCTTAGATTAGAGATTTTGAATAAGTTTTCATGTTTGAGAAATGCCTTAATATTTAATTTTTTGAGGTAGCTAGGTAGCACAGTGGCTGGATTGCCAGACATGGCATCAGGAAGACATGAGTTCAAATTCTATCTCAGATCCTGGCCAAATTAAAAATCTTTTTGGCTTTGTTTCCTCATAAGTAAAAAGAGGATAATAATAGCACCTATCTCCCAGGATTGTTATGAGGATAAAAAAGATATTTGCAAAATTATTGGCAAATTTTAAATAATTATAAGTATTAATAGTATTTGTATTTATTATCTTAACACAGTGGTGTTATTAATTGTTATCAACAGAATAGGTTTATTAGTTAAAAGCAATTATTTTGAATCATTATATTATCTTAACTATTATTAATAATATTCTTCATCTAATTACCTACTAAAGAATAACTATTACAAATAAATTTGTGTCAGTATTGTAGAATTTTTTATTCTGAACTTTTATCAGAAATGCTTAGCAATTTTTCCTTGCTTGTTTTCTTTTTCTGGTTACATAACTTTTTCTTGTGCAGAAGCTTTTTGTTTTTATATCATTGTTAGTTGAATTAATCTATCTTGACTTTTATAATTACCTCTAAATTAAAGATGGTTAAAAATTTGTGCTCTTTCTTTCACTGTAAAATAATAAATTGTCCTCTCTTTATGATTAAAAAAATAGATCATTGATTCATTTGGGATTGTGATGAATTATGTGAAATGATGGCTTGCTCTCAATTTTTGCCAAATTGCAATTTGTCTTTCCCAATAGTTATTGTTGAATAATGAATATTTTTTTCTCTGGGTTTTGTGACACTGGCTTTGTCAAACACTATTCTACTGTATTTATTTGCTTTCAACTCATTAATTATCTATTCCTGACCTATTTTTCTGTTTTTATACAGTATAATTACTGTTTTTTAGTATATTTTAAGACCTAAGAGTATAAGTTCCTCTTTTTCCAACCCTTACTTTTTTATTGTAGAAATGCCTCCACAGAAGAATCCTTTATATCTGAGGCAGTGACAAAGGAAAAAATAGATTTTCCACAAGAACTACATGGATAATTAGAAGAAATGAAATAAACACACTGGAGGAAAGAATTAGGAGAATAAGTAGTTGAGAAGATATAGTGCTGACCCTTATCCAAGAAATAGACTCACCCCAAACTAGAAAAGATTAAAGAGAGATAAATGACTTCATGAGATAACAAGAAATATTAAGATGGAAAAAATAGAAGAAAATATGAGATATCTGATATCATAAGGGGTACAAACCTACATGAAAGAGAACTGGGGGGGGGGGGAGCCTATTTCCAGAAAGGCATGATGACATGAAACAGTAAAGATTTGGAGCATGCGAAGACATCATGGAAGTGGCTCTGCTCTCTTGGTGATGTGATTTAAAGGCGTTTGCACCTTTGACTGGCTATAGAGCCAGAAGTGGTTATAGATCAAAACTGGGGTGTATTTAAACAGGCACTATTAGTGCATTACTGCAGGTTATCCTCACCTCCTCAGCTGCTGACAATGGAGAAGAAGGACAAGATGCTGAGTTCTTTTGGTAGAAAAGGGATCAGAAGCCCTCTTATGCTCTGCACAAAGCTAGGAATGCATAACCCTGCTGTTGCTCCAGTTTCTCTTGTGTCCATTCTTTCTTGCTTCTAGGCAAAAGAGACTAGAGATAGCTATAAAACTGTGAAAGATTAGAACAGCAAGCTACCAAAAGGTCCAGGAATGGAGTCCATACCAGGTTTTGCAGTCAGTTTGTCCATCATTAAGCTCCCAGGCTGAGAAATGATCTTCAGACCTAGCTCATCCACAGGAGGTCTGAGGCTTCATCTAGCAGCGAGGCTTCATTTGTTGCTGTAGTTGTTGTTTTAACATTTATTTTACAAAATTTTGAGTTCCAAATTCTTTCTCTCATTCCGTCCCCTTCCCTATTCGTTGAGAAGGCAAGCATATGATACACATTATAGGTGAAGGCATGAAAATATTTTTATATTAGCCATGTTGCCAAAAAAAAACTCCAAGAAAAATAAAGAAAATGACAAACAATATACTTTGATCTACATTCAGAGTCCAACAGTTCTCTCTTTGGAGGAGGAGAATATTTTTCATCATACCTTTGAAATTGTCTTAGATCATTGTCTCAATCAGAATAGTCAAGTCTTTCATAATTGATCATTGTTATAATATCGCTGCTACTATGTATAACATTCTTGTTTTTTTTTTATTCACATATAAATATTCCCAGGTTTTTCCTGAAACAAGTGATACCACATTTGATTGTGAACTTGGTGAGGGTAATAATATATAGAAATTGTTAAGTCTAGTCTACTTTCCCCAGAGACTGAGATGGGATAAATAATAGTACCTCCCCTGAGGTACTGGGAGAGGAAATATTTATACTTCTGTTCTTTGCTGTATCTTTGAAGTAAAAAAATCTCTTTGTAAAAGATAGATAATATTAATTGGTTAAATGGAACTAGAGAAGTAGTCACTAGCAGTCAACAGTGAGAGAGAACACATTGCGAAGGGGCCTCAACCTGATAACATTAAAGAAAAGATACCACAATCCCTCAGGAAAAGCCCTAGAATCCTGAGGAAAGGTGTATCTATCCTGAGTCTGGAAAAGTGGGGTTCCAGAGTCATTGCTACATCAGAAACAACTGACTTGGAAAACATCAAGGAGAGATAATACAAGAAACATTAGATTCTGTGAAAACCATGATATTAAAACAACCACAAAAAATCTAGACATTTTGTTTCAAGAAGTTACAAATGAAAACTGCCCCTGTCTATTAGTATCAGAGGGCAAAGTAAAAATAGAATCCACTGATCCCCTCCTAAAGGAAACCCAGGAAGAAAAATTCCAGGAATGTCAGGGCCAAAACCCAGACTTCTCATATCAAAGAAAAAGAATTGTATACCCAGAAAAAAGCAGTTTAAGTATCAAGGAACCACAATTAGGATCATATAAGATCTGGCAGCTACATAAATAAGAGGAGATATTGGAAAACAGTTTTCCAAAATGCAAAGGATATAAGCTTATATCCAAGAATAGCTTATCCAGATTCATTCATTCATTCATTCATTCATTCATTTATTTTTTGGACTAGGTGAAAGAGGCCTCAATTTCTACCTAGCATTAATCACTTAAATAGTTGTAGCTTCAGTCCAACTGCTGAAGATCTTACCTTAGAAAACCAGAATTCCTTAGGCAGGGAAGGTATGGATTGGTTCTGTTTCAAGGATTGGAAGAGAGGGTAAAAATAAGGCATAGTAAAAAGGAGCACATTAGTGTTAAAAGGAGGAAGATCTTTTATTCTCATAATTGGGCTTCATGAGAAGATAGACAAATATGGAAGAAGGGATTACGGATTGGGCCTCAGATGAACTTGACTATTTTCTTAAATGAGCAAAGTTTTTAAAAAGTGAATAGACACACACCGTTAGGTGTAGAAGTACATCAAACTCAACAGGCAAAAAGTGGGGATAGGGTGGGGGAGGAGTAGGACAGTGAATAACACAAGGAAGGAGTAGTTACAAATAAAACAAACTTCCTGATCCTGAAGAAAGGATTAAAAGGGAAAAGAAAAGAAAAGAACTAGAACCCAAAGCTTGCCTCTTCGATAAATGGGAAATGACTGAGCAAATTGTGGTACTGTCTAGATACATAAGGGAATTTGATCATGCCTTAAGAAATAATGAAAGAGATGATTTCAGAGAATCTTAGATAGTATAAACTGATGCAAAGTGAAGTAAGAAAAATTATAAGAATAATTAATATATGAGGATGACAATATTGGAAAGAAAAATATCTTTGAAAGTTTTAAGGACTTTAATCAATACAACCATTAAAAACATACTTCCCAATAAACTGGGAAAAAAATTTTACATTCAAAAGTTCTAATAAAGGCCTCATTTTAAAAATATATAGAGAATTGACTCAAATTTATAAGAATCCAAGACATTCTCCAGTTGATAAATGGTCAAAGGATATGAACAGACAATTTTCAGAGGAAGAAATTGAAACTATTTCTAGTTTTATGAAAAGGTACTCTAAATCACTATTGATCAGAGAAATGCAAATAAATACATTTGTGAGATACCACTATTCACCTGTCAGATTGACTAAGATGACAGGAAAAGATAATGACCAGTGTTGGAGGAGATATGGGAAAACTGGGACACTGATACATTGTTGGTGGAGTTGTGAACGAATCCAACCATTCTGGAGAACAATTTGGAATTATGCTCAAAAAATTATCAGACTGTGTATACCTTTGATCCAGCAGTGTTACTACTGGGCTTATATCCCAAAGAGATACTAAAGAAGGGAAAGGGACCTGTATGTGCCAAAATGTTTGTGGCAGGTCTCTTTGTAGTGACCAGAAACTGGAAATGAATGGATGCCCATCAATTGGAGAATGGCTGAATAAATTATGGTATATAATTGTTATGGAATATTATTGTTCTGTAAGAAACGACCAGCAGGATAATTTCAGAGAGGCCTAGAGAGACTTACATGAACTGATGCTAAGTGAAATGAGCAGAACCAAAAGATCATTATACATGGCAACAACAAGATTATACAATGATCAGTTCTGATGGATGTGGCTCTCTTCAACAATGAGATTATTCAAATTAGTTCCAATTGTTCAGTGATGAAAAGAGCGGTCTACACCCAGAGAAAGGACCTTGGGAACTGAATGTGGTTCACTACATAGCATTTTCACTCTTTGTTGTTGTTGCTTGCTTGCATTTTTTTCTGCTGCTTCTTTTTTATTACTGGTTTGATTTGATTTGATTTTTCTTGTGCAGCACAATCATTGTATAAATATGTATGCATATATTGAATTTAACATATATTTCTACCATGTTTAACATATATTGGACTATTTGCCATCTAGGGGAGGGCATGGAGGAAGGAAGGGAAAATTGGAACACAAGGTTTTGCAAGGGCTAATGTTAAAGAATTGTTCATGCATATATTTTGAAAAATAGAAATCTTTAATTAAAAAAAAAAAACATGCTTCCAAAGGGTCTATCATGTGACCCACTCCTGTGCAGAGAACTTATTAACACAAGGTGCAGAAACATATAATTTTGGACATAGGCACTGTTTTGCTTGACTACATTTGTTACAAGAAATGACTTCTCCTTCTTTCCCCCCTCCTCCCCCTTACTTTTTAATGGGGAGGAATTTTGGAGAGGATGGTTAGCAATATTTTTCTTTTAATTTTTCAATAATGTCCAATTCTTCATGACCCCAGTTGAGGTTTTCTTAGCAAAGATACTAAAATAGTTTACTATTTCCTTTTCTAGCTTATTTTTTTACATTAGGAAACTGAGCCAAACAGGGTTAAGTGAGTTGAATAGGGGGTCACAGAGATAGTAAGTGTTTGAGATCAGATTTGTACTCAGGAAGATGAGTCTTTCTGACTTTAGGCTTAGTATTCTATCCAGTGAGCTACCCAGAAGCCTATAGCTAGCAATACTGATGCCAAAAAACAAAGAATTTTAAAAAATGCCCCCAAAAAACCAAAAAAGAAAATCATAAAGGAAAGAAGGATAGTTTTGAAACTAATCTGTGAAAGCTATTATATCTTTTTTTTTTTTTTTTAAAGTAAGTGGTACAGAATGAAGATTCACAGTATCATGTAGAATGCTCCTTCTGCGTACTACTTATAGGAAAAGTTTCCTTTTTTGTGTTTAAATTCAGAATTTTTTTAAATTAGTAGGGGAAAAAAGGAAAAAAAAAACTTTGTCTTCCAATATTTTAGAATTTTGAACTTTATGTCATTTGCAAATGTTATCTTTTGGTCAATTTTTCTATCAATTTTTTTCTTTTTTTTTTTTTTTTTTTTTTGTTGTTGATGGTGATATATAGAAATTTTATGATTTTGTGGGCTTATCTTCTATACCACTGCTTTGCAGAAGCTACTCATTATCTATTTAATTTTTTTTTTCATTTCTCCTCTAGGATTTTCTAAATTAACCATCATAATGTTTGCTTTCCTCTTTAGCTTCTACCTGTTTAGCTTCCTCCTAAACTTTATTTCTTTAATTTTTTTTTAGTTGCAATTATCAACATTTGTAATTTTGTGTCAAATAATAATGACAAGAACAAGCTACTTAATTTATCCCTGTTATTAGGGGCTAAGGTTCTAAGTTTTCTCTGTTTTAAAAAATTCTGGTTTACAGATTTAAATATAGATTTGTTGTGTGAAGGAAAAAAATCACTTTATTCTTACGCATTTTTTTTTTCTTGCTGTGGCATTTGGGGTTAAATGACTTGCCCAGGGTCACAGAGCTAGGAAGTATTAAGTTTCTTATGCATTTTAAACATAAAGGAGTATTAAATTTTATTAAATGTATTGAAGAGTTTCTGTATCTATTGATAATAGATTTAAAAAGTTGTTTTTAAGAAGAGAGGAACATAATATAAGGGAAAAGATTAGGGTTAGAACTAAAAGAACTCTATATTTATCTTACTTCTGTCATTTTATTTAGTTTGAGTTTGAGGCCACACCCATTCAGGGATTAAGGCTTGTTGAAAAACTTTGATTAAAAAGGCCAAGGTTTTCCACTGCATCCAGGACTATTTCCAGTCGTCTTGATCTATGTCTGGCCACTGGACCCAGAAGGCCCTGGAGGGGAAAATGAGATAGGTGACTTTGCCTAGCCCTCCCTCACTTAAATCTAATTCACTTGCATGTCATGGCATCACCTCCCTGATGTCATTGTTTTTGTCAAGAACAAAGGACAGAACAACCACACTTTACTAATTAATTTTCCACAGACAAATTATCTAATTTCTCTGTTTCTTCACCTCTAAAATGGGGACAATTTCTGTAATACCAATCTCATAGAGTTGTTGTAAGAATCAAATGAAATAATAAATGGAACACATTTTGTAGTCCTTACGATATTTTGTAAATGTTAATTACTGAGATTTATTATCCTGTTGTTTTTCTTTCACATCAACCTAAAATTCTTGGAATAAATCTAATTTGATCATAATAAATATTTGTTTGATTTATTGCTGTATTCACCAATATTTTATTTGTTTTTTTTGCACTCTTACAATATCCTCTCAGGAGTGGTTAATATTCATTCCCTTTCCCCGAGCTTGTGAAGAATTCTTTTCTTATTTGTTTGTGATGTGATTTAAAAAATATATATAGGTAATTGATCCATTTGGGGATATTATAGTGTACCAAATAAGATGTTAACATATTTCTATTTAGTCAATAAACATTTATTAATGTCCTATCAAGTGGTAGGTGCTGTACTAAGCATTATAAATACAAATATGAATACAAATTCACATATCAGTCCTATTTTGGCTTCTGTCACTTGACATTTATCTAGCTGTGTGAAATTAGGCAAGTCACTTAACCCCAATGCCCTCTTCCTTCCTCCCCCAATAGTACCTGCCCTCAAGGAATTTACAGTCTAATAGGGGAAGACAACACACACACACACACAGGCTGAGAAGGAGGAGGAGCATTGTAGAGAACTCAAGAAAATCCTTCAAGTAATACAGTCAGATGAGAAATGAGGGAATGTCTATAAGGATCTCTATATTTAAACAGAAATTCTCAATGGTTAAATATCTACTGAGTTTTAAATATCTTATTCAAGGCACTGTAACTAACTTTGCTTCTTTGAATTCTGGTGATACCATAACACTATTGAGCTAAATAGACAGAATGTTCAACTTGGTCTCAGGAAGACCTGAGTTAGAATCCTGCTTTAGATACTTATTAATTGTGTGATAAGGAAAATTACTTAAACTCTCTTACTCTCCATTTCTTCATTTGTAAAATGGGGATAATAATAGCATCTACCTCATAAGGATCATTGTGAAGACCAAATGAGAGAACATGAAAAGTGACTGCTAACCTTAAAGCACTTTATAAATATTGATTATGATTATTATATGAAATGTGAAATCTGAAAACTAACAGAAAGATTGCTTTAAAAAATAATCAATATGACTATATATTCAAAACTATTAAAAGAGAAGAATTTAGTGTTCTTATTTCCCAAAGCTCTGTCCTGAGCTGTCTTCTGTAGAGAGATATAGAAATGATAATTAATCTTATCAATTCCCAGGAGTTCAATGATCATTTCTAACTGAATGATTCTGATATCTAATATCTGGTCCTAATCTCTCTTCCTAACTCCAGGCTTGAATTGCCAGAAATACATGTACCATAACTGGGAAGAGTGAACAAATCTGAAGAAAATCTATAGAGGGGTATACACTGAGTGAATGCAAATGGCCAGAAAAGATGTTTGGAAGGGCAATTTAAATTTATTTTTTACTTTGAACTTAAATACTCCCCAAAATGGTATTTCCATATACCCAGCAAAACACATAAAAAGTATTGTATGTCAATTTATGAATCTCAATTTTATACTACTCAGCTTGTAAAGTATATACATTTTGTATATTGTTTTAAAAACTGCACTATTTTTCTGTGCTTCCTTAAGAACATTTTGTTCTCTTCTATGCTCTTCCTTTTCTCCTTCCCCTTTCCTTTGCTCCTCCTTTTCTTCTTCTTCATTCTTCATTCTTCTTTTCTTCTTTCTGCAATCCCATGAGGCTCACAACACTGCCACCAAATTAAAGTAAAATATAATTGGGAAATATTTAACAAAATAAATAAAAATACAACAAAACATAGATAATGTGAGTTTTCCAAGTCAATCTGTGATCCACAGAATTTCTATTTGACTTTGACACTACTGCTCTAGCTATACAGCTTCTTAGGGGCTGACTTGTTATGCAATAAATAAATGGATTCCAGATGCCTCAGGATTACCCCAAGTCTGGTAAGTTTACCTGTGTGTTTTTCTGTGTTTTTCTCATTTGTTTCACAAAGCTTCTAAAAGCATCATAGTCTTTATCTGAAACTGCTCTGTGCAAGCCTGATTGTAAAGTTGGCAGTTTCTCATGGGGCGGCTTTCAGCATTTGCTGGGCTATCTGAAAACGAGACACCTGCTACTTGTGTTACTTAGTAACCAAGTTGATCCCACTCTCGCACTTGTGGCTAAATGTGGTTCAGGGCCTGGGTCCAGACCCTGGAGCAGGAAATAGAATATAATATCCATCACTAGGGAAACAATGGCCTGGGTTCCTGATTTAACCCTGTGCTAATGAAAACAGTTCACTGAGCTGGTCAGCAGAGAAAGGGATTGCAGTCCTGAGTGATTAGGGAGGGGGTTAGTGTGGCTGTCCGGTTCTCAATTTTCTTCTGAGTACCCTTGGTTATATCCTTGGGCAAATCACACAGCTGCCCCCGTTCTTAGTTTACTTGTTAATAAGATGGAGGGGATGCTACTTACCTATATTACTGAGGAATTATGAAAGCAAATATTTCAGAAAGACAATTTGACATCCATGGATGGAAGGCGGTATGTAAGTGCAAATAATATGCTTATTTAAAAAATGTATTTAGAGTGCTTTCAGCAAAAGTGCTAAGTAAGTGACTGTGATCAATTTTGGGAACCAGAAAAAGGGGGTAGTGTAAGGAAGATGGGAGATAACCTAAAACAAACTAAATATTAAAATTTCTTGTTTTTATGAATGAATTCATTGACCATTTTTTTGGAATTATGTGGAATTATTCTCCGAAGTTTCTATTATTGTTCATTCCTAAACATCTTCATCATCATTTTGATTTTTTTTTTTTGCAGAAGTTTTTCAACTTTCAAAAACAAAAACATCTCCAAACCAAAACCATAAGGCAAAATGAATTGAATAGGGAAGTTTGTGTATTCTAGAGCAAAGGATTGCATTTATTTGGTAAATTGTTAAAAGGAAGATTTGTTCCTCCAGAAAGAAAAATCAGGCATAGTTACCATTACTTTGATATATTTCCTTCATGGAAGAAATTCTCAGCCTCATTAATTACTATTTATGTAGCTTCAGTTCATTAAAGTCTCTACAATTTACATATAGCTTTCATGCCATTCCTGAATATCTTAGTTTCCTGCCAAGTTGGGATCTTTGAAGGGGTTAGTCAATCATTTATAAGTTCCCTT
Source organism: Sarcophilus harrisii (assembly GCF_902635505.1). Classification (NCBI taxonomy): domain Eukaryota; kingdom Metazoa; phylum Chordata; class Mammalia; order Dasyuromorphia; family Dasyuridae; genus Sarcophilus; species Sarcophilus harrisii. Next base: position 462,551,295 of record NC_045427.1, on the reverse strand, counting down.
TGTCAGTTATACATTTCTCTGGTGTGTGTTATCTGCCCAGAGCATTTTTAAAAAAAATAATCCAGGTATGCATTGACCATAATTCTTTTTCAAAATTTTACAATAGCAAGAGTCCTGCCTTGAATTTTTTAACTTCTTATTTTGAAGGCATCCTGATTCTTTGTAATGGAGAAAGAGTGTGGTGGGGTTTCAACCTTTATTATGGGACCACTTGATGGAAGGGTCCAAAGAGGCATTTTGTAGGACTCTCTTCTTTTCTTCCTTTGTATTCCTTTGTTTTGGTGATAGCAATTGCACAGGAGTTGCTATATAGTTGCTGATTACCTGCAGTATGAGACATTGTCATTTATTATAATTGATAATGATATAAGACTTCAAGATTTACAAAAGGTTCCATATACTTCATTTGATCCTAATAATAAACCTGGCGGTTTGGTGCTATTATAATCTACATTTTATGGATAAGAGAACTGAGATTCTGAAAATTAAATTATTTACCAAAGGGCTGCAAAGCTAATAAGTGTTTCAAGTGGGATTTGAATACAGCCATGCCAAATTCCATGTCCAATACTTTATCTAATACTATAGTTAAATGTTAGTATCCTTTCTAATCCATCCTGTATATACCTGCCAAATTAATCTTCCTTAAATACTATCCCACTCAAAAACTTCCAGTGACTCCCTATTGCTGGCCAAATCAATTGCAAACTATTCTGTCAAATTCTCATGGTTTTTCCATAATCCAGATTATTCTGGCCAATCCAATTCTTTCTTCAACCATCTGCTCTGCCAGGAAAGCCTCCTCACAATCCTATGACCATGACTGCCTTTCTTGCTTCTTTTCCTTTAATTATGTCATCTTCTTTATCTGTATTCCCCTTCTTTCTGCCCATCCAAATTCTGCTTAAAGCCATCTCAGTTCTACATTCTGTGGGCAGCTTCTGTGTTCTGATTATTCTTTGACCTACTTGTCCTTTGAACTCTTATAGCATTTAAAGTTTATACTATGCAATTTATATTTTAATACCATCTAAATTACTATATCCTATCAAAATGATCTGCTTTGATGTATAAAACCTCCACAGTCCTTTAATACCTCATGAAGGCATGAAGGTGATTCTGATTTTCATAAGCTATGCTTGTGGAGGTCATGAATTCAATTATGCTAGAGAGATTTTGTGTGAATCTATTGTCTGTCCATGGTCTAACTCAGCTAAGAACAGAGGGGCTCATCATCAGCAGGTTAGTTACTTGCTAATCATGGCAACTATTGAATCAAAAGTCCATATTGCTCATAAATCTTCAAGAATTCCTAGCATTTACCAAGTACAATTTAGATTTCTCTGCCCAGTATCCAAAGTTCTCCACCATCTAGAGGTATTCTATCTTTCTAGCCTCTATTCTAGTCATAATAATTGACTATTTGCTCTCCGAATGTACCCTGTACTATCTTGTCTTCTTGCCTTTTTACATATTATTCCTTATGCTTGGGATGCCCTCTAAGACCCTTAGAACTCACCAAAAATATCATCTTCTCCATGAAGCCTTCCTTGAGTTCCCAAGGCAGCAAGAATCGTGGCACCTTGTTTTGTAACTCTAATGAGATTTTCCTGTGTTAATAGTACAGCATGTGCATCCATGCTTGCATCTTATTCCCCTACTGAATTATAAGCTTCATGAGGACAAGGACCCCGTTTTATCTCAACTTTAAAAATAATAACAAGTAACAATATAGAGCTTTATTGTTGACAAAGTGCTTTCCTCATAGTATCCCTATAAAAAAATAGTGTAAGTACTATTATTCTCATTTTACAGATAAGGAAAGAGAGGTTAGAGACGCAAAGTGACTTTTTAATAGTCACATGCTAGTAAACATTAGAGTTAAGATTTGAACTCAAGTCTTCTGAATCCCCAGCCAACGAATCTTCCAGATATCTCCTACCCTATCTCTGTATACACTGTATGCATGGATATACATATATACACAATGCTCTATATACATTGAGTTTGTTGAATGAATGAATGAATCTACTTTCCTCTATTATTTGCTGTTGCTACTTGCATGAGTGATATCTTTTCACTCCAGCTGGACTCTGAATTCCCTGTGAGCGGGGACCAAGTTTTATGTCTCTCTTTTGACTGCAGTGCCTAGAACCCTGTTGGTGCTGGTGGTCATGTGGAGGGAGCAGTTAGTAAGTACTCAGCAAAGACTTATTGATGGATTTAACTGAAACTTTGGCCTTTTAGGAGCCATACAGTTACATGGATAGGTTTATAATCTATTTTGGTTTTCTTAAGTGCCATATCATAATCCATTCAACTTTATAATCTACAGTCACCTGCTCTTTGTGAAGGTTGATTATATGCTAGATAAATTGCATATAAGAGCTCTTGTCAGTGATGGGAATGTGAGAGATCCAATACAATGTAATTTGGGGCATTTCCAGCCTTAACAGCATGCATGTGATTTAAATGAATATGGTTAAGGCTCCCAGACCCAATAATTTTAATTTCCGTCACTCTTCACTCAGAGGAGCCAATTCTAATTACAGGCTTTTCCCTACATGCATTTCTTGGTTTCATCTTGGCAGAACCTTGACTCTTGCTTAATAACTTTCTGGATGGCTGGGCTTGGCTCAATGCGGGGAAATTTGCCTGTAAGTTAATAAGTAAAGTGTATTGGTATATAATCTTCCTCAACCTCTTCATGCCTACAGCATCTCTCCAGAGACACCAATAACACCTGGAACCTATGGTGTACTGACTACCTCACTCCACCCTACCTGCAAGAATCATTGGCCCACCTCCCTTCTCCAACAAAGCCAGAACAATCAGTTGCTTAGTCCACAGAAGCTCTGAGCTTCTATAAAACAAAATGTCTTCTTGTCTTTAAGATTTCCTAGGCTAAAAGAAAATGAACTTCAGTTAGTTTCTTTTTTTAAGAAGAAAGAGGGCTAGATTTCTTTTTCCACTCCTTTCTTATATCAAAATTTATCATCCCATATTCTTTTATCTCAGAACCCTACTTTGTACTAAGGGATGGTTACCCAATCTGACATACTAATTCTGACTAAACTGTTAATGGGCTAATATACTACTTCCAGGTGAACTAGGTGTCTTTAAATAGGGACCTTATGGAAACATAATTTCTTAATCTAAAGATGCAGTTTTAATGATGTGACTATATACACCATATATATATATATATATATATATATATATATATATATATACACACACATACACACACAGAGCAATAAGTCAACAAGAAGAGAGGGAGATATTTGGGACACAGATGAACATTTTGGATAACCCTGCAGTTAAGCCATGAAAGCATTTGCCCATTCCAAGGGCCAACTCTGTAAATAATGTCATCAACATTCCTTTTTTTAAACTTAAGAGACAGGAAGGAATAATTGCCTGAAGCTGACTGGGTACATCTAGGAGGTATAGCTATGGGATAAAGGTGTTTTAGGGTATCAGGTCACTGCTGTTCCTTCCCAGCCCCGGAAAGGCAAAATTGTAACAGTTTCTACCACATACATGTATTGAAAATTCCTTCTTGCCTTTTTGGGTTGCTCATTCCTGCCTGGGTGAGAGGAAAACTGGCCTGGATGTCACAGACTTGAATGATTGATATAATTGTACACAGAGCTTGAAAAACTCACATTGCAATATCACGAGAGCAAATTTTCCAGATCTGGTTTCGCAAGATAACAATTTTCCTAATGTTTTCCTGGCAGAAGCTTCTTGTTGTCATCATAAACACAGACAATTTCAACTTGACTAAGAGAGAGAAGGGACACTTTGTTCACCCATTTCCAAGGATCTTTTGTGTTCTATTTAGGATGCAACTTAATTGCTTTTTGTCTGAAAAGAGAAAGTAAGGAAACACCTGAATGCCCTTGAGGAATCTAAATCAGAATTGGCACATGTGGTCTTTAAATCCCAGTCAGTGATCTCCAAAAGATCACAATAGGTATGAAGAAATGATGCAGAATTAGAAAAGGACACTGCCCTCTTTTTCCAAAGATAGGATAATGGAATTTGCAAATGACAAGTCAATACACTTGATTGTGACTTTTGGAAAAATTCTCATATGCATCATTGAAGAGATGGGTGAGAGAACAACTAGAAAAGGAAGAAAAGAGTGATTACAAAGAACCAGAACAGCTTTATTAAGAATATTAAGAATAATTCATGTGAAATTTGACCAAACTTTTTTTGAACAATACAGTGATTGGAAGGAGTGCAAAATCTGGAGTCACAGGACTGAGGTTTGAGTCTTAGCTCCATCACTCTGTACTTTAATGGGACCTCTCGACCTTTTGGGGCCTCATTTGTAAGATGAAGGGACTGAATCGCTTTATGTGTCATTTTAGCTCTGGTCTGTTATCTAACAGTATGATTCTGTGATCATGTAAATAGGAACTCCTGCTCATCAACCATTAGGCTAACAGGGAAAAGGGGAACTACTAAGAAAAATTTTTGTTTTATATATACTTATACATTTATACACAAACACACATCAAGGGATATTGCTTGAAATCAAAAGCATTCACACAAGAAGAATAACATTGCTCCCCATATGCTTTTCAATATGTTATGATCATATCATCTCTGACAAAAATCTCTATATTTCAAACTGCGTATTAGCTTTGGGTTTTTTTCCCCATGGTACAATTTTCTGCTTTTTCTATTACCTTTCCAGAATGATTGTATAAACCATTAGCTAACCCTGGTATTTACAATCCCTAATGAAGTATCATCTCCAAATTTAATTAGTGCGTTTTTACTTCTCTTCCCAGATATTCATGATAGAACAAAGTCTCAGTTTGCTAATGATGTCCACTATACTGATTTTGATTTCTCACAACTTCATCTCTTGTAATTTTTCCTCCTAAACTTTTCATATTATCTTTTTAAGTCACTGTAAGCTTATATCTAAAATCAGGTGGATTAATTTGCCAAATAAGTGCTTCTGCAACATTAAAAAAAAAGAATTGGTCATTCTAGGCTAGCCTAGTTTCCCTTTTTGATAAGGATATTAGGCTATTCAATCAGGAAAGTGCTATCAATATAATATATTTTGATTAAATTTAATGATATTTTTTAAATGTTTGTTGATTAAAAAAAAATATTACTGACACTTTCTAATTAATTCCTTGTCCTCCTCTCCCAGTAATACTTTCTTATCTTACTAAGAAAAAGTTAGGCAAAAAGCAAAAAAAAAAACAAAAAAAAACTCTGTGACCATATCTGATAGTGTGTACAATATTCTGGACCTGTGGTGCTCCAAATTGGAACCAATATCATTAATTAACTTTGTCCTGGGTTCTGATATACTTTAACCTTCTTTCATTTACATTATTGTGTTTTCATGCAAAACCACAATGAAATTGTATTTTCATTTTTCTCTTGGTTTTCCCTTCTTCACTCTGAAGAAGTTGATAATTTCTTTTTATATCATCAAAATTTTCTTAAATAATCCTTCTCCTCTTAGAGAGCCATCTTGTATAACAAAATTTTAAAGAAAAAAAAAACAAGGAAAAACTCAGCAGAACTGAACAATACTATGAGAAAGTCTGAAAATATATGAAATGCATCGCATTCATGGACTTCCCACCTCTGTAAAGAATAAAGGAAGATTTTCTTTGCATATATCTTCTTTGGAGCCATACTTATTTTTTTTGAAAAATAATTTAACAACATTCACTTTTGTGGTTATTCTTTTCATTTATATTGTCATAGTCATTGTCTATATTGCTTTCTTTTTTTTTTTTTTTTCATTATAGCTTTTTATTTACAAGTTATATGCATGGGTAATTTTACAGCATTGACAATTGCCAAACTTTTTGTTTTAATTTTTCCCCTCCTTCCCCCCATCTCTCCCCCCGATAGCAGGTTGACCAATACATGTTAAATATGTTAAAGTATAAATTAAATACAATATAAGTATACATGTCCTAACAGTTATTTTGCTGTACAAAAAGAATCGGACTTTGAAATAGTGTACTATTAGCCTGTGAAGGAAATCAAAAATGCAGGCGGACAAAAATATAGGGATTAGGAATTTTATGTAATGGTTCATAGTCATCTCCCAGAGTTCTTTCGCTAGGTATAGCTGGTTCAATTCATTACTACTCTATTGGAACTGATTTGGTTCATCTCATTGCTGAGGTTGGCCAGGTCCATCAGAATTGATCATCATATAGTATTGTTGTTGAAGTATATAATGATCTCCTGGTCCTGCTCATTTCACTCAGCATCAGTTCATGTAAGTCTCTCCAGGCCTTCTGAAATCATCCTGCTGGTCATTTCTTACAGAACAATAATATTCTATAATATTCATTGTATATTGCTTTCTTAGCATTGTTTACTCTGCATCCATTTCTGTTTATCTTTCCATGTTTTTCTGAATTTATCATATTCATAATTTTAAAAAATACAATAATATTACATTACATTCATGCTTTGCAATTTATTTAGCCATTCCCCAATCAATGGGCATCTCTTTCATTTCCAATTCCTTGCTAATCACAAAAGGTGATGCTATAAATTATTTGATGTACATGGGGACTTAGTGCTTATCAATGATCTCCATGTGCTATAAGGATCTGTAGGCCAGAGAATATGGCATTTTAGTCACTTTATTTGAATTTCCAAATTGTTTTGGATCTACAGCTTTACCAACAATGAAAAAAAGTTCCTATATTACCATAATCCCTCCAACATTAACTCTAACCCCCCCCCCCCCAATCTATTTTCACCTATTTGCAGAGTATGAAGAGAAACTTCAGGGTGATTTTGATGTGCATATCTTATAATTAGTGATTTGGAGCTTTCTTTCATATAGTTATTAATAATTTGTAATTCTTTTGAGAATTACTTTTCCCATATCCTGTGACCACTCATATTGGGAAATGTCTTTCAGTCATGTATTCATTGCTTAATGTTAAAACCCTCATCAGAGAAATTTAATATTTTTCCCATCTGTTTAGTTTCTTATAATCAAAGTTTTCCATTTTATCTTTTTTTGATTTCATACAAAGTATCTATGTAAAACCAAAAACAAGCATCGTATGTGCTAGTAACTTTCTTAATACCTGGAGGAATAAGGCAAGAATGCCCACTTTATTTAATATAGTTTTGGAAATGCTAGCAATAATGGTCACACAAAAGAAAGAAATTAAAAGCATAAAGTTAGGTAAAGAGGAAATAAAACTATCCTTATTTGCTGATGACATGATGATTTATTTAGAAAATCCTAGAGAATCAGTGAAAATACTAATTGAGACAATAGTTTCAGCACAGATGCTAGCTACAAAACAAAACAAAAATTTAACAGCATTTCTATGTAATAATAACAATTCAAGAGGCCAAAAAAGGGAAATCTCATTCCAAATAACTACAAAATAAAACATTTGGGAATCAATGCATGGCAGTATATGTACTATGTACCTGTATATATTCAATTACAAAGTGTTTCTTAAAGAAATAAAGAACAGCTTAAATAGTTGAAAGAATATTTAGTGCTCTTGGCCATGCCATGCTAATATAATAAAAATTACAATGCTACTAAAGTTAATTTATAGTTTTGATGCTATACCCATTAAACTATCAAAGGGATATTTTGTAGAACTCTATAACAATAATAAAATTCATTTAGAGAAACAAAAAATCTGGAATACAAAGAATAAAAATGAAAAGAGGTAAGGATAAAAGGGCTTCTAGATCTCAAACTATATTGTAAAACAGCAATCATCAAAACCATTTGGTATTAGTTTAAAAAAATAAATCAATAGAACATACTAGATAAGAAAGAATGAGAAATGTGAACTCTATAACGCAATGTTCAACAGACCAGAACACATAAATTGTTGGGGAAAGAATCCCCTATTTGAATAAACTGCTGGGAATACTGGAAATTAGACTTAGTCTAACACCTTATGCCATATTCTATAATAAATTCTAAGTGGATATGCATGATCTTAATATTAAAGTTCATAGCATAAAAAAGTAGAAGAGAAGCAGATTATACACCTCTCTCCTATGAATAGGAGATGTATTCTTAACTAAACAAGAAATAGATTCAATTACGAAGTTTCCAGGTTCTACAGCTATCTATTTTCCCCCAAAAATTTGCTAGCTAAATACTTTGGTGTCTATAATAACGGTCAAAAAGAATAATGACATGTGATATCATATGATATGATGTCAAATAGAATCATGATTAAAATGTTGAGCAAATCCTAATAAATGAAATTTAATAAATTTCAAAAATCAAATTCACAAGTACAAGATATCAGAGTCATGTTTAGATAACAGTTTCTTTAATAAAGAAAAGCATTTTATAGGACTGCAAATTCAATATGAAACAACAGTTGGCTATGGTAGCCAATAAAAAAAAAGACTCAGATCTTAAGTTGTATTAACAAAAATTTAATGTGCAGAAAGAGAAAAGTTCTTTGTACTCTAAACTTATTGAATTTTTTCTGGGCACCTCATTTTAGAAAGTTGGAGAGCACTTAGAGGAGAGCAACCAGGATAGTGAAGCATCCTGAGATGATGTCACATGATTTTCAGTTGAGAATACTAGGAAAAATGTATTATCTGGAAGAGATAATATTTGGTGGGATGGGGGTTAGGGACAGTGAGGAGGAAACAGGCAGGCATATGCCGGTTAAAGTTTATCTTTTTGGGGGAATATGTATTATTAATATTTTAATATGTATTACTAATATTTTCTATCACTTTATTAAATTTAGAAATTAAAAAACCCAGCAAATCAAGCCCTGATTTGAAGCATTTACTGATTTCCAAAGTGTAAATGATCAAACTGAAAAGTTAACGATCTGCTCTCTGAAATCTGTATGAACTCAATATACATCTGGAGACAGAATTAACATATATTAAGGGGCTTATAGGCATTCAGTGTGCCAAGCACCAGTGATGCATAGACAGGGAAAGAAAGAAAAAGAAAGAAAGAAAAAAAAAAGAAAGAAAGGAAAGAAGGAAGGAAGGAAGGAAGGAAGGAAGGAAGGAAGGAAGGAAGAAAGGGAAAGAAAAGAAAGAAAGGAAGGAAGGAAGGAAGGAAGGAAGGGAAAGAAGAAAGAAAGAAAGGGAGGAAGGAAGAAAGGGAAAGAAAAGAAAGAAAGAAAGAAAAGAAAGAATGAAGGAAGGAAGAAAAGAAGAAAGACAGGAAAGAGAAGGAAGGAAGGAAGGAAAGAAGCAAGAAAGAAAAAGAAAAAAGAAAGAAAGAAAAAGACTAGAAATTCTTGCTTTCGTGGAGTTCACAGACTAAGGAGGGAGACTATATATATATATATATATAAAATTTTTTTTTTTTGATGAGGCATTTGGGTTAAGTGACTTGCCCAGGGTCACACAGCTAGGAAGTGTTAAATGTCTGAGATCAGATTTGAACTCAGGTTCCTCCAGACTTCAGGGCTGGTGTTTTACCCACTGTGCCACCTAGCTGTCCCTGACAATATTTTTAAAAATGTACAAACAAGATATACAGGTGTCTTGAAAGTTTAATTCAATTTTGAGCTATTAAAGCTTCAAGAGTTGTGCTGATACCTCAAATTGTGCTCACCTTCTCAAAGACTGAAGGAACTTCCATGAAGTGATCTTCTCTTTCTCCAACTTCCTTTCCCCATGCTTACTATTAATAAATATTATAATATACTCTTCTGGTTCTTTACCTTAGCATTTCCATTAACCTGAATTTTTCCTTAACTGCAAGGAGGTCTAGAGTTAGCCAGAGATAAATGTGAATGTAAATTAAAGCAGAGAGCCAAATTTTTGCTTAGATATCAGAAAATTTCCTAATTTGGGGCTCAGAGTCATTGTACTCCTAACTTTTCACTTAATATAAGCTCCTGAAAGCAGCAGGATGGGCAGCTAGGTGACACAGTGGTTACAGAGAGACCTTGGAGTCAGGAGGAATTGAGTTCAATTCAATTAGATGTATAAACCTAGGCAAGTCGCTTTACGATAACAAACAGTATTCTTGACAAGAAAACTCCAACTGGGATTGTGAAGAATTGGACACAACTGAAACAATTCAATAACGAAAGCACCAAAGGAGGGAACCGCATGGAAATGCATCTGAGAACATGCTAGACTTAAAATGAACTAATTACCATACCAAGATGTCATACTAATAAAGAGTTCCAAAAATGGAATAGGAAAGTGGTATTGGATTGTCCCCTTGCTAATTAAAGTCTTCAAACAGAGACTGCACATCATCTTGATTTGGATTGGACCAAATTGTCTTTCTCTTTTTTTCAGTCACCTCTTTAAGAAAAAGGAGACTCATGAGTCTGGCAATTCACCTTCTGCCTTTGTCATATATGCCCCTCAAACAATGGAAAATAGCTATGGAACTACTTTAAAATGCATGCTTGTTTGGAAAAGGGAAGGCTGTGTTAGTGATGCCCTCAGGTAGAGAAAATTGCTTTGTAACACCATTAGCAGCTATCCAGTTGAACTATTTTCCTTTCAATTTTTGATTCACCAACCCTCTAAAGACCCCGAAAAAGTACTTTCAAAACAATAAGGATGGAATTGTAGTTTGGAGAATCACACTGTAGAGGGGAAAATAGATTTTTCATTTCCTGAAGATGATAATTTGTTAGGGGTAGGTCTCAATCAGTCACTCAACAACTGAGTATCAAATGTCTATTATGTACCTAACACTATGCTAAGGATTGGATCCAGTTTCCTGGAAGTTTGGGTTTGGTCTTGGAATGAAATGAAGCATTTATAGATTATTTCATCAGTTAATAACAGGAGGCTTACTTAGCTATAGAAAGGAGAGAATCTTTGTCAAGTATGCAACAGCAGTCAGGTCAGATATGGAAATTGTGTAGTCTGCAGAGTAGGGGGCAGTGATTAACTTCATCATCTACTAAATCTAAAGGACCCTAACTCAACATGAGTGAGCTTTTTATGCTCTTTGGTGACTAGGACGCTATGTCAGTATGGGCAGAGGCTATCATGAACCTGATCAAGGGAACTACAGCTTGAGCCTTAGCTACCTGTACTAATCAAGTTCTAGGATAGTTTGTTGCCTCTCAGGAAAACAAAACAAAAAACTAGCCTGTCGAATTTGGGGATGGGGAGATGTCACATTATTCAAAAATAGATACCAAATAAAGTCTCTTATTTCACATGTGTCCCTAAAAGCAGTGAATATGCATTTCTGTAAATTCTCATGTCTTTTCACCGCAATATTTAGTAATATGGTGCTATGAGATCTGTGGAATCGTCATATCCTTAGAGCAGGGACTCTGCATGAACAGGGGCACCTTTTTCTTCCAGCTTATCCTTATCATAAAGTATTTATTCACTTTGATGGTAATAACTTTCATTAAGGATCTACAATGTACAGAGCTCCATGATAGGTAATGAGAGAGATGCAGGGTTAGAAAAAATACTGCTCTAACCTTGCAGAAATTATAGTCTAGTAGAAGGATAAGGGACAGAGGATAATTCTGATCTTTTTGAAGTTTATGAAGTAAGATAGACATTATTGACTCAGAGAAACATATAGAGTCTACATCTCCATCCCGGGAACAGCAAGGAGTAAGTCAATTTGAGAAGCTAATTGTCAATATAATAACTGAGATTATATGTTAAGGCTTAGCATGGGTAGAGATGCAACTAATGCAGAACTGTAGAATGTCCAGGCTGAAGGGAATTGTAGATACCATGGAGTCCATCTTCTCAGTTTACTTATGTGCAAACTGGAGCATGGGAATGGGAAGGTTGTTTTTGTTTTTTAATTTTCAATAGTATTTTATTTTTCCAAATACATGTAAAGATAGTTTTGAACAGCAAGCAATCCAATATAGATTTAAACATATGCAGTTCTTTTAAACATACTTCCATATTCATCATGCTGTACAAGAAAAATCAAATCAAGAGGGAAAAAACAAGAGAAAGAAAAAAGCAAACAAACAACAAAAACAAAAATGGTAAAAATACTATGCTTTGATCAACATTCAATCTCTAGAGTTCTCTCTCTGGATGTGGATGGCACTTTCTATCATAAGTCTATTAAAATTGCCTTGAATTACAATATTGTTGAAAAGAGCTGAGTTTATCACAGTTGATCAACACATAATCTTGTTACTATGTATATTATTTTATTGATTCTGCTCACTCAGCATCAGTTCATGTAAGTTTCCAGACTCTTCTGAAATCAATTTGCTCATTATTTCTTATAAAATAATACTATTTATATACCATAATTTCTTCAGCCATTCCCCAACTATGGGCATATACTCAATTTCCAGTTCCTTGTTGCTACAAAAAAGGGCTGCTACAAATATTCTTGCACATGTGGATTCTTTTACTTCTTTTTATGATTTTTTTGGAATATAGATTCAGTTTTGAGACTGCTGAATCAAAGAGTATGCACAGTTTGATAGTCCTTTGGGCATACATAGTTCCAAATTGTTCTCCAGAATGACTGGATCATTTTACAATTCTACCAACAATGTATTAGTGTCCCAATTTTCCCATATCCTTTCCAACATTTGTCATTATCTTTTCCTGTCATCTTGGTCACTCTGAGAGGTGTGAAATGGTACTCAGAGTTATTTTAATTTGTATTTCTCTATTCAATAGTGATTTAGAGCATTTTTTCATTTGAGAAGAAATGGCTTTAATTCCTTCATCTGAAAATTGTTCATATCCTTTGACCATTTATCAGTTGGGGAATGACTTGTATTCTTATAAATTTGAATCAGTTCTCTCTCTATATATTTTAGAAATGAGGCTTTTCTCAGAAACATTGGCTATATTATTTTTCCCAATATTCTTCTTCCCTTTTAATATTAGCTGCATTGGCTTTGTTTGTGCAAAATCTTTTTAATTTAATCAAAATTGTCTATTTTGCATTTCTTAATGCTCTCTAGTTCTTCTTTGGCTATAAATAGCTCTCTTCTCCACAGATCTGAGAGGTAGATTATTCCTTTTTCTTCTAATTTGCTTATAATATGTCTAAATTATGAACCCATTTCAACCTTATCTTAATATAGGGTATTAGATGTTGGTCAATGCCTAATTTCTGCCATAATATTTTCTAATTTTCTCAGCAATTTTTGTCATAGTGAGTTTTTTTTTTTAATTAAAGCTGTTTATTTTTAAAACAAATGCATAGATAATTTTCAACATTCACCTTTGTACAACCTTGTGTTCCAAATTTTTTTCTCTTTCTCTCCCTCTCTCCCCTCCCCTAGACAGCAAACAATTTAGTATGTTAAACATGTGCAATTCTTCTGTACATATTTCCACAATTATCATGATACACAAGAAAAATCAGATCAAAAAGGGGAAAAAATGAGAAAGAAAACAAAATGCAAGCAAATAACAATAAAAAAGGTGAAAATATTATATTGTGATCCATACTCAGTCCCAACAGTCCTCTCTCTGTGTGCAGATGACTCTGTTCATCATAAAACCACTGGAATTAGCCTGAATCACCTTGATGTTAAAAAAGAGTAACATCTTTCAGAATTGATCGTGGTATAATCTTGCTGTTGCTGTATACTATATTTTCCTGGTTCTACTCACTTCACTTAGCATCAGTTCATATAATTCTCTCCAGGCCTCTCTGAAATCATTCTGCTGATCATTTTTTATAGAATAATAATATTCCATAACATTCATATACCATATCTTATTTGGCTATTTTCCCACTGATAGGCAACCACCTAGTTTCCAGTTTCTTGCCACTACAAAAAGGGCTGCTATAAACATTTTTGCACACATAAGTACTTTTATCTTTTTTATAATCTCTTTGGGATACAGGCCCAGTAGAGACACTGCTGGATCAAAGGGTATGCACAGTTTGATAGCCCTTTGGGTATAGTTCTAAATTGCTCTCCAGAATGGTTGGATCAGTTCACAACATAGTGAGTTCTTAGCCCAGGAATTGAAGTCTTTGAGTTATCAAACACTAGATTACTATAGTCATTGACTATTGTGTCTTGTGTACTTAACCTATTTCACTGATCCACTACTCAATTTCTTAGCCAGTATCAAATGATTTTGATGACCACTGCTTTTATAATAAAGTTTTAGGTCTGGTATGGCTAGGTCACCTTACTTTGCATTTTTTTCATTAATTCTTATGATATTCTTGACCTTTTTTTCTTCCAGATGAATTTTGTTAATATTTTTTCTAGCTCTTATAAAATAATTTTTTGGCAGTTTGATATGGCACTGATTAGGTAAACAATTTAGGTGGAATTGTCATTTTTATTATATTAGCTTGGCTACCTGTGAGCAATTGATATTTTTCCAATTGTTTAGATCTAACTTTATATTTGTGTGAAAAATATTTTATAATTGTATTCATATAGTTCCTAGCTTTGTCTTGGCAGGTAGATTCCCACATATTTTCTATTGTCTATCTATTTTAAGTGGGATTTCTCTTTCTTTCTATTGTTGCTGGGCTTTGTTGGTAACATATGGAATTGCTAGTGATTTATGTGAGTTTGTATCCTGCAACTTTACTAAAGTTTTAATTGTTTCTAGTTTTTAATTGGTTCTCTAAAATTCCCTAAATATAGCATCATATCATCTACAAAGATTGATTATTTTATTTTCTCATTACTTATTTCTAATTCCTTCGATTTCTTTTTCTCTCTTATTGCTAAAGCTAACATTTCTAGCTACAATATTGAATAATAGTGGTGATAATGGATAATCTTGTTTCATCCTTAATCTTATTGGGAGTGTCTCTAACTTATCCCCATTATGTGCAATGCTTCCTGATGGTTTTAGATAGATGTTACTTATCAGGGAAGTTTGCTGTAAAGTATCTTGGAGATGATAACAATGAGACAACAACCAACCTTTATATGGTCCTTTAAGAATTTCAAAGTGCCTTCTATATGTAACACATACTCTGAAGTTGCTTGTTCTCACAAAGATTTGAGGTACCCATCTCAGCTTTCACTTCTTCTGAGTTGTGTTTAATAGAACTCTCAGGGAGTTGAGAAATGTCTTTCTAGGGGATAGCTCATAAACACCTGTTGATGTTCTTCCTCTATGGTTATAATTGAGAATTAATTTAGTTAGCCAGATATAAATAGCTTTTAGAAAATGAAATTTACTAATGTGGTACAGTAAGAAGAGCTGGTAAAAAAAAAAAATGGTAAAATCATCTCTCCTCCCCTCAAAGTCTCTAATACAGTCTCTTTTCAGGATATATAGATTCCCAGATTAAGTGAATTTAAACTTAGAAAATTTATTTGGCAAAGGAACAGATTCTGATTGCTGGAAGTCTTCCCCTCCCTCCTTAATCCTTTGTAGAGTGTTCAGAAGTTTGTTTTAGCCATGCTATAGCTTCTTTTCTGGGCTCTTTGTAGAGATCTAAATCTGTAACCAGTTTATCCTTAGCTTGATGGAGACACTCTCACCAACTGCTGCCGTCCTGATGTGATCTTCTTATAGGAAGAAGGAAGTTGAAAATCTTTTGGATTCTTTCAGGCTTTAAAGATCTTCCTCTGGTCAAAATGGGGACAGAAGAGAAAGGAGACCTTGGAAAAGCCAAGGCTTACTTTTCTCTCCCTGGTAATTCCTCTTCAAAGATTTTCCTGGAATGCTGAATTTCCTCTAATTTCTGGAATAACTTTGATTTCAACTAGCTTGATGTATTATATATAGGTGATTCTTGGGACATAGTCTTGAGTTTCCTTAAGCCTATCTGATTTTGGGGCAACCTGACTTCTCAAAGGCTTTTTGTACTTAGTTTGAAATCTCTGATTGATAGAATGATTGAAACTAAATCCTATGATGTAGATTGATTATTTTCACCTGCTCTAGCTACTGGGACAGCTTATCACTTATTTTTAGTGGGGATTGACTGATTTATTCAACCCATTCTTCTACATCTGTTATCTCATTTTATTCTCACAATGATTCTATGAAGTATTATTTTCCCCCTCCTTTGTCCCTTTTGTCACCTCCTCCTCTTTTTACTCTTGCCTCATGTTTTCCTTTTCTCTCTTGCTTTTCCTTTTCTCTACTTTGTGTCTTAGTTTCCTCTCACCTTCTCCAATTCATCTTGGCTTCTGTCTATATGTCTTGTTCAGTTACTGGTCCTCAGCACTGCCTCAGTTGCTGGTGCAGATATTTAGAGAACTTGTTGGCATTTGTTCTAGGAGAACTATGGTTTTAAACACAGGATTGAACTGATTTCTGAAGCTGGGTTTAAGACTAGATAGCCTCTAGTCTACTATCCTTTTTTTGTGTTGTTGTTCAGTCATGTCCAGTTATCCATGACCATGGGGATCATACTATTCATGAGGCCTTCTTGGCAAATATACTGGAGGGGTTTGTCTTTTTCTTCTTCAATGGATTAAGGCAAACAGAGGTTAACAGGTTCACACAGATAGTAGGTTTCTGAGGCCAGTTTCATGATCCTATTTGGAGGTTTTCTTGATAAAAATTTTGGAGTGGTTTGTGCCATTTCCTTCTCCAGCTCATTTTATAGATGAGAAAACTGAGGCAAACACAATTAAGTGACTAATTAAGGTCACAACCAATAAGTGTCTGAACTCATGAAAGATGAATCTTCCTGACTCCAGGACCAACATTCCATCCACTGAGCCACCTACCTATCTCTCTTTATAAAGGGAAACCGAGGCCAATAGTAAGAAAATGACTTGTTCAAAGTCATACAAGCAGTAAGAGGCAAAATCTGGTCAAGAAACCAAATCTGTCAATGTCATGGTTTTCTGGTTTTCTAAAAATTAACAGAACAGGTTAGGGTGGAGAGAAGGGGTTGCCCAGGGGAAGCACTGCTTTCTTGTTATGCTAATAAACCAAAGAATTAGGAAGAAAATGAGAGGGTTAGTGTTTCTACTTGACTTTCCCGTTAAAGGGGATTTTCAGTCATATGATCTTAGAGAAAAATCAGATTCTGTAAGAAGAGTCGGGTAGGAGATATGTGGGCTGCTAGAAACTTACAGTTAGTATCAGAGGATTCCACTTCATTTTTCATGGGTTTTTCAGGCTGCAGAAGAAAGAGGGCTGTCAAAGGAAATAGGAACTTTCTTTTTTTAGTATCTCTAAGAGTACAACATTTCTCATAGCACTTTCTGTTTGCAAAACATATGCAGGCAGTATCAGGGGAGGATGTGTGATATAGTAGATATAGTAGAGCTTTGGACTTGAAGTCAGGAGATCTGGATTCTAATCCTAGCTATTTGCCTAACAAGTCACTCCCTCTCTTTTGACCTGTTTCCATGGACAAAATAAGAATGAAAATATTTGTATCGTGATGGAACTTTTGTAAGGATTTATTTATTTATTCAATGAACATTCTATAAGCTCTTGCTATATGCCAAATATGATATCAGGTAAGGGGGTACAAAGATAGACATAGCATAGCTACTACTCTCAAGAATATTACAACTTTAGGTGAGAAGTAGAAAAAAGACAAAACCTACTTTCCTCCTTTTCAGCGGAAAAATTGGGAATTATGGGAGTATGATTATAGCATGACCTACCTACATCAGACAAGGTGGCTTAGTTTTGCTTAATTGTTTTTCTTTGTTACAATGGGGAGTTTAAGGGCCCTGCAAGTATGTTGGGGGAAGAGAAGAGGAACTATTTGTACTATTTTTAAAAAGGCATCAATAAAACATTTTTAAAAAAATCAAATTGATGTGGGAAACATTCCTTTCTAGATTCCCATCCCCTCCTAGTTAATGTAATTACCCTTTGACTCACAAATCCTGGTCGCTTTGAATTCCAATAGAAGATCCGGACCTGTCCCAGCCCCACCCGGATCTGAGCCAACTTTGGGGATACACCCAAAAAGCCCCTCTAGCTAAATCTCCTATCATAAAAGGGCCATGCTGGGAACTCCCTCTTTGCAGAGGTCCCCAACATGCTAGCCATGTCAGGACCCTCTGTCCACTGGACCCTCTGTCTGGTGCCCTCCTTATCTCTACCTTCACCTATCTCCTTACTTCCAAACCCAATAATAAACCTCTTTTATCAATCTAGCTCTAGGGCCAATAAATGCCTTTATTGGGGACTTGTGCCGCTACTAGACCTCATTTACCGCTGTATCCTTGCCCTGAATCCAAGGGGGTTGTAGGGGAGTTCTGTTTGACTCCCTGTACCCCAAACCTGCCACTAGACCTCAACTAAACCCTAATTTCATTTAGGTACCCCAAATCTAGACCTCTTCAAAATGAAAGGAAGTATATATATAGATCCAAATATATGTGTAGCTAAAGAAAAGTTAGGTGAATGCAAAGGAAAAGTTTAGGTAAAGTTTGTTTCCCTAATTGCCTAAAGTTAGAAGCATTTGAAGAGGGAATGTTACTTTGAACTTGTGGGGTTAAGGAAGGCTTCCTGTAGGGAGGGTTACCTGAATCAAAGGGATTTCTAAAGAGGAAGATAAGATAGTACAGTAGAAAAAGTGCTGGTCTTGGAGTTAGGAAGATCTGAGTTCAAATCTCATCTCAGAAACTAAATTATGTGACCCTGGGCTAGTCATTTAACCTCTGTTTGCCTCAGTTTCTTTGTTTATAAATGATGATGATAATAACCCCCACCTTCTAGGTTATTCTGAGGATCATATGAGATACTATTTGTAAAGCCCATATAAATGCTAGCTGTTATAGGAGCAAAAGCAGGGAGATGGAAAACTGGAGATGGAGATAAATGAGAAAGGGAAGGGTGTGGATACTGAGAGAAACCCAATTGGACTGAAACATAGAATACTTAAAGGGAATAGTATGAAATAAGGCTAGAAAGATGAGCAGATTGTGGAGGGTCTTAAATACCAGGATCAGATGTAATTGTCTCAGGGAAAGTTCATTATAACGGAAAGTACAATGGATAGAGGCTTGGTTTTGGAGTCAGAAAGCCCTGGAATTGAAACTCAACACTTCCTGGTCCTGCTCTGACCAGGGCAAATTTAACTTCTCAAGGTCTAGCTTGGGCATGGGGATGGGAGTGTGATGAGATAGTGACTGAGTCCCTTAAACGTGACTGGCCATGGACAGCTTTGCCTTCCTGCTGCCACTTTCTTGTAGCGTATTCTGTCTGAATAACTCATGAAAAAATAGTTTTAAAAAGAAAGAGGGTGAAGAGAGGGAAAGAAATAGAAGAAAAGGGAGTAGAGTTGGAGAAGAGGAAACAGGGAGAAAAGGATAGAAAGGAAAAGGAAAGAGGAGGAGAGAGTGAATCGAGGTGGAAAAAAGGGAGAAAGGACAGAGGAAGAAAAGTGAGATGAGGAGAAGATGGGAAGGGGAGAAGGGAAGAAGAAGAAAGAGGGAGGGCAAAGGAGAAAGAGAGGGAAGAAGAAAAGGAAAGAAGGGGGGAAGAAGCAAGTATTTATTATGTGCAACATAATGTGCACTCAGGAGGACAGAGAAAGGGTTAAAGGAGACAGTAGTGGGAAGAAGAAAGGGGTGGAGGAGAAGAAGGAGGGGAATGAAGGGGAAAAAAAGATAAAGGGAGAGGAGAGAGGAAGGGGGAGGAAAGGAGAAGAGGAAAGAGCATTCTGTGATACAATATCCACACTGATCTTAGGTTAGAGGAGAGAAAAAAAAGAGAGGGAAAAGGGAAAATAAAAAGAGTGGGAAAGAAAAGAAAGAGGGATGAAGGGAGAGGAAGAAGAGGGGAAAGAGGAGAGAAAGGTAGAGAGAGGGGGAAACAGAAAGAAAAGAGGAGGAGAAAGAAGGGGGAGGGAAAAGTAGAGAGATTAAGGAGACAGAAAAAGAGAAGGAAGAATTAAAGAAATTTCTGTCTTCTAATTTCTGCTTTCTAGGATTATCTCTAAGGTCCACCTTTAAATCCTATAATTTTAAATCTTTCTATATTTCAAAGCCCAGCTCAGGTGCCACTTTCTTGATACTGAATAAAGCTTGAGGATCCTTTCCTTGGCTTTCCTGTTCACAAATCTCCCTCCCATTGGCCTATAGTAATCTTTGAGATTTTCCCATTACCTTTTACTTTGTGTCAAGGCACCAAAGGCTTGATAGTATATAGAGTTGCTGGATAGAGCATCAAGAGATCTGAGTTCAAATCTCACCTCCTAATTAAATCTCAGCTCACCTAACTTGTTTTCTCATCTGTAAAATCATAAGGAATGGGTAAGTATAGATAGAAAGCAAGGAAAAATGTATGAGTGGAGAAAGGACTAAATCAGGCATTTTCTAGAGAGAGTGAAGAGGTTGGGACTTTTTTAAAATGGGAGACTGAGATAGTTTTATTCAGTATAAAGATTTCACTGGATTGAATAGATCAATATTATTCAACAATGTGGTCTATCAAAATACATAATTTTTTAAAGTCCAAGGATCTCAGATTAAAGAATACTTTTACTTACTCTAAATGCTTAGATATTTACCAGTGTGCTTTCTCCCAAGGATTATCAATTGAGTATAATCAACCAGTTTTAAGTAGTTTTTAAGAAAAGGGAATCTGCTAAGATGGTACATAAGAACAGTGTGCAAAGCATTACCCTTAAATCTGTGGCGTGTCCTTCCTCCAGTATATATAGTCCTGTGAAAACTGGGCTCAAGCTCAGAAAGCACACATGACAAAGGGATAGCTCATACTTCCTAGTGACTAAAAGAAATTTCCTTCAACCATAGGGTAGTCTCTTTTCAAGGCTTCTTGTAGAGCTGTGAGTCCATGTCTCTCTTTGGTTCCTAACAATGTAAACACTAGGAAGATGTCATTTTAAGATGCTGATGAGATGAGAAGATTCAAAATCCTTTGAAGTTGGCAAGATACTCAGCTTGAAAGGAAAATCTCAGGAGATGTGACCCTTGTGAAGCAAAGGTTGAAGTTTCTCCTGTCTTGTACTACTCCCTCTCCCCATAGATGGTTCCTTCTCAGGGATTTTAGGTAGAATTCCACATTCACTCAAATTTCTCCTTTTCCATTTCAACTGATAATTTAAATATGATCCCTGGAGAGCAGCCCAGATTTCCTGACCTATTTGAACACAGTTCTTGGGCAAGTCAAAGTCCCAACCTTCCTCTCCTCTCCCTCACCCCAACCCCCGACTTTGTTCAAGGCATATTCTTGATTGATTAATTGAGACATATCCTGATCTATTTTAGGGCATCTTGCTGATGGGGTGGTTTTCAAACAAAGTTTTGTATGTAGAAAAAAATTCTTCATAATTAGAATTGTTCCAAAGAGGAAAGGGCTGTTTTGGGACACAGTGAATTCCCCTTCATTCGAGGTTTTCAAATGGAGGCCAGGTGAAGATATTTTAGAGAAGATTCTTGTTCAACTGTGGATTAGACTATATTAAATGTCCTCTGGGTTCTGTCTCCTTCACCTTTAAAATTTTATAATTCTGTGATAATTGTTTACATGATGCTGCTCCAGAAGCCTGATAGTCACAGGGACTGGAAGGCCCACACAGTATCTGGAGAAGGTATCACTTTACTTTCCTGGGCCATATTTAGCTCTCTCAGAAAAGGCTGTGGAGCCCAGAGGGGGCTTGTTCTAGGATGAGGGCCAAGTACCCTAGAGGAAGACAGCTCAACCTCCTGTTGGGTAACAGGCAGCCACATCAAGGAGGGCCATCTGTTGTCAAAGTCAAAGTGACAGGAGGAGAATTTTTATCTGCTCAAAGTTCCATAATTTATTTTTGAAATTCCTGTGGGTGGTGTACATAAGACTTCATGGCAGGCCAGAAATCTAGCTTTGTTCTCAAGGCAAGCCAGTTCTGCTCTTGCATTTTCCAGGGAATCTCCTGTCTATGATAGTTTAATGATAATTCAGTTTTATTCAGCATTTATTGAATGCCCTTTATGTGCAAGAGAAGAATAAGGAAGATGAAAGTAGTGTTGTTGTTGTTGTTGTTGTTTTGTTTTGTTTTGTTTAAAGCTGGGATCCTTGATCTTTTTTGTGTCATTGACCTCTTTGGCAGTCTAGTGAGAAACCCATGGAATCTTAGAATTCATAAAATAAAATAAACAGGATTATTAAGGATATTGGAATATTTTGAGAAAAAAGTTTATGGACTATAGGTGAAGAGCTCTTGATCTAAAGGGGTTGTTTTGATTTGTGTTTCTGGAAAAAGTAGGGGGGAAGGAAAAAGAGAGAAACAAAAATAGAGACACAGAGAGGGGGGAGGGAGAAAAGACAGAGAAAGAGAGAGAGAGAGAGAGAGAGAGAGAGAGAGAGAGAGAGAGAGAGGGAGGGAGAGAGGGAGGGAAGAAGGAAAGGAGGGAGGGAGGGAGAAGAAGAGCTTAATAAATGTTTTTCATTACTAGTTTATAGTTATCTGGCATTTTACAGTCTATAGAATACTTTCCTCTTAACAACCTGAGAAAGTGGGACATGAAGATAAATCTATTTTCAAAATCTATTTTTATTGGTATATTTTACATCATCTAAATTTCTCTTTGTATCTCTTCCTCTTTTCCCTTCCTGAGAAATGTCTCATTCAACAAGAATTATTTTTAAAAAGAAAAAAAGGCACAGAAAAAAATCAGCATAACCAACCAATACATTGAAAAAATATCTGACAGCATATGCAGTATTTCATACTTGTGTTATCCCTTCCCTCCTCTGCAAAGGAATTGGGGGAAATATCTTATATATCTTTTTTGGAGCCAAAGTTTATTCTTTGTAATTTTCACTTTTGATTGCTTTGTGGTGGTTCTTTCCATTTAGATTATTGTCATCATTGTGTAGATTATTTTCTTGGCTCCATCAATGCATAGAAGTATTTCTATACTTTTCTGTATTTATCACATCAGTGTTTCTTACAGCATAGTAACATGATATCCCATTCATGTACTACATTTTCTTTAGACATTTCCTAGTCAGTGGCTAGCTACTTTGTTTTTCAGTTCTATGCAACAGAAACTGTTGCTATAAATATATACGGTATACTTGGAATCTTAACTTTTACCAATGGCCTACCCAGAAGATAGATGGATGGATAGATAGATATAAATATAAAGATATTTCTCTCTGTATATATGTATACATACAGATCATGCATGTATATATGCATATAAACATGCTTATTTCCAGTTTGAAAAGTATGGAGATTTTATGTATTTATTTGCATAATTCTGAATTACTTTCTAAGGCTCTTACACTAATTCATTGCTTTCCCAACAGTGATACAGATACTCTTATTCACATTTTGTAGCTGAGCTGAGGAAACAGAAGACTAAGAGAGATTATTACACAGCTAAGAAGTTGTAGATCACATTTGAATCCAGGTCTTCTGACCACAAGTTACCCAAAATGTGATTGGGTATTTACTAAGGCACTTTAGCATGATTCTAGTCTATTGCTTTCTCCTAGATGAGAAAACAATTGTGGTCTGAATTCTTAGAAATTAGGTTTTGTAGCCTGGCTTCTGAGTAATATCCTTAGCCTGTTTAAGGAAATGTGTCATTCCAGTGAGACCCCTCTAAGTTTCAGTTTCTCATTCTGTAAAACGAGAAAGCCTGAATTTGAACATGTCTTAGGTCACTTCTAGTTCTGAAAGAATGAGAAATAAAGCCTACAGATAACTGTAGGCTTTATTTCTCATTCTTTTCTTACATGGAGAAAAGGGTTCAAAGATTCTCCCTGAAACTCTTGGGGATTGATATATTGGTGACTTCTAAAGAGCATTAAGAATTCCTACAGGAGATGATCACCAGGGACACTGATTTTTCAATCTTGGGATGGAAATATAAACTGCAAAAGGCTGTTGATCTGTTCTTTTCCTGATTTTCTTCTGTTTTGGAAGGTTTAAGAAAACAGCAGAAAAGATATCAGAATCACAGATTTCAGAGCTGTCAAGAGAATTTATAAGTTGTCTAATCCAATCCATACCTGGACAGGAAACTTCTTTAATATGTCCCTAAGATGGTTTTAGAAAAACCTGGGAAGATCTGTAATCAGAAAAGAAAGATCATCAACTTGGAAAGAGTGACTCTGAACAACACAATGAACTTACCACAATCACAAAATAATCTTTTTTTTTTCCCCTTGGCTGCTGAGGCAATTGGGTTTAAATGACTTGCCCAGGATCACACAGCTAAGGAAGTGTTAAATGTCTGAGGTCAGATTTGAACTCAGGTCCTTCTTATTTCAGGGCTGGTGCTGTATCCACTGTGCCACCTAGGAGTCACAAAATGTTCTTAATGAAACATGATGAAACCTTCCAGAAAGAAAACTAATGGACTCAGAGTATAGATGGAAGCATATTTTTTTTCTCATTTTATTGTATTATATTTCAGTGAAGAGGAACTCGGCTAATGCAGAAATTGATTTTACATGACTATACATATTTGTAATAGGTTTTATTTTTCTTTCCTTCTCATTTGGGGAAGGAGACAGTGGGAGAGAAATTGAAATTGAAAAAAAAAAAAAAGAATAAAAAACCTGTGCTTTAAAAATAAATAAATAAAACATTCCTAATAAATAGTCATCTATATTCTGCTTGGATTTAGGGAAGTCACTACCTTCCAGAACATATCATTCTGCTTTGGGGCAGATATTATTATTAGGGAAAAAATTTCTTTAAATAGGGCAGAAATCTGCCTCTTTACAACTTTCACTTTATGCTACAGGTTCTGCCCACTCACTCCAAATAGAAAAAATCTAATCTTTTATTTATTTATTTTTAATCCAATAGACATCTCTTCATATAAGTAGAATACAACTTTGGAAGGGATCCTTAAGGTCTCTTCTAGCTCGAGAATTCTCTGGTTAAAGACGGGTTTGAGCCATACCAAGTAAACTCTTACAAAGCCTTGCAGTGACTTCACTATCCCTGGTTGGGCGGCCAGTCACTCCCTTAAGTGGCCCAGGAAGTAGAGGCCCCAAAAGAGGCAGATAAATCCAGTGCAGCTGATAAGGAGTGAAACTCTCTGGATGCCTGTTGTAGGGACGCAGATAAGAGGAAATTCTAGGCTTATCACTCTGGGCCGAGTTCTAGTGAGCTCCATCCGGGCTGCCTGCCTCATTTGCAGAGCTGCTCCAGGATAGATGGGCAGGGGGCCACGGCAGAAGTAAACAAGCTGTGGGCGCTGCTGCTGGGATGGGGACCTTGTACCAGGCGCCAGAGCCCTACTGCTCGGACCCCGGGGGACGCCGCAGGCCTGACCATGTGCAGAGGTTGGCGGTAAGGGCAACTCTTCCCTCTGCCCTCTTTCCCCAAGTTCAGATTGAAGTGGGGACCTGGAAAACAATCTCTGGGTCCTCCGAAAGCCCTGCACGCGCACACTTCCCTTTGGTGTGCAGTTTTTGGACGAGCAGTATGGTTGGGCAGTGGATAGTCTGTTACCTTCACCATACCAAGGAAAGAAGTGTAATTGGGCACTAATAGTGGATAAGCCTGAAGTCTGTGTTTCTGGGGCCCTCTTGTTACTCCTTTTCTATGAGATTCCCTGATGTTAATGAGTACTTCCTAATACAAGCAAGTACTTGAAGAAAGGATGGGGTCAGGGGATGTGGGAGAAAAAATACCAGGAGGGGCCAGGAGCCCTTTTATTGTTTAGTTGTTTTAGTTATGTCCTATTCTTTGTTTTGTTTTTTAATTATAGTTTTTTATTTTCAAAAAATATATACATGGATAATTTTTGACATTCACCCCTACAAAACTCTGTGTTCTAATTTTTTTCCTTCCTCCCCTCCCGCAAGTGATTCATATATGTTAAATATGTGAAATTCCTCTATATGTATTTCCACAAATATCATGCTGCATAAGAAAAATCAGATCAAAAAGGGAAAAAAATGAGAAAGAAAAAAAAAAGCAAACAAACAAGAACAGAAGAGTGAAAATACTATATGGTGGTCCACATTTAATTCCCACTGTCCTCTTTCTGGTATAGATGGCTTTCTTTATCACAAGACCATTGGAACTTGTCCCATTCTTTGTAATCCCATTTGGGGGTTTTTTGGCAAGGATACTGGGGTGATTTGCCATTTCCTTCTCCAGTTCATTTACAGATGAGGAAACTGAGGCAAACAGGATTAAGTGACTTACCCAGAGTCACACAACTGGGAAGTGTCTGAGGCTATATTTGAACTCAGGTTTTTCTGACTCTGGGCTTGGCACTAACCACTGGGCTATTATCTCTAGTGGTCTAACAGCATTCCCCTGTTAGATTGCAAACTCCATAATGGCAAGAATTGCATCTTACCTATGCTTTATATAAGTTGGCATCCAACTAGACAGTAGGCACTAAATCAATCCTTGTTAATTGGATGAAGTGTTAAATGAGTGCATTGTTGGGGAGACTCAAAGGAGGACAGGAATCATAGAGAACTCTGTGAAGAAGATAGAGAGCTGACCTCTCTGCCCCAAGTTCCCGGATTAATTGGCATGGACATAATTGAGCAAAATCAGGATGAAAGAGCGGCACAATAAACATGCCTTTAAAAAACAAAGCCCTATCTTGGGAAAAAGAGCTTGGGGGCTTTGGTGACTATTTTTCAATGAACCATAGAATTCTAGAATCAGAATTAGAAGTAGTGCAGTACCTACTAATAATTATGAACATTTTCTTAATAGAAGAAATAATGGTAATTATAAAATAAAATAAATAATAAAAAAATTTTAAGATCCAGTTTGACTTTAAGTGTTTTTTTTATTATTTTGTCCTGAAAAGCTTCTAATAATGCATGGATCAGTGGATAAAAAATTGAACTTAGAGCAGGAAGATCTGAGTTCAAATGTGGCCTCACACACTTATTAGTTCAGTTTCTCATTCTATAAAATGAAGAAGCTTGGATTTGAACATGTCTTAGATCACTTCTAGTTCTAAATTCTATGAGGTGGTTGATTCTTCTCTAACACCTGTAGGTTTTGTTCAGTGATCTAGGCAAGTCATTTAAGCTCTCCTGCCTCTTTTCTTGTAAAAAACATTTGTAATAATAGCATCTCCCTCCCAAGGTTGTTGTGAAGATCAAGTGAGATAATATTAATATTTGAAAAATGCTTTGCAAAGTTGACAATTCCATATAACTGCTAGCAACTATTACTATTATTATTATTATTAAAGCCAAATTTGCCTGCTGTTGTTCCCCTTAAATAACATTGCTTTTCTCATTTGTTTACCTTTATATGTGCTGCACCCCATGCATTTCCTTCTCATTCCTTGCTCTTAGAATTTTTAGCTTCCTTCAAGACTCAGCTACCCAGGAAGCATCCTCCCCACCAATCTACAACTATTGTAAGCCTACCCCACGTACCACTTCCTCCATAAAGTGTTCTCTGTAACCCAGAGTTACACTTGGGGTAACTCACTTCTCCTTATACCTAATATATTCCTTATACCTCCTTCCTGAAATAACCTCATTTACAGTTTTTATTTTATTCTCTATGTACCTGCCATACCTCTCCCACCAGGAAAATGTGATGAAAATTATAAAGCTATAATTTATATAGACTTTTTTGCAAAGCACTTTAAATACATTAACTCATTTGAATATCATAATAAAACTGTGAGGCAAGAAAAATCATGATTTCTATTTTAAAACCAAGGAAAATGAGGGTGGGAGAAATTAAGAGTAGGATGGGGGTGAGATTCACAGAGCTAAATACTGAAACAGTTTTTGAACCCAGCTCTTCCAGGCTGTCTATTATACTACCTAGCTATCTTGAAGGCATGGATTGGTTTTTTTGTTTTTTTGTTTTATCTTTGTGACTCCAGGGCTTTCCACAATGCCTAGCTCATTTGTTGTTGTTGTTCATTCATGTTCCACTCTTGGTGACCCTATTTGGGATTTTCTCGGCAGAGATACTGGACTGGTTTGCCATTTCTCTGTCTAGCTCATTTAACCAGATAAGAAACCGAGGCAATCAGGGTCAAGTGACTTACTCCCAATCACACAAAGATGAATCTTCCTGACTTTAGACCTGAAGCTCTATCTGCTGTAGCACCTAACTGCCCCCAGTATATAGTAGGAATTTAAATAATTGTTGAATTGAAGTGAGTTAATCCTTTGAATTTAGAAAGTTGAAGCAGCTAGATGATGCAGTAGATAAGGCACAGGCCCAGAATCAAGAAGATCTAAATTCAAATTCATCCTCAGATACTTACTATATCTGTGACTCTGGGCAAGTCCCTTAACCCTGTTTATCTCAGTCTCTTCATCTGTAAAATGAACTGGGGAAGGAAATAGAAAACTCTAGTTTCTTTGCCAAGAAAACCACACGAATCATGAGGTCATGAAGAAGTGATCACAAACGGACAACTGAACAACAACAAATTTATATCGCCATTTATAAAGCATTTTTCAAAGATTGTTTTTTCATCTTTCCTGAGCAGTCTCTCAGGCTTATTAAAGAGAGGATTTTGTTTTTTGTGGTTTAGAGAAATTCCTGGGGGGAGCAATCTCAGTAGAGATAGTGACTTGATGGAACAAATCTGAACTTTAAAACTCCAAAGACTTGTGGAGCGCCTGTTGAATGCAGGATTCTGAGCCAGCACTAAGGGGATGATAAAGATAAATAAGACACATTTTCTGACCTGGAAGAACCTACATTGTAATGAGAGAGATAAGTGGTTAAAGATAACTACAGCATAAGACAGAACATGTTAAGTGCTATGGGGCATCTGAAGAGAAGCGATCACTTGCTTTAGGGATACAGTAAACACTTCATGGAGGAGCTATGGGTAGATTTGCAGCAGGCTTAGGTGTGGGAAGAGAATACTTCATATTTAAAATGATATATGAGAAAAGACACAGAGATGGAAAAGTATGGGATGGCAAGTCTAGTTGGCTTGAATTCATGTTAGGTATCTGAAATTCTAAAGGGAAAATTTAAGATCATTGCACTGCCTTACAAGAGCTGTGATAGATACTTTAAGTGACTCAGGAGGGTGCTATCTGTTCAAAGGATATCCTTGACAAAGAGCAGTGAAGGGATGAAAAAAAACTGAAACTTAGGAGTCAAGTGATTTGATTTTTTTGATGTTTTAATATTTTTATTTCCCCCAATTACATGTAAAACAATTTTTTACATTTATTTTTAAAATTTTGAGTTTCATATTCTGTCTCTTCCCCCCTTCCCCATATTAAGAAAGATACATGTGAAGCCAGGCAAAACATTTCCATAAAAGTCATGCTGCAAAAGAAAACATAGATCCCTTCCCCCCATACACATACATACCACACCAAAAAAGAAGTTAAAAAAAAAAGAAGCATACTTCAGTCAGGAGTCAAGTGATTTGACCAAAGCTGCGCAAGTAAGTAGTAGACCCAATATTTGAACACACATCCTCTGTTTAATTCATTATTAGGTCAAATCCAAATTCAATTAAACTTTGTAGCACAGTAAAAAAAAAAAAAAAAAAAAAAAAAAAAAAAAAAGAGTGCTAAAAATGGGGAATCAGAACATCAGATTTTTCAAAGGGTATGGGCATTTTAGTAATTTTTGGAGCACAATTCCAAATTGCTTTTCAAAATAGCTAGACCATTTCACAGTTCTACTAACAACAGCACATTAATGTGCCTATTTTAGATCATTGTTAATAACATTCATCAGTGAACTATTAGAGTAACTAATTTTCCTTCTCTATCAACTGAATTTGTCTTAATTACTTCTTGTATTATTTTTACATCATAAATTACAAAGCTGGTTTAAGGGCATATTTCATGTGACTACTTGCCTCAGATGCCAAGATAGCTAGTTATAGCTTAACTCAGTGTTCATTGAATGATTAAATTCAATTTTTTTAATAATCCAGATTATTATTGTATAAACTGAATAGTAAATGGTTTCCCTTGTACATATTTTCTATTTCAGGAAGAAATATTTCTCATAAATCTCCCATTCTTAGTTTCATCTCCTTATATATTGCTCCTTCAGCCTAGAATGCTTTCATTTCTCCTTTTCATCTATCTAAATCCTTACCAATCTCAAGGATAACAGCTGAATACTTTAGGAATATGTCTTTTGACATATTCTCCTCTAGGAATCCTCTCTTGATCATTCCAGCCCACAATGATTCCTCTCTTCTCCAAACTCCTTTACCACTTAGAGCCTATACTTTGTGCTTTCCTTAAAAAAATATATATATATGTATATATATATATATATGTCTTTTATCTTTATTTTACCTTTATATCCAAATATATCCCTATCACCTTGTCACAATTATTTAAAAAATAATGCAGAAAAAAATCATTTCTGCAAAACCAACTGTCACATCAATAGTACCTAACAGTAGTAGTAGTCCGTATCCATAGTCTCTTACCTCTGCAAAGAAGGAAGGAAACATACCACATACTTTTAGCATGTGATGATAAACTAATACAATATATTCTCTGACTACATACATAGTTGTTGATTTCTCCAACAGAATTGTGATCTCTTTGAAGACAGACTGTACCTGAAGCTTCTCTTGTATTCTGTACGGTATGATATTTAATAGATATTTGGAATCACAGAATGTTAGAGAAAGAATATTGGAGGTTATCTCAGCCCAACTTATTCCAAGGTGACAATTGAATTTGTTGTATGTAATTCAATTAACAAACACTCATTAATATGTGAGCACTGGGTTAAGTACACATTGTTTAAGACAGAAAATGGTCCTTGCCCTCTGGGAGCTTACATTAGCCTGAAGGGTTACATTTATTCATTTATTAAATATCTATTCAGCATCTACTATGTGCCATCCACTGTGCCAAGGCTGGTTATAATATGAGTGTTGATAAGTAAATATGAATTAAATGGAGGAGAGATAGCACTAACAACTCAGGGGACCGGGAAGGCTTCACAGAAGATAGTACACTAGAGTTTGGCTGGGAAGGAAGACAGGTTTCTGAAAGGTAGGAATGAGGAAGAAGCTCATTCTAGGACTGGGTAAGTGTCTTGTAGTTAAAGAACGAACATCAAGTTCACTGGGGAAGGGAGGGAGAGATATTTCAGGTTAGCTGAAATGTAGAATTCATAGAAGAGTAATGTGAAATAAATCTGGAAAGGTGGGTTAGAACCAGATTGTGGTAGACCTTAAAAAACAATAATGAATTTTTTGGTTTTGATTTTAGAAATAATAGGGAGCCATTGACATTTTTTGAGCAGAGCTACATAGTTACAGTGACATCATTGTGATATAACACAGTGATGACTATTTGGAAGGGTGTAGTCTCATATGCTATACACCATCTTTTCTCTGGGTTGTATTATTAAGTTCACTTTCCAGAAGGCCCACGTCTCTTATGGTTGATTCAGAGTAAGACTGTAATGTATATTGAGGACATCACAGATGGCAAAGAATCATAAGATTTTAGAGCAGAAAACGACCTACCAAATCCTTACATTACATTTCATACAATCCTTACATTACTTAGTCCAAGAGAAGAGAAATGACTTGTTTAAAGTGATATAGTGAGTTAGAGGCAGAGTCAGGGTTCAACAAAGATTCCTTGATGCCCAGTTCAATACTCATTTCTTTGTAACACATTAAAAGAAAATGATGCCTTGGTTTGATTACTTTTTCTTTTTGTAAGAGGTAATATTGTTATTTAGGTGATTTCCTTCCTTCCTTCCTTCCTTCCTTCCTCCCTCCCTCCCTCCCTCCCTCCCTCCCTTCCTTCCTTCCTTCCTTCCTTCCTTCCTTCCTTCCTTCCTTCCTTCCTTCCTTCTCTCTCCTTCCCTCCCTGTCTTCCTACCTTCTTTCCCATCTAAGATCTTCCTTAAATTTAGAATTTCATTTTCTCTATCCCTATTTTTGCATTGATTGCCCCTCTATCCCTAAAGTATTCTTCCTCTTTATTTCTGTTTCTTGGAATGCTGAGCTTCTGCCAAAGTTCAGCTCAAAGGCCTTACCTGATTCCACTCCTTGGAAATGCACCAGCCTCCTCCCCACCCCTGGTTTTATTTCATATTTACTTATCTCAATATGTGCTATTTTTCATATATTTAAGTTTCTCGAGAGCAAAGACTCTCATTTTGTCTATGTATCTTCACTGTCTAGCACAATGCCTGGCCCATTGTCACTTAAGAAATATTTATTAAAGTTTGAAATCAGTTAAACTGACTTGAAGTGAAACATTCATATAGTGTAGGTCTATTATGTATATACTAAGTATAACACACATATGTGGTTTTATGTATACATGAACATATGCATATACACATGAATGAATATGTGTGTGTGTGTGTGTGTGTGTGTGTGTGTGTGTATTTCATGTATTGATGTGCCTAGAAACATTAGCCCAGACCTCTGGATACTGATGTGTATATAGATTCAAAGGATTTTAAAAGATAAAAAATCTAACACAATTTAAGATGCTTTCTTCTGGGTCTTTACTCTCATCAACAATTAAATAAAAAGGCTTTACTTGCTTTACATTAACTGCTCTTCAAGCCTGGATATGTAACTCATTCCCTCTCTCTCTGGGCCTCAATTCTAGGCTCTAAAATTCTCTCATTCCACAGGGAAGCGGGTGCTGAGTAACTGCATGGTCATCAACTGGCAACGAATTACTCTCAGTTGAGGTTGAGGAGGAAACCCTACAAGGAATGTAGCTCCAGGTTGTCAAGTGTATCTTGGTGCCAGGAAAGAATTGGAGGTTATTGTCGTTGGGTTCTATTTTTAAAATCAAGTGATAGGTGGCTGGAATGTGGCTCAGGCATTCAGGGTTCTTACATCCCAATACTATCCTGAGGGATAAATCCAGCCTTCTCAGGCTCTCTTTGCCTGGAGAAAGTGAAGTTGCCTATAAAGGTTTTTTCTTTTTATGAAAGTTCATGTCAGTTCCCCAAGCCAGGTGATGTCAATTCTGAAGATATTGCCCATCAGCAGCCTCTCAGAGAGGAATTTTAAACGTTGCTGTGACGTCAAAGTGCCCCCAAAGAGGGACTTGGGCCAAATATTGCCTGTCACTCTTGGGCAGGCCCTACAGAGGAGAAGATAACAGAAAACACAGTCCCCTTCTCCCAGTAACAGCAATGTTCAGGGGGCTAAAGAAGACAGCCTAAAAGCCTCTTGAAGCAATCTGAATTCCAAAGGAGAGTGAACTTGACACAAAAAATAATGCATTTCCAGGGGCCCACAGTCTAGTTGGCAAATACCAACTTTCACTAGACTTCCTGTTGATTGCTTCTTGCCTAGTCAAAATGTCAGAATCTTCCAAGCAGAGCACAGGATCTTGTGGGGACGTTGGGAAGCCCAGGTTGCCGGTAAGTGGCAGGAATTGTTTAAATACCATGGACAAAAAATTGAACTTGCTGAATGAAAAGGTAGACAAACTTTTGACTTTCCAAGAAGACGTGGCAGGAAAACTAGAGAGCGTGTATCAAGGCATTGGCAACCTAGAACGGGGCATCAGCAAGATCGCGGCGGCTTCGAAGGCAGATCTCCCCTGGGAAGATGGGACTCAAGCCCCAGCTCAGACGGGATGTCCTGAGATGCTGGAACTGGTGAGGGCTGTGCAGCAGGACACTTCCCGACACAGCACCATGCTTGAAGGGTTAGTCAAGATGGTCACTGCAGTGGACAAAGCCATGGCTTTGATCGGAGTGCTTTTCCAGAATTCTAAAGTGGTGGATTTCATTCTGCAAGACAGTAATCCCTGGAGGAAAGGAAGCTTAGCTGATGCTGAGAGTCTTGAGGAGGTTGGTTTATATTTTCTTCTTTCCGCACTGTCCCTTGTCAGAAGAGGATCCATGGTATGGACATGGGTGGCTGGCTTCCCTCATAGAATTCAGCATCGGGAGTGGCAATAAGGTCTGGGGTATTGAAGACTAGACTTTTTTCCCCTCTCCATCTTCTTTGAATGAATCTTCTTTGGGGAATTTATTTGGGTGCTAAATTCTCATATCTTTGTGGAATCTTATTTAATTGGATGTCATGAGGTTGACTGAGAGTGGTAATTAATAGGATCGTAGGATTTAGAGCTGAAAGCATAAAGATCATGTGGTCCAACCCTTCCATTTTACAGACGAGGAAACTGAGATTTAAGGAAGTTGAAGGTCTTGTGCCAGGTGACAGAAATAGTAAGTAACAGAGACAGATTTGACCATGTCACTTCACTCTTTACATAAGAAGTTTCAGAGGCCCATAGAATGAAATCCATATTCCCCTGTTTGGCAAATGTCCTTCAGCCTACCTTGTCAGACTTTTTGCATACTGCGCCCCTTTATGCTCTCTGAAAAGTTCAAATTTGCTTTCTTTTTTTTTAAAATTATAATAACTTTTTATTGACAGAACCCATGCCAGGGTAATTTTTTATAACATTATCCCTTGCACTCCTGTTCCGATTTTTCCCCTCCCTCCCTCCACCCCCTCCCCTAGATGGCAAGCAGTCCTATATATGTTAAATATGTCGCACAAACTGGCTTTCTTTTTGTTCCCATATAGAACATTCCATTTCCTATTTCAAGTCCTTCAAATGGATCGTCTCCCATGCTTTCCCTTGCCAACTCCAGCTCATTGGAATCCTTAGCTTTATTCAATTCTTGGCGCCCCTCTTCAATTCAAAACCTATCCCAATCACCTTCTGAAAAGCACTTTGTGTTTATCTTCTTAATATTTTACCTTTACTTATATGTCAACCTAATTTCCCCCAATAGAATGTAAGATTCTTGAGGTTTCACTTTTGACTTTGTTTCTCTAGTACTTATTTATTTAGCACAGTGCCTAACTTGATGAATGAGTGCATTGGGACCCTGCGTACTCTGAGTGTAATTCCAGAACTCTTTCCAATATGTTATATTACTTTTCAAAGGGACTACATGTTAAGGCAATCAGGCTTTTGGATTAGCTTGGGGAGTCATAAAATTATACTGTTAGAGCTATTCTGGATTTCAGAGACCTTCTGGTTCAATTTCTTTATTTTATAGAAGGGGAAATTGAAACTCAGAGAGTGGAAGGGATTTGAATCATTTCTTCAGTGTCATTTATGAGATGATGTTGATATGTTCCTTGTGTGGCTCTTTTGCTGTGATAAAGAAAAGGATGATGACTAACCTTAATGAGAATTCTAAGGAGGAAAAAGGCTACCAGGATAAGTATGGGGCATACTGTGGATTATGAAAGAAATCTCTCTTTGATAATCCTATAATACCCTTCCTTGGACTGGGGCTTTTTGAATGGGTGACCTTATCCAGTTTCTTCTTTTTTCCTTTTCCCTCCCTTCCTTTGTTCCTTCCTTTGTTCCTTCCTTCGTTCCTTCCTTTTCTTCCTTCTTTTTCTTCCTTCCTTTTCTTTAGGGAGAGATAAACTGGTCACATGGGGGTATCTACAATAAGGGGACTAGGTCAGAACTCTTTTTCCCCACAGTCTGTCACTAAAAATACCTGCAGATTCTCACCTCCTCCAGGTCTTTCTTTCCTTCTCCATTCTCCTGTCCTATCCAACCCTGTTTGGGGTAATCAGTGTTCTAAAAACAGTCAGGCCCTAGGTGTCACTGCCCAGAGGCCCACGTCGTGGGCAGGACTGCTGAGCTGGCATTCGTTGCTAAGTGTTGTGCAATCAGAAACATTTGTTTATAAAGGCAGAGGGGAGAGACTGTCAGATACTGCCTGAATGGACACTAAGTGATGGAACACTTAGCAACACCCAGACTGCCTGGAGCCACAAGTTCAAATCTATTCAGTTATTCATAATCCTCCAGGAGAAGATAGCCAGACTAGAAAGGCTACAGTGGAGACTACCTGGGGCTGGAGTAGTCAAACTAGGCTGGGAAACAATCCATGAACTTCAGGGGAAGTTTTTCTTTTGGAGGAAGGGCTTAAAAGGACATGTTCTAAGGGCAGCTAGGTGGTGCAGGGGATAGAGCAGCAGCCCTGAAGTCAGGAAGACCTGAGTTCAAATGTGGTCTCAGACACTTAATACTTCCTGGCTGTGTGACTCTGGGTAAGTCACTTAACCCCCAATTGCCTCAGTAAAAGAAAAAACAAAACAAAACAACATGCTCTTGAGTAAAAAGGAGTGTGTTCAATTGTGGATGGACATATTGCTTGTGTATTATCTTGCATCTCTTCTTTTTTTGTGACTAAATTTCTTGAGGAGGTTATCTATCACAAATTCCTTCCCTTCCCTTCAATTCAATTCAATTAAAACTTCTCTTTCCAAAGTTACTGATGATTGCTTAATTGTCACATCAAATGGCCTTTTCTTAGTACTCATCCACTTGATCTCTCTGCTGCAATATTGCAAGATCATCCTCTTCTTGACTCTTTTCTCTCTTGGTTTTCATGACTCTGATCACTCCTGGTTCTCCTCTTAGCTAACTAATCCTCATCTGTCTCTCTTGCTGGATCTTCATCCAGATCATGCCCCATAATAGTGGGTGGTCCAAAGGGTCTATCCTGAGCCTTCTCTTCTTCTTTTATATCCTCTTTCACTTGGTGTTCTTGTCAGCTTTCATGGTTTCAATTATCATTTCTATGCAGATGACTTCGGTTCCACTTGTCCAGCCCTAAACTGTTTCCTCTATCTGTCTATTTCAGCCTGAATGTCCCTTAGGCATCTTAAACTGAACAAATCTAAAACTGAACTCATTCTCTTTCCTCCCAACCTTTTCCTTTTCCTAACTTCCCTATTGTTTTGTTGTTCACTCATTTCAGTCAGGTTCGACTCTTTGTGACCACATTTGGGGTTGTCTTGGTAGAGACAGTGGAGTGATTTTTGCCATTTCCTTCTCCAGTTCATTTTCCAGATGAGTAAACTGAGGCAAATAGCATTAGGTGACTCGCCTAAGGTCATACAGTTAGTGTCTGAGGCCAGATTTGAACTCAGAAAGTGTCTTCCTGACACCAGGCTTGGCACTGTATCTGCTACACCACCTACCAGTCCAACTTCCCTTGAACTACTCAGGATACCACCCTTCTTTCAGTGCTCCAGGCTTGAAACCTAGACTCCTCACTCTCACCCTCCATATCCAATCAGGGTCAAGTCCTGTCATTTCTATCATCATATCTCTCGTATAAGTTCCCTTTTTTCCTCTGACAATACTATCTCCCTGGTATAGTCTCACAGGACCTCACACCTGAAGTATTGCAATAACTTTTCCTGCCTCATGTCTCTCCTGTTTCAATCCAATTTATATTCTGCTCAGTTATCAAATTTAATCTTCCTTTAGACACAAGTTTGACCATTTTACTACCCTATTCAATAAACTCCAGTGGCTTCCTATTACTACCAGGATGAACTATAAAATCCTCTTTTAAGGCTTTTAAAGTCTTACATGATGACACTCCTTTCTATCTTTTCAGTCTTCTTATACTTGCCTCCACTCACAGTACTGTATTGTGTGATCCATTGACAGTAGCCATCTTGTTCCCTGATTTTTCAACTGGACATTTTCACTGGCTATCCCCCATGCCTGAAATTTTCTCCCTATTTATCTCTCCTCCCTTGCTTCCCTGACATCCTTGAGGTCTCAGCTAAAGTCCTACCTTCTGCAAAAAGATTTTCTCCATCCTTCTTAATCTTGGTACTTTCGTTCTAAGATTACCAATTTGTCACACTGTGTTTAGCTTATTTGTACACAATTTTTTGTATGTTGTCTTCTGCCAATCTGAGATCTTTAAGAGCAAGGACTTCCTCCCTCTCTCCCTCCTTGCTTTGCTTCTCTCCCTCCCTCCTTCCTTCTATCTTCCTTCCTTCCTTCCTTCCCTCCCTCCCTCCCTTCCTCTTTCCTTCCTTCCTTCCTTCTCCTTCATGTTTTTGTGAAATGATTTGTTCTGTGTAAGAGGCTACCTATGTTTCCAGGTCCATCTCAAGGTCCATCTCCTCCCGCAGTTTAGCACTTGGTTTTTTAATGTAGTCTTCTATTGCTCTTTGTGTGAGGAGTCCTGTGCATTCTAGATAGAATTTCTATAAAGCACCTCTGCCATTTAAAAATTCTTAACTTTTAAATTTCAATTGTTAACATTAGTAGAAAAAAAGGTTGTAAATAGCATTTAAATTCCAAATGAATTTCCTTTTCTCAGCCCCCTGGCTTTGAATCTTGTCAAGCATAAGATACTTTTCTTTCTTCCTATGAACTCAGATCACAAAATCTGAAATTAGAATATCCTATTCTAGAGACTGTCTCTATCCTAAGCATTAATGCACTTACTTTTAAATGCTTTGAATTTGAGGGAGGCAAAGAGTTCAGATCTTGGCTTTGCCATGTATGACCTATGAGATCTTGGGAAAATTACTTAAAACTTTCTGCAACTTCAGTTTCCTCAGCTGTAAAATGTAGGGGTTAAACTGCAAGTCTTTGAAAGTCTCTTTAAGTTCTGAATCTCTAACCCTGTATTACTCAGAGAATATCTAGATGGTTCAAGAGATGGCATCTGGAAAACAAAGAAGCTTTTTATGTATTTCAGTGGGGAAAGAGCCCATCCTGGTCATTATGAGCCTTGATTCTGATGCCTTCCTCTGCTGCTTACAAGCTATGTCACCTTAAACACTTTATTTCCATGCCTCAGTTTCCTCAAATTATTATCACAAAGGAGATTAATACATGTTCTATTTACCTCACAGAATAGTCCTGAGGAAAGCAAATTACTCTAACACATTCTAGATGCATGAAATTTTCCCCACTGTGCCTCTTACAGGATTGAACTTAACTTTAGAAGGCCAGAGCTGAACGCAGCCTCATGGATCACTTAGTCTAACTTCATTTTAGAAAAGGCAGCTAGAATGAGATCATAGAAATAGTAAGTAGCAGAGCTCTACTAGAACTCCTTCCTAAGAACAGAACAGATGTTAATGGATGTGTGATCATTAGTTTCAGCCAGTGTAGCACCATGAATAGAGAGATTTAGAATTATGGAGATCTGGGTTCAAGTCTCACCTCTGATCTTTACTCCTGAGTGACCCTGGGCAGGTCACTTGGTCCTCAATGCTGTAGGCAATTCTCTAAGGCTACTCCCTCTTCCCCACCTCATTCCCAGCTCAGAGGGTACTGGAATCAGAAGTAGCATCTCTCAGAACTAAGGGCAGACTAGCCTTCCCTCCTGTCCCCTTACCTCTATGAGGCCATATTGGGGATGGGGGAACCATTTTATAAACTCTAGTTTTTCTCTGAGACAGTTTCAACCTTTTCCATTCCTTCTGGCTGGGACCTGCAAGGGAGGGGAGGAAAGGGTTTGGTCAGTGTCCCCACTGGAGCAAAAAGCTTGTGTGGGGGTGGAGAAGGAAAGGGAGAGATTATAACATTTCAATCCAACAAGGTCTGCCAAAGGACACAGATAATAACTTCTGCTTCCTGAGGATCAGGTCAGACAAAGGCTTTGTAGAAAGGGAGCAAATGAAAAGGGCCCTTCAGAGCTAGGAATAATAGTGTTGCAGTTCAAAGGAGACGCCAAAAAGCTTGGGGTTCCAGACTAATGTCACAAGATGTCTCAAAAGAATCTGTAGGCTCAGACCCATCTCCAAAGCAAGGGCCAAAGTTTATTATAATTGTAATACCAATTAAAGTGGGCTAAGTTTCAGAAGAATTCAGCAAGGAACCAACAAACAAAAAGACAAATTTACAGGAAAAAGAGAGTCCAGGTGCTTCAAGTCACTTATGTGCTAATTTTATGGTTTACAGGTAGATTTGAGCAGTAGGTCTGGTGTATACCTCAGAAACTTTGTTATCATTGACCAACAGATTGTTATCTAACAGCCAGCTTTGTTTATAGAACTGTAGCACTCCCAAGGAACCTCAGGATAATCGCTACATCTTCCCTAGAAGTTAGGGGATATTTTTTAATTACACCACTCCCAAGACCCAATGGTCTTAGGGTTTATTGCTATCTCTCCCCTAGAAGTTGACCTCTGTCAATAGTAAGATCAACCTGAGAGATAATAGTATTTATTTCTTCATTCTGCTGCAAAAATAATCTTTCTCAA
Organism: Sarcophilus harrisii; assembly: GCF_902635505.1. Classification (NCBI taxonomy): domain Eukaryota; kingdom Metazoa; phylum Chordata; class Mammalia; order Dasyuromorphia; family Dasyuridae; genus Sarcophilus; species Sarcophilus harrisii. Next base: position 462,511,480 of record NC_045427.1, on the reverse strand, counting down.
GCAGAGTTCTGATCATGTCACTCCTTTGCTCAAACATCTTTAGTTGTTCCCTATTGCTGGCTAGGTGGTATGTATGGTGAATGAAGACTTGAAGTCAGAAAGACTCGACTTCCTGAGTTCAAATCTGTCCCTAGATACTAACTATCTGTAGGATCCTAGGCAAGTCACTTAGCCCCATTTGCCTCAATTTCCTTATCTGTAAAGTGAGCTGGAGAAGGAAATGGCAAACTACTTAGGCGTCTTTGCCAAGAAAACCCTAGATGGGATCATGAAAAGTCAGATTCTATTGAAAAAAAAATTGAAAAAAAAAAAAAAAGAACATTGCTTGTTAAGTCTAGTTAAAATGACTAACTGGAATGCAAAGCATTGGTAGAGGGAATTTCTTTACCCACAAGAAATCATGAGTCCAGCCCTAAGCTCTTCCAGTCTCCCCTCACCAACAATTAAATCCATATCCAACACAATCTCATTAGAAGAAACATCTTTCTGCTTTGTACAAACAGGCAGCATCCTGCCTTTGCAGCTTTATCTTCTATTGCTCACCTATTTGTACTCTATTCTCTATTCTTTGCCCCACCCCAAACACATCCCTTGCCCTGAGACCTTTATCTCTTTGTTCATGTGGTCCACCCCTTGTTTTATGTTTTTATGTCTTGGTCTTTCTCCTTTCCACCTCCCTGTTGAAAGAAAATGATCTTTTTCTAAGCTCTCACTTAGCACTTTGTTGAACAATTCTCTAACTTGTTCTTCATGTAACATTGTATTCTCTAGTTATTTGAGTCTGTGCTTTAACTCTCCAACTAGACTGAAAGTTCCAAGAGGGGAAGAATCATATGTTTTGATGATTTTGCATTAGTATAGTACTTTGCAAGAGTAAGTAGAAGGTTAATTAATTTTGGTTGGAGTGAAATGAGATTAAAAACAAGAGGAGGAAAGAAAGAGGAAATATAGGGAGATAAAACAGGAAAAAATAATGAGTTAGTAGTTATAATGGAAGTGTATCTCAAGAAGGGTAAGGAATGCTTAAATTCCTTTTTTTAAAAAAATATTTTATTTTTCTCCCAATAACATGTAAAAATAATCTTAAACGTTCATTTTAAGAAAAATTGCTGTTTCAAATTCTCTCCCTCCCTGCCTATCCTCCTCCCTTCATGAAATGGTAAGCAATTTGATAAAATTTCTATCTGTGCAATTGTGTAAAACCTATTTCCATATCAGTCATGTTATAAAATAAAACACAGACAAAAAACATAAAAGAAAACAAGTGAAAAATAGTATGCTTCAATTTGCATTCAGACTCCATTAGTTCTTTCTCTGAAGGTGTATTTTTCATTATGAGTTCTTCAAAATAGTCTTGGATCATTGTATTGCTGAGAATAGCTAAGTCACTCACAGTTGATCATTGTACACTCTTGCTATTACTGTGAACTGTTCTTTGCATCAGTTCGTGTAAGTCTCTGCAGGTTTTCTGAAATCAGTCTGCTCATCATTTCTTATAACACAATAGTAGAGCTTTAATTTATAATCGTATATCACAACTTGTTCAGCCATTCAGTTGATGAGTATCCCCTCAATTTCCAATTCTATAATCACAAAAAGAGCTGCTATAAATATTTTTGTACACATAGGTCTTTCCCCCTTTTTTGATCTCTTTTAGACATACACCTAATAGTGGTATAAATCCCTTAAAAAAAAAAAAAAACTGTTTCCCAAATCAGGGTTATGGGTTATATCTATCTTTCTCCTTCTTTACCCACCTGTACAAGGGCCTCTTGGGAGCTAGGTTTTCCTTTTCCCAAAGACTATGGCCAGGTAACAGAAAATAGTAGAATCATAATCTAGGAATAAGGTCCCCATACATCAGACTTCTTCAAAGGACAGAAATACCAAGGAGACAGAATAGTATTTCTGCTCCACTTTAAAAACTGCTTTTGTCATTACAAAGAGAAAATAGGAAATTTTTCTTTGGGAATTCTAAAGTAGAGACAGACATACAAACAGAACCAGACTTTGAGTGTAACAACGTCAGCCACTACTTTGGGCTTTCTCAGAAGAGTGCCACTAGAGATTTTCAGAGCTGTTTTGTATGCTTTTATAATAGTTGACATACCTGGGTATGGCACAGAATCACAGAAAATAAGGACTGGAAGAGATTTTAGGAATCATCTTGTCCAATCCTTTCATTTTTACAGGTGAGAAAACTGAATTGAGAAAAGCAAAGTGATTTACCTAAAATTATATTTGGAGCTAGGGGGCAGAACTATGACTTGAAAATACAAATCTTTTGATTCCAAGTAGAGTCAGAAATAATTATACTTTATTTTTTCTTGAGACTTATCTTGAGGTGGGATTGGAATGTGTGTGTATGTGTGTGTGAGAGAGAGAGAGACAAACACAGATACACAGAAGAGGAGGAGGAGAGAGAGAATGGGGAAGAGAGAGGAAGAGAAAAAAGGAGAAGAGAAAGAGAGAGGAGGGGGGGAGATGGAAAGAGAGGAGGAGAGAGAAAAAAGAGAAAAAGGGAGAGGGAGGAGGGGGAAAGAAAAGAGGTAGGAAGAGAGAGAGAGGGAGAGAGAAAGAAAAGAAGGAGGGAGGAGGAGAGAGATAGGGAGAGGGAGAGGGAAAGGGAGAGAGACTTTTTAATGACCGGCATGTTGCTAAGCATGCTGGCAATATAAAAATGAACAGCAAGATAGATCCCTGCTCTCAAGCAGAAAAATAACACAAAAGGAGAACTAAAAAGGGTATGGTAGACTGGAATGGGGAGGGGGGACTAGCCACTGTCTACCCAGCATAGTAAAGAGGTGGTGAGGAGATTTCATTCCCCAGCAAGATAAGCGGAATGCTCACTATTAGAGCCTGGTGATTCAGGAATGCAGTCCAAGATGGGAATTATGAGTTGAATGAAAACAAGCCAAGAGTCAAATTCCCACTTGGCTCCCAGAACATACCTAGGCACAAAATAGGCTCTCAATAACAACTCGTTAAATCTAGCTTCCACTTAGATGTTTTGATCTAATAGTTAATGACTTTCATGTTACTATCCAAAAAGAAATGCAATCCGGCTCCATTGGAGTTTCATTAGAAGGTGCTTATTAAACTTGAACTTTGAGAACCTTCCAAGGTAAAAAAGACATATCTCCTTGGGCAGAGAACTAGTTTATTACTAAGGTCAGAGAATCTAGAACTGGAAGTGATATTAGCAATTATGTAGTTCAACCCCTTCATTTTACAGATGAAGTGAAAGTAGGGCCTAAATAGATCACTCTTAACAGCAGAGGAAAAAAGGCTCTTCTAAGATCACTGAACTGGGGACTCAGGAAATCTAGGTAAAAATCCCACCTCTTACATTTATTAGGTGTGACCTTGGATCTTTCTGGATTTTAGTTTCTTATGTAAAAGAGGAATAATACTTCCATTGCTAATTTCACAAGATTGTGGTGAGAGAAGTACTTTGTTATTAATCCTTTAAGTTCCATGAAAGTGTAAATTATTATAATTAAATAGAAGATACTTTTTCTCAAGTCAGAACTAATATTTTTATTCGTCTTAATAGATAATTTGGTTAGAGACTACCTGTAGCAATTAATTCAACCAGGTCAACTATCTGTTGATAGCCTCTATATGCAAAGCCCTATGCTAGAGACTGAAGAAGCAAATTTCCAAAGAGTTCTTTTTCATAGCTTTGACTTAGTATGTGCTTCCTTAGTCTTGGTTCTTATGTATTTTTTCAAGTGTCTTCAAAGCTATTTCTCTCTTTAGAGTGTGTAGAGTTGTGTTTTCCCCTTCCTAGGGTCCAGCACAAAGCTCTGAATGCAGTAACATCACAGTATATAGGGAAAGGGCCCAAACCAGTCATTTCATTGGTATAGGGAACTCCCAACTGGGGAAATTCCTTCCACAAGTTCAGGTCAGCACCTTCTCCTCAACTTTTGTCTTTGAAAGCTCCCAAGAACACTGAAGGTAGGAAAGGCCAGAGCAGCGAGGATAGTTTTCTATTCTCTGGGCTCTGCTGTTTCTTTTTTCTTTCTTTCTTTTTTTGAATTAAAGCTTTTTATTTTCAAAAGATATGCATGGATAATTTTTCAACAGTAATCCTTGCAAAACCTTGTATTTCAATTTCCTCCCACCTCCTTCCCTAGATGGCAAGTAATCTAAAAAATGTTAAACATGATAAAAATATATGTTAAATCCAATATATGCATACATGCTGTTTCTTTAGGATCCTAAGAATCTAATATTCATGATTTGGAACTGAATGAGATCTTTGTATTCCTCTAGCTCAATATCCCCATTTTATAAATGTGGAAACTGATGTAAAACAACCTATCCAAGTTTATACAAGTAATAATCAGCTGTGTAAGAAGTGACCTCATCTCTTGTTTGCCTGAGCAAGAATTTTTATTTTACACTGTGTAATGATGTCTGTGATAATGCTTGCTTTTTAGAACAAGGAGAAAGCTGAGGAGAAGGGTGCTAAACCAAAGCAGACCCTTAGCACTCGAGGAGTACAAGCTGAGATCAGGAGGCCTTTGGAAGGTATGTGAGAACCTTTCTATTACTCCCTTGACCTGGAACATTTTCTGCATCCCCAACTATCCATGTGATCCAGGAACATAATCTTGTTTTTGTCCTCCACACTTTGGTGACAGGGAAGTTCTCAGGACCAGGGAACTTTGGAAACAGTTTTATTTATCAGGTATTTATTGAGCACCTACTTTATAATTGCTATATACTAGGCACTTTGGGACAAGAGAAGGGTTACAGAAGAAAGAGAGGATATTTCCTTTCTCAATGAGCTGATCCTCTCTATTCAGGAATTCTTAGCCTGTGATCTAAGAACTTAAAAAAATTGATAACTATTTCAATATAGTTGTTTGTTTTTGTAATCCTATGCATTTGGATTAATATTTTAAAAACAAATATTTTTCTAAGAAGGAGCTCATAAACTTTACCAGACTGCCAAAAAGTTCCTGCATACAAAAGAGTTAAAAAGTCCTTTCTCTGGTAGGAGACATGCACAAATGAGGCTGTGTTCAACATTCATCCATTCATTTTACAAACATTTATTTAGACCCTAATGTGTACAGGGCACTAGGCTGGTCACTGGAGAAGATGAAAAGTTTAGATTAGCTGTCTCTCCCCTCAGAGAGCTTACAGTCTAGTAGATGTTAAGAATAATAACAAAACAATATATGCTATTGGCGCAGAAAAAAGTAATAATTTTGAGTATGAGTGTTTTTTTAGAGGAGATGAAGTCCTCAAGCCTACCTTGGGATAGAACATTTCATTTTTAGAGTTTATACAACAAAGAGATAAGGAAATCTGGCCCATGATTCAAATCAACATACTTTATGCATCACACTAAGTGGTATTTAATTAACTTAAGATTTTTGTTGTCTGTTTTTCTGTTTAGAAAGCCAAAAAACAGAGTTGCCAGAGGGGAGGGACAAGAGGCTGCCCCCAGTGACCTCTAAAGATCCTCAAGTTAACTCAGACCCACTCAAAGGAGCATCAGCCTCCCTGAGGAAAGAAGATGGAGCTTCCCCCCAAGCTTCTTGCCAGAGGCCTTCATCACCCAAAGACGCAGTATCTAAAGACCTAGAGAAAGCTGGTACCATCACTCTTGTGCATCCAGATGGGGCAGTGACTGTTCCACAAGGAAAAAGTAAAATCTCCCAAGTTCAGGTGGCACCTAAGGGAGTGGAACAAGGAGGAGATATGCCTGCTTCTTGGCCGTCAGAAGAGGAGGCAAAGCCAAGTCCAGGACCCACCATTGAGGTCCCAGGAGCTTCTTCTCAGCCAGTGGGAGCTTCGGGTGGAGCGATGCCTCCAAGGTAGGGACTGATTATCCTGTCCATGCCTATGGAGCAGTAATTTGCAGCTACCTGTCAGATTTTGGTCCTCATCTGTAAAATGAGGGGATCAGACAAGATGACTTCGAAAGTCTCTTCCAGCCCTAGAATTGTGATCATTATGATTAAATATTATTATGATTAGATATATGTGATCTTAAGATCACTCAATAGCAGAGTTGGCAAGGACCTAGTTCAAGATTTCCCCCCATGTCCCTCTCAATTTTACAGATGAGTCATGGAAGGCTAGCGAAGGAAAGAAAGTAAAAGAGGAAAGAAAGGCTAGAGAAAGGAAAAATCAGTTCCTTTGTTGTAGGATTCAGTTTTTCTGACCCCAAATTTAGAGTTCTTCCTTTTTCTTTGAAATTACCTCTTCTCCACCAAGCCCTAACATCTTCATTTAAACCGTGCTCAAAATCACTGAATCACAGAGTTCCAGTGAGTTGGAAGCAACCTCAGGGACCCTCTGGCAAAACATTCCAGAAAAAGAATCTCTTATAACATATCCCACAAATAGTCATCTCACCTTCACTTGAAGACCTCCACTGAGGAGTCCTCTACCTTCTGAGATCTCTCATTCCACACTGCAATATCTCTGATTATTAAATTCAATCCTAACTCCACCCCTATGCAACTTTTATTTGTTGCTTCTAGTTATTGTCATTGGATTCAATTTGAATTGCTCTAGGGGCAACTAGGTGGCACAGTGGATAGAGCACTAACACTGAAGTCAGGAGGACCTGAGTTCAAATGTGATCTTAAACACTTAACACTTCCTAGCTGTGTGACCCCAGGCAAGTCACTTAACCCCAACTACCTTGCCAGAAAAAAAAATCTGAACTGCTCTAATACTTTTACTACCTCCTTCCTCACATCCCCCAAGACTTTTCTTTCTCATGTTCTTCCAGTTCTTTCAACTGATTTTTGTAAGGTATGGCCTCTTTTCTCTTACCATCCTGTCTTTTTCTGAATTCACTCAGATTTTTAAATTTCCTTCTTAAAATTATTGCCCCAAACAGAATACAGTTCTTTAGATATAGCTGAACCAGAATACAGGATTGTCACTCTCTCTGTCTCTCTCTGGCCTCTTTTAATATAACCTTGTATAACATTAGGGTTTTTGACTTGTGTCATACTATTAATGAAATTTAAGCTTATGGTTCACTAAAACCCTCAGATCTTTTTCTTAATTATATTCACAATTATTTTCTAGCCAAAACTCCCCTATTCTGTGATTCTGAGATTGATTTATACCTATTGTTTTATTTAATTAAATTTGACATCTTCTATTAACCTGTTGAGATTTTTTTTGGATCTTGGCTTCATCATTTAACATGTTAGTTATCCCTCCTGACTGTGTATTGTCTGCAAATTTAACAAATACCTATAACTGTACAATCATTTATCCCATATCTCTCTATTTTGTCCAGAAGGTTAGATATTTTTTGGATATTTTTTTTTAGATATTTTGTTGGAATATAAACACAATATATTTATAGCATTCCCCTCACCTATTATAATAAACCTTTCAAAAAAGGAAATAAAGTTAACCCATCATTACCTTCTCTTTATTAAACCATGCTGCCTTTAAGTGATCACTGCCTCTCTTTCTTTTAAAAGTTATATTCAATTTTCTTTTATTTTCAGTTCCAGATTTTCTCCCTCCTCTATTTTTCTTCTTTAATTCTGTTCCTCATTTTTTTTTTTTTTTAATGTTTGTATGTATCTCTTGTTTCTTATCCCTCCGGCCTCCCGTTTTGCTTTTATTCTGCTATCTTGCCTTCCTATTACTTAATCTACCTACCCTCTAATAATCCCTCCCTTATCCTCTCTCCCCAACCTTTCCCTTTGCCCTCTCGTTTCTCTTTTTATAGCCTTCCAAGTTTATGTTATTCCCTCTTTATCCCATTCCCATTGACTTACCTATCCTTCTATTCTCCCTCTTATCCTTTCCTCATTCTCTTATTTCTTTATAAATTCAGAAGACTTTTATTCCCCTCTAAAAGTATATGTTGTTCTTTTTTTAACTCAGATGGAAAGACTTAATTTTCCCCCACTAGAGATGATGCTTGCTTGCTCTTGGTTTGAGATAGAATTACTTATCATTTTTAAGAATTTATTTCTATTTTTCTAGTGTTTTTAATAGGAATGGGTGTTGTATTTTGTCAAATACTTTTTCTCTATCTGTTGAAATAATCATGTAAATTTTTTTTGATTATTGTAGTGGTCAATCATACTTGTAGTTTTTCTAAGTTTAAACCAACCCTACATTTTTCATATAAATCCTTCCTGATCATAGACTATAAACTTTGTGATATATTGCTGTAATCTTGTTAGAATTTTATGTAAATTTTTTGCATTAATATTCATTAGCAAAATTAGTCTATAGTTTTCTTTTTGTGTTTTGTTTTTCCCTAGTTTAGGTATTAAGGCCATATTTGTGTCATAGAAGGAATTTTGTAATGCCCACAAGCCATGTCTTTAAAATGTGTTCTAAATTTTTTCCAAGAATAGAAGTCAATTTTATCAGTCTAGAATTGTCAGATATTGCTTCCTCGTTCTATAAAATTAGGTCAATGTTTGCCCTTCCCAATCCTATGGTACCTTTATTATTCTCTGATGCAATCTAAAACTTACCACCAGGTGCTTGGTAGTCACATCTGCCAGTTCAGTAGTAGTTTATTTAGACTTCATTTAGATGATTGGATTTGAATCCCAACTCATTAAGTCATTTAACCTTTTTGGATCTTATTTCCTCCATCTGCAAAATGAGAAACTTGAATTAAATTATTTCTGAATTCCCCTCTAGCACTAAATCCTATGATCTTGTGGCCTTGGGTATAGAAAGGAGTAGGAGGAGGAGAGAAAAGACAGACTTCACAATTTGGTCTCAGATTGGCTGTTGGGGGCATTTGACCTGCTGGGCAACTTCCCCTTTTCAAAGACCAAGCCCCAGTAATCTGAAATTAAACCATCCTTGGGATTTAATTCACTCCTCTGTGGAGGATCAAATGTCTTTGTTTGCTTTGGCAATTGGCAAAGTCAGGGCTCTTCATTTATCTGTCATTGTTCAGAGGGGAAAGGAAACATGAGACTCCCTGAAGTCAGGAAAGCCAGTTGAATTCCTGGCCAACAACTGCTGCTGGGAGACCCACCTCACTCAAAGCCCTGAGTCTGGGTCATGGACTGAATTTTCAAGGATAAAAGCTGAGAGTCAGTGAGGAGATGAGATGGAATTACTGTAATGAGCCTTCCAGGAATCCAAGGGCAATGTATAGAACCTGGGAAAAAGTAACAGCAATTTAAGGATTAGAGGCGAACTGGAGCCTAAGAAAGTGTGGTCTTGGCGTCATACTGAGTGATGAGATGCTCTGGACTGATTTTCAAGGAAATCAGACACCAAGACATAGTTCTTTAATGAGAAGGCTCTGTGTGTGTAGTAGGGAGGAGTTTTAAGATGAAGATGAATGGTGTTCAAAAGGATTGGGGAAGTGAGTTAAAAGTGAAGAGAGAATAAAAGGGTCCTTGGGCCTGAAGTCTCTGTATTTCTCCAACAGCTTAGGGCAGGAGTAAGCTCAGTTAATAGCTAGCATTTATATAACACTATAAAGTTTGCAAGGAGTTTTGCAAATAGTGTCTCAGTTTATCCTCACAATAATCTTGGAAAGTAGGTGCCTATTGCCATTTTATAGATGAGCAAACTGAGGCGGACAGAAGCTAAGAGTCTTGCCCAAAAGGCTAGTAAACATCTGAGGGTGATTTGAATGGAAGCCTTCCTGTCTCAAGGTCTAGTCCTCTGTCCACTGTGCCCACTTAGCTCACTCTCAGTTTTCTCATCTATAAAATGGGACATTACTTTTTGACCCTTTCTACCAATTTTTCAGCATTGTAAGGACAAAAGGTGACATCTGTAATGAGAGTTAGTGTATAAGATTATATCTTTGCTGTTAGGATCATTGAGGGCAAATAGTTGTAAGCCTTCTGAAGGGTGGCTGAGAGGACCTTAGAATACAAAAGTATTTGGGTTTAGCATGTCTATTACTTCCCTATCCTCTATATCAAAAGGACATGGGAAGGATATCCCTATCCCTTTGATCCCGACAAGAACAATGTAATTTTTTTTTTTTTTTTACATTTTCCCCATTTTCCAGTTGAGGCAAATGAAGTCCATCAATTGGAAGTGACTTGCTCCAGATCACATAGCAAGTTAGTAGAATAAGGCTTAGAATCTTTTCTTGACTAAAAACGCAGCATGCATTTTCACTGAACTGTGCTGTTTTTTAAATCTCATGTTCACATATTATTGTGCGTGGTCTTCAACAGAAGATCTCTATAGATCCGGGCACAGGCAGAAAGGAACCAAACATACTGATGTATCCAGGAGAGACAAGGGCAACAGCCTGGTAATAATCCAGAGCCCTGTTTACACCCACACACCAGGACTTTCTCCTCTGAAAAAGAAATCAGGAATTGCTTACAGAGTTGCTGCCAGGTTTCAAGGTCACCCTGAGGAGGAAGATAATGTGGCAAGAGAGGGAACTGACTGTACTGGGAGCAGGTGACCCTAAGTATGAAATCCACAGGCTGGCAGGGAACCTGAGGGCATCTGGGCTACCCCTTGAGTTCATGCTGGGCTAAATCAATTGTCTTTTCAACCAGTGCAGAATCTCTGAATTGGAAAAATAATCATGTGGACCAGGATTCCCTCTAGCCTGATGTGATCAGTAATCATAGACTATCCTAGAATCACAGACATGGAAGGAACCATAAAATCATAGGAACTGGAAGAGAACTTAAAGCTCACTGGTGAATCCCCTCTCATTTTACAGATGAGGAAACTGAGACCCAGAATACCCGGGGTGTACACACCTAAGTGGCAGAGCTGAAATTTAAACCCGTTGTTCTTTCTATTTGACAGCCTTAAAGAAAGTCAAATTCAGTCCCCTCATTTGACAGAGAAAAACACTAAGACCCAAAGAGCAGAAAGTTACAAGGCTGGGAATTCAGCAAGAAGGCAGCTGAGCTGGGGCTTGAAACTGGATCCCCTGGCTCTAAATCGAGTGCTCTTTCTTTCCATCACACCACACTTAACGAATACTTTATTATCCTAACATTTTTATATATTTGACCTCTCATTAACATGTGACATCAGATACCATGGGAGGAAGAGGAGAGGGTGGTCTCCTGGTCCACTACACCCATACATCACATTTGTATAGGATGTTATGGTCACGGGGCACTTCCACATCAAGTATCTCATGTGAGTTCCCCCACAAAAGTCCTGTTAGATAGGCTAGATACAGATTATTGTTTCCATGTTAGAAATGAGAAAACCAAGAATCAAAGTGGTTAAAGCTGTTAACACATGGGAGAAATAGTGATAAAGGCTCCCTGTGGGAGTGGATGTAGAGAGATTTTTGTGTCCAATGAGAATTCTCTTCTCTGTAGATTTTCCATCCATGTTCAAGAGACAGATACACCCGGGGAGATGCTGGTGAGCCGCACGGGAGGTCGCTCCTCAGAAATGGCCCCTGGACCCAAATCCTCAGCATCAACACCCTCTGACGGGGGAGGAAGTCCAAGTGGACAGGATGTATGGGTGCCCCTCTGCTCTTTCCAGCCCTCCAGAACTGATTCCACTGTTACTGGCCTTGAAGGGAAGTCTTCAGAGACAGGACAGAGTGAACACAACCCACAAGGCAAGAAGAGGGGAAGCTTCCTCCTTGGGACTAATGACAAGAAAGCAGAGGATAAATCTGAGTCGGAAGCTGGATTGGTAATGGGGAACACCACTGGCCAGGAGGATAGGAAAGAGGCCACTGTAAATTCAGCTGAGCAAGAGAAAAGCCCAGGAAATGGAGCCCAGGAGCCTGAAAATGTGGCAACAACTGTAGAAGGGGAAACTATGGCTGCAGGAACGAGTAAGCACTGTGAGAAGGCAGGTGGTCTGGTGCTGGGTAAGTGACTCCTTTTGTGGTCACTTTAGATGGCTCTGTGTAGGGCTCTCTTTCTACCAAGGCAGCCCAAAATCAAAGTAGATTTCCCTTCCCTTCCCTGCTTTTCCCTGCATTGCTCTTCCCTTCCCTGCCCTTCCCTTACCTTCCTTGTCCTTCCCTGCCCTGCCCTGCCCTTCCTTTCTCTTTCTTTTTCTTGCCTTTTCAACTTCTCTTCCCTTCCCTTCCCTTCCATTTCTTTAGAAAAGTCCCAACCTATCCAGTACAAATCCTACTTCAACTCCAACATAGGCCCTGACATATAGTCAGCACTTAATCAATGTTTGATTGACTGGTTGTTGACATCACAAATTCTGTCTCTTCTTGGGAAGACTATACTTTGAAACATTGAGTTACAAATCCTGAGACCCTTAACTAGGACTCAGACCCTGAACTTCCCACCCAAAGCATTTAGGACTCTACCACATAAATAAAATAATATGCTTTGTTAGGAATGAGATTGACTTGTCAATATGACCCTTAAAAGCAGAAATTGCATTATAGATTCTAGGGAAGATTTAAGTTGTAGTGGAAAAGAGTTTAGAGCAGCCCCACATAATTTGACATGAGAGAGAGACCTCAAAATATTCCAATAAAAGCAATATCTTCCATTGATTTACTACAATGCCCTACATTCTTACCATTATACTTCCTCCTTTGAATTAAGCATTGAAGACTTTTTTTTAAAAAAGCAAATATTGCTTGGAGGAGGAAAGGGACACATTATTTCACTGGACTATGTGCTACTTAGCAATATCAGCACATGTGATAAAAAAGAAAAAACTTTAAACCGATATCAACATAACTCAATTCCCAAATTAGCCAATTGTCACCTCACTATTGAGGAAGTAGGATGCAAAACTTGGATGGCTTTGTACTTATCCCATGCTTACATTTAAAAAACAACAACAATCAATCAACCTCTAGAAAAAGAGAAACTTAATGAACATGAAATTCTATTTAAGTGTTTTCAACCTTTTTTATCATTATATATATTTTAAAATAATTTTATAACAGTAACTCCTATTAATATAGAATAAATCTTTTATAAATATTTATTGTTTATATATATTATATAATATATATATATAAAATATATATATTATATAATATATATAAAATGTATATTTTCCATTTGATCTTCATAATAACTGCATGCTGTTATTAGCTTCAAAATACAAATGAACATGCTAAAGCCTCAAAAAAGAGATTTGCCTGGTGTGCCACAGTTATTCAATGGCAGAGTTAAAATTTGAATCCAGGTCTTCCAGCTTCAAGTCCAGTGATTTTCCTATCATTCCACACTGGGCACAGATGACCTCATGTTCTACTTTCTTCACTTGGCCCTTTTTATATATTCATTTCTATGTATCGATGTACTCTATGATTATTACCAGTGACGACTGTCACTTCTGCAGGACATTGTGACCACATTCCAGTCTGTTCAGAGAGGACTGAATGTACTAGGACCTTAGAGAGCCTCACTCAGAATCCCGGCTTCTGCACTGACTTAGCTTTGTAAAGCAAGGACTTTCCCTTCCCATAACTTTAGTTTTCTCATCTACAAAACAGAGACATTTGTTCTACTTACTCCCAGAACATTGGTGTGAGAAGCCAATAAGAAAAGTTGTAGGAAAGAACTAATGCTTTGGGAATGGAAGTTTTTATTATTATTTAATGGATCCATGATTTCATTAACATAGGGAGCTCCTGGTGGCAAAACTCACTTTACCAGGGCAGGTTGCTACCTGCTCTGCAGTCTTCGAAGAGTTCCTTTGGTGCACTTAGGAGTTAAGTGACCTCTGTCATACAAGCCAGCATATGGTGAGGCAAGATTTGAAACTAGTTCTTTATTTTAAGGTTTACTCTCTTTTTTCTATATAAAATTTTATTCATAACTTTTGTTCCATGTTGCCTTATTTTCCCACTCTGTCTCTCCCTATCTTTGAGAGCCATTCTTTATAAAGAATTTTTTTTTAAAATACAGGAAAAGAGAAAAAAAATTTAAAAAAGCAATTAATACATTGAAAGAAATCTGACAATATATGCAATATTCCATGCCTGTGGATCCCTTGCTTTTGCAAAGGAGTAGAGGGTGTTATCTTAGAAAATAATTTTCTAAGTTAAGGTTAACTCTCTATCCCTGAGCTCCTAGCTTCTTAAACTTGGTTCACAACCTCATGTGGGGGTCTTGTAACTGAATATGAGAGTGTTGCAAAATTATGATTTATTATCAGTAAATGTTTGATTTATATGCCTATTTTATAGATCTATATATCTGGGGCCATGTAAAAATTTCTCAGGCAAAAGGGGGTTGCAGGGTTAAGAAGCCCTGCCCTAGACTATGCTGCTCTCATTATTGTAAACAATGCCCAAACCAAGGTGATTATGAGACTGCTGAGAGCTGTCTGCTCCCTGCCAAGTCTTCTTGAGTGATGAAGATAGGGGATGTTTGCCTGTGTTCCCTTTAGATGACAGCTCGGCTCCCCCAGCCCCTTTTGAACACCGGATAGTGAGTGTCAAGGAAGTACCGATCACCACAGGCTACACAGTGTGCCAGCATGAAGTCTTAGGCGGGTAGGTAGACTTCTGTTTTAATGGGTAGGGAGGTGGTTGGCATGGGGACTGGTGCTAGGATACCTGGAGAACTGAAATGGGGAGCAGAGATGATTGCTGGTGTTTCTTCACCAACCTAACTCCAGGCAGGACACAGCTTAATGGATTGTGGGTAATTTAAGACCATGAGACTGGATGCAAAGTCCCAAGTATCATTGCATTAAGAATTAGAAGGGACTTTAAAGAGCATATATTCTTTCATTTTATAGAGAAAGAAAGTGATACCCAGGGTGAAGAAATTTGCTTTATATATATATATATATATATATATATATATATATATATATACACACACACATGTATCTATCTATAGATATATATATGCAATATAATGTATATATATATATATAACAATATAACAGAAGTCAAATATATATGTATATATAGACTCAGTTCTAGGGACACTGGACTAAAGGTCCCTAGGGGTCATGGGTTGAAAGTCATCTTTCTTTTATTAAGTAGCAATGATCTTGAACAAGACAGTAACTCCATGGAGACTTCAGTTTCTCTCACTCTAAAATGAGGGGGTGGGATTAGATCTTTTCAAAGGTCTCTTCCAGCACTTGCTTCTACACCCAATGATCTTTTGATGGTGGAGAGCCTGACTCCTTATGTTTATATCATCATTTGGATTCTCAGGTTTCTGTTCCCCAGTGGCCCAAGCTACCATTCACATGGATGACTAAGGTTTGGGATTACTTTGGCTCTGAGGGCGGGGATGATGGATGTCTCTACTCTGAGGGCTCTCAGTCTTTTGTGCTTGGTATCTCCTCAGGGGAAGATTTGGTCAAGTCCACAAGTGCACTGAGAAGTCCACTGGTCTCTCTCTGGCAGCCAAGATCATCAAAGTAAAAAATGACAAGGACCGGGTAAGGAGCCAGCTCTAAACTAAGCCCTCCCCACCTCCAGCAGCGCTGGGATTCACCTGCAGGCCCTCCGACTCCAAATCCAGATCTTTCTGTCATGGCCTCTTGATACAAGTTCCTCTGTTTAATATTTAGGGCCTTTTACATCGGCCTCCTGCCTACCTTTCCCAGTTTATGTACATTTGTCCCTGTCACGCCTGTTGTAAGCCAGCCAAACTGGATTTCTTTCCATTCTCAAATGTGGTACATCTGCCTCCTATTGAGTATATCATAGTGGGGATTCCTTTGGTGGGTGGGTTGGCTGCTGAGGTACCTTCTAATTCTCGAATTCTGCGATTCTGTAAATGTACATGTTGGGAAGGATAGTGAATGAACTGTAAGAGAGGGTCCCAAAAGATCTTGGCACATTAGAACAAACATTGAGCTGGATCTGATAAGATGAAATTTATCAGGAAAATTAAATTTAATTTTTAAAATTAAATTTAAACCTAATTAAAACATACAATCAAAAATATAGCAAATATTTGTATTGTGCTTACTATATATGTGCTAAGCAGTATACAACATATTTTTCAATTATTATCTTGTTTGATCCTCATAATAACTCTGGGAAGTCTGTGCTATTATTATCCCCATTTACAGAAGAGGCAGTTGAGGCAGACACAGGTAAGACATGACTTGTCCATGATCTCACAGCTATTAATTATCTGGAAGATTTGAGTTTAGGGGTAACTAACTGGAATTCTTGCTCTGTGCACTATGGTACCACCTAGTGGCTGTTCAAGGAACATAGAACTTAGTATTTTATTTAGCAAAAAGAAGCAAATGAATTAAAAAATAAACAAAAACTTTATTCCATATTCAGAAACAGTTGGAAGGCCTGCTACCCATAGTTATGTTTTAATAGCATAAATTTAAAGTATTACCCAGAGATTTAAAAAATCAACTTTCCAAGTATAAGATGGTGGTAGAATGGATAAAATTCCTCTTAAAAGATATAAAATTATTGACTCAGTAAGAATCTACAGGGTGACACGATTGCCAAAAAAGCAAATGCAATCTCAGCATTTGAAGACCGAATTCATCTCCTGTCTAGATTTTTACTAGTTGTGTGACCTTGGGCAAGCGAGCGAGTCACTTAACCTCTGTGTGCCTCAGTTTCCTCATAATAGATAGCATCTACCTTGCAGGGTTATTGACAAGACCCAATGAAATATTTGTAAAGTGTCTTGCAAACTTTAGGGTAGTCGATAAATTTTAATTGTTGTTATTGTTACTGTGCTATGCTCTGATCCCATTTGAAATGTTCTGTTCAGTTTTGGGGGCTGCTTTAAAGACATTGATAATCTAGGGGGTGTCCAGAGGATAGAATGGTGAAGGGTCTTACTGTCACATCATAATTTTTTTTTTAATTTAATAGCCTTTTATTTACAGGTTATATGTATGGGTAACTTTACAGCATTAACAATTGCCAAACCTCTTGTTCCAATTTTTCACCTCTTACCCCCCACCTCTTACTCCCCCAGATGGCAGGATGACCAGTAGATGCTAAATATATTAAAATATAAATTAGATACACAATAAGTATGCATGATCAAACCGTTATTTTGCTGTACAAAAAGAATTGGACTCTGAAATATTGTACAATTAGCTTGTGAAGGAAATCAAAAATGCAGGTGGGCATAAATATAGGGATTGGGAATTCAATGTAATGGTTTTTAGTCATCTCCCAGAGTTCTTTCTCTGGGCGTAGCTGGTTCAGTTCATTACTGCTCCATTGGAAATGATTTGGTTGATCTCATTGCTGAGGATGGCCAGGTCCATCAGAACTGGTCATCATGTAGTATTGTTGTTGAAGTATATAATGATCTTCTGGTCCTGCTCATTTCACTCAGCATCAGTTCGTGTAAGTCTCTCCAGGCCTTTCTGAAATCATCCTGTTGGTCATTTCTTACAGAAAGATAATATTCCATAATATTCATATACCACAATTTATTCAGCCATTCTCCAACTGATGGGTATCCACTCAGTTTCCAGTTTCTAGCCACTACAAAAAGGGCTGCCACAAACATTCGTGCACACACAGGTCCCTTTCCCTTCTTTATAATCTCTTTGGGATATAAGCCCAGTAGTAACACTGCTGGATCAAAGGGTATGCACAGTTTGATAACTTTTTGAGCATAGTTCCAAACTACTCCCCAAAATGGTTGGATTCGTTCACAGCTCCACCAACAATGCATCAGTGTCCCAGTTTTCCCGCATCCCCTCCAACAATCATCATTATTTTTTTCCTGTCATCTTAGCCAATCTGACAGGTGTGTCACATCATAATTAGACCAACTGAAGTGACTTGGGAGCTCTGGCCCAGAACAATAGTGTCAAACTCAGAGGGGAAAGGGAGCTACTGAACCATATATAAGGGTCCCTGTGAGCTGCAAATTGACTCGTGTTTATATGTTTATATTAACTATACTTTATCATATTTTTATTTCTTTTATTAAACATTTCCCTATTTCACTTCCATCTGGTTTTGGCAATGTTTTGACACCTCTGATCTAAAGAATAGAAGATGTTTGGGGCCATCAGAGCTATTTTGAAGTATTTGAGGGACTTTCTTGTCTAAGAGCTCCCATGTCTGAGATGGATCAGACTTATTCCACTTGGTTTCAGAGGGTGGAACTAGCAGTGATATATGGCAGGCACATAGAGGCAGATTTTGGTGCCAGGTGAAGAAAATTTCCCAATAATTAGAGCTTTTTGAAAAGTGGAGTGGGGACTCTGTCCATTGTATGCTTCTATATATTGGAGGTCTTCAAGTAAAGGCAATATAATGCTTTGTCTGTCAGCCAGTGAGCATTTATTGGGGAAATGCTATGTACCAGGCACTATGTTAAGAACTAGGGATCCAAAGAAAGGCAATCCTTTTCTCAAAACCTCCCCTCCAACCCCCAAGAAATCAGTCTCTCTTCTTACGGGACTCCTGGTCTATTTGGAGCAGACAAACGTACAAAGAGCTCTGTACCAACACGATAGATACAGGATACATTGGAAGTAGTTTCAGAGGGAAGGCCTAGCGTTAAAGGGAAAGGTTTCTGGAAGAAGGTGGGATTTTGGTCATCGTTGTCCTTTGTCCTCAAAGAGACCCAAAATGACATTGCTATGTTGGGGTCAAGACATAGTGGGTCCATCTGTGGCTGGTCAGACCAATATGAGGTCAGAAGACTTTATCACAGGTCAGAAACAAAGAATCCTTTGAACATGGACTAGATAGAGGAGAAAGATGGTCTAGAACAAGAAGAGGAAAGCAGGAGGAGTATGTGTGTGTGTGTGGAAATGAGGGTTTCCAACCACTGGTTTCCTCTTATCATCTCTAACCCCATATTCCTAAAAATGCCTCTCTTCCCAGGAGGAAGTAAAGAATGAAATCAACATCATGAACCAGCTCAGTCATGTGAATCTGATTCAGCTCTATGATGCCTTTGAGAGCAAAAACAGTTTTACTCTGGTCATGGAATAGTGAGTATAATCCCAAGGGAGGAAGTGGGATGATGGGCAGAAGCTCAGGGATAACATTGTGCTCTCACGGGCACAGCCAGCATTTGCAAAGAACTCCCCCTTTATTGCCTAGAATTAATTAGTCCTCAGGAGTATGGTCTGGAGTGAAGGTGTCAAATATGGGCATACCACAGCAACACTCCCAAGTGCTGCCTGAACCCAATTAACATACAATTGGAAAATATTTGACAAAATAAGCAAAAATACAATAAAACATAGATATGTTGATATGTGGTTTTCTTTTTTTTAATTAAAAATTTTTATTTTCAAAATATATGCATAGAATAATTTTCAACATTCACCTTTGCAAAACCTTGTGTTCCAAACTTTTCTCACTCCCTTCCCTCACCCTTTCCCCTAGAAGGCAAGTAATCCAATATATGTTAAACATGTGCAATTCTTCTATATTTTCACAAATATCATGTTGTACAAGAAAAACCAGCTCAAAAAGGAAACAAATGAGAAAGAAAAGAAAATGCAAGCAAACAACAATAAAAAGAGTGAAAATACTATGTTGTGATCCACACTCAGTTCCCACAGATATGTATTTTTCTAAGTCAATGTGTATCCAGGGGGCCTCTGCTTCTATTTGATTTTGATCCAAATGGTCTGGAGGAAGGTTGATGGATTTCAAGGTAGAGGCAAAGGTCCAGATTCCTGGTGTTCCACTTACTCTCTGTGTGAGCTTCCCTTTTCTGTCCCTCCTTTCCCTTGTCTGTAAAGTGAAAGGGTTAGACTATGAAGGCGGAACAAAATGCTGTGAGATGTGAGGAAGGTTGGGATGGTAACAAAATACCAAACAGAAGGAGGCATTTAAACTGTATCAACTGAAGGATGGTTAGTATTTTAATAGGTAGAAAGAAGGGTTATTCTGGGTATAAAAAAGAATAAACAAAGGCATGGAAGAAATCATGGGACATAATTAGGAAAATGATGAGTAGTTCAATTTTGCTAGTGCAGAGGGATTATACCATACTACTAGTAGGAGATAGATTTGGAAAGATAAGTTGGAGTTGTATCATGGAAAGCCTTGGATTCCAGGATCAGGGACATGGGTTTTATTTTAGAGGCAGTCAAAAGCCATTGAAGATTTTGATCCCAGGAGTGGCATATCCAAGGCTATGATTTAAGAAGGCCCTTGATTTTTCTTTTGCTCTGTGCTAAATGAGGCAGCTAGGTGGCTCAGAGGATAGAGCACAGGTTTTAGAGTCAAGAAGACTGGAGTTCAAATTCACTCTCAGATCTGTGTGACTCCAGGAAATTAACTTAACTCTGTCTGCCTCAGTTTCCTCATCTGTCAAATGAGCTGGAGAAGGAAATGGAAAATCACTTCAGTGTTTTTGCTAAGAAAACCCCATGGACAGCATTGTCTATGCTAGGGTCTAAAGCAGTGGTTCTCAAACTTTTGTTTTCAGTATCTTTATCCTATTAAAAATTATTGAGGAGCTCTCCAAAGCGTTTTTGTTTATCTGGGTTATATTTATAGACATTTACCATATTGGAAATAAAAACTATTTTTGAATTTGTAGACCTTCTAAAAGGGTTTCAGAGATCCCCAGGATTCTCTAGACCATACTTTGAGAACCACTGGTCTAAAGAGTCACAAAAAGTCAGATTGAATGAAGGAATGGCAACAATTTTTTATGTGATCTAGGGCAAGTTTTCCTTCATCTCCATTCCCTCAGCTTCCCAGTTTCTATAATCAAAATTTGGTAAATGGAATAATTGTTCAAGCAGAACTAGATTAGAAATTTGTTATTAAATAAGATTCTAGATGATTTATGATTTCCAGGGCCAGAAAGGACAGAGCCATAATCAACATGTCTTGATAGCAGAAAAATTCTTTAATGGTTGTTGAAGATTTTTTTTTCCATTTCTAATTTTCATTTTGCCTACAATGAGCAGAATGAATACATCTGAGTTTCTTCTCTTCTCCCTTTTCACCAGAAAATAGTAAGCAGAGGCAGAAGCAAGAGTAAATACCCTGGTGATTGTTACAAACTTTTGAATAATAGAGATTAAAACCTAGGAGTTATGAGGGAGGAGTGAAGGGCTGCTATTTAGTTCATTGGATTCAAAGCTGCAAAAGACCTTAGAAGTCACTTAGTTCAAACCCTTTGTTTCTTTTTAAAAACATTTAAAATTACATCTTGTTTTTATAATAATTTCATTACTAATAGATCTCACCCCCATTTCTTAGTGAAGAGTCATACTTTGCAACAAAGAATCAATTAATAAACATTTATTAAACATCTACTGTGTACCTTGCACTGTGCTAAGTGCACATAAAAGAGGCAAAAAGACAGTCCCTAAACCTCAAAGAATTTACAATCTCCAACAAATGTAAAAAAAAATAAAAAAACAAAGAGAGAGAGAGAAAAAAATAAAACTGTTCCAGGAAAACCAACCAATATATCAGTTGAATCTGGCAGTATACGTAATAATCTTCATCCAGAATCTCCCATCTTTGCAAAGAAGGAAGGTGAACTTTCTCAACTCTTTTCCAAGCTCAAACTTCTTGGTTATGATAAGTATATACGCTTTATTTTTATTTGTTCTTTCTATTTATATGATTTTAGTTATTAGGTATATTGCATATTTTTGTTCCATTTACTATCAGTCTTCTGCCTCTTTGAATTCTTCATATTAAAAGTAATCTATTACTGTCATGTATGCCCATTTTTAAAAACCATTCCTCAATTGGTAATCATTTGTTTTGTTCTCAGTCTTTTGCTATCATGCAAAAAATTGTTGCTATCATTATTTTGGTGTGTATGGGACTTTTCTTTCTGTTTTTGCTTCTTGGCAATTTTCTCATTTCATAATGGAGGAAATAGGGTGATGACTTGCTCAAAGTCACATAGATAGATTTAAACCCTGATCAAATACACTTAGCACAATGCCTAGCACATACTAAGCACTTAATAATTCTTTCTTTTCCCCTACACAGTCTTTTGACCTCCAAATACAGCACTTTCTCAGGCACTAAAATCACATTGTTATTAGATCTCTTGCTATAAGTAAAAAGACAGGGATGATCACAATAGAATCTTCTTGGAAATTTACTGACATCTTCTGGCTTGAACCTGCAGTGTTGATGGTGGTGAGCTATTTGACCGAATCACAGATGAAAAATACCACCTGACAGAGTTAGATGCTGTCCTATTCACCAAACAGATCTGTGAGGGCCTCCACTACTTGCACCAGCATTACATTCTGCACTTGGACCTTAAGGTAAGAATGGATCCTAGAACCACAGGCTGTTGGAACTGGATGACTCCAGCAATTATCCTAGAATATCCATGCTGGGGCCATTTACTCCAATCCCTTCTTTTTACTTGGACGACACTGAGAGGATAAATAAATTGCCCAAATTTCTATAGCTAACTGACGTCAAGTCATGGGCTAGAACACACATCTCCCAATCCTTCATTTTCTCTAATACACTTCAGTTGTTTGGAACTTAGTCTCGCTACTTTGGTAGAAGAAAACTCTTTACACTATTTTAGGCACAAGTCAGCCTTTTATTAATTTAAATAAAACAAATTCTAAACATTTCTGCTTTGGGAAAGATCCCAAGTAGGCAGTTACTCAATACAGCTATTAATCTTTCTCGGAGTTTTAATTGATGATATCCTCAAACAAAAGATAAAATATCATAGTTAAGATTGAGCAAGAGTTCAGAGTTTAAGTAATAGTTCAGTTAATGGTCTGTTTCATTAATCTGAACAACAGTCACTTAAAATGTCTTGGAATCCTAGAGAATCATTCCCTAAACCAGTCAATCTGATCAAAGGTGACTATAGTCGAGGACTTTACCTAGACTAAAATATCAGTATCATAGTTCTAAGCTTCTTAATCCATTTTTAGGACCTTAGAATTTGTTCTAAACCTTACAATATCCTTACACAAAAGTGGTAGGCTATTGAAAAAAGAAAAAAAGGATTTAGTAAAAGGCATTGTTTCCTTAAAAGTTTAACAGATGTCAAATTTATATCTTTCTTCCAGGATTGGCCAAGTGTACTCTCCTTATAGAAAGAATGATATCTCAAGATTTTGACAGATTTGTTTTAGTTTTCTTTATGAGCCAAATAAACTAGTAATAAAATAATAATAGCAATTAGCTTTCATATACCTCTTTAAGGTTTGCAAAGCACTTAACATATATTATCTTACTTAATCCTCATGAAAACTCCATGAAGTAGTGCTCTAATTATCCTCATTACATAGATAAGGAGGTTGAAGAAGACTAGAAGAGGTTGAAAAACTTGCCCAGCATCACACCAACCTGCATTTAAATACATATTATTATGCAGTCATGTCCAACTTCTCATGACACTCTTTGGGATCTCCTTGGCAGAGATACTGGATAATTTTGCCTTTTTTACAGCTGAGGATATTGAGGTAGATGGAGTTAAGTGACTTGTCCAGGTTCACACAGCTAGTTAGTGTCTGGAGCCAAATCTGAACCCACAGAGATGAATCTTCCTGATTCCAGGCCCTGTATCCTATTCACTGCATACCATAAAATCTATAAATATAAGTCAACAACAAGAACGAATATAGATCCCTGGGGCAGGATTTGAACTCAGGTTTTCCTGATCCCCAGTACAGCTCTGAATTAGGAAACTTGTTAATCATCACAATAAATAATAATAGTTAGCCTTTATATAGCACTTACTATGTACCAAGCACTGTACTGAGCACTTGATAATTATTTCATTTTATCTGAATAACAATCCTGGAGGTGGGTACTATATTATCCCTATTTTACAGATGATTAAATGACTTGCCTAAAGTCATCCAGCTAATTAACTGTCTGAGCCTACATTTGAACTTAATTCTTCTGGACTTCAGGTCCAGACCTTTATTCACTGTGCTTCCCAGTTGTCCTATTTCTTATTTCCAGTCTAGCCAGATTTCATGTCATAATCTTCCCTCTGAGATAGGATTTAGGAGTTCAACTAATTCCCACATAACTAGTAATATTTTTAGTTATGGACCATAGTTCACTTGGCTGACTGATTCCCATAGAATAAAAAAAATTTTTTTTTGCTTATTGGGAGGGATAGAGAGAGATTTGTGAGCAGTAGTATATGCATGGTCTTAGCCATGGACAAACATAAATTCTTCTACAACAACTTATCTGAACTGAGAAGGTAATTCTTTTTTTTTCCTGAGGCAATTGGGGTGAAGTGACTTGCTCAGGGTCACACAGCTAGAATGTTTTAAATGTCTGAGATCAGATTTGAGCTTAGGTCCTCCTGACTTCAGGGCTAGTATGAGAATGTAATTCTTTTTTTTTTTTTTTTTTTTTTCCAATTCTCAAATAAGCAACACCTTTATTATTTAGGGTTTGTTTTGGTCTTTGAGGTATTAATCTTTGATGATTTTCTCTTCCCTTCCCTCCTTTTTTTAATAGCTTTTTATTTGCAAGTTATATGCATGAGTAGTTTTACAGCATTAATAATTGCCAAACCTTTTGTTCCAATTTTTCTCCTTCTTCCCCCCACCCCCTCCCCTAAATGGCAGGATGACCAATACATGTTAAATAAATTAAAGTATAAATTAAATAGAAAATAAATATACATAACCAAACCGTTATTTTGCTGTACAAAAAGAATTGGACTCTGAAATATTGTACAATTAGCCTGTGAAGGAAATAAAAAATGCAGGCAGGCAAAAATATAGGGATTGGGAATTCAATATAATGGTTTTTAGTCATCTCCCAGAGTTCTTTCGCTGGGTGTAGCTGGTTCAGTTCATTACTGCTCCATTGGAACTGATTTGGTTGATCTCATTGCTGAGGATGACCAGGTCCATCAGAATTGATCATCACATAGTATTGTTGTTTAAGTATATAATGATCTTTTGGCCCTGCTTGTTTCACTCAGCATCAGTTCGTGTAAGTCTCTCCAGGCCTTTCTGAAATCATCCTGTTGGTCATTTCTTACCAAACAATAATATTCCATAATATTTATATACTACAATTTATTCAGCCATTCTCTAATTGATGGGCATCCATTCAGTTTCCAGTTTCTGGCCACTACAAAGAGAGCTGCCACATACGAGAATGTAATTCTTAACAGTAGCCCTAAAAAGACAAGGACTCAAGCAATCCTAAAAATAAGAGGAAATCAGATGACCTTTTTGGAGGGAAGAAGAAGGGAAAGAGGAAGCAGTGGAGAGAAGGAGAGAGAGGGGGAACACTGTACCTTCATCCACCAGAAAGGGAGGGAACAGAGCTATTGATTGTCACTGTGTCTACCAGGAAAAACCCAAGAGTGAATTCTCAGGAAAATCATAGT
Source organism: Sarcophilus harrisii (assembly GCF_902635505.1). NCBI lineage: Eukaryota > Metazoa > Chordata > Mammalia > Dasyuromorphia > Dasyuridae > Sarcophilus > Sarcophilus harrisii. The sequence continues at coordinate 462,486,287 of NC_045427.1, read as the reverse complement.
ATCTTTAAGCTGAGTCAATTACTAAGGGACAGCTAAGAGCTATTACTTTTGTACTTTGAACAAATTACATATTCAATGTGAGCTTCAGTTTTTCTCATATATAAGAGAAAAAGGTTGGATAAGAGGGCCTTTAAAGTTATTTCTAGCTCTAAATCTGTGCACCTACTTCCAATCTAATCAGATTTCACATCTTTATCCTCCTTTTACTCAGCCCTATCCACACCTGCCACAGGTTGGGGGCAACATCCTATCTTCTGCACTCTTAGCTAAATGCCAGACTTGAAGACTAGTGGAGGTACACCCTTATCAAGGGGCTGACTAGCCAATACTGAGTCAACCTGTTATCAATCTTGTTAACAACAGGAGGCTATGAAACAGTCTTATTCACTTTTCTATTTATTTTGGTTAAAAGTGAATTGAGGAGGAGAAGGAAAAAGTTATTACACTCCCTGTTCTGACAGTAGATCTGTCAATAAAGTATTAGTTCATAATTAAGATATGATATAGAAGGTGAATAAAGTGGCCAGCCCTGAGTTCAAACTTGACTTTAGACACTTACCAGCTGTGTGACCCTAGGCAAGTCACTTAACTCTGTTTGCTTCATTTTCTTTATGTGTAAAATGTGGTAGAAAAGGAAACAGTAAACCACTCCAGTGTCTCTGCCAAGAAAACGCTACATGGGGTCAGGAAGTGTTGAAGACAACTGAAAACAACTGAATAATAGCAATAACAAGGAGGATGACTAAGGCTGTGTGGAGAGGAGGTGTTCTTAACCTGGCTTCTAGTCTGGGCCCTTGTTACTAATGAATAGTCTGCTATTTGTTTTTTAATTTTAATTTAAAAAAATTTTTTTGAATAAAACTTTTTATTTTCAAAATACAGGCAAAGATAATTTTCAACCTTCAGTCTTGCAAAACCTTGTTTCAAATTTTTCTCCCTCCCTTCCCTCACCCTCTCCCCTAGATAGCAAGTAATCCAATATATGTTAAACATATGCAATACTTCTATATACATTTTCACATTTATCATGCTGCACAAGAAAAATCAAATCAGAAAGAGGAAAAAATGAGAAAAAAAACAAAAAGTAAGTAAGCAAATAATAACAAAAAAGGTAAAAACAACAACAAAAAACCCCCACAAAAAACTATGTTATGATCCACATTCATTCCCGACAGTCCTCTCTCTGGGTGTAGATGGCTCTCTCCATCACAAGATCACTGGAACTGGCCTGAACCACCTCATTGTTGAAAAGAGTCACGTCCGTCAGAATTGATCATCATATAATCTTCTTGTTGTCGTGTACAATGATCTTCTGGTTCTGCTCATTTCACTCAGCATCAGTTCATGTAAGTCTCTCCAGACCTCTCTGAAATCATCCCGCTGATCATTTCTTATAGAACAATAATAATTTTGTTACATTTATATCCCATAACTTATTCAGCCATTCTCCAACTGATGAGCATCCACTCAGTTTCCAGTTTCTTGCCACTACAAAAAGGGCTGCCACAAACATTTCTGCACATGTGAGTCCTTTTCCTTCCTTTAAGATTTCTTTGTGATATGAACTCTTTGCAACACAGACGCAGTAATATCACTGCTGGGTCAAAGGGTCTGCATAGTTTGATAGCTCTTTGGGCAGAGTTCCAAAATGCTCTCCAGAATGGCTGGATCATGAGCAGTTTACTGTTTAATGGAGCAGTTAGTAGGTGGATCCCAGAGATGGTTAGAGTCCTGCTTTATTCAATGTTCAGAGTAATTCTGCTGAGAATGAGAGAGGGGACTGGAATTATACCCCTCCTGGAAGATAAAGGGAATATTTCTATCCCAAAGAGAGATGACTTCTTATGCTCATGTGCTAAACATACTAAGATGATTCCTAAAAAGTTTTAGTCCAGTCTGTTCCTCATTCCTAGATTCTCTGGCCCTACCCTGAGGAATCTTCAGATTCTCCAGATTCTAGAGATATCTGTGTCTTCCTGGCTCTAGTTTCCCAGATAATATTAGATTATCTTCTGGACAGAGAAAGGGAAGGGAAAGGAAGGGAATTAGCATTTATATAGTCCCTGCTATGTTCCAAACACTGTGCTAAGCACTTTGCAGATATTATCTCATTTTATCCTTGCAACAAATCTGAAAGATAAATGCTATCTTTAATATTTACACTTGAGGAACTGAGGCAGGCAGCTGGAATCACATAGCTAGTAAGTGTTTGAAGCCCTATTTGTACTCAGATGGGATCATAGAGAGTTGGGGACACCATTGGAATGGATGAATACTTTCTGACTCTCTCTGTGCATTATGCACCTAGATGCCCTTTAGGAGATAAAAGACTAGCTGGAAGTTCTTGAACCTTTATAGTGCAGGCTGCAAGAAATTTCAGCTTTAGAAAAGTTAAGCCTTTAAAATAGGTATAAATTTTCTAATACATTGTTGGTGGAGTTGTGAACTGATCCAACCATTCTGGAGAGCAATTAGAAATATACCCAAAAGGCTATCAAACTGTGCATATCCTTTGATCTAGCAGCGTTACTACTGGGCTTGTATTCCAAAGAGATCAAAAAAAGGGAAAAGGACCCGTATTCAAAAATTTTGTGCCCCTTTTTTGTTGTGGAACAACTTTTTTTTTTTTTTTTTTTTTTTAATTAAATAACTTTTATTAGAACCATCCAGGGTAATTTTTTTAAAATTATCCCTTGCACTCACTTCTTTCCGATTTTTCCCTCCTCCTCCACCCTCTCCCCAAGATGGCAAAAGGTCCTAACATTTAAATAGATTACAGTAGATCGGATCAATATATGTGTCAGAACTAACAGTTTCTTTTGCTCAGGGAAATTGGATTTGGGTATAAATAACCTGGGAAGAAAAAACAAAATGCAAGCAGTTTACATTCATTTCCTAGTTTCTTTCTTTGGTTACTTTTTCCATCCTTGATCAATTGAAACTAAGTTAGATCTTGTCTTTGTTGAAGAAATCCACTTCCATCAGAATACATCCTCATACACTATCATTGAGGTATATAATGATTTCCTGGTTCTGCTCATTTTGCTCAGCATCAGTTCATATAAGTCTCTCCAATCCTCTCTGTATTCATCCTGCTGGTCGTTTCTTATAGAACAATAATATTCCATAAATTCTATACACAATTTACCAACCATTCTCCGTTGTGGGCATCCATTCATTTTCCAGCTTCCCGGGTCCCTACAAACAGGGCTCCACAAACATTTTGGCACATTGGTCCTTTCCCTTTTTTAGTATCTTTGGGGTATGCCCAGTAGAACACTGTGGATCAAAGGGTTAACAGTTTATAACTTTTTGGGATAGTTCCAAATTTTGAATGGTGGATGTATTCACAACTACCAACAATTATCAGTATCCCTGTTTTCCCCTCCCCTCCAAATTCCAGTTATTTTCCCTGTCTTCACCAATCGCGGGTGTGTGTGGATTAGGTGTCTTTTTGTTTTTGATCAAAGTATTTGGAACCTTTTCATATGAGTAGTAATAGTTTTAATTTCATCATCGAAAATTGTCTGTTCATATCCTTTTGACCATTTATCAATTGGAGAATCAATTTCTTAAAATTAGAGTAAATTCTTATATTTTTAAATGAGTCCTTTATCAGAACCTTTGATGTAAAAATTTTTAGTTTTTGTTTCTTTAATCTTGTGTGGCAGCCCTTTTGTAGAGGCAAGAAATGAAACTGGGGATGCCACAATTGGAGAATGGCTGAATAAGTTATGGATAGGAATGTTATGGAATATTACTGTTCTATAAGAAATGAGCAGGAGGATGATTTCAGAAAGGTCTGAAGAGACTTACATGAACTGATGCTGAGTGAAATGAGCAGAAGCAGGAGATCATTATACACAGTAACAGCAAGATTATGCGATGATTAATTCTGATGGACTTGGTTCTTCTCAACAATGAAGTGATTCAGGCCAGTTCCAATTATTCAGTGATGAAGAAAGCCATCTAGACCCAGAGAGAGGACTGTGGGAACTCAGTGTGATTCACAACATAGCATTTTCACTTCTTTTGTTGTTGTTTGCTTGCATTTTGTTTCCTTTCTCATTTTTTCCATTTTGATTTGAATTTTTTGTGCAGCAAGATAATTGTACAAATATGTATGCATATTTTGGGTTTGACATATATTGGACTACTTTCCATTTAAGGGAGGGGGTGGGAGAAGGGAGGAAAATTGGAACACAAGATTTTGCAAAAGTTAATGTCAAAGAATTATCCATGCATATGTTTCGAAAAATAAAAAAAAACTTTAATAAAAAATTAATATATATGAACTTAAGAGTTCATGATAAAAAATAGGAGTCAATTGACCTGTTTGTTTTTGCACAACTCCAGTAATGAATGGTTTTTAATTTTTGAAAATAAAATAACTCTTTATTTTAAAATGTAAAAATCATTCCTATATTAACGACCTAACAAAAAAGAGGTGGAATATAAAACAAAACAACTTAATAAGTTTTTTTGTTATTATTGTTCAGTTGTGTCCCATACTCTGACCCCATTTGGGATTTTTTTTTTTTTTTTGACAGAGATACTGGAGTGGTTTGCCATTTCCTTTTCCAGATCATGTTAAAAATGAGGAAACTGAGGCAAACAGGATTAATTGATTTACCCAGGGTCACAGCCAGTGTCTGAGGCCACATTTGAACTCAGGAAGATGAGTTTTCCTGGTTCCAAGCCCAATGCTTTATGTACTATGGCATCACCTAACAGTCCAAATCATTTGCCTTGTATCAATTTTTCAGACATATTGGATTGGTGACCTTATGGACTACAGTATGCCAGGCCCTTCTGTCCTTTGTGATCTTCTGAAGTCTGTCCAAGCTTATATTTGTTGCTTCAATGATAACTTTCTCCATCTTATTCTCTCATGTCCCTTTTTCCTTTTTCCTTCAATCTTTCCATAAAACAACAGTTCTCATCCTTTTTGGTCATAAGATCCTTTGAACTCCTCCTTTAACAAAGAAATATTTACTTTAAAGGTATAAAGCAAATATGTAAACAGCTTAGCCCATTTCCTATAAGCAAATGATTAGGTCGATTTAAATGCCAAAGAACAATATGAATATTTATACTGGATGGTAGCATTCTGGTAAGGACAAACTCTCTCACATTAAAATTTCTGTCTGTACTTTTGCAAAACTCACTTAATATAGAATCTATCAATATTATCAATACTTATATACAGAGAATTCAAAATATGAAGTGTCAGACAAACAACCGACAAATGAAGTTTGCAAAATGATAACAATGGAATTGACTTGTATAGTACGAAGCAAACTATAACTATAAAAACAAATAGACACACAGCTTAGTTTAGTTCCTTCCTCTAGAATATAATCCCAGTTCAAGTCCTAAACTCCACCCCTGGGAGTTGCAACATTATACCTCGAATACTGGACCTTGTCCAAGGTTGCCTTGACTCTTGTTCCTAGGTCAGTCATCTAGTAAGGTGACATGGGAAGGAACTCAGGATCTCCACATTAGGCCATCTGAGCAATTTACACTTAAAAAGGAACTCCCCAAAGAGCTTTTATTTGTATGGACCATATAGATCCTGGGGGTGGGTTGGGGATAGTTTAAACTACTTTGGGAGAACAAATTGTTAAACTTTCAGTATGACCATTTATATGTACCTTTTAAATCTGTAAACGCCACAAGTCAAAGTTTGACATTGCTTTATTGATTGTCAAGATTTGAGAAAAGTGATGGGAAAAAAAATGTTACCAGTACAACTTAAAGTTAAAAGTGTTACAGAAACATTTAGTTTTCTGAGAGCTGATTACCAGCGCACCATTGACTTTAATCTATCTACATTCACTGTAGTAGAAATTAAAACATATTAGCACTACTATGAAAATAGTTTTCATCTTGCCAACCCCTGAAAGGGTGAAGTCCCCAAACTGTTGCCCTAATACATCTGTTCGTTCATTCAGCAAACTGTTTTGTGCAGTAAATGTTCCTTGGTTAAGTAACCTTTTTGAGTGCTTCATTCACCATAGGAATAACAGTCATTTGTCAAATTCTCTTTTTGGTCTTTCCTAGCCAGAGAACATACTATGTGTAAGTCAGATGGGAAACCAAATTAAAATCATCGACTTTGGGCTGGCCAGAAGGTAAGACCCTGTCATATTAAATCAATTCCACAGTCGTTATTAAGCACCCATTATGTTTAAGACCTTGAGTAAAATGCTGGGAATAAAGGGAAAAAAGATACTGCTTGAATATAAACAAAATAATTATTTCTTCACTATATCTTCTTATCCTTGGCTTCCTTTTAGAAATAGCTTAAACTGACACTTTTTCCTGAATAGAAGATTAACCTTATATAAAGAAATCTGGTCTTAATTGACCATCTATATATTAGCCCCTTTACAAAAAGGTGAAATCTGTTATGTGACATTTCATTTACCAGAATAAAAACAAAAGAATACGTAAAATATGATAAATGTAGTGTTTTATAACTTTCAGGAACCTTCAAAGAAAAAAAATTTTCTGAAATTTTAGTTTGTTGCAAATTAAAATTAAAAAAAAAAAAAAAAAGGAACACTAGGTGTCCCTATCTTGCCCAAGCTAAAAGTACAGGGGTTAGTGACAGAGCCCCTCCATCCTACTAGTGATTGACCTAAGAGTTTTGACTTGTTCTAAATTCCTCCTTCTAGTGGCCCCCACTCCCAGGTGGCTCATCATATTCATACCTTTCTTAGTTCTGATACCCAGTCAGCATAGCCCACAGTAGCTTAGCCATCACCTGAGTGTAACAGGGATTATAGGTTTGTGCCACCATGCTGTAGCTCAATTAAATTCAAATTAAAATATGAAACTCTTTACAACAATTAAGAATATTTTTAAAAGGAGTAAGGCAGAGGTAGATATGGAGGACGAAGGATAAAGGGTAATGAAAAGAGAAGAATTTCACAGTTCAAAATCCTGAAGACAGCACAGTTATAAGTGGTGTAGATAAATGGGGTGAATCTTCAAAGAACAAAAGTTTGGGAGTGATGGTGGCTGAGGGGAGATTTTGAAAGTGGTCATGAGGGGGTATCAGTATGTTTTCTCCTGCTGGGTAAACAGGAAGAGGATGGAGGCCAGGGATGCAGTGAGGGCCAAAGATAGAAGGAAGTCCAAGGTGGAAGGAAACTTATTAAAAATAAAACTTGGCTCCTGAAGGCACAGTAGAATGAGTGTGCATAGCAGCCTTGGGATGCAGGAAGGTCTGACAAGTGGCAGTCAAAGCCTCTGAATAACAAAGTTTTCCAATAAAGTTTGGTCTCCAACCCAAATTTCCAGATTGTTTTCACATTATTCCTCTTCCCATCCTCTAAATTCTAGCCAAATTGGCCTAGTTTCCCATCTACCATATTCTATCTCCTTGACATTTGCATGGGCTGTGCCCTTCCTTCCCTTTCCCTTCTCCCCAAATGGATTGTTCATCTCTTAGAATATTGAATACAGTTCAGTTCAAGCCTTACCCACCTTTTATAAGATAGTGTTTGTAAAGTGCTTAGTAGGTACTTTAAAAAATGCTTATTTTCCTCCTTTGTTAGTTTCCTCCGAGATATGAATTTGCATTTAGAATATATGATTACATATATATGTGAGTGTATATGTATTTTTAAAATTTTATTTAGCTATGTCCATATTGTATAGGATATAAATAAGGAAATTCCTTGAGGGACAAGACATTTCATTTCAATGTCTGCATTATTGGCATGTAGCATAAGGCACAAAAAAGGCACTTAATACGTGCTTATTGAATTGAATTGCTGTTATCCCCATGGTGTGGTCCATAGAGGCATTAACTGATTCCATAAGGATTTAATTTTTCCCCCCTAATTATATGTAAAATTTTTTTAGCTTTTTAAAAAATTTTGTTTCAAATTCTCTTTTTGCACTCCCTCCCCATATTGAGAAGGCAAGCAATTTGACAGTTAATACAAATATAATCATGCAAAACACATTTCTATGCAAGTCATGCTATGAAAGAAAACAAAAACCAAAAAACCCCAATAAAAATAAAGTTAAGAAAAAGTATCTTTGATCTTCGTTCAGGCTATCCCAGTTCTTTTCTGGAGATGGATAGCATCTTTCATCATAAATCTTTCAGCCTTGCCTTGGATCATTGTATTGTTAAGAATAGCTAAGTTATTCACACTAAATAGTCATACAGTATTGCTGTTACTATGTATAGTGTGCTCCTGGTTCTACTCATTTCACTTTGCATCAGTACATGTATGTCCAGATTTTTCTGAAACCTTTCGTATATCACAATAGAATACAATCACAATTAGATACAACAGTCTGTTCAGTTCTTAAGGATTTGGCAAAATGTATGAACAAAGAGCTAAGCTCTTGGTGGGAGAAACCTAATTTCATATACAAATACACAGAATAATTACCATAGTTTGTTATATTACAGTTATCCTTTGGATTAATTATGTTTCTAAATCATCTTATAGGAAGAAAAATAGGAGACAGTAAGCCTAGGGGAAGCAGTTCAGTTTAATTCATTCATTTTCATCACATATTAAGAATCTACAATGTGCACAAAAGATTATGAAGGTTAGAGATGCATGAGACTGGTCTCTGTCTTCAAGGAATTTGGTTACTTGGAGAGATGTTACATATGCTTGAAAAATTAATTAAATTTATAAGATAATTATTTTCTCCCTTCTTTAATCTACAAAGGCTACATACTAATTTTCTGAAATATTGTTCTACTATATTGCTTCCATGCTCAAAATTCTTTATTGACTCCCCATTGCCTAAATTAAGGCCTTCCAAAATCTGGTTCCCACTTATTCATTCCAAGCTTATCTCAAGATTGATTCACTCTCTCATTCACTTCGTGTTTTACCTAAAATGTATTATTGACTTTTCAGTTGGTTCCTTATCTATACTCTCCAACTCCCCAGTCTCCCACCCTTCCCAAGCCTATAATGTACTGCCTCTTAATGATTGAAATCGCAAACCCAGCATGTCAAAAATGTGACTCATCTTTCTGGAGCACCCTCCAACTCAATGATTTTTTTTCAAAGTTCCCTGTTTTTTGGTTCCGTTTAGCTTCATTTTATTTTCAGTTCCAGATTCTTTCCTGCCTCTCACTCTTGCCCCACCCCTTGAGGACACAAGAAATACAGAAGTCATTTTAAATACGAAATCATACAAAACTAATTTCCACCTAGGCCATGTTCTGGGACTAAAAACAAACAAGAAAAAGGCAGAGGAAAACATGCTTTAATCTGTTCTCCATGAGATGGATAGCATTTTTCTTCATGAGTCCTTTGGAACTGTGGGGGGTCTTTGAGATGATCACTTACTAAGTCTGTCACAGTTAATTATCTTTACAATACTGCTCTTACTGTGTAAATTGTTCTGTTCACTTCACTTTGTATCACCTCATACGTCTTTCCAAAGTTTTGTAAAGTCAACCCTTTCATTATTTTTTACAGCAAAATAGTGTTCCATCACATTCATATACCATAATTTGTCCAGCCATTCCCCAAATGATGACCATCTCTTCAGTTTCTAATTCTTTGCTCCCATAGAAAGAGCTGCTATAAATATTTTTGTCCATATGGGTCCTTTTATTTTTTCTTTGATCTTTTTGGGGATATTAGTATTGTGAATAAAGAAGCATGTATAGTTTAATAAGTTTCTGGTGTAATTTCAAATGATTCTTAGAATTATTGTACTAGGTGACATTTCAACCAAGAGTATATTAGTGTATCTAATTTCCTGTATCCCTGCCAGCATTTCTCATTTTCCTTATCTGTCAGCTTTGCCAAATGGATGGGTGTGAAGCTTTACCTCAGAAAAAATTGCTTTAATTTGCATTTCTCTAATTTTGTATCAAGGGACTATTTTTTTTTTTTCTGAGTGAATTGGGATTAAGTGACTTTTCCAGGGTCACACAGCTAGGATGGGTTAAGTGTCTGAGAGCAATTCAGGTCCTCTTGACTTCAGGGCTGCTGCTCTATCCACTGTGCCACCTAGCTGCCTCAAGTAAGGGACATTTAAAGACCACTAGGTACATGAACTCAGGGCCTGCCTTTGCTATCCACCGAGTTGTCTAAGAGCCTTGCTGTGAGAGAAAACCGCACTCCCTCAGGGAATCCATTTCATCTGAGTCCTTTGTTGGCATACCAGGGGATCCCAGGAGTGGTCCAATAGAATAAGGAGAGGGGATATGTCAGGATAATTACCAAAATAGCTTACATTATCATTAGAAATACATGGTTTCTTAGTAAAGATAAGAATTTAAATGAAGTACATTTCACATGTGACTATTAAAGCCTAGCACAGTAAGTGGAGGATTGAGAAGGAGCTGCCACCCCAGAGCATATTTGTGTGTAGCTATAACATTCAAATTCAGCCTCAAACACTAGCTGTGAGACTCTGGGCAAATTACCTCACCTTGCTTGCCTCAGTTTCCTCATCTATAAAATAAGCTAGAGAAGGAAATGGAGAACCCTCCACAATCACAAAAAGTCAGACACAAATGAAAGGACTGAACAATACTGGTGAGGAGCCAGTGGGTTCCCAGAAATGCTCCCCCCTTTGGAATGGGAAGTACCAGCTTGCGTGGGTAGCCTAGGCAACGGGATTCCAGGGCCTGAAAGAAGGCCTATCTCTGTGGGTTCTGGAAGGCATTCTTTCCCTCTTGCATCTGTCTCCTTAGCTGCTGAGTCTCTTAGCACAGCTCTGACTCTTTTTCACTAAAGAGGCAGGCTTGAGATGTAGTCTTGGTCCTGCTCCCACCCCCTCCAATTAGATGGATATCTGGGAACCTGAGGTCATTAGAAAGCTCTATTCCTCAGAGATTATGAGGTATTAGCCAATCCCAGAGTGCTTGGCTCTGAACTTGCCTTCAATAAAAAAAAAAGCAGAGTGAGGAGGGAGTCAGGCAGAGAAGCTGAATGACCCCGGTCTTCCAAGAAGCCATCGCTAAAGATACTGCCCTGGACTCTAAAGCTCCTCATCACTGCAAAGTTTTAACCAACTGGAGGAATAACATCAAAAATAAAAGCTGAATGCTTGAAATGATAATGACCAAGATTGGCCCAGAGATATGAGAGTATATCTCGCCTGTTTCTTTAGAGAATACTTTAGAGTGCCTAGTGAGCAAGGGCATTTCTGTCTCCCCATCCAGAGCAAGCTCCCCAAGAGCAGGGAATGTGATTATACTATTTTGTTGTGTTTTTCTCATAGTATCCCCTAGCTCTGTATTCCCAGTTTCAGTGTGTGAGCAACTGGGTAAAGTGGGGGAGAGAGGGAGAATATATTATCTCCTCCATATTACAAAGAATTCACAGAGGGGAGTCAAGCTAGTATGGTTGTCAGAGGAATCTAAATTCAGAGATATCTCCCTAGAGTCATGTTTACCTGTTGCACCTTTTCATCTCTTCACCAAAGCCTTTCTCAGAGCTCTGATGTTTTCCTGGACTCTGGCTACAGGTACAAGCCCCGGGAGAAGCTGAAAGTGAACTTTGGCACCCCAGAATTCTTGGCTCCTGAAGTGGTGAACTATGACTTTGTCTCCTTTCCCACTGACATGTGGAGTGTGGGTGTCATCACATACATGCTGTAAGTAATTCAGGTTGACCAGTTAGTAGTTTAGCAATGATGAGAAAACTCCTATGCTAGGTTTGGACTAGGAAGAGGAAGTAGCTCCATCATGCAATTGGTTGGAGATTTAAGTGTCCAGATTCAACATCCTCAACTTCCTATGACCATAGGTCTCTGGCTCCAGTTTGGAGAAAATCTCTTGGCTTTCACTTCTAGGAAAGCTGGTTATCACAGCTTTTGGTTTCATCACAGCTTGGGCTCTTTGCAGACACTATATGTGCAGACTCAGGCCTGGAAGGGAACCTTGGCTGCTTATTTCTTATTTCTCTAACATCCTATCATCTATGCCTAGAGATGATGAAACTAAGTTAATTACACATCTGGATAGCAGGACTTCTGGGAAGAGACAGGAGAGTATTTTATCTAGTCTGGTTGCTTCAGATATCTCCAGATATTTTTATTGAACCAAAGTCCAGAAGACTGATGATTTGAGATTTGGGTCCAAATTGATTGTGATTGGAAAAAGAACGGGTCGAAAGGGATCTGTATAAGATTTCTCCAAAACATGTACCACTCCTGGATATATTCCTTCAATTTTCATTAACTTTCTGACCCACAGAAATATAATCAGGTGTTTTCTTTCACACACACCCCTTCTTTATTCCTCTTTAAAGGTTATTACTTATTTCATCATAATGTGCTTTCCTATTTGTTGGTGGGCATCTATTTCCTTTCTAGGCTCAGTGGCTTGTCTCCATTTCTGGGGGAAACAGATGCAGAGACAATGAATTATATTGTGAATTGTAGCTGGGATTTTGATGCTGATGCCTTTGAAGGGCTGTCAGAAGAAGCCAAAGATTTCATTTCTAGGCTCCTGGTTAAAGAGAAGAGGTATGATTTTTTTCAGAGAGATATGACCTTATCAAGTTGGGAGAACCCCTATAAAGAACGGGGTTAGTTTCAGAAACCTTGCCTTGGTTCTGTGTGATCTGCTGGGAGTAAAAGATCCCATTTTCCTACATGAAAATTTCTCTCCTGGTTACTTAGTCCACACTTCAAAATCTACATTTGGACTGGCAAAAAGGACAAGAGAGAAAAAAAATCTAGAAAAAAATGCCTTCACAGAATGAAAATATTTTCTAAATGCATGAGACTGATAATTTTATATGCAAATGCCTAGGCAGGAAAAATATTTGCAAATGGTTATTTCCAAATACTTATACATGTAAAGGATATTACATAATTAGAAGGAAGGAAAATTTTATTCCTTAGTGAGGAAAAGCTGCTTTCCTCCTCCCTTCGCTAATTTTTTTTTACACTTAAATGCAATAAGAAGCTATATCAAATGAGTGAAAAAAGTTCTACTGTGAGTATAAAATAAAAGACAGCAAGCACAATGACAAGAGTTGCCCTCAAAGCCAAGACCACCTTGAGCATTTATGTGCTGTGTGGCCCTGAGCATTAATAACTTCCAGGACTCTAAGCAACTAATTTTAAGTTGAAGGATAAGAAGATCTCTTCAAGGGTTATACTGAGGCTCAAATGAGATATGTCAAGTATTTTGCAAACTGTAAAAGTGATTACTGCTAATTTAATAATTTTTGACTTTGAAAAAATTTCAACATGAGAAATTATTTTTAATTCAAATGTTCAAGTTTACATTAACTCTTATAGAAGGTTCCCCTCTTTGATTCACATATATTTGGTTATTTTTCTTCTACAGAGTAGACATTGCTTCCCTAAACCTCATTCCCTTGATACTACAGGCTATCTGTGCCTTTTAAATTACATAGAGTTAGGGAACTTTTGACTAGCTTGGTAGTATATGGGAATTTTTAGGAGGATTTTATCAGACTTCCTTTATTAATATCCAACAGTCACAGATTTTGAGTTGGAAAGGACCTGAGTGGTCATATGGTCTAATCTATTCACAAGAGGAATCTCCTTTATAGGATAGCTAAAGGACCAAAATCTACCTACATAAAGGATCAATACCACTAGTTTTTGGCTTGCCTTCTACGTCAGATTTCTGTATAGTCCAAAAGGGTACAATCAATTGTCTAATTTCACCCGTTTGATTTTTCCAGTTGTAGAATGAGTGCTGCACAATGTCTGAAACACGAATGGGTGAATAATCTGCTGACCAAAGCCACAAAATCTAAAGTTCGGCTCAAGTCTCAAATACTTCTACGGAAATACATGGCTCAAAGAAAATGGAAAGTAAGATTTTTGTTGTAGTTTTGCTTCAAAGAAAAAGAAACAGGTTCTCTTTTATACTTCCTTTAAAAGTACCTTGGCTATATTTGCACTTGATGTTTTGAATACAAGGTCAAAATATTTTCCTTCAAGAAACCTAAATTAACAGTCTAAAATACTGGTGGCATATTAATCAATGATTGGTATATTTATAACTGAAAAAGCCAGAAATTTTAAACCTATATTCTTATTGGTGTCAGCAGATACCTGAGGTGGGATTTAAATGCCTGATGCCTCCACAATTCAGAATTGAGTGAAAATGTACTAAATTAATTTCAGAGTTAAATTGACAACCATAGCTATGTTACCTTGTCAATCATTTAAGAGAGCTTTAAAAGACTATCCTCAGGATAGATTGCATTCTTACTTAAGGTTAAATGTAAAAGTAGAGGGTTGTTAGGGCAAAGCCAAATTATGTTGCTTTAGATAATCAACTCTAAGGTCATTAAAGAGAAGTGTTTGACATTCATCAAGTGCCAACTATATGCAAAGTTCTATACCAGGGGCCAGGGGAAGTACAAAGTTGATTAAGACATGATCCCTACCCCCATGGAGCTTATATTCTAGCAACTTTTTAAATTTGTGAGTTTGAGGTCACTAGATGATTCAACTACAGATAAAACAAGAAATATTTGATCTTATTACCTTGTTTTTCTCAATCCTTTCCTCTTAAATGAAAAATTTCTCTTTTTTTTCAAGAAACACTTCTATGCAGTGACTGCTGCCAACAGGCTTAGGAAGTTTCCAGGTTGTCCTCAAGCCTCATCTATGCTGCTTTGAAAGTTCTGCAATACTGAGGGCTAGAGATGAAGCTAAGACAGAGTATTCTTTGTATAGTGATCTGGCCTTTTGCTATTACTGTATTTGATTTCCTGTTTTTAAATTGTGTAAGTACTATGACTATGACTATAGCCTGGATATGAACTTGCTATAAAAGAACTGCCTTAAAAACTTTACCAGGTGATGACAGTAGGCATGTTTAATGGGTTAGGGAAATAAGATTCTATTTTAAGAGTGTGATTAGTATCAATTTTTAACTTGTTCTGAGTTACAATTATAGTAGTATGTGGCACAGGGGCAAGGCATTCAGTATTTTCCTACAGTATAAAGTGGAGATTTCCTTTTGGTTTTGGTTGTTTAGGTGGTACTCTATAATGAAGTTTCAGTACAGGGATTCTTAATCTTTTTTTGGGGGAGGGTCATAGTCCCCTTTGGGAGTTTGGTGAAGCCTAGAAACCCCTTCTCAGAATAATGCTTTTAAATGCATTAAATACAGAGGATTATCAACCCCCCCCCCAAAAAAAAAAAAAAACAACACCCATATCATATTGAAAGTTAAGAAAATATTTTTTAAAAGTTTATGGACCTCAGGTTAAGAACCTATGCTTTAGAATATAGCAACACTGGGTTAGAAATTATGGGAACTGGTACCAAAAACCAAGAGATAGAAGAGAAGTGTTTTACACGATATTTTCCCAAAGGAATGGGATTGATTGTTGTTCAATTTTTAAACCAAAGTATAAGGTAATAACAAAATAGTAGGGAAAAATTTTTTATATATAGTTCTTTATATGCTTAAAATTTGAAATACAAAATGCAATTTGTGTATACACACATATATCTGAATATAAGTATGTACATCTATACACACACACACACACACATATATATATATATATATATATATATGGAGAAAGGAAAAAAATGTAAAATAAAAACAGCAAGTGACCTAGATGATTTTTAACTCAATTTTTGCCTTACTGTTCTAAATGTGAAGCTTGGCAAGCAGTTTTGAAAACTACAAGTAGCTTTTCAAGTCCTCTCCCCCAAATCTGTAACTCTAAAGCCTTTGGATACTTAAAAGTTGTCAGAAACCAAGATTCAGTATTAGGGCTGTTAAACAAACACTGAATAGAAGTAACAGGGCAGAAGATTTTGGCTTAATTTAAAGGAATGACTTTTCAATACAAGAATGAGTTGTCTTCAAAAATGAAGAGAGTCAGCCTTGAACCAAGAGGACCTAGATACCGCTTATATACTGGCTGAATTCTGGGCAATAATTTAACCTTCCAGTATTCTAAGCTACTCTCAAAGATTGAAGTTTCAGAAAAGGTGCCAACATGCATTGGTAGAAGGAATTTTCTTTTCTGGGAGTTCCCTATACCACTGAAATCACAGGTTCAGGCCCTATCCTAATTAAGTCTATTTTTCCTTTTACTTTTCTAACTCTAAACTTTAGAACAGTTTTCATTTCTTGTCCCAGGGCCTATGAACAAATTTTAGGGTTTTTAGATTTACTAGCAACCTGACTAGAAATTTTATTATTTTGAATAAGAATTTTTCACACAGGAATAGTAAAGTTATGTGTAAAATTAGGAATGCAAATTGACAATAAAAAGCAAATCTAAACCCCGTTTAAGACTCTTTTATAAATTTCTCCTACTCATTAAAGGAAAAAAAAAAAAAAAGCCTGAAACAAAAAACTGCTTGAGTATAAATAATGAGCATTAATAGACTATCAAGTCTGTTGAAAGCCAGGAATTTTTCCTCATTGCTGGTTTTTATTCCTATTTTCATTCTCATTAGTTGTTTCCCTTTCAAGTTCAAGTAAGAAAGCAAATATTATGTTGCATACAGATACTGGCATTTGATTGCTAAATGACTTTCCTTCCAAAAGGTGGGGAATTGCCATTCTTAGCTTGAGAGCATTAATATTTTTAGGAAACTAATTTTGCAAACTTTACTTGTAGGTTATAAGTTACAACCATGTAGTCAATTAGATAGTTTATATTTTTGTCTTATAATTTTTAACCTTATCTTGCTCAACTGCTCTGTGACTTAAAAAAAAATCTTTTAAGTGCTTTTAGTCCCTTCAGATTTCACACAGGCTGTGTATTTTGCAAAATTGGAACATATCCAAGTGGTGGCAGAAGAGTGCTGGAACTGAATAGAGAAAGAGCTGGGTTCAAATCCTGGTTCTAGAGCATCCCTGTATTTGTGACCACTGGTAAATCTTTAAAACTTCTTGGTGTTCCAATATGTAAGAAGTTATAGATGAGCCGCTCATCTACTTTACCAGCAAGGAATTTCTACAACCAGAGTATATAAGTCAATGAAATCACAGATCTAGAGCAAATAAACAAATTACGTGCCTACCCTAAGCATCTAGTAATAAAATGAAATTTTAAAAATTGGGCTCAACAGTTTTGTGTTTTATTCTTTGAAAATATGTAATTAAAAGGTAACCAACTAACCAACATAAAATTCTATATGGTACCACTTCCCAGATCTTTTCACCTTCTATGAAGGCCAAATGCCATAGGTTTATTTTTTAATGTTGAGTGTATAAGTGCCATTGTGTCTGTTAGCTTGTATATATCTGAAGCTTAAGCACAAATAAATCTTGGTTCATTTCTTGATTTTGCAATACTGTCCTCATTTATAGTCTATTATGTGGCCTTCTTAAATCACTATTAGTATGGTAGCTAATACAATACAGAAAAATTCAATTTTCTTCTCAGATATCCTGCTAAAGCATTTTTTTTTTTTTTTTGCCTAAGAGGAAAATTATTCCTTATTTATGACAAAATGTTTTTTGAACAAAAAGCTAAGACAGGCTGGGCACAGAAATAAAATTTATTATCTTAAAAGTCTCAGTATTTCATTTAAACAAAAAGATTCTATGATTCTAAAAACTGCAAAAACAATCAAAAGCAGGCATCAAATAGTATGAAAAACTATTTGTAGAGCTTTAAAATGAGAATGTAATATATTATCTAGATACTAAGTTTCCTTAGACTCCTTTAAAAGAGAGCACACATACTTCATGGGCAAGTGGAAGCTCTATGCCAAATAACACAGCTGACTCTGTCAAGTTTATTTCCAATTCAGGAGCTAGCTCCCACAGCCTTAAATGTGACTTTTGTGTTATCTACCTTCTTTTAAGTAACCTCACCAAAATATGGAAATTCAGAATGGAGTTGAAAGGGCTTTTCTTGGCATCACATGTTTGGTACTGCCTAGGAAAAACAACCCCAAGATAGTGTTTTTAGAATTCTTGCTCAAGAGCAAATGCTAATGACCTATCAATGCTCATGGGGGAGGAAAGAATCATGTTTGGTGGCAGGTGTTATCTGGAAACTGAAATCACTTCTTTTGTGCTTTAGTAGCATTTTCTAAGATTTTTCTTTTCCACTCTTCATAATCTTGTTTTAAATCTTCACTTTGCTGTGGCTTATGTGGAGACTCTGCTTCATCCTCTATTTCTGTAGGAAAAATTTCAAGAGATTAAAAATTCTTAATCTTAGCAACTTGAAAGTTTGTCTCTACTTTAAGAAACTGGGACAGACAAAAAAATCCCAATGTAAGAATAAAAACAATCCTTAATTTCTAAGATTTAAGTTTTTCATATATATAAGCAACAAATTTAAATAGAAAGCTAAAAGTCTCATAGTTTTATTTATTTATTTTACTTATATACTCCAACTATTCTAAGAATTCTTCAAACTTTTTCATTGCTTATGGTGGGGACTACCTTTAAAAGAACTTTTCTAAAATGGCTAGCTGATAGATTTTATACTAGATTTGATAACAGAATATTTAAATAATTGCTAGAATTTCAATACTCCCTTAAATTAATTGCATTTCACAATGACTTTTGCCATTGTGATCTTTACCTTCACCTTTCTTGGACTGTTCAATTATAATCTTCTGTCTTTTGGCTGGTGGAGAAGCTGAACTGCTAGATTCTCCTTTAAGAAAAATAAAAACATTATTGATATTATTCTTTTTTTCCCTTCCCCACCTCCAGGTATGAAATCTTGAATCTAGTATGCTTAATCTCCAAACAATCTTACATTACATTTACATCATTAGATCTATGGATTCCATCTTTGTAAATGAGGGGAGAGACTGGATGAACTTTAAGGCTTTCTTGCTCTATTCTATGATCTTTCCTACTCAAATGCCATTGGTTTTATTGGAAGTGGGGAAGAGAAGCAAAGACATTTTGAGGTTTTTCTTTGGCTTGGTTTCTCTTGTAAGACAATATGTCCCAGTTGACAGATAATTACTATAATAGTCTGACCTATGTGCATGAATGGAGCATATTATAGCATTTGTCTGGGGAACCAATCTATGTAACACAAGCTTTTGTAAACTATAAATGTGCAATTGTGGTAATCTGGCTTAAATTCACAGAAATATAAATTGCAGAACACTTACCCTTAACTTGCTGTTCAAACTTTTCCAATTGTTTACAGAGTCGATCAAAAACAGCTTTCTTTACACCAGACGTGGCCACTATTTTGTCTTTATTCACTTTTATCTTTAGGACCCTATAAAATAATTTATTTTCTTAAAATAGTTAATGCCCTCTTCTTGTCACTTCCACAATAATAATACTAGAAAATAATGATAGTTGACATCTCTTTAGCATTTTAAGATAACAAGCCCACAAAAACATTTTATACAATCATTTGATTCTTACAACAATTCTATTAAGGAGTGATAAGTATTTTTATATCCATTTGATTTATGATGATAACATGGAACCATTCATTACATGTCAGAAGAAGGATTTGCACCTACATATCTGATAATTCAATTCAAAACATTTTCCATTATACTATATTTGTTCTTTGTTTCCCTTGCATTATTAGCGAGGGTTCTAAGTGTCTAAAAACTGTTTTTTTTATCCTTCAACCCAAATATAAAATTTTAGCCTTGAGAATGCTGTCCATCTTATGAATCTACTTATTAATTTTAGTTGTTGGATGGACAAAGTTAGTAATAATGTGGAAAATACTCATTCTATATCAGAATCTTTGCTATAAGAGAAGGACACGTGGGAAGACAAAAGAATGCCAGAATTGGCTATATTCATTTCTTAAATTTTCAGCTATTTAATATATAAAGAACTAACATTTTTGGCATACATATCCCATTATTTTCAGGTGCTTGGCTCACTTCAATTCATTGCTTACATTTACTACCTGGGACCAAAAGAATTTACAAAGTGAGGAACCCTTTCAAATCTTTCCTTGCTTAATACCTGTCTTATACTTCAGAAATGTGAGCACATTAGGAAAAGATTAAACCTTTCCTAATATAATGGTTTGGAGTTGGTTTTTTTCCCCCATTATGCTAATTAACAATCTCCTATATATAGATAAAAAGGCCAAACAACTCCAAAATCATTTGGTTGGGTAGAAAAACCCACCCCTAAATTGCCTTTTATTTTTAACATGCTTTCCAGTGGAAAGCAAAGCAAAAAGATATCTTTAGGAACAGAAATCATGAACAACTAATATTTAGGGAGAACTACTGGGGCACAAAGTATATCAATCTATCATGCATACTACAAATTAGAAATTGGATCTTTAAGAAGTGATGTTTAGATTACTACCCATACAATCCTTAATATTTTTCTTGTTTTGGAGCTACAACTAGTAAACTATTAATTGTGGCTAAATCAGGGATCAAATTTTAACATTCATATGCAGATAGCCTAAGATACAAACACTGAACTTGTAAACATTCTTTAGTAATGAAATGAATACTGTGTAACTTTCTGAAAGGAGAGGAATTTGCTTGCTGCCACTACAGCTATAGCAAGAAGAATATTATCAGTTAGAATTTGGAATGCATTTCTCTATATCATGTGCCCTAAAGAGTAATTAAGTCCCCAAGTTAAGTTCTTAAAATCCTAACTAATTCTTAATGATTCTTTAATTTTCAATTAAAAAAATATAGTAATATAAAGTATTATAATTGTGATTATACAACATTTCTGCTGTTCAAAAGATCTGTAATCTATTAAATGGCATGAGAACTCCCTCCACTGGCGCAGACTGCAAATTACCCAAGCTTTCTTATCATCTGTAAAATTTCCCACAGGGATGGGTTCAATGCATTGATAACCTTTCTTTGTCTTTTAATACTTGGCAGGCAACAGTACAATATATGTCTATCCATCATCCTTTCCCTACATGAATATATCTGACTCTTTTTTCCAGCTGTACACATTGCCAACCATGTCTTTTATGCCCATAAGTTATTGTTGGTAATAAACTACTGACTATTCCATACAATATGTACTCTTCATACATTTTCCCTTCCCACTCTGTGTCACATGCAATTTGGATTTTTCTATGATTGTGTTACTTCATGATTTGTAGCCATATCACATTATGAGAAGAATAGTAGTGTTAAAAAAGACGGGCCTTTGTGGCAAGGAGCAATATGGCATCAATGGAAGCAATGTATAATTTCCCATCCTTCCTCTTACTCTTAATCAGTTCTGGGCCCAGCTCACTGTCCCTCTACAAAATACATGAATGGATTTATCACCTAGTTTATGACATTTATTCTTTTTTTCAAACATGCTTTATTGAAGCCCTGAAGGAAAAAACAAAAAAAGCAAAAACCTGTCACTTCCCAGTAATTCCCAATGTCTGCCTTTACCCCCTACCTCATCACAACAAAGAAGCACAGTAAGCAAAATAAATGATAATTGATCATTTATGACAATGTATGCCTCATTCCACTGTCAGGTCACCTTTTAACTGTGAGAAGAAAAGCATATCTCACTGTCATTTCTCTGACATTTTGAATGGTAAGTATAGTAATCAGAGTTCTCATATGTAACACACATTCTTTTTAAATGAATTTTTTTTTATTAAAAATGTGATCAACAAATACTAACACTTCAATATACAAAGTACAAACAGTATTTTATATGAATCTATCAACTTGTTACTTTAGTTTTTTTTTTTAAATTATGTAAAATTTAACATGGTAGTAACAAAATTACCGTGTTCTCTTATAATTTTCTTCTGTGTATTTTAAAACCTTTTGGTTGATGCTCTTTTCTTCCATTTATTTTTTGCATTTTGATCACCATTCATTAATTAACTACCATCAAAAGAAACACAGTCAAACAAATTAACATACTGGTATATCTCAAAATGTATGGATTATTTTGAACATCTAGTCCATCATTTCTCTGCCAAGAATGTTTTATTAGTCTTCTAAAGTCATGGTTAATCACAAATTAATTCACTGATCAAATTTTCTAAAATCTCTAAAAGTTGTTTGCCTCGATGTTATTGTACTCATTGTTAAAATTGTTCTTCCAGTTCTCTTTACTCTACTCTGCATATCAGTTCATATATATCTTCTTAGGTTTCTCTGAATTAGTTTCATTAATCATTTCTTACAGTGCAATGATATTCCATTACACTTATACATCATAATTTATTCAACAATTTGGCATTTGATGGGTACCTATTTTGGTTCAAGTTCCTTATTACAACAAAAAATGTTGCTATGAATATTTTGATATACAGCTATCCTTTTTTTCTGAATTTGATCTCTTTAGGTGGGATATATGTCTTAAAGTGCTGACATCACTGAGTCAAAGAATATGTATGGTACATATAGTTTAATGACTCTGAAGTTATAAATCCAAATTGTTTCTCAGAATGTTTGGATAATGGGGGCAGCTAGGTGGTACACTGGATAGAGCACCAACCCTGAAGTCAGGAAGACTTGAGTTCAAATCTGGTCTCAGACACTTAACACGTCCTAAGCGTGTGATCCTGGGCAAGTCACTTAATCCCAAATGCCTCAGCAAAAAAAAAAAAAAAAAAAAAAAAGACAAAAAAACAAAAACAAAAACATACCCCCACACCACACATATATATGGATGAATTCATAACTCTACTAACAATATATTAATGTTCCTTTAAAATACATTTTTAAAAATCTGTTTTTCCAATATGAACTGTTAAGGTACTTTTGAGCGGTAATACCTAAAAAGAAAGCCTTCTAATCAGAATTCTATTTGCAAATAAAAGCAAATCTATGAGTATCATCCGGATTCTGTGTAGGACATTAGGACATTGTCCATGATAAACTCTGGCAGACACGATATCCTTATTTTATGCCTCATCCGATATTGATATTCAGAATGTTACTGGACAAAGTTATGTCTGTGGTTGCATCCACCAAGGAAACTTGCATGATCTAAGATAAACATAGTTGACACCATATGGGAGAGGATTTTTAAGGCTGTTTGCTTTAGCAAATCAATACTTTAAAATATATATATAAAATTTAAAAAATATTGTTCCTTGAAACAATAAACACAGAAAGATCTTGTATCTTCTACAACATGAAGTAAATTATGATTATAAAGATGTCTAGAAAACAGTTTATAAAAGTCTGTCTGTTCTATTGTCATGTTATACAAAAATACCTTAATATGTACATACAATGCAGTAAAAGATTTTGTTGAGAAAATAGGCAAACGAAACAAAAGATTCTGTTCTCTTCTCAATTATCTTCCTCCCCACCCCAGGTAATAATCCCACATATTTTCCATTCTTCTGGAAGCTCTTTTTTTGAGAGAGGTAATAAGGTATTGGACTAGATGACCTCTGAGATCGTGAAGATCCATTCTCATGCCTTTAAAATTATATCATCTTTTGCAAGATTTCTTTTTTATGTATTTGGTTAAGTCAAACAGTTCTGACTTAAGTGCAATTTTATACTTCTTTTATGGCACATTGGTTTCTGAGATAATATGTAGTACTTGTACCATTACAACTGATAAGAACAGTTATATTACAGGCTAATGGGCTTTGGGGACTATCCTGGAAACTAATCACCAAATAAACATTATTTCTGTAAGAAAGTGTGTTCTGAGTTGCAAGTGACTTATAAACTTTGGAAATGTAACTCCTTAACAAAATATATCCTTACCTGCATGCTGAAAATAGTGCAGCTGTTGTGAAAAGGGGCTTGGACAAATCTAGATCTACTTTCTGTATCTGGGGAAGGCTGACTTCATACCTATGAAAAAGCAGTATTTATAGTATTCATTAGAAAAGTAGTCCAGATTCTAAAATAATATATAGAATAAGCATGATTTCTAAGGCATAACATAAAGGTACTAATATCACTAAACATCAGTTTTAAGTGTACTAATTATTTCTATAGGCCAAAATCTTTGATAACAAAGCTAGATATTTTTTCAAATCAAAAATTTTAATTTGTGGAACACCAAGTTTGCAATCACATAATTCTTTATTCTTCATACCTCTGCAGTATCTGTGAAGCTATGTTTACTGCTTCCACGCAGTTAAACTGTACAGCTAAGTCTTTAATTCCAAGATTTGAATTCAGGCCCAGCAAACACTCAAAAGACTTAAGACAGCTTTGATACATCTTCTTGTTCAAACCAGAAAGTTTTACTAAGTAAGTCTTCCAAAAAGAAAACATGAACATGATTATGTCAATAAATGCAGAAAAAGCTCATTACAAAATATAACACATTTTTGTTAAAAACCAGACAATGTAAAGACAGGACAAATTTAAAATATGATTACAAGTATTTATCTAAAAGCAAAAGCTAGCACTATCTGCAATGGGAAAACATTAACATTATTCTCAATAAACTTAAAAAACATGCACGTTCTTTTCCCCCACAACTATCTATCATAATTTTAGAAATCTCAGCATTAAGAGAAGAGGAAGAAATTTTAATGCATGAACAAAAGCAAAGAAATATAATTATCCCAATTTGCTGATGGCATGATGGTTTATTTAGAAAATCCCAGAAAATAGGCAAAGAAACTGTGTAGCAACAATAAAGTAGCAGGTTTCAAAAATAAATACAAAAACTAATAACATTTTTACATAGTAATAACAATCCAAAAGCAAATAATAGGGAATAGTTCTTAACTTGTGCAGGGGGCAATCAAAAAAGTTGAAATAAATTGGATGACACAAAGCTAAAGAGTTTTTGCATAACCAAAACTAATATAACTATAATGACGAGGGGAAAAAAATTACATCAAATTTCTTTGGAAGACCAAGATATATAGGATATTAATAAAAATATTTAGGAGCAAGAGATATTCCTCAATGGATAAGTAACCAAAAGGTATGAACAGATTTCTGAAAAATTACAAACACTGGGCTATTGACTTTAATTGTTTTTGATTCTTCCTTATCCAGTTTGTTCTATTGATGGTATTTTCCCATTTTTACCTATAAGAAATATGGCTTAGTAATGATTGATAAGAGATATGGGAATGAAAACAATGCTAAGGATTGTATACTGCACACCCAGCAGATTTGCAAAGAAGACAAAATAGTATATCAGTATTGGAGGAGGTTGTCAACAACACAATAATATGCTCTTGATGCAGTGTGTAAAGCAATTTAGAATTGTACTAAGGAAATGATTAAAATGTCCATATCTTTGCCCCAGTGATTCCATTTCTGGACACATACTTCAGAAGGTTAATGTCAAAAAAAAAAAAAAAAAAAAAATACCCCTACCTACACCAGCATGTTTATAAGCAAAGAATGAAAAAAAGTAGATGCACATTGCTTGGCATATGGCTAAATAAATATTATACATAAATGTCATGGAATATTACTGTGCTAAAGAAGAAATATGATGAATACAGAGAAGATGAATTTAAAAGCGAAGCAAGCACAACCAGAAAATCACAATGACTACAATATAAATGGAGAGAAAGAAAACAAAACCACCAAAACAATTATTATGACCAAGCATAATATCAAAGAAGGCATGAGAAGACACCTATGCCCAATTTTTGGCAGACTCTCAGTATAGAGTATTGCATATAATGTTTAGATTTTTCTGATATGTTGATTAGTTTGTTAATCCTTTTTTCTTCCTCTCATTCCTTTTTTTTCAAAATAGGGATGGCTTTGTTAGGAAAGGTCTATAGTAGAAAATGTAAATGATGTGAAAACAAAAGATACAGATAAAATGTTATTTTTAAAAAGATGTCCATGCCATTTTAGACAAACATCCTATTATTAGGCATATGCCCAGAGGAAATTAAATTCAGAAAGTAAGACTAAAATATTATAGCAATACCTTTTATGGTAACAAAAAACTTAAGGAAAGTTACATAAGGTATGGTTCATGAATGTATTAAATATTACTGTACCATGAGAAATGAAAAATATAGACTCTTGAGAATCAGCTGAAGATTTATAGGAACTTATGCAGAATAAAATAAGCAGATTCAGCTAAATAATGACTCTAGTAATGTAAATAGAAATAATATCATCACTACCAAAAAAAGGATGCTGTATAATTTACGACCAAGCTTGACCTCAGAGATGAGAAAATTAATTTCTCTCTTTTCAAACATTTACTAAACACCAACAAACAACGTGCAATGCACTTTGTTGGGCATTGGTGGGGAGAGAGAGAGGAATAAGACACAACCTCTGCTTTTATGGAATTGTATATTCTACTAAAAGCAGGTAAGACATATCCAAATAACTATGATTTATATAATTTATACCCTTCGTGAATTTAAGAATGAGAGGCAAATAAGTAGAAAAGTCGTTATTACTGTGAAAGAGAGTCACTTACTCTGTCTAAAGGCCATTTCATATTGGTGGCAGCAAGGTCCAGACACATGATTGCATTACTTGTTTCTGTTGTATGAGCAGACAATCCAGTGCACTTTACTTGGGAAAGACGCAGGTACTCTTCAGCTTTCCTATATTACAATATTGAAACTATAAATTATTCCCTATGCAAACAGTAATGACTTTTCTCAATAATGGTGATAGAAGGTTAAGTAAATCTACTCTGCCTACAAGCTACAGTTATACAATCCAAAAGAGTCCTTCAAAGTTGCTGTTATTAATATTGTCCTCATTTTCCCATAAGTGAATCGCTGAAGCAGGAATATCTTCAGCACTATTGACAAATGATAATCCTCTTTTCCCTAAAAACTTCCAATGACAGGAAACCCTCCAATCCATTACACTGTGGAACAGCTCTAATTATGAGGAAACATTTCTTTTTATCAGGTGAAAATCTGCCATTTGATATCTAGCATATAATACTTAGTTCTTTTCTTTAGGACCTAGAAGAACAAGCCAATTACTTTTTCAAACATGACAGACAATAAATATTTACAGGCAGCCATTTGATTTCCCTCATCTCTTTTCCAGGTTTAATTATTCCAGTCCCTTCACCTGCTCCCCATACAGCCTAGTCTCCATTTCCTTTGCCATCTTCATGATGCATCTTCAACTTGGCAAATTAAAGAAATCAGTATTTCAGATATGTTCTGATAGCACAATAAGCAGATCATTGCCCTCATTCTAGACACCTTTTTTAGAAGTAGCTTAAAATGTGGCAGCTTTTTTTGATTCCACTATTACACTGTCACCAATGAAAAAAGCAATTACAATGATCAAGCACAGTGCCAAAGAAGACAGAAGCCACTTTCTCCTTTTTGACAGAGGTCTGTACTTGGCAGTATAGACCAATATATATAATGTAGATCTTTCTGGTTTGTTTTGCTGAAACCTTTTTTGCTGTTGCAGCTTCCTCTTGCTCTCCATCCTAGCTCTCTTCCTCTGAACAAGGCCCTTATATAGTAGCATAATAAATGAAGAACCAGAGACCACCTTGGAGAATACTGGAGAGGAAGCATGGTGGAGTGGGAGTTGGAGGACTTGGATTCAAACTCCACCTCCTTCTAGGGATTATCTTGGCAAATAACCTCTCTAGGACTTAAGCTTCTTCATCTGTAAAAAAAGAAATTATAGGACCGTACAGAGATGGCTCTTTCAGTTATCAATTATATGATCTAGACAAGCCATCTTACGTTAGAGACCAGGACACAGGCCAGGTAAATTTCTTTCAAGCTCTTCAGAAGTTTCTTTTCTTTCCTCCTAAGCCTCCCAAGCTCTTCCAATGAGATGTTGTCACTTAACCCCTCGGTATGATCCTAGCAAATGCCCCAAACATCTCTTGAAGTACAGAAGTGACAAGACTTCCATAAAGGATTCCCACTCAAGACCCCGATACCACTGACTTATTTTTCTTTGGTTTGATTCTTCACGACCCTATTCGGGGTTTTCTCGGCAAAGATACTGGAGCGGTTTGCCATTTCCTTCTCCTGCTCATTTTACAGATGAGGAAACTGAGTCAAACAGAATTAAGTGACACCCTATTAAGTATCTTAAGTCGAAAACGAACTTGGGCCTTCCAGACTTCATGCTAAGTCCCCCACACCTCTCAGCTGCCCGCAATGATCACACAATTCCGGTTACAACGTAAAGGTAACGACCATTTCTCTGGATTATCCTTGTTTTCCTGATGTCGCCCCCGGGGGCTTCTTTGAGGAACCGGGGGAACGCAGCTATCTCTCCGCAGGGGCCCCGAAGAGCTGTTCTCGAAGCGCCCCCCCGCGTCCTGGGGGCGCGGCCCCACCACTCACCTCAGGACCGCGGCGTCCGTGATACCTAGCCGGGGTCCGAAACGCGCAACGGGCCCACGCTCCATGACGCACAGGTAACGGGGACAGAGCCTCCGGCAGCAAGGACTTAAGGCGCGCGCCGAGCGACTCACCCACCAATGAGACCCCGGCCTGGCCCCCCTGACACGACAGCATTGGATCCGAGAACAGGGCAGTTTTTCCGCACGAGCCAATCGGCGGTCTTCATCGGCGCCTGAGTGTGCGCTGAGCCTCTGTCGCCCCTTTTCCGAGTCTTCCTCTCAGTCCAACGCTCCGTAGCCCTGTGCGAGTCAGATGATTCGCTGTCCCGGCAAGCGTCTCTTTACTTCCTATTATTCAGTTGTTTCCCTACGTCTCTCCTCCCAAGGCACGCTATGGCCCCGCCCCCTAGTTTCTGGGAGAACGATTGGCTTTTGTTCCCGTCTTTTAGCGTTCCCGTCCGTCGTTTGGACGATGAAAACCAATGGGCGAAAGCGATCTTGGTTTCTGGGCATGGGCCAATGGAGGGGCGGTCTGAGGGGGTGGAGCGCGGGGAAGTGGAAAGGCGGGGCCTCGCGGGGCTGCAGAGTCACATGACAGCGCGGGGCTCGACGCGGGGCTGGTGCTGCTTGCCGCAGGCTCTGGGCAGTCGCCATGGTGAGTGTTGAGGGGGGCAGCGGGGACCCCCCTAGAACCAGTTCTTCTTTCCATTCCTCCCTTGCCTCTCACCTGCCGTGTCCAGCCTCTTGGGGCCAATGGGGCGGTGAGGGGGTGGGCTGATACCTCCGAGGCTGGGCCGGCCTGGAGCCGGGGGCGGCCAAGCGAAGGCCGCAGGCGGGGCTGTGTCCAGTGAGGGAAGGGGCGTGGAGTCCCAGGTGGCTGCGGCCCCTCCACGAGCGGTAAGCTGCTTGCTTGGCCTGGGATTGCGGCATTTAGGGAGCAGGAGCGGGGGACAGCCGCGAGGCCCGGGCCGCTCCTGTCATCCCGCCGCTGCAGCCGTCCCGCTATCGGGAGGAGCCTACTCCCCCACCGCCGGGCGAGGCCCGCGGAGCGTCCGCTGTCCTGCGGGCCAGGGGAAGCGCTGATTCCGCAAACGAACACGCTTGGCTTGGGGCGGCCCCTTTGCTGAGCGTCCTCCAGCCCTCATCCGCCTTTTGTGCCCTGCACCTTCTCGGCCGTCTTGACTTTGCTTTCTGTGAGTGGGGAATGAATAAAAGGCTCAGTACTCTCCGGGGCCCTTGGTTGGGCCAGACCCGCCACGTTCATCTGTCATTCCTGTCCTAATGTCAACCGAGAGCCCACCCCTCATGGAAAATCGTAGTGGTCCTGTGGAAATGAGCCACGAGCGCTTGTGTACCTTGGCAGTGTCTGGGTCACTTCGGATTTCATTTCTAGAAATGAAGGTCCTGTTTCCTTATTTTAACCTGAGCAACCATTCTCTAACTCGCCCCATATCTGAATATCTAATCAGATATATTTATATCTGAATAAAATGAAATTCAGGTTTTTAATTGCTTGTGATTCCTTATTACCTTCTGAATTAGGTTCAGACTACCAAGGCATTCTAGGCTTTTTATAATTCAAGACAGAGCTAGCCTTTCCAACCTTATTTCCAGTTCCCTTACATGCACTCTTGCACTCCTTCCTCTGACCCCCACCTCCAAGCTGCTTGCTTCTCTTTGTCCTGCAACAAGCTCTGTGTTCTCAGAACTCCATTGCTTTGCTCTACCTGTTTGTCATGTCTGGAATGCCCTCAGTGTCTGTACCTGTTGAATTTCATTTGTCCCTTACAGTGGAATTGAAGGTTATCACCTTTTTCAAAAGGCTTTGCAGCATCAGGTTTTGGAATTTTTTAATGTGTCCTTATATTCTGGTGTCCTAGTTTTCTTTTAAATTAAAATCTTTATGAATAAGATGGGACTTTGTACCACTGTAATGCTGATGTACAAAAGTAGTTGCTTAATAAATGTTTTACTCTTATTTGTGATCTCTTCATAAAGCCAACTTATTCTGCTTAGCTAACCTTAGTTACAGTAGCGAATCATGATGAAACTGGCGATAAGTAAATTTTAACTTGAAAAAAATTCTTTATTGATTGTTATAAATCACTTCCCTGTCTTCTTGGAGCTTGGCTTGTTTTTTTGATTATGTTACATGAAAACATTTTTTAATGTTTGTTTTAGTTAAAATGACATAATTATCTACCTTAGGAGAATTCAGTGCATCTGAAATTATGCTTTCCTCTAGTTGTTAATTTTATAAAAATTTCACCTGAAAATAGAATTAAATTTAGCATGTTATTTACTCATATAACTGATTGTTGTCGTTCATTTCTGTCCAATTCTCTGTGGTCCCCATTTTGGAATTTTCTTGGCACAGATACTGGAATAGTTGTCATTTCCTTCTCCAGCTCTTTTTATAAGTGAGGAACTAAGACAAACAAGGTTAAGTGACTTGCCCAGGCTCACACAGCTAGTGACTATCTGAGGCCAAATTTCAATTCATGAAGATTAGTCTTCCTGATTCCAGGTCCAGGGCTCTTTGCACTTTATTTTCCATTTACTATTTATGTTATCTTTTATGTATATAGTTGTTTGCCTGTTGTCTCCCCCTTTAGAATATGAATTCCTTGAGAGCAGAGGTTTTTTTTGTGGTCCTTTCTTTATATCCCTGTGGCTTAGCATAATGCTTGACATAAAGTAAATGCTTAAATGCTTGTTGATTGTGCTGATAAGAAATTTTACTGGTGCTTTTCAATTTCTGGTAGATTTTTATTGACATGACTTCTGGTAGACAAGTAGGATAGCATAGAGAAAAGAACATTGATATGGAGGTCAGGAAGCCGTGGTTCTGGAACTTCTTCTTTGACCCTGTCACTAACCTGTCACTAATTTGACCATTGAAAAGGCCCTTAATTTTTTTTGCCTCTCAGGTTTCTCATCTGTAAAATGAGATTAAAATAGATGTTCTCTAATTTTTTTTCAGTATAAACTTTTTTTGTGATTTTATTTTCTCAATTTTGGACTTATTTTGTGGGGACCAGATTTTGTGGGAATAGTTTGTCAAAAAGTGCACGCATCTATAATATCTGGATTAAAATTGTTTTAAAAAATACTATTATAAAATGTTGCAGAAAAGCTTATTCTTTATATCTAACATTTGTAAATATGGGAAAACAAATTTTGTCAGAATGAGGTATTTTTGTTTTGAGAATTTAATCCATTATTGCAAGTTAGCCCTTAAGACCTAAGTAAGCCTAGCAATAACTATATTGTTCTTTGTAGCCTTTTTAGAAGGAATCAGTTTGTTTTGGGAAATAAAATATAACATTTTTATTGTATTAAATTTGTAAATATTTATGAGTGATAAGCATATCACTTATATATCCTAAGAAATATCTGGAGAAACTTACAAACTGAAGGGCTAAGAAAAGGTTGAAGGAATGATAACTAAGAGGTACTTGGGAAATTATAAGTTTTTTTTGCGGGACAAGATGTAAGAAACATTTTCTTGGATTGTCAGTTTTGTATGCTGCTTGTGTATATGTTTGTCATGGGCAATTGGTGCTAAATGACTTGCCCAGGATCATACAGGTACTAACTCAGATATTTGTGAAATATCTGATATTTGTGAAATATCTGAGATTTGAACTCAGGTCCTTCTGACTCAAGGGCTTTATCCACTAAGCCACCTCTGTGTGGCTGTTTTTTTATGTGTTTTTCCCTCTCTAGTATCAATGGCATGATTTTTCTGTGTCATTAATAATCCTATGGTATTTGGTAAAGTCTTTATTTTGTATCTTGTATATATGCCTTTTCAAATTAATTAGATATTAGTATTTCCATTAGAGAATAGTATCTGAGGAACATTGTGTGGGGTATGTGTGTGTGGGCAATTGGTGTTAAATGACTTGCCCAGGGTCATACAGTACTAACTCAGATATTTATGAAATATCTGAGATTTGAACTCATATCCTTCTGACTCAAGGACTTTATCCACTGCTCACCTAGCTGCCTCTGTGTGGCTGTTTTTTTATGTGCTGTCTCTCCCTTCCCTCCTCCCCAGTATCAATGGCATGATTTTTCTGTGTCATTGATAATCCTATGGTATTTGGTAAAGTCTTTATTTTGTATCTTGTTTTATATATATGCCTTTTCAAATTAATTAGATATTAGTATTTCAGGAAGAGCTTCCATTAAAGAGTAGTATCTGAGGAACATTTAAAAAATGTTTTTGGATTTTGTATTGGGAAAAGGACACAAGATTTATAATCTTTGTGAATACGGTCTATGTTAAATTTCCTTTGGTTCTCTTATACTGTTGTTTTACTTGTTTTTTATTTTGGGTAGTTGACATCAAAAGAGATTTTTTAAAGCTTTAAAAAAGATGACATGGTCTTGGTTACAACAAGAATTTCAGCTATAGCAAAATTTCACATTATAACAATTTCTGTTCAATAACTTTAATAATTGGTTATATTCTATACTACTTAAGTTATAATAGATTTGACTAGTGTAGAAAATAGAAAATCCCACTTTCTTCTCTTAAATACAATTGACTTGTAGGTTAGCGCAAAGGATATCCTTCATGGGTATTCTTAAAATTATACTAAATTTCTTGAAACATATATGGCCACAGATCATCTGAGCATTAAGTGAAACATAAGACAGGAAGATATGCTAGCTAAAGGCATTTGACAGGATTTTTTATAGATGGTTAAGGTCCTCCAGATACTTTTGTTTGTAAATGGCATTGTTCTTATTATATTGACTCCTGCTATACAGAATTTCCTTGATGAAATCCAGTGTTACTGAAGAAATTGCCCTAGTAGTCTATTCATCTAGTAAAAGTCAAGTGGGTGAAAAATAGAATATCACAAAAATGAAATATAGTGAAATGCTAACAGGCCTTTTCTTTTGTCAGCCTCTCAGTTATCTACAATTAAGGTAACATGCCTTGTTTGGTGATGTGTAAAGAATCTTATAACATTGAAAATTTTAATATTGCTATTATTCTTTTCTGTTAAAACTATCTTTACAGAGTATTAGGACTCTAATGACATTATGGCCTTTTTAAGTTAAGTGTAAAGAAATTTTTATGATTTTGTGGGTATAAACAAGTGTCTATAAAGGTAACAAAAATGCTATTTACAAGGGATTGTCTGAAAATGCAATGGAGTTAAATTTCTGGCCCTACTCAGCATTACTATGCTACATTCTTTCTGTTTTGCCTCCTAAATAAGTGTGAGAGAAACTTTCTCCCTTCAGTGGATCAGAGTTGGAAGGAACCTCACAAGTCATTTGGTCCCTCTAGTCCACATACCTGACAAGTAAATATTGCCTTTGTTTGATCTCCTGGGAGATGAAAACCACTACCTCCTATGTTAATCCATTCTACTTTTGTATATTAATAATTGTTAGGAAACTTTCTGGTTGTTTTGTTTTAAAAATCACAATTGTGGATAACTTCCAGACTCAAATTATAATTTTTAAATTGGCAATTTAACTTGCTAATATTTTTCTTCTTAAGGAAAAATTATAAACTGGCATAAGACCTAATAAAATCATCTGAAAAAACTTTTAAAATGGTAATGTTATTTTACCCATGGGAATTCTTTAGGCCACCAGAATCCAATGTTAGATTGGATTTTAGAATACATATTTTCTTTATTGTGGCCTCAGAATCAGTAGTTTTGGTGGTCTAAGCTAATACACTTCATGTTCTTTCATGAACTATTGTTTTCTAGATTTACTTTGAATATGTGTTTTATATCATTTGTTTTTATAACATTTGAAAATTTGCTTTAAAACATTTAAAATTACTTTTAAAATATGTATAATATATTTTTAATTTTAGCATTTTATGCTTCTTGAAGACACCCAGGCTGTATACATAATATTAGTTTGACCTTAAAGACTAGGTTATTATAAGTTAGAGATTAATGTTAGTGTATTCATTTGTTGAAAGAAATCATAGTATCATAGAATGATAAATTTAGACTTCAAAAATACCTTATGTAGTCCAATCCCCTAATTTTACAGATGAGGAAATAAAAGTTGGAAAGTGGTGACTTGCCCAGGATAATCCAGTAAAATGGTAGAGTTGAAATTATAATAAAGGACCTTTGCCTCCAAATTTAGGGTCCTTTATACTAGATCACATTACTGAATAATATCTGCCTTGTAGTTATATTTTTTCAATATTGTAGTTTTTTATTATGTAGTCCTATATAGGTTAGGAAATATGTATAGCCCCTTTGTGCTTACTAAGTGATTTGCTCACAATATTTCTGGTGATAAGTAGTATGAACATTATTTTCATTAGTTTTACAGATGAGGAAATTGATGGTCAGAGAAGTTGTGACTTGCTTATAATTAATAGCTTTTAAGTAGTAGAGTCAAGGACCTGAACTAAATTCTGGTGTTCTTTTTAATATAGTTATGTTTCTTTCTAATTGAAATGATATAGAAAGGACTTCCAGCATTAGTAATTAAAAGTAATTATAGTTTTAAAATTATCAACATTTATTTAATATTAGAGGTATCATGGGATCAATTGAATCATATTATATAATATTTTAAAATCTTGTTTCCCAAATGTTTCTCTTCGCTCGTGTATTACTTAAGGAAAGAGATAGTACTTCCATAATTTGGTTACTGGATCCATGATTTCTCAGTTCAGAATAAACTTAGATGAAAAAAAAAAAAACTGGAATAAGGAGGAAATGATGCTGTCTGCACTTTAAACTGGACAGCTCCTGAGGAAAGAATTGTTTTGGGAGAGTGGCTGTGCCCATGGTGATAATGTATATGTATTGGCATAATGCAAGCATCCTGAAACCATCAGCACATGCTTCTTTGAGAGCAGTCTGCTTTTGGAATGTAGAATCAGTTCTAGAAACAGAAGAACATCTACATTTATTGTAGATGTGACTGCCCTCCCTTGGCAAACTTAGGTCATTAGCCTAATATGTGAATATGGACATAACTTTCTTTGTGTTGAAGCAAAAAATCAGAGGTGGTTGGTTCTGAGAGGTAGAATGAGCCTTAAAGGAACCTAGATAAGGTGCTGTGGCTAAAAGCTGTTGTGGTATATATATTTGGCGAGGAAAATGTGCTGAGAAAATTTTCAACTGTTTTTCTTTTTTCAGCCTACAACACAACAGTCACCGCAGGATGAGCAGGAAAAGCTCCTAGATGAAGCTATTCAGGCGGTGAAGGTTCAATCATTCCAGATGAAACGATGTCTGGTAAGAATGATGTTGAAGAAACTTTTGTAACTTAATTGTATCTGATGTAATGGTTATTACATTATTGTAACAAGGTAATCTGTCATTAAAAATATGTTTTTAAAAAAATAAAATTTTGCTGTCATGAACTTAGTTTTTAATTTTTTGATATATAATAAAAAGAATTGCATTTTAATTCATGGTCTTACAGTTTTTAGAAGTGTATATTCATTAACAAGGCAGTAACAACATTGCCATGTGTTTTTGTTTGTTGTATGTTTTTAAGATATTTTATTGATAATATTTTTAATTCTTTTACACCATTAACTACCAATTCATCCCCTTTCCCCCATGTAATTAGTAAAAATAATTAAGCAAAATAAATCATTGCCCTAGCCAGTCTGCAAAAAATCTACTGCATTTCATACCTCTATTCTGTCACTTTTATGCCCAAAGGCAAGAGCCAAAGACAGTTTGTATTTTAAATGCTCACTTTCAAAAAGCATCATGTAGAGCAATTTGAACAGGCATGACACTATCTCTAGAACTTGAAACAGTCATTGGTGATATGGGCAAATGGATCCAGTTTAAAGTAGGCAAATATATAGAAAAAGGATTGTGGAATGTACACATTCTTCACATTATATTGGTCTTTGAAGAAAAAAATACAACCAATTTTAAATTTTGGGTATTAATCTGTCTTTCCCAGTACTAAGTATTTTAGCTATTTATGAATTGTGTGGTATGTTTTTTGTTGCTGTTGAATACATTTAAAAGGCATTTTTATTCTTCCTTCAGTTATGTTTAAACAAATGAATCAATGTTGGGTTTGTTTGGGTTTTTAAACTACTTTAACACCAAAAAAAGAAACATTGATTCATTTGTATGTGTCATAAGGTTTAGTATGTTATATTTCAGACCCATTTCTTCAACATTACTTCTATTTGACTTCTGCTATTACCCTTGTCTCCTTATAGATATTTAGAAAGAAGTCTTTTAATGGTTTATCTGTTGTTATTTTGTTGTTATCATCTTTTGTTGCTACATTCAATTGCCTTTCATATATTTTTGTCTTGGGATGTTTGAGAAACAAAGAATTTCTTTAGGTCTGGTTTTTTTTCCAAGACTGCTTTGGATGTCTATTTCCTTACCTCCCCCTCTCTCCCCTTGCCCCCAATCTTTTTTGATTGATGGATGAGTTCAGATTTGGAGGAAGGTCACAGTGGGCTACATCTTGAGCTCAATTTTTAATTTCATCCTCCTCTTCTGGTAGGTGCAGATTATATAGTTAGAAATTCCTTTCCTTTGTACTTGCAAATCTTTTCCTGGGTGCTTGCAGAATTTATTGTTTTTCTTTTCTTTTCTTTTTTTTTTCAGTGGAATTGTTAAATTTTACCACTGTGTATTGGATTTTTTTTTTTTTTTCTGCAGAGATACTTGTATATTCCTTTATTGGCACTTGTTTGTGTGTATGTGTGTGTCTTACATTATGGTATATAGATTTTTTGACTTGTTTTCTTCTATTGTCTCTACATATCCTATCTCAATATGTTTTGCTTGAGTGAAGAGAATACTTTCTTTTATGTTATTATGCTTTACTTCTTTTCTTCCAAATTATCCTAATTTCTATGTATTTATATTCCTATTCAGTAGTTCTCTCCTTTATTTCTTTGGTGAGATTTTCCACCATTAGACTGTAGGCTAGCTCCTTGACAGCAGGAAGTATTTTTAGAGAGTTGGGGTGGATGGTAGGAGAGCTTTCTTTGAGCACTTAGAGCAGTGACTGGCACATAGTAGGTTCTTAATAAAATACTTATTGACATGACTATAGAGTAAATAGCTTTGCATTGAATAAACTTAATTCTATATTTAAAAATTGGGGTTAGGGAGTGAGAACATATGCCGTAGTTTCCCCTCCCCTATTAGAATTCACCAAAATTGGCAGGGTTGTGCTTTTTAGTTGACTGTGCTATATATGGCTTGAAAAATTCCATTCCATAAACATTTATTATGCACCTACATCCAAAACCACATATTTAGGTACTGGGTATACAAAGACAACTATTCTAAAGTCTTTGCTCTAATGGGGTGAGATGGACAGGGGGAATGTAATCTATCCATATTTATACATGCATATGTATATATGTGTATAAGATACATATACCCATATATACACCAATGATTGGGAAATAAGGGAGGGCACGGTAACTACAAATGAGAGGCCACAGTGTGCATGATAAATCTGATGTGAGAAAAGATGACTAACAGTATGAGCAAATGCATAGTGATGAGAGAAAGCAAATGCACGAGTTCCAGGTGTAGAACCAAGATGACAATGAAGTTAGGAAGCTGTTGGAGTTTTCCCAATTTCCCTCAAATACTTCATGAAACCAAGCCTCTGAACAGAGTCTGATGGAATGAAATCACTCTCCAGCTCAAGATAGATTGGAAGGACTTCAAGAAAGATTACTTTCACTGGGGTGAAAGGCGGTATTAGCCTAGTTCAGATAGTGTATGGGAAAGCCAGTAAGAAATTAAGACCCCAGTGAGAGGGTCTTAATCATAGCAGCTTAGCTGCAGTGCATACCAGTGGGGCAGCCTCCAGTC
Source organism: Sarcophilus harrisii (assembly GCF_902635505.1). Classification (NCBI taxonomy): domain Eukaryota; kingdom Metazoa; phylum Chordata; class Mammalia; order Dasyuromorphia; family Dasyuridae; genus Sarcophilus; species Sarcophilus harrisii. Next base: position 462,448,316 of record NC_045427.1, on the reverse strand, counting down.
TCAGCACAGAAGGCAGAAATTGTCAGCTTGAAGAAACCAAGTTGTTGGCTGGAGAGAGAAGATAGAGCTACCCTCTGCTGTGAGCAATACACCAAACACAAGGAGCCCTGTGATCAAAGTCAAGCCTCAGAGAGGCACAAGAAACTTGGGATAGTGCTCCCTGGACCCTAGGAGCAGAACTCAACCTTAAAAGTCAAAAATGGGAAAAAAGAAAGAAAATGAGCAAGAAATAAAAAAGAATCTTAACCATAGAAAGCTACTGTGATGACATGGAAAACCAAAACACCAGCTCAGACAAAAACAAAATGTCCACATGGGAGATCTCAAATGATGACATGAATTGGTCTCAAGTCCAAAGAGGCTTCTTGAAAGCACTCAAAAAAAAGACCTTAAAAGGAATATTAGAGAAGTAGAAGAACAGTTGGGAAAAGAAACGAAGTATACAAGAGAGAGTCAACAGTGTGGAAAAGGAAAACAATTCCTTAAAAAATACACATGGTTAAATGCAAAAAAAAAAAAAAAAAATCCACTAAACAAATCAATTCTTTAAAAAAAAATTGGCCAAATGTTAAAAAAAAAAAAAAAATCCACTGAAGAAAAAAACACCTAGAAAAGTGGAATTAATCAAATGGAAAAAGAGATACAAAAGCTAACTGAAAAAAATTACATTAAGAAAATTAGAATGGGATAAATGGAAGCTAATGACTCTATAAGAATCAAGAATTAGTCAGACAAACTAAAAAGAATGAAAAAATGGAAGAAAATTTAAATTCCTCATTGAAAAAACAGCTGACCTGGAAAATAGATCCAGGAGAGACAATTTAAAAATTCTTGGTCTAACCAGGATGATTTCAGAGAGGCCTAGAGAGACTTTATGAACTGAAGCTAAGTGAAATAAGCAAAACCAGGAGATCATCATACACGACACAACAAGAAGACTATATAATGATCTGATTCAGTATGTGGCTCTCTTCAACAATGAGATAATTCAAACCAGTGCCACTTGTTCAGTGATGAAGAGAGCCATGTACATCCAGAGAGAGGACTGTGGGAACTGAATGTGGACCACAACATAGCATTCTCACTCTCTCTGTTGTTGTTTGTTTGCATTTTGTTTTCTTTCTCAGTTTTTTTTTTCTTCCTTCTTGATCTGAGTTTTCTTGTGCAGCAAGATAACTGTATAAATATATATACATATATTGGATTTAGCGTATATTTTAACATATTTAACGTGTATTGGACTATCTGCCAGCTAGGAGAATGCTTGGGGGAAAGGAGGGAAAAAATTGGAACAAAAGGTTTTGCAAGGATCAATGTTAAAAAATTACCCATGCATATGCTTTGTAAATAAAAAGCTTTCATTTAAAAAAAAATCACGAAAAGCACCCTCTTTAAAAAAAAAAAAAAATTCTTGATCTACCTGAAGGCCACCACCAAAAAAATAACCTGAATAGCATTCTTCAAGAGATCAAGGAACATTACCTTGGTATACTAGAATCAAAGGACAAAATAGTCATTGAAAGAATCCATTGATCACTTCCAAAAAGAGATCCCACAAGGAAAAGCCCATGACACATTGTTGCAAAACTCCAGAACTATAATTTCTTTTTTTTTTCTTTTTTTAACTTAATAGCCTTTTATTTACAGGTTATATGTATGGGTAACTTTACAGCATTGACAATTGCCAAACCTCTTGTAGAACTATAATTTCAAGGAAAAAATACTACAAGCTGCCAGGAAAACAAAATCAAGTATCAAGGAGCAACATTCAGGATTACCAAGGATCTGGCAGCTTCTATAATACAGGAAAGGAGGGCCTGGAATATGATATTCTGGAAGGCAGAGAACATGATATTACAACTAAGAATCAACTACCCAGTGAGACTGAGCATTATCTTTCAGGAAAAGAGATAAATCTTCAATGAAGTATGAGACTTCAAATCATTTCTCTTGAAAAAACCAGAACTAAATTAAAATGTTGATTTTCAAATACAGAACTCAGGAGAAGCATAGAAAAGTAAACAGGAAAAAACCCTACATTATTTAAAGGCCAAACTGTTTATATCCCTAGGCAGAAAAATGATACTTGTAACTTTTGAGAACTGTATTCTTTTATTGTGGCAGTTAGAGGGGGCATATGTGGGCAGAGTGTGTGGTTATGAATTAACTCTGTGATGATATCAGAAAAAGACATTAAGGAGTGGAAAACGTATTGTACTGGGAGAAGAGGAAAGGGGAAGTAAAATGGGATAAATTGGCTCACATGAAGAGGCACAAAAGACCTATTACAATAGAGGGAAAGAAAGGAGAGGAATGAGAATTGTCTGAAGTTTAATCTCTTCAGTTTTGGCTCAAAGAGGGGATAGCATTCACTCATTTGGGTATAAAAATTTATTTATCCTATAAGGAAGTAGGAGGAGAAAGGAAGAAAAAAGGGAGGGGCTGGTTGGAAGGAAGGATAGAAACTTTAGGAGAAAAAGCTACGAGAAAAGAGGAGGGCTGATTGAAGGGAGAGCAGATTAAGAGTGGGATGGATTAGAAACTACTAAGGAGGGACTGGGTGGAAAAAGAGAACAAAAGTATATATAGGAGAGAAAATAGGATCGAGGGAAATACACAGCTGGTAATCATAACTGTGAATGTGAATAGGATGAACTCTCCCATAAAGCAGAAGTAAAGAGCAGAGTGGATTAAAAACCAGAATCCTAGAGCATATTGTTTACAAGATGAGAGATAGCAGGACAGAAACATGAGTCGGAGCATAAGATCAGTTTGAGTGAAAAGATAACATGTAAAGATGAAGTTATAGAGATAAATTTATATGGTAGGTTGAAAATGTTCTAGTATAATTCAAGAATTTATATTTTATTTGTTAAGCAGTAGAGAACCACTGAAGAATTTGAACATAAGAGTGACTTGATCTCACTGGTGTGTTGTTATTTGTCCTTTGTTCTTGAAGGGGACCATTGACTTTATGAGGATGATTTTGGATACCAGTACAAATGGATAGCCATGACAGAATGGAAGCAGATGGAGGCAGAAAGACTTATTTGGAGATTAATAAAATTAATCATGGTCAAGAAAAGACGAGGGCCCAAAGTAGAATGTGTAGTTATAGAAATAGTGTGGTGTAGAGAAGAGAAACCAGATACAAGAAATATGGCAGAAGTAGAAACACCAAGACTTGAGAACAGATGTGATAATTGGTGAGTGAAAGAAAGGGAATAATCAATGCTGACACTGAGGTTGTGGTCCTGAGTAAATAGTTCCATGGTAACTTCATCAAGAGAAGTAGCAAAGGTAAAAGGAGATACAGAGATTTTCTGGGTTTTTTGGAGGGAAAGATGAATTCGCTTAAGATATCCGTCTTTAGGTAGAAATACTTATCAGTCTGATAGTTGGAAGCATAGAGCTGGTGTGCATTGATGATATATTAGGGGTAGAAATAAAGGAATAATTAAAGACATGGGAATGAAGGTATAGTATATCTAGATGACACAGAGGATAAGAGCAGAAGACTTAGACTTGGGAAAACTTGAATTCATATTTTGCTTCAAGATATTTATTAACTGTGTAACTTTGGGCAACTAATTTAATACCTCTCAGCCTCAATTTCTTCATCTGTAAATTGGGGGTAATGATATAACTTCACAGGGTTGTTATGAGGACTAAATAAGAAGTTTGCTTTGCAAGTATTATATAAATGATTGCTATTCTGAACAAATTGATCAGGTCATGGAAAAAAATAATAGGGAAGGATAGAGGAGAATAAGAATTAAGCCTTGGAAAATAGTCTTTTTAAAAATTTGGGTGGAAATGAGCCAGCAAAACAGAATGTGTAGTCAAAGAAAGTCAAAGCACCATGAGAATGTATTAGAATCTGAGATAGAAGAGAACATAAAGTTGGAGGGTTATCATCAAATGCTGCAGAGAGGTCAAGAATGAGGAAAGTCATTTAGTGACTTTGGAAGAAGCTGTTTTCATTTGAATTGTGGGACAGAAGCTAAATTGCAAGGGATTGGAGAATGGGTTATGAGGAAGTAGAACCAACAGGTAAATATGACTGAAGAAGAAATATAATAGTTCACTTTTTAAATTCACTTTTAAAAAATATTTATTGATGTTTTTTTTTTCTTTTGTAAGTCATTTCCCAGTATATCTTTCTCCTCTATTGTAATAAAGAAAACCAGTGAAGTCAAATTAAATAGTACTCTGACCATATTTATCTGTAAATGCCATTTAAAATCTTAATTTTGTCTTTATACTTAATATATCCTTAGTCTTTTCTTTTGCCTCTCTCCAGAGAGAGAGGGGTGTTCCTCATCATTTGTTATCTGCAATCACTTTTAGGCTTTGAATAAAATTTGAGTAAAATTTTTATTTACATTGTTTTATTTTAAAAAATTTTTATGTTTGTTTCTTAAATTTATATATTATATATAATATATTCATATATATTTATATTTTTTCATTCATTTATTTTTTGTGAAGTTTTTAATTATATCTCTTAATTTCATTCCAAGATATTTGATATTTATCATTCTGCTTTCCTCCCTCCTTACCACATTTTAATGTTTCTATTTTCCCCAGTTTTATGTAAAACAATTTTTTACATTTGTTTTTAAAACTTTGAGTTCTGGATTCTCTCTCCCTTCCCCCTTTCCCCCCCAATTGAAAAAGCATGTGAAATTATGCAAAACATTTCCATAAAAGTCTTGTTGCAAGTGAAAACAGATTTCCCCCCCCAAAAAAAAAAAAAAATCTAGAAAAATAAAGTTTTTTTTTTTTTAAAAAGTATACTTCAGCCTGTATTTAGACACAATCAATTCTTTTTCTGGGTATGGATAGCATTTTTTGTCTTAAGTCTGTCAGAGTAGTATTAGATGTTGTATTGCTGAGAACAACAAAGTCATTCAAAGGTGATCATCCCACAACTTTGCTATTACTGTGTACACAGTACATTTCACTTTGCTTGAGAGCTTATGGAAGACTTTACAGGTTTTTTCTGGTAGCATTCTGCTCATTTCTTATAGAACAATAACATTCCATCATAATCACATACCAAAATTTATTCAGCTGTTCCTCAATTGATGGGCATCCTTTCAATTTCCAATTCTCTGCCCTGAGAAAAGAGCGATATAAATATTTTTGTACATATATACATTCTTTACCTTTTTTGCGGGATGGTGGTGGTGGTGGTTCCTGCCTAGTAGTGGTATCGTTAGGTCAAAGGATATGCATAATTTTATAGCCTTTGGGGCATAATTCATATCTTTTAATTATTTATCATTTGGGGAATGGCTCTTACTATTTTTTGTAAAATAAAGTTGACTCAATTCCATGTAGAGAATTTGTGAAATTTGGCCTTTATCAGAGAAATTTGCTTCAGAATTTTTTTCATAATTACTGTTGCTAACTGTATTTTCCCCCTTTATTCTGTTCTCTTTCTTTTCACCTTGTCCCTCCTCGTGTTTTGCTTCTGACAAATCCCTCCCCCCGTATGCCCTTTTTTCTGTCACCCTTGCCTCATTCTTATATCCTCTTTCTCTCCTTTTTTCCTATAGGGTAAGATAGATTTCTATATCCATATTGTGTGTGTGTGTGTGTGTGTGTGTGTGTGTGTGTGTGTGTGTTGTTACCTCTTTCAGCCAATTCTGAATGAGAATAAGATTCACTCACCCTTTTTTCTTCTTCCCCTCCATTGTAAAAGCTTTTTCTTGCATCTTTTATGGCAGATAATTTACACCATTCCACCTATCTCTTTCCTTTTCTACCAGTATATTTTTCCTTTATCCCTTAATTTTTTTTTTAATATTATCCCTTCATATTCAACTCATACCTGTACCCCCTCTGCTTATACATACTCCTTCTAATTGTTCTTATGAGTTATAAATATCATCTTCCCATGTAGGAATGTAATAGATAAACCTTGTTAGGTTCCTTATGATTTCCTTTTCCTGTTTACTTTTTAATGCTTCTCCTGAATGCTGTTTTTGAAAATCAAATTCTCTATTCAGCTCAGGTGTTTTTATCCCAAATAGTTAGAAGCCTATTTCATTGAATGTTCACCTTTTCCCCTGAAGGATTGTATCAGTTTTGCTGGATAAGTTATTCTTGCTTGTAATTCTAGCTCCACTGCTCTCTGGAATATTATATTCTAGTCCCTCTAATACTTTAATGTAAAAGCTGCTAAATATTGTGTTATTCTGAGGGTGGATCCACTATTCTTGAATTGTTTCTTTATGAATGCTTGCAATATTTTTTCCTTGACCTGGGAGTAATTGGAATTTGGCTAGAATGTTTCTGGGAGTTTTCCTCATGGGATCTCTCACAAGAGGTAATTAGTAGATTCTTTCAATTTCTATTTTACCCTTTAGTTCTAGAACATCAGGACAATTTTCCTTGATAATTTCTTGAAAGATGATGTCTAGATTCATTTTAGTTTCTCTAGACTTTATTTGCTTTGCATTAATTCACTCAAGTACTACTGTATTTCTCTGAAGTCCTCGTATTTGTTGTTTCTTAGGACAATTCTTAGGATATTGTTTAAAAACTTGCAAATCTTTGTAACAAAACCAGAGCCATTATGAAAGTAATTGTTTTTAACAGTTCTTTTTCTTGTTTTTCTCTTTTATTTAGGACAAAAACAAGCTTATGGATGCTCTGAAACATGCCTCTAACATGCTTGGTGAACTTCGAACTTCTATGTTATCACCAAAGAGCTACTATGAACTTTGTATCTTTTGAAAATTTGTTAGATAAATATGTAGGATTACAATTCTTTTTTAAAATAACTCTCTTTTGTTAACCATTGCCTTTCAAATATGTCTTTATCCCTGAAGATATGCTAAATGGAGACAAGAAAAGCTTGGTCTCATAGTAACTTTTTATACTTATGATTATAAGTACTCTAGAGAGTAGGTTAATGTTAATCTCTTAATCTTATACATTTCAGATATCTGTTAATGTTAATCTTATACATTTCAGATATGACATAAATGGGACTGACTGATGTTAAACTGTCAAGTAACAACCCAATAGGTTTTTGTTACTTCCCTCTCCCTCTCAAATACTGCAATTTTGACCTATAAGCCTTATTTTTTTTTAACTTCATAATCTTGCCTGATTCTGTCAGCAATATTCTATAGCTAGCTATCATTTTACAGCTTGGATTAATTTTAGCTGGCAGGCCAAATGCCTTTAGGGAATAGCTAGTTTACTTTTAAGAAAAGAAGACCTAATAAAATTAAGAGTCTCTTCATTTTGATATACTCTTTGGCTACTAATATGGAACACTATACTGAAAATTTAATCTTCCAAAGTTGAATGATAACAAGATTAGTATAAAGTGGTGCTTAGATTGGACTAAATATCTTTGTAGTCCTTAATCCTAAATTGAAAGATATGGCTATTTCTGATGAACTGCACTATTTGGAGGTCTACTTGACAGATGAATTTGCCAAAGGAAGGAAAGTAGCAGATCTTTATGAACTTGTACAGTACGCTGGAAATATTATCCCAAGACTGTAAGTAAAAAAGAAATCAAAGAAGTTTAAATGTTAACAAATGACATTTCCTCCCACCTATAGCATTTCACTGTAACATTCCTTTTTAAAGTACCACATTGCCAATCTTAAAATTATTAATTTTTTTCTTATTTCTTCCAGTACCTAAATAGGAATCTACTACAAGATTAAGTTCGGGGGTTTTTTTCCCCCCAAGTTTTCAGAATAGTTAAGTTTGCATTTTATTTTATTGAAGATTATGAGTAGTTTAAACAGTTGTTAAGAGGTTTGATGTCAATGTTTATTCCTTTATTTAGAAACGTGACTTGTATTGTAACAACTTAGTGTTACTTCCCACATTATAGTTCAGAATATTGGATTTTGAGTCAACAGTATTGTCAATACTTTGTGACCTTGGGCAGATCATGTAATTTTTCTGGAGTCTCCAGATTCCACATTTGTAAAATGAGGAAGTTCGATTAGATGACCTCCAAAGTTCTTTCTAAGTCTATGATCCTGTGATTCCTCAAAATGTACCCTGCTTTCAGAGTTCACTTTTTTCTGATGTGTGTACCATCATACTTCTAGGCACCTATGTTCAAAACTTGAGAGTGTTCCTTGACTCCTCCCTTCATTCCTTTCCCCTGAATCTTGTTGATTTTACATTGATATCTCTTATATTTTCCCCCTCCTCTCCATAAAGCAACAATTCTAGTAACCTTATCACCTATCACCTGGACCACTGCAGTAGTCTCTTAATTTGAGCCTTCTGCTCCAATCTGTCTATTTACCCCCAATAATCTGTTTTCCACATAACTGCTAAATTAGTATTCCTGTTGTATACATCTGACCACATCATTCCTTTGCTCAAGAATCTTCAGTAGCTCCAGTAGAGTGAATGCAAAATTGGTCTAGCATGTTGAAAATGATAATAGCTTTTAATTTTTCAAAATATATGGAAAGATAGTTTTCAACATTCATCCTTGCAAAATCTTGTATTCCAAAATTTTCTGCCTCCCCCCTCCCAAGACAGCTAATAATCCAATATAGGTTACACATGTGCAGTTCTTCTAAATATATTTCCACATATGCTATATAAGAAAAATCAGATCAAAAGAGAAAAAATCACAAGAAAGAAAAAACAAGCAAACAAACAACAAAGGTGAAAATACTATGTTATAATCTATATTTGATCTCTATAGTCCTCTTTCTGGATGTGGATGTTTCTTTGTATCAAAAGCCTATTGCAATTGATCTGACTCCCCATATTGTCAAAAAGAGCCAAGTCCATCACAGTTGATCATCACACAATCTTGTTGTTAATGTGTTCTCTTTTGGTTCTGCTCACTTCATTCAGTATCAGTTCATGTAAGTCTCTCCATGCTTTTCTGAAATTAACCTGTTCATCATTTCTCATAGAACAAGAATATTCCATTACATTCAGATGCTATAACTTAGTTATTCTCCAACTGATGGACATCCACTCAGTTTCTAGTTCATTGCCACTACAAAAAGGGCTGCCACAAACATTTTTGCACATGTGGGTTCTTTCCCCCTTTTTATGGTCTCTCTGGGATATAGATCCAGTAGAGATCTGTTTTTTGATAGCCCTTTGGGCATAGTTTGAAATTGCTCTCCAGAATGGTTAGATCAGTTCACAACTCCACCAACAATGTATTATGTGTCCCAGTTTTCCCATATCCCTTCCAACTTTTAATGTTATCTTTTCCTGTCATCTTAATCTCATGACTAAGATGACTACAATCTGAGAGGTGTAAAGTGCTACCTCAGAGTTGTTTTAATTTGCATTTCTCTAATCAATGATTTAGAGCATTTTTTAATTTGACTAGAAATGCCTTTAATTTCTTCATCTGAAAATTGTCTATTCATATATTTTGATCACTTATCAGTTGGGTAATGGCTTGTATTCTTAAAAATTTGAGTCAATTTTCTCTGTATTTTAGAAATCTGGCCTTTATCAGAAACATTGGATGTAAAATTTTTTTCTCAGTTTTCTGATTAGCCCACTATTTAAAGCTTTAGAATTTGATGTAGTTACTGGTAATTTTTTTCTCTTTCTAAAACTTTTACAAGTTATATTTTCTTTTAATTCAGATGGTATTCTGAATTTTACCAGGATTCCTTTAATCACAATGGAAATGAAAGAAAACAAAAATGGAATCTTTCTAAAACAGTATTTTTAAAAGTTAGTTAAGAAAACAAGATAGAAGATTTACATATTACCTGAATGAATATGTTTGTAGCTATCATAAAGTCAAACATTTGAGACTAGAGGCTTTATTAGATGACTTAATTACATTTCTCCTTTCTAGACTTGCCTCTTAGAATTTTTTTTCCTGGTCTGTACATTTACTTATATCAGTGGAAAGATTTCTATTTTAATATTTTCATTTTTAATCAAATTTATTCTCATTTCTTCTAGCTACCTACTTATTACAGTGGGAGTTGTTTATGTCAAGTCATTTCCTCAGTCCAGAAAAGATATTTTAAAAGATTTGGTAGAAATGTGCCGTGGTGTTCAGCATCCCTTAAGAGGTCTGTTTCTTCGAAATTACCTTCTTCAGTGTACCAGAAACATTTTGCCAGATGAAGGAGAGCCAACAGAGTAAGAGATGATAATTGTGTTAGAATCACATACCATAGCTATTTTTATCTTTGTTTTTTCAAATGAGTATTCTTTTAATATTCTTTACCCCCTGTTATTTTGCATGATTGTTAAATCAGTGTCATGATTATTTCAGAAAGAAAATAGCTTTAATTATTAGTGTCATTATACATAGATAAGTCCTATCATTTTCAAGGGAGTTCATTTATTCAGGGTAGAATTTCTTTAAATCCAGTTGGATTTGGGCCATAATCCATGAAATGATGATGGTCAAGTTTCTTTACTTGCGGATTAGAATTGTGGTCTTTACCCAGTTGGGTGAATTATATATGGATGTCCATTATATGAAAGAAGTATGTAACTGAGAATGTACTGTATCAAAGAAAGAGTTTTCCCCTCATCTCTATTCCCTTGCGGCTAGAGAGACTTTCACTTAGAGTAAAAATTATGAAACCTGGGTTACTACCTTTTTATGTAAATTGAATTGATTTTTTTTTTTTTTTGAGTGAAAAGTAAGGTCTGACCATTTTGTTCTGTATTTGACATTTAATTCTATAGAATTTTAATAATTTCATCAGCAAGTAGATCTATACTGAAGTCTTCTACCTAATACATATAGAATTCTGCAGTAGCCACTATAGGAGTTATTAAGAATAGGAAGCTGTGTCTTTCTTCAAAGGACTTCAAGTCTTGCTTTGGGCATACAGATAAATTTGCATAAGAATTTACCTGGTGTGTGATGGGCATCAGTTTTCTTAAGACTTGTTAGCTTTAAGTGATATTCATCAGCATAAATTACTTCAAGGTGATAGAAAAGGTGGACAAAACAAAATCACCTTCTGCAAGTATATTACCTCTACATTTTCTTCTCCTTGAAATACAACAGAAGGAAATGATTTTGAAACCAATTTTTATAATTTCTACCCAGAGTTTGCATAAAATAAAGAAAAAAATGAGCAAAGGGAGAGGTTGGGTCCATTTTTAGGTACCATTCAATTATAAATATTCCAAATATTGGTTTTTATTTCAGTGAAGAAACAACTGGAGACATCAGTGATTCTATGGATTTTGTACTACTAAACTTTGCAGAAATGAACAAGCTCTGGGTGCGAATGCAGCATCAAGGACATAGCCGGGATAGAGAGAAACGAGAACGGGAAAGACAGGAACTTAGAATTCTAGTGGGAACAAATTTGGTCCGCCTCAGTCAGTTGGAAGGTGTAAACGTGGAGCGATACAAACAGGTTATTTGTTACTATTTACTAATTTTCTAGCTATTTCATTTGAAATCTGTATTTATTTTTTGGTAGAAATGTTTTTTAAAATTGATTTTTAAATGGCTTCTAATTACTACATAGAAATAGCATTTTCATTCAGTTTCTAAATGAGTTTAGTTTGAATTAATGCTCACATTTATATAGTATTTTAACTGTGGGTAACTGCAAGTTTTATATCATGTAAGTCTTAAAGAAAACAGTCTAGATGTGAAGCATTGTTAAAATAAATTTTTGTGGACTTAGCCAGTTTTTATGGATTATCAAATAATTGGGGGATAATTAGTTGGGACTTCAAAATTCCAAAGACAACTGAAAAATAAGTAATCTTCATTTTCCTTATTTTCTATGTTAGATTGTTTTGACTGGTATTTTGGAACAAGTTGTGAATTGTAGGGATGCCTTGGCTCAAGAGTATCTCATGGAGTGTATCATTCAGGTAATATGTTAATCTTCTATCTTGTTTTTTTTTTTAACTAACTTAAAAATACTGTTTTAGAAATGTTCCGTTTTTGTTTTCTTTCATTTTCATTGGTATTAAAGGAATCATGGTAAAATATGAAATATACTTCCTTGTATAAGTCTCTTTCCCTCAAAAACTCAGCATTTGAATTAATATTGTATTTTTATTTTATTTTATTTTATTTTTTTTGCAGCTGGCATAGAGAATTAATGATTGGTATCCAAGTCTATAGCTTTTGCTAGTTGCTCATTTAGATGGTGGTGAATTTTGGTTTGTGTGATCTCTTTTTATTTCATAAGATTCTAGATTTGGAACTGAAAAGAGATTTTTTTAGATCAAATGGTTCACTACTTCATTTTATAGATAAGGAAATAGATCCAGGGACATTAAAAGATTTGGCTAGTTAGTAAGTTGAACAATAGAAATTTGAATCCAGATTTTTCTGATTCCAAAGCTCTATGTCATGCTTCCTTAAGTGCTTGTGTTTAGTGGATATTTCAAAGGTAACGTTTAAATATGAACCTTTTATGGATGGATTATTAGAATCTAGTTGTGTAAGATGTAAATTATGTTTTGCGAGATAGATTACTGCTTTTGACTTATATAGATGTTAAGTAAGTGGACTATAGGAAATTGTATAAAGAATCCATTGTAATTGGTGGCACTTAATAATAATTGCTCTTACTTTGTAGGTCTTCCCTGATGAATTTCATCTACAGACTTTGAACCCTTTTCTTCGAGCCTGTGCTGAGTTACATCAAAATGTAAATGTGAAAAACATAATCATTGCTTTAATTGATAGGTGAGTAGGACAAAAGATTTGACTAAACATTTAATAAATTTGGGAGTAGGAACTCTTTGCCTTTGGAATAAAGAATTGATTAACTTCTAAATCTGATTTATTTATTCATGATGTCTCTTTTATATACAGATTATTCTTTTTTGTTTTGGTCAGATATCAAATAATTTAACAAGTATTTGAGTGTCTACTATGTGCTTACTTTAGGCATGAAGAAATTTAGCTCTTTATTGCAGGAAATAAAGTGCTGTTTGCTGTGACCTTGTGACTAATATCTAAAAACGGATTTAAATTTTTTTTTAACAGAAGCACTAAGTCATTTGATATTTATTAGCTACAAGGTTATAGTAAACACCACTTCCTTTGACTATAAAAGGAATGGTGGATAGACCGGTAACCTTGGAGTTAGGAAGTGCTGCCTCTAACATAATATTTTAGTTGCCCAACTTACTTTTTTTTTCCCACCTACTAGGTAGCTAGCTCTTAGACCAGAAGTTGCAGAAAAAGTGCCAACCTGCATTGAGGGACAGTTTCATTTTCAGCATGTTTTCTTTCATGAGTGAAATCATGGGTATACTTCCTATTCTCTTTAACTGCCACACTTAATTCTATTGTTATTCATATGAGAAAATATGACCAGAATTTAGACTTTGACATCTGTAAATTATATATTGCTAGTCATAGTGTTTTAATGACAATAGAATCAGATAGTTATAGTTATCTCTCTGGGGTAATTTGATATGGATAGTATGGGTTGTAAGTGTTGTTTTTAAGTCAGAATGCTAGGTTAGATAACTTCTGTTAGTCCCTTTGAATGGTGTGTTATTGTTCAATTTATCTGGGGTATTAAAGATCTATGGTAGCTATCTATAGTTTTGTTATCTTTTTATAATGTAACTATTTAAAACACATATCATTGTCACCTTATGAAATCTCATGTTTAAATGAGTGTATTTGTTATAAATTATAGATGTTAGAAGTACATTACTTTTACAGTTTGATTTCATCTGTGATTTCAGTACTTTGTTTCCATGAAGAGTGTGTCATGGTGAATAGTGTGTTGGACTTGAAGTCAAGAAGACTTGACTTCAAATTCCTCCTTTGATTCTTTTAGCAACTTGATACTAAGCAACTCACTTAAAGTCAGGGAAGTCCTTAGGACTTAGCTTTTAAATCTTCATTAGAGGAGTTCTCACACTGGGAATTCGCTCATACTAATAGACTCATAGATCCTAATTGTATATTCTCTTATCAGATTTTGATTTCTCAAGTTTATAAAAAATAGCATGAGAGATTTGGAGACTTTCAGGCTTGGCTTAGACTTTTTTTTTTTAAATTTAGTGTGGTAGGAAGAATGAATGAAATCTTATCAAAAAGCTATTCAACTTATAAGTGATTATCTCCATACATATTAGATTGAGATGTTATAACCTTAACAAAAAAGAGTTGGTAGATGAAAGTTGTCATAGATTTGAAAGTTGCAAGAAGAACATTGATCAAATATATTAGAATTTGTATAGCAATTAGAAATTGCTATAGTACATATATACTAGAGTGATACAGCATTGATATAATACAGAACATTTCTTTTGAACTTTCAGATAATCCACAAGGATTAACAGGATTATTTTCTTTTTTTTTTAGATTAGCTTTATTTGCTCACCGTGAAGATGGACCTGGAATCCCAGCAGATATTAAACTTTTTGACATATTTTCACAACAAGTGGCTACTGTAATACAGGTATATGCAAACTCTCCTCTTAAGTTTTCAGAATTTCTTCTGATTAGTTTTTTCTTAAAAAAACCTTTTATGTTAATAAGTTATATTTTTCCAAAATTTATAGTCCAGACAAGACATGCCTTCAGAAGATGTGGTGTCTTTACAAGTATCTCTCATTAATCTTGCCATGAAGTGCTATCCAGATCGTGTGGATTATGTTGATAAAGTATTAGAAACAACGGTGGAAATATTTAATAAGCTAAATCTAGAACAGTAAGTAGAAAAGTAAATTTTTACAAGAAGCTTTACACAATACTCCCTTTTCCTAGAATAGTTTTCTTTGTTCTCGTTTTTAGAAGACTTGGGATATAGTCTAAGCATTTCTGAAACTAGCATATTTCATGATGGGAAAAAGGGAAACAAAAGCTGACAGTATAAGTCGGCAGAGTTACTTCTTTCATAAATAAATAAAAAGTATATATGTAAAAGTTATATTTTTAAAGTAGAAAGTCATTATATTTGCTGTTAATTTTTTTCTAGCTTGAGATTTAGTATTGAAGAATTCTTTATTTTGTACAGGCAATTCTCTTAGGAACACCCAGTGTGTAATTGATACTTGCCACAAAGCTAATCTAAACTAAGTGATATTTTGTAGTAAATTGTCTGACCTAATGGATTTTTCTTCTCTCTTCCCTGTCTACCACATTATGTTTCCTTCTTTTCTCCCTTGAGTAGACCAGTAAGAATTCAGTTAATTTTATGTAAAGTAATCTTTCACACAAACTTTTGCCTACATATAAATTTCATCCTCTGTCAACCTTCTATAAAAGGACATAGATAAGGATTACAGAGAATAAGGTATAAGTGGAATGCAGTATATAAAACTGAAAGAACTTCCCACATCTGTTAAGATCACAGATCCTCTGAAGTGATAATGTAGCCAAAACAGAAAATAGTTTAAAATGCTGAAAAGACAATATGGCTTAGTGTGGTGGAGATTTCCTATAAGTCTCTTCATATTCTGTAGGTACAAGTATAACAACTGAGTCTTCCATCTGTTTTACTCATTCTTGTTCCATTATAAGCACTGTGTTCCTAGTCATATATTTCCTTGGTATCTTTTAGCTAACTTTTGTACTATATAGTCTTTAAATCCATAATCTCTTCTTTCATAAATCTCTTCCTTTACTCAATTTTGATTTGGGAGAGGATTGGATTGAACTGTAACATAGTGGTTTTTGAAACATCAGATTTACATTCATTTAATTGTTTTGTACTAGTTTTTATGGGCATTTCTGCTGCTTATGTAAGATGAATGTCTTCATTTCTTTGGAAGGAGTTTACTTGAGTTGTTGGTATTCCTAGATTAAATTTTTCAGATTGCATGGGGGGAGGTGGGAAAAGCAACCCTCTTTTTGGTATGTAGAAAGATAATTTATTAACAAATTAACTAATTTATATTGTAGTATTGCTACCAGCAGTGCAGTTTCAAAGGAGCTTACAAGGCTGTTGAAGATACCTGTTGACACCTATAACAACATTTTAACAGTTTTGAAGTTAAAACATTTTCATCCCCTCTTTGAGTATTTTGACTACGAGTCCAGAAAGAGTATGAGTTGTTATGTGCTTAGTAATGTCCTGGATTATAACACCGAAATTGTTTCACAAGACCAGGTAAGAGACAATGCCAAGGTAGATGTGTGTGATTGTGTGTGTATATATATGTGTGTTATTGCTATCTTTTAAAAGTACTTTTAAATTGGCTTATGAAGAAGGAAATAACTGATAACCTCTCAGGACAGCATATTTTAAAATGTAGTTACCTATGTTCTCATGTGCTCTCATTTTAGATCTTTAAACAAGAAACTTTGGATAGTGTCTTGTCTTTAGTATCATTTTTGATGGTAGGCTTATTTAATCAATATATTTGTCCCTTTCCATATTTGATAGGTGGATGCAATCATGAATTTAGTATCAACATTGATTCAAGACCAACCAGATCAACCTGTAGAAGACCCAGACCCTGAAGACTTTGCTGATGAGCAGAGCCTTGTGGGGAGGTTCATTCATCTTCTGCGATCAGATGATCCTGATCAGCAATTCTTGGTATGATTTAATATATCCATTACTCTTGTTTACATGTAATAATGTACGGCATATCATTGAACTCTTCTAATGTAGTTTGTAGTCTCTGTTGGAGAGTTTTGAGAGAACTTAAAATAGCTAGCCAGCTGTAATACTTGAAGATTTGTAAAGCATTGTAAATAGATTAACTCATTTGATCCTCACAACAGGCCTAGGTGGTAGGTATTGTTTTTCTCTAGTTATTCCATTTATGTGTCAGCTTCTGTTTCTCAGTGGAGTGGGAAATATTTCAAGCTTCTTCTTTATTATCAGTGAGAAATAAATCTGCTTGTTTTTTGAAAATACATTAGTTTTTTCAGAACATCTCATTATCTGCTCTCATCTGATTATTCCTTGTTTATTTTCATTTTAAATCATTGTCTGCATTTTGGAAAAATATTCAAGTGCACATGCTTGATTCTTTTGGTCAAATTTGTGTGCTTTTCCACCAGAGGTAACATATTCATTTCAGTTATATTTGCAGCTTGAAAATAGTGCAAAAAATGCTAACTTTGTGGTTACTCATATTTATACCTATTTCTGTTATTTATATGTTTGTTATGATAAAAATAAGAGATAAAGAGCTTAAAACTCCACCCATCTTACCTCCCACAACATTCATGCACAGATACATTGGAATAAAGTACTTAGATCATTTTTTTTTTTTTTAAATGAACAGAAATGCTGGTGTTGAAGTTGGTGTGCTCCATTAAAAAAAGGTTGCATTGGGGAACTATTTAATTTTTTTAGTTTTGGCCAAAGTATATCTAACTACTCTATAGATTCACTATAGTTAGTTTGACTCATAAAATTAAACATCAGATTTCTTTTGAAACAGCACACTTTGAGAATGACCCCTGGTTTTTCATTTAGATTGCAGTTAACACATAACAATAGGCATGAAGAACTTGAGGGTCCTCCATAATTTGTTTTAATTTTGGAACCAAAGGATATGAATTCAGTTTCTGGCTTTGCTCTATTATTTTGTGACCTTGGGCATGTCATCTTCCAGGACATAGTATTTTTCAGCTAAAAATGAGTTAGACTAGCTAGGTTAGGAGTGTCCTGGATCCCTTTGGCAGGATGGTGAAAACTATTGGATTTTCTTTCAGAATAATGTTTCTAAATATGTAAAATAAAATACCTAGTATTACAAAGAAAATGGGTTTTATTGAAATTAGGATACAGGTTTTTTTCCTCCTATCTATTTCATGGTGAGAATCCAAAGAATTCCTTGTCCATAGATCTCAGCTTAAAAACCTTTGAATTGGTGATCTTTCTAATAGGTTTCATCTATATCAGTGATCTATAAGGACCTCATAAGTAAATAAACAACTGAATTCTTATTTAATGCTAATGTTTGAACTAAGAGGAACAGAAAAATATTAGCACTAGGTAGAGTTTTCCTTAGATGAAAAGTGAACTATAATTGTAATTGCTTGACTAATCAGGTAACACTAACTTCAAGTGAAAAGTTTATTTTTGTTGTTCAGTTGTTTGAGTTATGCCCAACTCTCTGTCATCCCATTTGGGTTTTTTGGGCAGAGATACTATAGTGGTTTGTCATTTCCTTCTCCCACTTCATTTTGTAGATGAGGAAACTGAGGCGGGCAAGGGTGACTAGCTTAGGGTTACACAACCAGTAAATATCTGAGGCTGGATTTGAACTCATGAAAAATGAATCTTCCTAATTCCAGGCCCAGAACTCTGTGTACTATGCCACTTAGTTAACTAGTGAAAAGTATATGTGTGTATATATAGTGGAAGAGTTTGTTCCTGTAAGAGTTTTATATGTAGAAACTGAGTGGCAACATTATGTAGTAGATGACTGCTTTGCTGTAGGAAGTCTTGGGTTTGAATATTGTCTTTTACAGTGTGGCTCTGAACAAATCACTTAACCTCCCAAAATGACACCTTCTCATCTGAAAATGGAGATAGTCTGTATAGATTCTTTTGTAAGCTTGTTGTGAGACTCAAATGAAAATATGTATAATGAGTTTTACAAATATTAAATATATGTAAAGCATCAGCTATTCTTACCTGTGGTTAGCATTTATTTGCAGACACCACATGGTTAGTAAGGAAAAAGGTGAATGGCCATAGAAGTCAGATAGCCTAAGACAGATGTGCCACCTAAATATGCTATTACATGTGAATTAACATTCCTATATAGTTGTACTTCATATTTTAAAATGATAGTACTTGATGATGACCAGTGTTGAAATGGGTGAGTGTGACCTCAAAGACTAGTTAGATCCCAATCATGTTTATGAAGACTCATAATTAATCATTTTAACTGCCCTTTGCAGTGCCTGTCAGTGTATGAAAGCCTACCTTTTAGAACCTGATCCACTAATGATAATCCTTTTAATTATGTGATAAAATGTACTTTTAAGTAAGATTTTCTTAGAGACCTACGAATTAGAGATAGTATATCATTTCTTATACGATAGATGGCCCTCAGAGTTCATAGTTTACTCTATAATTATGACTCACATATGCCCATTTTTCAGTGGTATGAAATGGTTTTATTTGTTGAATAATTGAAAAAAATTCACTATCTGTTCAGTGAAATTAGATATCTCATAATAGGTGCCTAATTGTAGAAAAGATAAAATTTTATTGATAGCACTTAGTAATATAGCTGTTGTTCTAAGATTTTGTGTTTTACTTTTTCTGTTTTGGTTGTAGATTTTAAATACAGCACGGAAACATTTTGGAGCTGGTGGGAACCAGCGCATTCGTTTTACCCTCCCTCCCTTAGTATTTGCAGCATATCAACTGGCTTTTCGCTATAAAGAAAATTCCAAAGTGGTAAGTTTACTCTTTAAGTGTGTAATTTTGTTTCCTTTCCCCCTACTTCCTGTGTTTTTTGAAATATGGTGATCAGTTCATCAAGTCAGAGACATGTTGAAACATTAAAAGCAGCATATTGTCTTGTTATCTTATGAGAACTTTTTATTTTTGTTAAATGTCATTTCAAAGAAATTAGTAACTTTATATACACTATAACACCATTATGGTGATCTTTTAATGAGCATTCAATCTCTTTTTTTTATTTGACTATTCCAGAGTGATGCAGAAGTTTTATGTAAGAGTTGTTTGTTATGTTGTAGGTACTATAATGTTGAGTTATATTGCATAATAAAGACTTTAGCACAAAATAGTAACTTTTCTTCTAAATGCAAATAATTGAGCCCACATTGTAATATGGGTTTTAAAGCTATAACTAAGGCAAGCGAACTTTGTCTTTGGGCAGAGTATTAAGATTGAGATGCTACAAAAATTTCAAATGATGTTTTTAAAAAATTGTATAATTAAGTTTTTATTCACTTTGAACATATATTAGTACACTTAGCAGTATGGAGACAATAAACTTAGTATCTAGATATCAGTAATAATTAATTAAACTAGGAAGCTGATTCTTTCCTTTCCATCTCTTTCATAGATTTCATAGATTCAGATAGTGAATTTCCCAATTATCCTTTCCCTGTTGCCCTCTATGGGATTGCTTATTGTCATTATTCTGGAGTCTTTGTTGTCTTGTAAAAGAATGTCCTAGGTTCTCCTCTCCCACTCTATTGAATTTGTCTTGTATTATTTTTCTATCAGGAATGATAAAATTAATTTTTTTCTTGTCCTAAGACCCAAAATTGCTAGCTTTATTCTGAGCACATTTCATGAATGAAACAAAATAATGAATTAGAGTCTCTGGTGATGGCTTTGAAGAAAATATACTTTATTTTATGTCCTAAACTTGGATAATCAAGCTTATTATGTTTAAGAAACAAGAAGATTTTATTTTATAACAGGAAAAAAAGCATGTTCACTTTTAAAATTTTAGTCATATCATCTTAAATTAACACTATTGTGTTTTTGATAAGGTGTTAGGTTGCCTAAAGTGGGATGAATTGACCCAAGATGGAAATAGAGCAGGTCAAAGCTCCCCTGCTGTGTAGGACTTGGCCTTGAAGCATTTCTCCACTTCCAATCTGGGCAAGATAGGGAGACCAGTTTTGTTTTTGTTTTTTGTTTTTAATTTAAAAAACCAAATAAAAAACTTTCTTTAAAAAATTTTTTTTAAACTTTTAAAAAAAGTGTTTTGAAGAATAGTTTTTTATTTTTAGAATGCATGCAAAAATAATTTTCAACATTCACCCTTGCAAAATGTGTGTTCCAAATTTTTTTCCTCCCCCGCACTCTCCTCCCCTAGACAGCAAGTAATCCAATATAGGTTAAACATGTACAAATCTACAAAACACATTTTCATAACAAAAAACTTTAAACAGGGGAATGATTAAACAAATTGTGATACATGAAAGAAATGTCAGTGTTACTGCCCTATAAGAATTGATGGTTATGAAAAACTCAAAGATTCAAGGAAAAATTATATTAACTGTTATGGAGTAAAGAAAGAAGAAAAAGGAAAAAAATGTAATAGCAGCCATTATGTAAATGGAAAAAATAATGTCATGTAATTATAAAAAATAAAAGCTTAGCCCTAGAGAATTGAGAACATGATTTTTTTCTGTCTTACTTTCAAAGCCCGCTATTTTAAAAATGTTTTTTTTATTGAGATCACTTATTTTTACATCACCATTACATCCCTCCTGTCTTTCCTAGCTGGCTGTTTCTTATAACCAAGATTTTTTTTTTTAAATGAGGAAAAAAGCAGGTCAGCAAAACCAGCCAACACAACAACTGGATCTGACAGTATTCTATACCCATATTCTCTACCTTCTGAAAAGATAGGCAAATGCATGTTCTCAATTCTTCTCCAGGGCTAAGCTTTTGTTTTTTATAATTATATAGCATTCTTTTTCTATTTATATAATAGCCATTATTATACTTTTTTTTTCTTTTTCCTTCTGGCTTTACTCCATATTAATTCACATAAGTGTTCCTTACATCTTTTGCGTTCTTCATAATTATCAATTCTTATGGGGCAGTAACTTTCTTGTATCACAATTTGTTTAGTCATTCTTCAGTTGAAAATATAACAATTGACAATCAATTTTTAACGTGCTTAAGATTCCAAAGTTGTAGGGTGTGTCTTTTTTTGTTTATTTTTATATAGTGTTTTACATTCTATAATGTCCTTTAGGTATAAATTACGAATTTTAATTCGTAAAATTGATGAAGTGAATTTATGACTATTCTGTATGTTCAAAATATGGGTTTTGTTTGTTTTGTTTTCTTAGGATGATAAGTGGGAAAAGAAATGCCAGAAAATCTTTTCCTTTGCACATCAGACTATCAGTGCTTTAATCAAAGCAGAATTGGCAGAGCTGCCTCTACGACTTTTCCTTCAAGGAGCTCTAGCTGCTGGGGAAATTGGTTTTGAAAACCATGAAACAGTGGCATATGAATTTATGTCTCAGGTAACAAGTTTTAGTTTAGGTTATTTTGTAAGCATTTTTCAGGGTTCCGTAATTCAGTTTTGCTTATCAGTAGTAATAATATGAACATGTCTAACATTTTTACCACTTAAAAGAACCAGTCCTCTCCCAGCTTAATGAGCCTGGGCTTAAGGAGAATCTCTTTTTCTAAAGTCACATTATCAGAACTGGGCTTTGTTCCATAGAACATGAGGCTGAGGTCCTGGTTCCATCCCTGCATTAAGAAATTAGCCTTGAGGGACAGTTAGGTGGCACAATGAATAGAGCACCAGCCCTGAAGTCAGGAGAACTGGAGTTCAAATCTGGCCTCAGACACTTAATACTTCTGGCTGTGTGACCTTGGGCAAGTCACTTTACTCCAATTGCCTCAGCCCCCCCAAAAAAAAAAAAGAAGAAAGAAACTAGCTTCATCATGTTCCTTGATGACAAACTTAATCCTTAGCCAAAGTGGTTTTCTTTTGTTCTAAATCACAGACTGTACCCTTATTCCTATCTTTTTTGTAGTTGTGTTACAAAAGGAATAAATTAGGATTAGTTGGGTACAAATTCCAGTATTTGGAAAACAGTGTGTGTCCTAGTAAAAGCTGATTACTTGTACTGTCGTGGGTAGAGAGAAACCTGTGGTGGTACCCTAAGGACTCCTGGGCTTTGTCATCTGCCATTCCAGTGTCCCTCAAGGACCACCAGGTCTTCCATCTGACCTACAGAAGGGCCCTTCTGTATGTGGTGCCTTCCCTAATTAACAGTGAGCTCCTCAAGAGCAGAGATTCTCTTGCTATTTTCTTTTTATATCCTCATAGTACATAGTAAGCCCTTAAATGTTTTTCTGTTCTATTCTGCGCTATGTCTTAGTAAAAAAGCAAAACACAAATATATGCATTTTCTATTTGTTGGGAAGAGATTCCAGATAACTTGAAAAAATGCATAGAATAGCTACTGGAAATAAATGATGATTATAGAAAAATTTAGCAACACACAATGTATATTTTCTCCCCAAGGCATTTTCTCTGTATGAAGATGAAATCAGTGATTCTAAAGCCCAGCTGGCTGCCATCACCTTGATCATTGGAACATTTGAGAGGATGAAGTGCTTCAGTGAAGAGAACCATGAGCCTTTAAGGACTCAGTGCGCCTTGGCAGCTTCCAAACTGCTCAAGAAGCCAGACCAGGGCCGGGCTGTGAGTACATGTGCCCATCTCTTCTGGTCTGGCAGAAACACAGACAAGAATGGAGAAGAGGTGAGTCATGGGGTTTAGAGGTGTAGGGAACATGGAGAAGAGAAGCTTAGTCTTGGTCACATTCTCCAGGGTCTTCTTAAGCAGATACTTATATATGTGAATTTCAGTTGAAAGAGCAGGCAAAGGACATTGGTATGCTTTGTTTTAGAAATTCCTGGAGTTAGAATAGATGTATTGAATGTATGAATGTATAGAATGAGATGTATTGAATCAGGGGTATTGTTTACATTCTCATCTTGTGATGGGAATTTTAAGAATTTTTCAATACAGCAAGACTGTGTGATCTGATATTTTACTTTTATAGTATTTATTCAAAAATAGTTGCAAAATATATACCTAACTTTTAAAAAATTGGCTTTTTTTTTTAATATAACCTTCATTTCTGAATATAATAACTCAGTGAGCATTCCCTATTTAATGAACAATAAAAAGAAAGGGGAGAAGGGGAAAGGGCAGTTCAGCAAAACTAATGGAAGCCTCAGCCAAACTTGACAGTGTTTCATGCTTTCTGAGAAAGGGAAGTTCATTTTGTCATACCTTGGGGCCAAGCTTGTATCCCAGGCTTTTTTTTTTTTTTTTTAAGCTTAAGAATGGAGTAGCCTAAAAGAAATATTTAAACTTGTTGGATTTTTTTTGAAACATTCATTGAGAGAATTTCTTCCATTTTAAAAAATTCTTAAAAGCAAAGTAATAATTATTTCATCACCAACTTCTCTTTTCTCCTCCTCTTTTACTCTCATCCTTTATAGCTTCATGGAGGCAAGAGAGTAATGGAATGCCTAAAGAAGGCTTTGAAGATAGCAAATCAGTGCATGGATCCCTCGCTACAAGTTCAGCTTTTTATAGAAATTCTGAACAGATATATCTATTTTTATGAAAAGGAAAATGATGCGGTAAGTGAATATCATTAGTGTCTGAAATTTTTTGCCTTGATTCTAGAACTTTAGGGCTGTCTTATCCTTCAGATTTACAGGGTAAGGAGAGGAGAAAAGAAATGCTTGATGATTGTTAAACTCTCTTATCTTTATTTTTGCATTTTATAATTTATACTGGTAAGATAGCTGATAAGAACAATACAAAGTGTACATATAATACTTGTTACACTGTGTAGTCTGTAATTGTTGACTGTTTAAACACAAGATTAAAAGAATACAAAAAGAGTTAAGAACATTTAGAGTAGTTGCTACTTAAACCATGAGTAAGTTGCTGTCATTTGAGTAATTTTTCTACAGTGCTATTACCAGAATGTCTACAAATTAACATTTGATTCATATTCACAAAACTGTCTTTGGAAAATTGAACTGACTAAAAAAAAAAATCCTATACATACATCTATATATCTATTACATATTCAGAAATCAATAACTTTTCTTTAAGCCTTACTTGTAGGGATAGCATGTGGAAAAATCCCCCCATTCCCTCACCCCCTTTCTCATCCCTGGTCTTTCCAACCATGTGTTTTTAGGAATGGAATTTTGAAGAGAAATATGTGACTGATGGTAAGAACTTTGCTTACCCAGTTTCTCTTCTCATATGTGACTGTATGTGACATCGGTACCTGAGTCTCTGGACAAATGACCTTGAATTCTATTAGTACTTTTGCTGAAATTGAATTTATCTGTCTGATTTACTTGTAGTCTTGTATTGATCATTATTACTTTTGTATCTGTGTTATTTCCATCATATTATATGTTTTTATTCTAATAGGCTTAGAAGTTTCTCTTACTTTTTCTTAATTCTGGTGTTTCAGCAGAGTATTGCTTTTTGTGTATGTTAAATTGAAATACCTTATTGCATAAATCATTGTAATCTAGACTTAATTACACTAAAAAACAATCACTTAACTAAACTAAACTATAGTTTAGTTATATAGTATGTGTATATATATATATAGTGTAAGCTATAGCTTATACCTAATGTCTTATTCTCTTAGAATTTCTATACTGAGAAATTAATGTATTTATTATATGTGATTTTTTTCCAGCTAAAACACAATATGTGTTCTAGTAAAAAGGCTCTTTTCTTGGTATGCTTAACTGATTTGATACTTTAAAAGTTTTCATTAGATGAGTACTTTCTTCTTTATATAAAAGGATTAAAAAGTTGCTAGTTATTAAATATGTCTTCTACTTTGAAGTTATTTTTTAATGCATTTTTATATGCCTTAATTTTTTATGTATTTGGGGAAATTAAGAAGAGCCTTAGGAATTAAAATGGAATTTGTTGGATCTTTGCCAGTAGCTTGCTTAGTGATCTTGGACAAATTTCTTTCTCTCTTTGATGGAAGAACAAGTTGTGGTTGAGAAAATTCTGGTCTGCTTACTACTTGGGAGTGTTAACCTAAGATTGAAAGATTTCTTGGGTGATAGCAATTGATTCCTGGTTGAGTAGAAATTATGTTCTTAATAATGCTTTTCTTTTAACTGTGGGCTATGTTTTCTTAATTTAAATTGGTTCCTAATTTTTACAGTTACTATGTTAATAAGAATAATATATACTGCTAATAATATGTAGTGTTAAAATAGTATTATTTAATTCTGTCTTTATTATTAAAATGGTTTATAGAGTTATATGTATTTTATTGTAGGTGACAATTCAGGTTTTAAATCAACTTATCCAGAAGATACGAGAAGACCTTCCAAATCTTGAGTCCAGTGAAGAAACAGAACAGATTAACAAACATTTTCATAATACCTTGGAGCATTTGCGCTTGAGGAGGGAATCACCAGAGTCTGAGGGGCCAATTTATGAAGGTCTTGTCCTTTAAAGAGAAGAAGAAACACAGACACACTGTACTTCTTTCCATTTACATACAATATGGTTTTTTATTATGCTAGGTTATTTCTTCCCTCTCTCATCCCCCCCAATAGATTGTGCCTTTCAGAAATGCCAAGTTAGGTTATCTTTCTCTTATCTGTGATATATTTTATTCAGCACCTCCAGACACTCACCTTCAGGACCTTAACAAATTAATTCACTTCATAGGTATTCAAGTTGGGTCATCAAAAAATGTTTGTCTAATCAACAGAAGTAGCATGATTGGATTTTTTTTTTTAATTCCTCTGATCTTCCAAGTCTCTTCTTTCAGCTACTAATCTTTTCTTTCTGTTTCTCTTCACTGTTTGTTGTTGCTTCTGTAATTTTATTCAGTCCTAGGGAGTACTAACCAGGAAGTGGCTAGCACTGTCTGTCTTTGTATTCTTATAGTCCATCTTGATTTTTACAAAAGATTTGCTTTGGGGGTGGGAGGGATATTGTATGTTGAATTCAGCTTGAGCTTTTCTTTAAATGCAAGACAAGGCTATGTGTAATATTTTCCCTAAAACTAGAGTATATTAATGCATGTTTGAAAGTTTAAAAGTACCATGGTTAAAACCAGAAGTTTATATTTTGCAGTTTTGGACATCCACTAGGGGCCTATACTCTTTACTGGGCATATTTATCAAGGAAATTTTGTTCTAAATCGTATAAAAATAGAGAAATTGTGATCTATATAGTTTATGTATAACCTTCATTATTGTAAATTTAGGGGAAAATGCATTACACAAGTATCATGATTTTGCACCAGTGAAACAATAAAATTGCTATAACAATTTAAAGTGTTTGTCCTTTTTTTCCTTTTTATTTTTTTTTTTCTTGAAGTACTGTTAGCATCTCTGATATAATTGAGAAAGTGACAACAGTTGGATGTTGTCCCAAGATTAGTACCATTTAAAAACCTCAGGTGTTACCAGCATTTCAGGTTTCCTCAACCTCACCTAATGAGTGAACCTTCAGTGTTTGAAAGATTCACCTTAATTAGATTTGTTATGGTAGATAGCAGTTTTGAGTGAGGGTTTACTATAAACATGCATGTTTTTGTACTGAAGAATTTATAAATATATGTGATGTAAACTGAGATGTTTTTGGGAAAAAATGATGTCACCTTTGTGGGGGGGCCCAGATATAAACTGTTTCCCCTTTGGGGAGACTCTCAAACCCTGGGAAAATAACTGAGACAAACCCTTTCCAAGTTAAATGGTTTCATTCAATTGGAGATCTTGGTCAATCATCCTCCATTGACCTAAACTGAGATATTTTGGGAGGCCCAGAAACTGTGCCCCTTTTGGGGAGTTCCCAGATCATGGGAAAGCCTTCAAATTCTAAGTTAAGGCCAAAACTTATTCCATATAGTCAAGATTTTTTTAATCCATCTCTGCCAAATTCCTAATCAGGAGTTCTACCTGCTAAGAAAGCTTCTTTCTTAGTGAACAATAAAAGTCCTTTTATGCCACACAGATTTTGGGTTTGCAAATTCTTTCGCCTTGGACCTGCGCTGACCAGAGGGGATTCCCCACCTCAATTCTCACACCTCATCACAACTACCACTAACCTCATCACTTGCACCTCATCATTTTGGTTCCCTGATCCAGAATCCCCGAGAATCTGGACAAGGTAAAGCCTTTTCTTGTTTTCTATTCTATAGCTAGGACACTCAAATACCCAGGAAGATTTGAGTCATTGGAGCTCAACACTTGAGCAGAATTCTCTCAGGGACGCCTGTATGGGAATTCCTGCATTCTCTGACAAAAGTCCCCTTAATCAGGGAGCATTTTGTCATCTCTCCATCTCTAGAGACATCTAGAGAAGGAGAAGGTGCCATAGAATTGGGGATACTAAGGCTTGTGGCAAAATGGGATAAAACACCTCTGTTTCTAAGGATCCTTTCTTAGGAAATCTCTTAAAAAACAGACAAATTCAGCTTGAAAGTTCTCAAAACTAAGAAGGTTTTAAAACAGCACTGCAGGATGCTACTTAAATTTGCTGGAAGGAAATCAAACTCCCTCCTTCCTGCTCCTCTGCACTCCTATGCAGTCCCTATCAGGAGGCTTCTGAATCCCTTCCAGAACAGGACCTTATGTCCGGCAATATCTCTTTAACTCTATCTCTCTCACCTGAACCAGATCCTGAGATTTCTAGTCTTTTTTCTCCTCTTCAGATTACTGATTTTACCCTCTGCCTCCTGGGAGAAGCAGCAGACTCCCAGGGAGAAACACTCAGAGCAGAGGTGCCCCTTTCAAAATCAAATCTCTCCCAGACTAAGGAAAAACTTTGCCATTATTCTGAGGACTCCACCCCCTTTTTCAAGGGTTCCAAGACCAATGCCCTCCTTGACCTCTCCTAGGGAAATGTTAATATTAAACAATCTGCCCCACATAAAGAACGAGATTGTAAATAAATTAGAGGAACATAGGATAGTTTATCTCTCAGACCTGTGGAGGAGGAAGAAATTTGTGACTAAAGATGAACTAGAGACCATTATTGATCACAAAATAGAAAATTTTGATTACATCAAATTAAAAAGCTTTTGTACAAACAAAACTAATGCAAACAAGATTAGAAGGGAAGCAACAAACTGGGAAAACATCTTCACAGTTAAAGGTTCTGATAAAGGCCTCATTTCTAAAATATATAGAACTGACTTTAATTTATAAGAAACCAAGCCATTCTCCAATTGATAAATGGTCAAAGGATATGAACAGACAATTTTCAGATGATGAAATTGAAATTATTACCACTCATATGAAAGAGTGTTCCAAATCATTATTGATCAGAGAAATGCAAATTAAGACAACTCTGAGATACCACTACACCCCTATCAGATAGGCTAAGATGACAGGAAAAAATAATGACGAATGTTGGAGGGGATGTGGGAAAACTGGGACACTGATTCATTGTTGGTGGAGTTGTGAACGAATCCAACCATTTTGGAGAGTAGTTTGGAACTATGCTCAAAAAGTTATCAAACTGTGCATACCCTTTGATCCAGCAGTGTTACTACTGGGATTATATCCCAAAGAGATTATAAAGAAGGGAAAGGGACCTGTATGTGCCAAAATGTTTGTGGCAGCCCTGTTTGTAGTGGCTAGAAACTGGAAAATGAATGGATGCCCATCAATTGGAGAATGGTTGGGTAAATTGTGGTATATGAATGTTATGGAATATTATTGTTCTGTAAGAAATGACCAGCAGGATGAATACAGAGAGGCTTGGAGAGACTTACATGAACTGATGCTAAGTGAAATGAGCAGAACCAGGAGATCATTATATACTTCAACAACGATACTGTATGAAGATGTATTTTGATGGAAATGGATTTCTTTGACAAAGAGACCTAATTCAGTTTCAGTTGATCAATGATGGACAGAAGCAGCTACATCCAAAGAAAGAACACTGGGAAATGAATGTAAATCTGTTTGCATTTTTGTTTTTCTTCCCGGGTTATTTTTACCTTCTGAATCCAGTTCTCCCTGTGGAACAAGAGAACTGTTTGGTTCTGCACACATATGTTGTATCTAGGACATATTCAACATATATAGGACTGCTTGCCATCTAGGGGAGTGGGTGGAGGGAGAGAAGGGAAAAATCGGAACAGAAGTGCGTGCAAGAGATAATGCTGTAAAAAACTACCCCGGCATGGGTTCTGTCAATAAAAAGTTATTATAATAATAAAAAAAACCCCCAAAAAACAAACAAACAAACAATCTGCCCCAGATGTATGGAGGAGGCTGCAGAAGCCAATTATGGGACCTCAAATTTCTCCCCCTCTGCTATTAGAAACAGCTGTTGGAGTCTTTAATGATAGGGATCAAACTGCAACAGAGGAGAGAGACCACAGAATTAAGGCGAGATTTGGAGAACTCTAGGCTGCTGACATTTCTGGGAAACACAAAGGTTTGTGCTTTAGGTGTCATGGAAACTGTCCAAGGAGACTCCCCAGTCCTTGTCTGGAGTTTGAGCAGGTGGAACACTGGAGGAGGGACTGCTTGGAGGGGATGAGCTACCCTCCAATGCCCTGCCCTCTAGTGGGAGTTTGGGGCTTGGTCAAGCTCCCCCTCTCTCCACCACAACTTCGGAATGCTGGCTATTCTTGGATGTGGCCAATAGGACCATTGAATTTCTTATTACTATGGGGGGTACTTCTCCTTCATTCTCACTTTGGCACTCTGGTCTCACCTGCCCCTCCTCCCATAGAGTGGGGATTGCAGGGAACTTAAGAAGTGCCTTGAGACCTCTCCTCTGCCAGCTTGATGACCTGTCATTTAAATGCTCGTTTCTTATTCTCTCCTATCCTGCTCCCTTATTGGGGTGTGATTTAATGGTGAAATTGGGTACTCAATTTTCTCTTCTCAGACTGCCAGATGGTCTTTTTGTGCTGCTCCTAAAGCTCTCCTATATTTCCTCTGAAATCTGGGAGAAAATAAGATTTCTCTGCTCCAGCTTTAGCCAGGATTGAGAAATTTCTTAAGCACAAACTTTTAGTTAGAGAGTTAAGAGATTTGGAGCCCCTTAACTGCAGTCTTATCTTGATCTACAATCCTGAAAGGCAGGGCCACACCCTGGGCGATGCTAGACCCGTGTCTATTTCTTAAGGGAACTGGAGCTGTTTAACATCCAGTTACCTGGATGATATTTTAATCTGCAGTCCCACCAGAGAGGAATCCCTAAATGCAGCCATGAAAACCCTAAATTTCTTAGCCTTGAAGGGCTACAGGCTCTTCTTACCCAAAGCCCACATTGCCTGCCAGTGTGTCAAATACTTGGGACACAATGTTACCCCTACTTCTCACTCTCTAACCAAAGAAAGGGAATACATCCTTTCTCCTGGCTAGTTTCAAACTGCTTTTGGTTTTGTTAACATTTTTACTAAATAGGTAGAAGTTTTTCCCTGCAGGACTGAGAAGGCTCTGGAGGTATCAAGATGCTTGTTAAGCTTGCCTAGCATCTTGCAGAGAGACAAATAGTCTAGCTTTTACTCCTCAGAACACACTGGAGAAAGAAGGGTGAAATTGTCTATGTCTGTCTTTCTCTCATTCTTCTACCTAACTTTTCCCACTCTAAGGATGAGAAATTTCTCCCTGGCATTTTCTCTCCTATTTTTCTTGATTTCTATGGTCCCTGCCAGTAGTTAACTCCTTCTTAGCCTTTCAGCTAGGGAGCTCCGTGGACAGTGGGGCATTCAGGATTGTTGGGTGGGCTATCAACATCCTCAAGGCAGCCCACAGAAGGGACCTATGTGTTTTTTGCAAAGACCCATTCCCAAACGTCATCTTCTCCACCCTGAATGACACTCCACTTTTAATCTGCTTCTGAGATTTATTTCCTCTAGGCTCCAAGCTATCTTCAGCCTAAAGATCATGGAACATTCCACATCTCCTGGCCTGAGTTGCTGTAATCTTCAGTTCTCACACTTCCCTTCCTGGTCTGAACCCCTAGTGAACTAGGAACAGCCCTACAACCCTTGTCAGCTTGAAGCAATTGCAGAAAATGAGACCTTCATCCTGTTACCCCAAATGAATTTGGGGGGATTGCTTGAGGGGAGAAAAATTATGTAAACTGAGATTTTTTTGGGGGAAAAAATGATGTCACCTTTCCGGGGGACCCAGATGTAAATTGTGTCCCTATTGGGGAGACTCTCAAACCCTAGGAAAAGCATACCTTTCCCAGACAAGCCCTTCCCAAGTTAAGTGTTTCATACAATCGGAGATCTTGGTCAATCACCTTCCATTGATATAAACAGATCTTTTGGGGAGCCTGAAAACTACCCGCTTTGGGGAGTTCCCAGACCCTGGGAAAAGCCTTCAAACTCCCAGTTAAGTGATTTTATTCAATTAGAGATTTCTTTCTGATGGTCCTCTGCTGATTAGCCTAGACAGTTCCCAGGCCCAGGCCATGATTTATTCCCTTATAATCAAGATTTTGTTAATCCATCTCTACACCAAATTCCTAATCAGGATTTTTGCCCACTAAGAAAGCTTCCTTCTTATTTGAATAGTAAAAATCCATTTTTGCCACAAATTAACACTTGCGAATTCTTTCGCATTGGACTCCAATTCTTATTCTTTATCACAACTACCACTAACCTCATCATTTGCACCTCATATGGAAAGTCTCTGGTTTGAAGAATTCTTTAGTATTACAAATAGGAGTCCTTGTCTTCCAACTAAAACTCATCCACCCACTCCTTGTTCTGAGTTGCTAAGTGGCCAAGTTCAGAGAAGGTTTTTGGGGTGAGGGTTTCTGAACTGAGTTATTCTTTCATTTAAAGCCAAGTAAGGATATCTAAAAGTTGACCTCTTTATGCCCAATGAAATTCTGCCTGATTGCCTCCTCTGGAAAAGTCCTATTATCTGATTTTTTGTTTGTTTGTTTGTTTTTAATTTATAGCGTGGTTACTCCCGAGAGTAAAAGCTCTTGAATTCATGCATTAGGAATAGTAAGTATTGACTCATCTTCCTCAATAGTTAGCATTTTAGCAGATACTTAAGGGATATTTTAAATGTTTGGGGACTTTTATGTTAATTTATGTTCCTCTATGCTTGATTTAAGTTTTCAACAAAAATAATTCAGAATTCTGAGTCCTATAATATTTTTGGATTTTGGTGTGATTTGCCAGATATATCAGAAAGAGCATTAGACTTGATATCAAGAGACCAGAGTTCTGACTTTATCTGTGATCTTGGGAATTACTTCTCTTAACCTTTTATGAAAATGATATTTGTACTACCTCCCTCATAAAGTCATGGAAAAAGTGCTTTGTAAGCTTGAAAAGAATTATATAAAGTTGAGTTATTTTGTGTTGTTAAAAATCCACTTGGTTTGCAATATAAGTAGATTTAAAGTATACAGAATTGGAATGAGAACACATTTGATGACAATGATAAAACCTGGATTATAGACCATAGCCCCAACCTCCCCCCCAAGGAAAACTGGATTCAAGAATTTAAATGACCCTGCAATCCAGAACCCCTTTTGCATACCTAAAAAGACCTTTGTCTCCTTTTCTGTCAGAATACTCCTTGGCATAAGAACAGCAACAGAAATCTCATGCAATACCCCTGTCTTCCTGCCCTTGTCTTTAAAGTATTTCCTAACAGCTGCAAAGATGTCAGATAAGGAAACAGGCTAACCTGATCTCTGTCAACCCTGCTTCCACTAAAACTAAAAACCCTATGTCCTTTTTGTTTACCACTACACACTCTGGATGCTAATCCTGTGTGGTCAATCGACTTTCAATAAATTCTCCAATTAAAATGAATATTTCTCAACTCATCTTTATATTGTGGCATAACAACATAAATGAAAGGGTGATTAAAAATTCTTTAGGACAATGATTCTCAAATTTTTGAAGACCATTTGATTGGATACAAAGCACCCTTTTTGGCTGCTCATGTCAAACAAATGAATAAAAATGAATGCTGCTGCTTGCCATGATATCGATGAGCTACCAATGTGAATTTCAGAAAATTAATGTTACTGGTTATCTGTAGGAAAAATTATACCTAAACCATACTAGGCTGGTAAGAATTTGGGTGATTCTTGCAAAAAATATTCATAGAAGGAGATTCTATTTTATTATTTTTTTACTACTTAAGCATTCTAGTATTTAACAGTATTTCATGGTAAGAAATTACCTAAAGTTTTTCAGCTTATGGTTTAAATTGAAATTTTTTTTTTCTTGCAAGAGATAATAATCACATTCAAAGAAGCTGTGAGATTTTTTTTGTTTTATTTTTAGCTTGATAATTGTTAAATGAATTTTTATATTTGAGTTTTTAAAAGTAGTACTTTTATTTATCTACATGTTGTTTTATAAATAGGCATTGCTTTGAGCATACAAGCATCTGATGAACACTTGCATAAATAAAAACATTTGGTATACTTATTGGGAAAAAAATAAATTTCTCTGTACAAATCTAGTCATTTGAACTCAGACTCCAGTCATTTTTAAATCTCATTAAAGTTTTTCCTAAATGAATAAATTAAAAAATGATTTTTCCCTCCTAACTCATCCCTTACGAGAATATTAAATTTGGAGTGATAATCGCAGTAATTTTCATTTGATGCTTTCACTTTTTGTTGGTTAAAGATTCTCCATGGTGAAAACTGTAGTAAAAGTAAAGTGATTGATAGTCACCAAGTGGACTTCATAGACCCTATTTTAAAGAGAAATGAAGGTTTTTGGTGATTGCAGCTTGCAGATGGGCCTTTTCTTCACCTAAAAATATGTGGGTGAATTTTGGCTTTACCAGGACATAGCAGTTTGAGGAAAGCTTTCCGAAAGCTCACGTGACAGAGTGGGTATAAAGCAGGATTAATGGCTGAATTTAGCCAAAGTAACCAAAAAGAGAACTCATAGAAAAAATGTTGCACACATGTTCCATGACACATAGCTCTGATAATCATAAGCAGTGTATAAGGTGCCCAGCATAGCCCAAATACGCACACGATGATGGCCAAAGATTTAGCCACTCTCTTGTCCCGAGAGAGTCGAAGGCGATTTGCCATTGTCCTGGCAATGTCTGGGTGCCTTGTGGCATTGCAAATACTTTCTGTGGCTTCATAGACTTGGCTTGCTTTGTTTTTCATTTCAATTTGTAAAGGAGGCAGATCTTGTGCATCTTGTATATCTAAAGAAGAGGGGCTTTCATGCTTGGGACCAAGAGGCCCATTAGGGAAGAGACCATGTTCTTTTTTCTTCTTCCTGTTCCACTCAGCTGGCTTAATAAAAAATATGACATGTCCCTTTCTTTTTTCCAGAAGGTTCATTTCACAATTCTCTTTACTTGAGTCAAGATTGTCTATTCTCAGGAGTGTACGTTTTCTGATGCTGATATAGATGCTCAGGTTAAAGTAGGAGACACTGATGAAGGGGGTGAAGAATTCAATGGTGGAAGCAATCATCAAAAAATACCAATTGTAGTAGAACTCAGCATAGCATTCTCCTCGGGGCAAGATGCTTTTTCTGGCAATGTACTCCCAGCAGATGATAGCAGGACCATAAAGGAGGAACGCTGCTAGCCATACTATGAGCATCTTAAAGACAGCATTTCTGGTCATTCCCTTCTGAGCTCTGTAAGTCACCTAGAGAGAAGAAAAATAAGAGGCAGAAGGGGAAAGACCAGAATCAGGAAGCAGTTTCACTGATTCATCTGAGATTGATTAACCAACTCTTCTAACACTTAATAAATGACCATGGATAAGTCACCTCATCAGCCAAATGAGGATAATACTGCTTGTCCTACTTATCTCATAGAAGTGTCATGAAAAAAGCACTTTTTATTGAGTTAACATTAGGCACCTGCTATATACAGAGCATTGTACTTGACACTAAATAACAAAAAAAGTTTAAGTCAACCTTTCCTGCTCTTGTTGATCTTATTGTATAGTGGGAGGATAAAGCAAGAAACAAGTACTTATAATATTTAATATTGTAGTTGAATTCATTA
The DNA here is from genome assembly GCF_902635505.1 of Sarcophilus harrisii. Lineage (NCBI taxonomy): Eukaryota > Metazoa > Chordata > Mammalia > Dasyuromorphia > Dasyuridae > Sarcophilus > Sarcophilus harrisii. The sequence goes on along the minus strand of NC_045427.1, from coordinate 462,412,899 downwards.
GAGAAGTGCTAAGTGAAGTACAAGGCAGGATTGGTAGGGGAGATCATTCCCAAATTTTATATCACTAGAAAAGGGAGAAGTTATTGTGAGACAATGTCTCTCCCTGCTGGTGCTTATTAGAAGCAATAAGTGTGAGAAACACTGAACTATGGAATTCATAGAAGGGAGAAATGACATGACTTGGGGAAAGAAATCAGGTAAAGGTTTATGGAGAAGAAGGCACTTGAGGTGGGTCTTGCATTAGAGAGGACTTGAACATATGTCCAAGAATGTAAATTACATACTTGTAATTATAGTGGCTTCCTTTTACATCCAAGAGCAAATATAAAATGTTCTCTTTGGTATTCAAAGCCCTTTATAATTCAGCTCTCTCCTAACTTTCCACTTAAGGTGTTAGGTTTCTTACACCTTAGTTCCTAACATGGTTTCTTTCAGTGATACTGACCTCCTAACTATTCCATTACAAGACTTTCTTGTCAGTTCTGACCATTTTTTCTGACTGTCCCTCTGTGTTAGAAATGCTCTCCCTCTTTCACTTCAATTACCGATTTCTCTAACTTCTAAATCCAAATAAATCTTACTTTCTTCAGAAAACCTTTTGCAATCCCTGTGCCTATCTTCTGATAATTATTTAATATAATTTGTAATATAATTTAACACAAACTTCTTGAGGGCAGGGAATGTCTTTTGTATGCCTGGAATTTAGCATGTAGTGGGTGCTCAATAAATGTTTATTGATTGATTATAGGAAAGGCTATTTCAACAGAGGGAACATAAGCAGCATGTAGATAATCATCTAGACAGAAAAAGGAAATTAGTTTAGAAAATAGATAACAGGCCTGAAATAAGAGTAATGATGGAGACTTCAATTATTCCAAAATTTACTGGTTCACTTTCTTCCAAAAGCAGAACTATAAATAATTTCTTAATGATGATATTTAAAAAATAGAAACAAAAAAAATAGTTGCTATTCTAGATCTATTTCTCACCAACAAAGAAGTAGAAATAATAGAGACTTTGATAGAAAGTAGCAACTTCACCTCAGGATATGTGAGAATGAACTAGGAAGCCAGGAACGGTGTGAAGTTAACTCTAGAGGCAGTTCTAGAGAACCAATTCCAGAAACTTCTGAGAATCAAGAGGTGTGATCCCTGCCTTGAAAATCTGATAGGGGCAGTGAGTTCAAGAAGGATGGAAGTTCTCAAGAATGAAATTCTGAAGCCCCAGAAAAACAGTTCTATTGAAGAGGAAAGGGGGAGGAATTGTTTTCATTTTGGATATCTAGGAAATTTAGCAACCACATTGAAGATGTTTTAAAGGCATGTACAGGTGAACAGAACATTGTAGATAGAATCACCATTGTGTGATTATAACCAAGAGTTTTAGATCTACATAGAAAAAACTGAAAAATTATACTTCCTTTTTCAGAAGCAGAGGAATATGGATGTGGAATATGGCACATATTATTGGTTGGTGCATTAGTTTTGCTATTACTTTATCTCCCCTCTTAATTTTTTATAAGGTATGACTTGTGATGGGAAGGGATGTATTAGGAAATAAAAATGATATTTAAAAAAAAAAAAGGTTTTCTTTAAAGATGCCTAGAAAATGGATGCAGGAACAAGTAACAAATAAATATGTGTGGTATGATCCTGTAAGAATAGTGTTAATAGGGCTAAAAGTCAGAATAAATTAAAGCTAGTAAACATTTTAAGGGCAACACAATGACTTTTATTTATCTTTGTTACTTTGGGGGAGAGAATAAGGCTATACATTTAGCATAGTTCTTGGTACATAACAACTGCTTTGTAAGTGCTTCTTAATTAAAAAAAGTATACTACTACTCTTCAGGATGGACAAAATGACGATTATGGAAAGATTGAAGAACCATTCACCTAATTTGCTTGTATTTTCTCTAATCTTTGAATTAGAACAAAAGTAGCTAATAGGGAGTTTAAATTCAATTAAGTAGATAGTACCAATTGTATTTGTTGAGTTCAAATCATTCTAGAGACTTGAAAACAAACCAAAAAAATGGATAGATATTGCTGAGCCACTTGCTTGAGAATTATGAAGAGCAGAAGTATATTATAAAAATGGAAAAAAAGCAAATGCACTGATTTTCCACAACAAGGCCATGTTGTTGTTCAGTTGTGTCTGACTCTGACCCTAGTTGGGGTTTTCTTGGTAGATAGTGGAATAGTTTGCTATGTCCTCTTTGTCTCATTTTAAAGATGAACAAACTGAGACAGAGTTAAGAGACTTACTTAAATGACTTACATCTAGTGTCTGAGGCCAGATTTGAACTTAAGGAAATCAATCATCCTGACTCCAAACCTGTTACTCTATCCACTGTGCCACATAGCTGTCCTAGAAGCCAGAGGCCTACAAATTGCAGACTAATGAGCTTGAGTTAAGTCATTGATAAAATATTAGAGTATCAAAGGGAAAATTAACGTATCCAGAAAAGGAAATAGGGAACACAGAGCCAACATGGCTTCAAGAATAGCTCATGCTGGACTATTTACTTCTTTTGAATAGGATTTACACAATTGGTGGATCAGAAGAATGGTATAGATATAGTTTATATATATGTTAGTAAATCATTCAACAAAAATACTTTTCTTTTGGGCAAGATAGAGATGTAATATATATATATCTCAGTAGGCATTTATTACATGTCTACTATGTGCCACAGTTTTAGGGCCCTAGAGATACAAAAAGGCCACAACTTTTAATTTCAAGAACCTTACATTCTAATGGAGTGGACAAATACATATTTAAGTGTATCTAGAATAAATATAAAAAGTAGAAATACAAGGTAGTTAGGGAAGAAAGGCACAAACATTGGAGAGATCAGAAAAGAATCATGAAGAAGGTATTATTTGATGTGTGTCTTCAAAGAAGAGGATTCTACAAAACAGTTGATGAGGGAGTATATTCCAGACTTAGGGGACTGTAGATGCAAAAGATTGGAGTTGGAAGCTAGAGTGCTACTTGAGCTAACCAATGTGGCTGGAAAGTAGAGTGCAGGAGGATAGTAATAAGTAAATGTGAATGTAATGAATATAATATATCATAAACCTGAAAAGATAGATTAGGGCAAGTTGTAAAGAGCTTTAATATATAAAAGAAAAAGGTTTAAATCTTGGAAGCAATAGGGAATCAATGTGTTTTGAATAGGAGAATAACATCAGATCTATGCTTAAGGAAAATCACTAATAGAGGTATGGAGGATGGACTGGAGCAGAGAGGTTTTACAGAGGGAAGTCAATTTGGTCTGGCAATAGTACAGTCAAGATGTCCAAGTGATGGCTCTTTAAGCCATTTATATTCCTTTTCCCTTTCTCAGTCAAGCTCCAAGAAAATGTGTTTTGGGATTTTTTTTTTTTTTTAATGCTTATTGCATCTACTCTTTTCCCTCTCAATCTTTAATCTGGCATCTGACATGATGTAAAAAGAGTCAAGTGTGAGACATTGTGGAGGTAGAAGGATAAAGATTTGGCAAATGACTGGATATTTAGGTTGAGGTAGGGTGAAGAATTGAGGTTACTTGTAATATATAAATGTGGGGACTGGAGAAATTATAGTGCTCTTGATAAAGTGAGAAAATTGTAAGAAGGATGGGTTTATAAAGGAAAGATTGATGTTTTATTGCAGAATGTTTTATTTTGCATATGTTCAATATGTAAAATATTGAGATGTGAGATATTCAGTCCAATAGATAATTGTTTGGATATTCAGATCTGTTTGTCATCTACTTAGAGATAATCAATCCTGGGAGATAATAAGATCAATAAAAGAATGTAAAAAGATTAGAGAATGGGGCTCACTACCATGAGAAACACTCATAGTGTAGCATGATATGAATGAGTCAGCAAAGGAGACTGAGAAGTCAAATGAAAGGTTAACCAGGACAAAATGATACCATGAAAATTCAGAGGTGAGAATACCCTGGAGAAGTGCAAGGCCAACTGTCAAATCTTGCAGATATGACAAAGAAAGATGAGAACTATTGAAAAAACAGTATTTGGTAATTGATTGCCAGTTGGCTGATTGCCTCATTGGTAACTTTGGAAAGAGCAGTTTCATTTGAATCATGTCAGATGCCAGATTAAAGATTGAGAGGAAAGGGAGTAAATGCAATAAGCATTAAAAAAAAAAATCCCAAAAGTCAAACACATTTTCTTGGAGCTTGACTGAGAAAGGGAAAAGGAATATAAAACAATATTTTAGGATGTTAGAGTCTAATGAAAATTTTTTAAGAATGACAAGAGATTTAGGCATATTTTAGGGCAGTAGGAAAGGAACCTTAGCTATGGAGTGGATGAAAAAAAAAAAGGGAAGATGATTGAGTTAATATGCTGAAAAAAGATGGAAAGCTGTAGGATGCATGGCACATGTAGAGTGGGGTTGGTCTTAGAATAAGGGGTTCTAAAATGAAAAGAAGGGGAGAAGAAGGCCCTCATTTAAATAGCTTCAATTTCTCATTAAAGCAAGATAGCAGCTTGAAGAGAGGAGAAATGATAATATACAAATAGATTGGGAATGGATTGAATGTCTGTAGTTATTAGTGGTTTGATGTCAACTTGAAGCATCTTTTAATAGAGTTCCCAAGGATTCATTCCTGGTTCTGAACAGTGACTTTTTGATCATTTTGATCAGTGACTTGGACAAAGATATATAAGCCAATACATATCATTTATTAAATACTCATTGTGGACAAGGCATTGCTTTCAAGGCTGCAGGTGATATAAAACTAGAAGGAATAGCTAATCCTTTGAACAATCTGGATCCAAAAAATCTTAACAGACTGAAACATTGGCTTATCTAAAAAGGTGAAACTCAATAGGCACAGATATGTTTTAACACTTGGATTAAAAAAAAAAATCGGCTCCATACGTATAAAATGAGTGGACGACACCTAGAGAACAGTTGATCTGAAAAAAGATATGGAAGTTTTAGCAGAATGCTAGCCAAACTAGTGTATTCTGAGCTATGGCAGCCCAAAAAGAGACTCTTTGGTCTTAGGTCAAATTGAGAAAGGCAAAGAGTGCAAGACTAGGGAGGCAATACTGTACTCTGCTAAGGTCAGACCCCACATCTGGAATACTATGTTCTATTCTGGGTGTCACAATTTAGGAACTGAAGAGTATCCAAAGGACAATAGTTGGTATGGTGAAAGATCTCAAGATCATGCTGTAGAGCTGTGAGGTCAAATTCAAATAAAAACTGAGGCCATTATACCATATGTAAGGATTTCTGCAGGCCACATTTTTTTCCTTAGAAAACTATTAACATTATCTGCATTCTATTGTATTCTTATTTGTTTGTCCCTTCTCAGTCATATTTTAATCTGCTTCAAAAACTCTCAGGAGTGTCCCAGGTTATATTTGATGCGAAAGAACTGTGGACATTTAGCCTGGAGAAGAGAAGATATAAGGAGGAACATACTAGATGTCCTAAGGTATTTGAAGGGTTATCATATAGAAAAGGATGAAGATTTGGCCCCAAAGACATAGGAGCAATATAGGTTGAAGTCACAGGAGGAGCCTTTAGGCCTACTGAGAGAACTTCAGGACAGCTAAGTGGCTGACTCAGAGTCTAGGCCTAGAGTCAGACTCATCTTCCTGAGTTCAAATTGAACTTCAGATGACTCTGGTCATGTCACCTTGTTTGCCTCAATTTCCTTATCTGTAAAATGAGCTGAAGAAGGAAGTGGCAAATCACTCCAGTATCTTTGCCAAGAAAACCTCAAATGGGTCATGAAAAGTCAGAAATAATTGAAAAAATGATTGAACAAGATTAAAAGGAGAAATGCAACAATAAAAATGACACAAAATGGGCTGCCTCACAAGATAGTGGGTTCTGCCCTAGAAATCTTCAAGCAAACTCTTTCATTATGTCCACTTCATAGAAAGCCTCTCTTCAAGTACTATTTTCCAGATAAAGACTTTCCAACCTATACAAGCTACCATGTATTCAGTTATTTTGTATACATTTTATTTATGTTATTGCTTGTCCTTTGTTCTTGAAGAAGACCATGATATCACAGACATAATATCATGACATGCAAAGGAATTAGATTTAAGTGAGGGGACTGTGCAGAGTCACCAGCCTCACTCCTAAAAACCATCTGGTTCCAGTGACAAGATATAGATCAGGATGACTTTGTGATGTCCCTGGATGCAGTGGGAGTCCTTAGCCTTTTTTTTAAGCTGAGGTCTTTAACAGATTGACTGAGGCAAGGCCCAATCATTGATTTAGAGATTTATAGGAGAAATGAGGCAAAGAATAGTCTTTTACCTAATCAAAAAAATAATAACCCGGGAAGGGAAGACTGTCATGGTTTCCAGTCAAAATAGAAACAATATGTTAATTTAGCAAAATTGGATGGAACCGCAAGAGAAGTTCTTTGTGAAGTTAAACTAATTTACTTATAGCTTATTCTCATGGCACTTTAAATGCCTTTTACTCACAAAAACCCTGTTGTATTTGGATGCTTTTGAGTTTGTGACTTGCCCAAGATAATCAAAACTAGAACCACTAAACCAAGTTTTCAGATTATAAATTCCTCTGAACACTATTATAATACTTGAAGTCGTAAGAGACTGAAGGAGCTTGTTGGAGGTATTAAACTCCAGGAAGAAAGCCTCCTGTGTTCCATTTCTCCCCTTCAAGATCATCCCTCTCGCTTAGCCTCTTGGAGGCAGCAGAGATCTAGGGAAAAGAGCTTGGAAGTAGACGTCAAGTGTTCTGGGCTCTGGTTTTGATACTACTTGTTTAACCCCTCTGTATTCTGCAAGTGTAAAAATGTTCAGTCGTTTTCTAGTTGACTCTCTGTGACCCCATTTGGGATTTTCTTGGCAGGGATACTGGAATGGTTTGCCATTTCCTTCTCCAAATCATTTTACAAATGAAGACACTAAGGTGAACAGGGTTAAATGCCTTGCCCAGGCTCACACTGCTTTTAAATGTCTGAAGCCAGATTTAAGCTTGGGAAGGTGAGTTTTTCTGACTGGGCACTATTCACTAAGCCACATTGCCACCGTTTTAAAGGATTGCTGATGTTCCAATTCAGATATGAAGGCTATTTCCAAAGATAAGTTTGTTTTACATGTCCCCAAATGGGAAATCAACCCAAAGCCCCCAGGAAGGGGAAGAGGGAAACTCTTAGCTCTCTTACCGCCCTGGTGACAGAGTTGAACCTGTCAAAACTGATGAGGACGATGTTGAAGACAGAGGCAGTACACACTAGGTAATCCACCACCAGCCACAACTTGCACAGCCCCTTCCCAAACTTCCACTCTCCGGTCAGGACGTAAGGGATGTAGAGAGGGATGCAGAATCCGCCTGCGGGGAGAGAGCTTTCAGTGCAGGGGCTGAGGGGAAGATCCCCCACATTCATTTCTACTTGAATACAACTTTAGAATCTAACACCTGGTCGCTCAGAGAAGGCCAACAGAAGGGAGGGGACGATGGGTAGTAGGAGCACAGCCATTCAGTCCTCAAGGCTTTACCGAGACGCTCCTCCTTGAGAGACACCAAAAGCTTTGTTGAAGTAATACCAATAAATAAAAGGTTCTTAAGTAGCTGTTCTCGGGCTCTGTCTGAAGTAGGTTATTATTTCCAGCCAGAAAACCCACCACTCTACCATCTCCCTCGGTTATTAATCCTTTATCTTGTCCCCACTTCCCATCCTATCCCTTCTTGGATCATGAAGTTGAAAATAACCTCAGTGACTCCGCCTTCGTTTTACAGAGGAGGGAACTAAGGCCAAGAGATGGCAAGTGACTTGGTGGAGCATGTGCCAAATTCAGTATTCGAACGCAGGACTTCTAACTCCACATCCCGGGCTCTTAATTATACCGCGCTGCCTCATCATCCGTCCCGCACTTTCCTCAAACTCTTAGCTCCGTAGGGACTCGGCTATTCTGCTCGGAGTCACTCTAGGGCCTTCAGCCCCTTTTGTTCTAAGATCCAACGCTAACCGCCTGACGGCCCATCCCGGCCGTCTCCGCTTGGTCCTCGTACTCACCTACCAACAGGTCGGCGATAGCCAGGTTGAGGAAAAAGAAGTTTCCCTGCGTGCGCAGGCTCCGCTCCACCACGAAGGCGAGGATGACCAGAGCGTTGCCCAGCACCGTGGTCAGCACCAGCAGCGCCATGAGCGTGGCCAGCAACGCGACCACCGGAGCAGAGAACCCTCCGGGATGCAACGCGGGAAAGGGTCCCGGTCCCGGTCGTGAGTCCGGGACCTGCCCGAGTTCTGGGGCGCAGGAATTTCCTGAAGCATTGAATACCAGTGGCGGCTCCATCGCCGCACCCCTTGATACTTGGTCAGTAGTGGACCGAGAGCGGGGAGTCACCCGGCTCTGGGGGACGCTGGGGAACGAGCAAGAGTAAGAGACGGAGCAGGCGAAGGGAGACGGTCTGAGAGTGAGAAAAGCAGAGGAAGAGAGCTGGGAAGAGAAGAGCAAAGGAGAGGAGTGGTGGAGGGGGAAGGGAGAGAAGAGGAGATTGGTAGAAGGGGAGAGAAGAAGAAAAGGGAAAGGAGAGAGGAGAGGAGGTAAGGAAAGGGAAATGCTTGTGCCTGGAGGAGGGATCTGCTAAGCCTGGGGCGGCCCCTAACTTTGTAAAGAAGGAGAGGGAGAAAGGAGCGAGCAGACGGTGGAGGGAAGAAGTGAGCTAGAAAACGAGAACGATTTCCTCCAATCGCGAGGAGAGGGTCCTTCTCATTCAACTCTCCTCCCTCCTCTCCTTCCCCTCCCCCTGGTTTCCCTCCGGTCCCTTCTAGAAGGAGGAGAAGCTTGGAACAGGGGCTTTTCCCTTCTAAATTTTAACTCGAGCAACTCCGAGGATGCTTTTTTGTTTTGTTTTGTTTTTTTGTTTTTAATCTTAATTTAATAAGATATTATATGGAAAGAAAGAGGGACGCTGAAGAAATCAGAACTTGGGTAGGGGGCTCATTTCCATGTCTCAATGTGCCACTAGTAATGTGTATCTCCTTTTAACTTGATGATTTGATGTGACAATGGCTATATAATGTGGAGAATTGATCCGTTATCTGATGAACAGAGTGATTAAATGCAGCTAGCCAAATGAAATAATTCCGACTAAAGAGAGGACAAAACAGTAGCTTGGGAGGAGGGGAGGAACTGAATAGAAGAGACTCCACAGAAATGTGCCAAAAGCCTTGGGGACCGGGAGAATTGAACTTCAAGGCCAGAGAGCGAAAACTGGGAGAGGAGGAGAGATAGAAGCCAGAGCCACCAAACAACCTCATTATAAGTTTTGCCTTCTAATTGGGGAATTGTGTTCCAATCTCTAGGAATATGGCAGTGAGACTGAATTTTACCAAATCAATAAAGTTTTACTCTCTACATATCACCTGTATGGATAGATGTAAACTTTTTATCATTAGATCCTTTACTAGTTAGGAAACTGACAAACATTTGGAGCATGTGACTCATTTTGATTTTTAGGGGAGCTGAAAATCACCAATTATTAAGGAAAAAGGAAACAGGCCAACACATCTCTTGTTTCCTCAGACTAAAACAACCCTCTTTCTAGATCTAATCTTTTATGCTGTTTATTAGAAGCAATTTCCAACAAGCCATTCCTGATTTGTATGGTGGAAGGAGGAAATGACTAGGAAAGCTACTGTGGTCACCATTAAATTAAGGCAGTATTGAATCTTTCACCTATTTGTAGTGTAATAGGTGGTCAGAAGAAGGATCTTCACTATCTTGACGATCAGCCCTCTTAGGAATTGTCCATTATAGGGAATGACAATTTTACTGTGTTTTGTTTTGTGTATTGTGTGAGATAATTAAGTTAGGAAAACACTGACACTGTTAATTATCTGGGAGTATGTTTGCCTCTTTTTCAGTAGGGAGGTGAATTCAATAGATATTCCTCGTTTAATCACCATGGTGGCTAAGGAAATCTAATGCCCATTAAGGAAACACTTCATTGAATATGCTCCAAAGATGGGAAGAAATGGTGTCTCTGTGATGTCATTTATCTCTCTTTTAGATTATATATGACATTGCTTATATCCATTAAAACAGATAATAGAGGGTCCACAGACTTCTTTACTGTATGAAAGTAGTATAAAGCTATTGATTTAAAGGGTCAGGGCTGGAAAAACAATCTAAACTACTGCTTTGGTGAATCTTGAGGGGGGGGGGGTTGGGGGAAGAGCTTAAGCAGCACTGGTATAGTGGAAAGCACATGGGTTTTGAACTCAGAGGACCTGAGTTCAACTCCTACCATTGATATATATTTCCTGGGTGACCTTAGGTAAATCAATTAACCTTAATGGGATTCAATTTCCTCATCTGTAAAATCAGAGGAATGGATGGATTCATTACAGCCTATCCTGCTTCCTGCTTTCCATTGCCTGAAGGTTAGATAACTTATATCATGATCCTAAGGAGACTGGGAGCATCTAGGCTCTGCAAATGTTTCCAGTTACCACTAGTGGTGTTCCTTTGATTGTAAGGGGTGAGTCCCCTGTACTCCAATTCTAGTGAGATTAGCTTTTGCAAAGGAATATTTACTTCAACATAGTAAGATATAAACATACTTTCCAATATGTAGGACTTGATTCTCCTCTTCCCTTGCACCTCAATCTCTGGAGAGGGAAAGAGAATGAACTTCACAGCTTAGTTCTGTTTCTGTAAAGCACAGCTCCTCCATTGGGAGCCTCCCCCACAACCAGGCACCCTAGTTTCTCAGGGTTTCCCTTCTAGGCTGGCTGTACCATCCCACTTGGAATCCTGCCTCCCAGATCTAGGATAAACAGGAACAAAATAGAGATACTCTTCCTTCCCTGTAACCTTTTTCTTGGAGCTAGGGTAAAAAAAGAGAGCATGCAGAGAAAGTTCTTCCCTTCTCACTGGTTCATTTTATAGCACTTGTGCTATGTATGAACTGTGATCCTCATCCTGTGCAAGAAAGAGCAAATATGAAAAAAAGAGAGACTGTCCCTGTCTGACCAGTTTTAAAGATGAAGCCTTTCTGGCTCTGTAGCCAATCAAAGGAAATCACCTCCATCCAAGTGGTGGGGGACATAGGGAGCTTCCATGTTAATCCATCTGGGCATGTATAAGTAAGCCCAGTTATACTTACAGTCAAATAATTTTCCATTACATTTATGTACTATATAATTTGTTTAGTAATTTCCTAATCAATGGTGTTCTGTTCTCCCCATCCCCTCTAGACCAAGTTTTCATTTGCTGGGTTTTTTAGAGTATACTATAAAGGAGAGATCAGACTTTGTTCAAGAGTTAGAGAAAGGATTACTTTCCTTATCCAAGGGTTTGAACTTGTTAATTTTTTATTAATTTAGCTAATAGCTTAACTAATTAGTTTAATAAAAGCTCCCTGAAGTAATAGGGGGAAGAAACTATTTGAATACATAGGACCAATTGTCTTAACTTCAAATAAAAAATGGTGACCCAATAAGGAGCTCTCTAGTGACATCTAAAGGCATCATATGATTATCATCTATTATTTTTATTGTTGTTATTAATGTTATTATTAACCTATATTGTAGGAGTAGTCAACAGCCCAGAATTCCATGATCTGGATTCACATAGACTGGGTCTAATTTTGGGGACTACCTCTGAAGATCATTTTATTACCTCTTACTTTGCGTCAACTCTGGGACAGTCATCAAACATAACTTGTGCGTAGATCTCCACAGATATGAGTAAATGCATTTGTCAAGTCTGAGACAACCCTTTAGATAAATAGGATTGATTCTGTCATCAAAGCTTGGTAAGTGTGCTGCTAGCTACCATAAATTTCCAATTTCCAATCTAGTTAAGACAAGTGAAAAGATAATATCTAATGCAAGCTAATATGTGATAGATTCACAGAGATAGTTATAGTCTTATATGGCTATAGAGATTTGAAAAGGTAGCCAAAACTGTAAGTGGGAGTAATCAGAAAAACACTTCATGGAGAAGGTATTATAAGTTGAGTTTTGAAGAACAAGTAGGATTGAGATAGATGAAGAAGAGAGGATGAAATAAATTATAAATGAAGGTAGGAAATTAAAAGGTATTCAGTCATTCATTGATCCATTGTAATTTGGCTCCTCTGCCTTCAGAGGGAATACATAGTTCAAATGATACCTTCAGATATTCTTTTTGTAGAGAAAAATCTACCCCATTGTTTGCTAGGAGTGAGTTATGTTGTAGATGAGCGGTTGAGCTCTCAGACCTTCTCTATTGTTATCCTTATATTATTTGCTATTAGAATCTTGCTTTATGTCCTTGCTTATGAGAAGGAATTAATTATGGTTCTATGATGAGAACAAGAGATACAATTCTTTTTCTTTTAAATAATTGTATCGATATCTTTTCTTTTTATATCATTTTCATTTCCTCTGTACTTCCAACCCCTCCCCTCCAGTCATCTCTTTAGACGAAGAATAAAAAGGAAGAAAAAATAAGTTCAACAAAACTAACCAACATATCAACAAATGCTGATATTAAATGTAGACCATAGTCCTTGTCTCATTTGGGGTCAAGCTTGGGCAGTATAATTTCACAGCATTCACAGTTTTCATTGTTTTATAAAAAATTACTCTTGCTTTGGCTAGGGAAGATTCAATGGACAGTATTTCTCTGCATGTAATAATGATAAACCATTATGGATTCATAAATTATTCTCTCTTCACAAGTTATTAAGCTGATAGACTTTAATGACCCTTTCTTAGTCATCTGTCTGGTGTGCCACTCCACCTGCCTCACTCCAAAAATCTGTTGCCAAAAACCCATTATGCAATTAAAGTAAATAGAAAAATGTTCTTTTTTGTTGTTGCTGTTGTTAATTTCATAATTCTGCCTATGTTATTCTTTCTAATCTATCCTATCTTACTCTAGATACATGATTATTACTTCTCATGCTCTGCTACATCAGGGGAAGTGTTCTGGTTCATAAAATCAGAGCCAACCCACACTACAAAGATACTTTTCTATATTAATTATTTTTTAAACAATTTTTAAGGGTTTCAGAGCCCTCTAGGGTACCAGAATATAATTTTATATAGTTAGAGCTAAAAGGGTACTTAGAGATTTTTATATTCCATTCATCATATTTTTCAGAACAGGAAACTTAGGTACAGAGAAGTTATCCCTTGCCAAAGGACTCTGACAACATATATTCTAAAATACCATTATAGGAAGATGAATATGAACTTTACAAAATGATGATGTAGAAATTTTCCATTTTTTTGTGCTATCTCCTTCCTAAAATTACTTTCTATTTGCTTGTTTATATTATATATTGCATACCCTCAGTAAGATAGTTGAAAGTAGATAGTTATTTTTGTTCTTTGTAACTTCTAGATTCATAGAGCATCACAGGCACTTGATAATTATCTGTTGAATTGCATTGAATCTAGGTCTCCAGAATCATAGTCTCATGATTTCCACTATACTATACCCAGATATTTTATATTGCTTATGAAAGTATATTACTTATGCACTGATGCTGTTCTCAAATATTGCTTTTGAGTTTATTGAAAAAAATCTAGACAGTACTCTGATGAATTATTATTTTGTTAACATCTAACTAGTTGTATGCATACCAATAGGGAAAACCTGTGAATCTATAGAAGATCATATAAATAGAGCTGAAAAGCACCTTAGAAATTACCCAATCAACCTTAAGCTTTCACCACTTTCCTTCTCCTTCCACCCCATAGAGGGCTCAAGAATGGGCAGCTCTTCAAGATAGGTGCCTTAGATCAATCCCAACACTGGCTCTGGAGGTAAGTTAAACAGATAAAGCAGGGAGATTTAAATAGTTCCAGATGGTCAAAGTGGAGCTTCATTATTGTGATTTAATATAATCCCCAGAATGCCAGGCATGCCATATTTAGTCTAAATACAAAGCTATGTATCAATTATTTTGGGATTGTATACCAGTTTGTATTTTAAGCTTCAGCTCTTTTTTATTTCAAGATTGACTGAGATGCTCTTTTTGTAATGGGGTGTTTTCATACAGACCCTTGTCTTTTGTGAATTTTAATTTCTGTTGTAAACATTTCATTTGTAAGACTTTATGCACTGAATATAGTTTACAAATAGTTTTTTTCCAAATCTGATTGAAATATTATATTTCCAGGCTGTTTTATATGCAATATAGCCTTAAGAGGTATTTTCTGTGAGCTCAACTTATCTTAAGGTATCCGGAATTGTTAACATACCTTTAATTGTTACTTTCACATCATTCACCTTTTCCCTAGAATGTGTGCTTTTGCTCCCTTCCTCTACTGAGAGAATCAATTATTAGAGTCTCTCAAACATTCTGCTTTAGAATTAATTTCTTTTTCAATTTCAATGTGATTTAGAGCGGTGGTCTCCAGACTTTTTTATTCCATGTAATTAGTAAAAAATTTTGGGACACTCCCAATATTTGACCATTTATTTATAAGCGATATATGTATCGCTTATAAATAAATGGTGTATATATATATATGTATATATATATATATATATATATATATATATATATATATATATATATTAATGCTCTACTTAATTTGTCCAACCCCAAATGAAAAACTAAAGTGTGAGTGTGACTTTGATATAGGAATTGCTTTATCAGTCATTTATTTACCCAGGAAGTAGAGCTCACCTTTTGAGGGTACCTGCTAAAATTACCAAGTAATTTGGGCATCAGGAGTGGTATTTCCAAAGTTGGTTGTTGGGGGATTTTCTTAATATCCCTTGCTTGACTGTTGCTGTTGGTATTCAGGTATCTATCAGGTGATAACTTCAGCAGAAATGAGTATGTGTGTGTGTAGAAGTGTTAGGATATAAAGAATGAAGTATAGTGTGGTTTTATTGGAAATAAACTATTGTAGGGAAAGTGTGATTCAGTTCATTTTGCTATACTCTGGCTGACTAGAGACCTATTGAGGATCATGAACCCCTTAGTGAGCTTCCACCCCACTTTGGAAACAGATCTAAAGGATAAGGGAAGCTTGAGAGCAGTACTGATTCTTGTAAATGGCCTCATCCACCTGGGCTAGTAATATTAATTCTACAGATATGTTAAACACAATTTATACTTATATTAATCATACCCCAAGGAAAGATCTTTTATGTGTCTTTCTTTAAAAGATTCAGTATAAACTTGTATCTGGAAGTCATCCAGTGTGGATGCTTGCCGGGAGATTTTGCTAATTCATATTTATCTCCAACCGTAAAAACTGCTAATATATTTTATTGGGGTTCTTTGCAGTATGTGAAGAGAGGGAGGAAAGAGGGAAAAAAGAGACAGGCAGCCAAATAGAGACAATAAATAAAGTCAGTGAGAAAAAGAATCATAGAATGTGAGAGTTGGAAGAAACCTTAAAGATCATTTAGTCCTTTCTCCTCATAAGTCAGAGAAAGTGAGTCAGAAAAGAGAGGGAGCCAACTACTTCCAGACCCTGTCATCAGTAAGTCTGTTTTTAGACTATTACAGTTCTTCTTCCCTGGGAACAGAGGAATTTAGGACATTTGAAGGAAAAACTTGGGTGTGATATTCAACAGGACAGCACTCACCTTCAGGGACTGTTCTAATAACTTAACAATTTCCTTTGTCTTCCCATTTAGCAGAAATCAAAAACTCAAGACTAACTTTTTTAAAAAAAGAGATCCGAGTTAAAGAAAGACTAGAAAGAATGGGAAAATGTGATCTACATGACTTGGGAAATAGATGTATTTTAGAAAAATGCTAAAAATTCTCGTTTATATAAACAATGCATGCTCATGTGATTGAAGAATTTCCAGCCAATATTCAAAGGTAACTCTAAGCCCTTTCCCTCCATGTAAAAAAAATCACTTTTTCATTAGTAACATGGGGAGTTCCCAGGTATGACATTGAATAATTAATTAATCAATAAACTATCACCTTCTATCTCCAAGCACTATGCTAGAAATTGGTGATCTAAAGACAAAAATGAAGCAGTCCCTGCCCTCCAGGCTTTATATAATATTTATGAGGAATAAAATGTAGATAAATAGATAGATGAAAGTTAGGGATAGAAAACAGACCTGTGATTTTATTGGTAGAGGGTCTCCCTAATGAGGAAATTCTTCTACAAATTCTAGTTGGAACCATGTTGACAATTTTAGAGCAGAGGGGTCGAAAGTGCCTGATTATGTACAGCCCACAACACCCCCAAGTTCTGGGTGCTCTGAAACCAGATTAAAATGTAATTGGGAAATATTTGACAAAATAAAACTTCAGCAAAGCTAGATAATTTGTTATTGTTATTCAGTCATTTTAGACTCTTTATGACCCCTCTTGGGGTTTTCTTGGCAGATATATTAGAGGGGTTTAGCCATTTCCTTCCTCAGTTCATTTTATAGGTGAGGAAACAGGCAAATAGGATGAAGTGACTTGTTCAGGGCACACAGCTAGTTAGTGTCTGAGGCCAGATTTGAAATCAGATCTTCCTGACTTCAGACCTGGCACTCTATCCATTGTACCACATAACTGCCAAATGATATTACATTTTAAACTAAGTGCATATGCCATCAACAGAAATCTTTATGTTTGGGTTAGTGGTCCCACTTCCATTTGAATTTGACACTGCTGGCTTAGAGCATGAGAGGCTTGGCCAAAGTCATACAACCTTTATGTGTCAGAAATAAAATTTAAACTCAAGTCTTCCTGACTTCAAAGTCAGCTGCCTGCCATACAGAATAATTGGCACTGGTCATTCAAGCAAGGTCCTGGGAGCTGAAAGAGAGAGAGGAGAGGGAATGGAGGGAGAGAGAGAGGGGGGGGGGGAGAGAGAGGGAGAGAGAGAGAGAAACAGAGAGAGAGAGAGAGAGAAAGAGAGAGAGAGAGAGAGAGAGGGAGAGAGAGAGAGAGAGAGAGGGAGAGAGAGAGAAAGACAGAGACAGAGATAGAGAAAGACAGAGAAAGAGGAGGAGAGATAGAGACAGAGACAGAAACAAAGACAGAGAGACAGAGAAAGACAGTGAGAGTCAGAGAAATCCATGAATAAGAACTACTTTGACAACGATGAAGAAAAACATTCTGCCCTCAGTATCTCGTCCCTACTCTTGATCAGATAGATCTCTTGTTCATAAGAAATATTCACTATTCCTCCAGCAGGAGGAAAGCTGAGGGCTGTCATTAGAAAGTGGGGAGATCTATATGTCTAATAAAGAATCTGAAACCAACACACTCCTAAGGGGAAAAAAGCCGAACAAACTATAGGAGTAAGCAAGAGAAAATGTAGGGAGCAATTTTTCTTCCTTTGAGAGTAAGTTTTTGCAGTTTGAAAGGGAAGCCACACCTATGAAGGAAAAAGAGTTGTTAAAGAATAGAGAGGAGAGAGTGAATTTTCCAGAAATTCACAGGAAGCGATGGGGAGTGAATATCTCAAGTTAACATCCTAATCAAGTTTAATGAAAAAAATGCAAATGAAGGTGACCTAATTGTACCAGATCTGAAACTATTTTATAAAGCAGTGGTCATCAAAACCATTTGGTACTGGATAAGAAATAGGGTAATCGATCAGTGGATGAGGTTAGGTTCGCAGGACAAAATAGTCAATGACTATAGTAATCTAGTGTTTGACAAACCCAAGGACTTGAGCTGTTGGGATAAGAACTCACTATTTGAGAAAAACTTCTGGGACAATTGGAAACCAGTGTGGCAGAAACTAGGCATGGACCCACTCCTAATACCATATACCAAGGTAAGGTCAAAATGGGTTCTATGATTTAGACATAAAGAAGCAAACCAGAAGAACAAAGAATATTCTACCTCTCAGATATATGGGGAAGGAAAGAATTTATGGCCAAAGGAGAACTAGAATACATTATAAAATGCAAAATGGATAATTTTGATTATATTAAAATAAAAATTTTTATACAAACAAAACCAATGCTGACAAGATTAGAAGGGAAGCAGAAAACAGGAAAAAAAATTACATCTAAGGTCTCTGATAAAGGCCTCATTCCTAAAATATATAGAGAATTGATTCAAATTTATAAGAATACAAACCATTCTCCAATTGATAAATTGTCAAAGGATAAGAATAGATAATTTTCAGACAGGGAAATTAAAACCATTTCTAGTTGATCCACTATTGATCAGAAAAATGCAAATTAAAACAACTCTGACGTACCACTATACACCTCTCAGATTGGCTAAGACAAGAAAAGATAATGATAAATTTTTGGAGGGGATGTGGGAAAACTGAGACATTAATACATCATAGGTAGAGTTGTGAACTGATCCAACCATTTTGGAGATAAATTTGGAACTATGCCCAAAGGGTTTTTCAAACCGTGCATACCCTTTGATCCAACGGTATCTCTACTGGGCCTGTATCTCAAAGAGATCATAAAAAAAGGAAAAGGACCCACATGTACAAAAATGTTTGATAACAACCCTTTTTATTTTAGAGTCACGGAACTGAAAACTGAGTGGATGCCCATTAGTTAGGGAATGGTTGAATAAGTTATGGTATATTATTTTTTTGTAAGAAATTATCAGCATGGGCAGCTAGTTTGTGTAGTGGATAGAGCACCAGCCCTGAAGTCAGGAGGAGCTGATTTCAAATCTGGTCTCAGACACTTAACACTTTCTAGCTGTGTGACCCTGGGCAAGTCACAACCCCAATTTCCTCGGCCAAAAACAAAACAAAACAAAACAAAATGATCAGAAGGATGATTTTAGAGAGCTCTGGAGAGACTTAAATGAACTGATGCTAACTAAGTAAAGTGAGTAGAAGCAGGAGATCAGTGTATACACAGCAAAAAAATTATGTGATGATCAGTTCTGATGGACATGGCTCTTTTCAACAGTGAGGTGATTCAGGCCAGTTCCAACAGACTTGTGATGGAGAGGACCATCTATACCCAGAGAGAGGACTATGGGGACTGAGTGTGGACCACAACATAGTATTTTTGGTTTTTTTGGTTGTTTGCATTTTGTTTTCTTTCTCATTTTTTTCTTTTTGATCTGATTTTTCCTGTGCAGCATGATAATTGTGGAAATATATATATAGAAAAATTTCACATGTTTAACATATATAGGATTATTTGCTACCTAGGGAAGGGAATGAGAGGAAGGAAGAAGAATTTGGAACATATGGTTTTGCAGGGGTGAATGTTGAAAACTATCTTTGCTTGTATTTTGATTATAAAAAGCTATTATTAAAAAAAAAAACAATCAAGTTCCCAGCTCAAAGAGCACTTTTACTAGTTGTATGCTATGTCTGGAATTCTCTCCCTCTTGATCACCATCTCTTAGCTTCCCTGGCTCCTTTCAAGTATATCTAAAGTTTCACCTTCTGGATTAAACCTTTCTGCGGGCCTCCATAATCAGTGCTCTCCCTCTGAAAAAAAAACTGCTTATTCTGTCTTGCTTTGATAAGAAAAGCAAGTGTTTTATCCTGATAGACATTCCCCATCATCCCTCCCTTACCTCTCAGCAGAGAAACTGGCCTTATACTTTTACCAAGGAATAGAAGTTGTCACCAACTTTTTTCCCCTATTCTACTTCTCAAAACCTCTTGACATTATCTATTCTTTCCTCCTTTGTTCTAATCTGATGAAGAGGTGCATCTTCTCCTTACCAGAACCAACTTCTGCAGATTACCTGAATAATCACTCCTCTTTCTAATCTTTTCTCACCCTGTCTATTAGTTCCTTTCTAGCAGCCTACAAAAATATACACATACACACACACATAGAGCTATCTACCTCTATTCATAAATATAGATCAATATAGATAGATAGTTAGATATAGATAAACATAAGTATATATATATACATATATTTATATATAAGTATACATATGTAATATACGTATGAAATCTCCTAAAAACAACAACAACAACAACTTCACTAAACCCTACCATACCTTCAAGCCATCAAGTCTCCTCTCACAGACAAACTCTTAGAAAAAATTGACTTTTCCTCTCAATCATGTCTCAACTCCTTGACTTTTGATTTCATTACCCAGATGAAATTGCTGTCTTCGATGAATCTTAAAGCACAAATCTGATGATATCTATTCCTATTGTCTTTAGGATCAAATGTAAAATCTTATTTGGCTTTTAAACCCCTTCATAATATGACCCCTCTTTTAAAAAAATATTTTTTTAGGTTATACATGTACATTCATTTAAAAATATTTTCACAGGGGTCATGTTGGAGAAGAAAAATCAGAACAAAAGGGAAAAACCATGAGAAAGGGAAAACAAGAAAAAAAGTGAAAATAGTATGTTTTGATCTGGATTCAGTCTCCATAGTTCTCTCTGGTTGTAGAGGGCATTTTCCATTCAAAATTGTTTGGGATTGAGTTGGATCACTGAATTGCTAAGAAGAGGTAAATTGATCATAATTGATCATCATATAATCCTGCAATTGCTGTGTAGAATGTTTTCCTGGTTTTACTTGCTTCACTCAGAATCAGCTCATGCAAGTGTTTCCAGGCTTTTCTGAAATCAGCCTATTCATCATTTCTTATAGAACAATAGTATTCCATTACATTCATATATGTTCCAATTGATAGGCACCTACTCATTTTCCAATTCTTTGCTACCACAAAAGTTGCTGTTACAAATATTTTTGCATGTTGTGGGTCTTTTTCCTTCTTTTTATAATCTCTTTGGGATACAAAATCAGTGATGGCAGTGCTGGATTAAAGAGTATACCCAATTTGATAGCTCTTTGGGCATAGTTCCAAATTGCTCTTCAGAATGGCTGGATTAATTCACAACTACACCAACAATGCATTAGTGTCCCAGTTTATCATTATACTTTCCTGTCATTTAGCCAATATGAGGTGAAGTGATATCTCAGAGTTGTTTTAATTTGCATATCTCTAATCAATAGTGATTTAGAGCATTTTTTTTTCAAATGAATATAGATGTCTCTAATTTCTTCATCTGAAAATTGTCTTTTCATATCCTTTGACCATTTATCAACTGGGGAATGATTTATATTCTTATAAATTTGATTTATTTCTCCATATATATTTAGAAGTGAGGCCTTTATCAGAAACCCTGACTGTAAAAATTGTTTCCCAATTTTCTGCTTCCCTTATAATCTTGGCTGCATTGATTTTGTTTGCGCAAAACGTTTTTTAGTTTAATGTAATCAGAATTATACATTTTGCATATCAGAATATTCTGTATTTCTTGCTTGGTCATAAATTCCTCCCTTCTTCAAAAATCTGACAAACTATCTCTTCTAATTTGCTTATAGTTTCTCTATGTCTAGACTATGTACTCATTTTGCCCTTATCTTGATATAGGGTCTATTTTCTAGTCTTCTGAAACCATTCCATTCTATATATTTTTTGGATTCAGTGTCACCTGCCTTCCTCTCTTCTTTCCATCTTGGGTTGCTTAAACTCCATTTCTCTATAGAGCACGGATAGACAACTTATGCTATATCTGGAATTCTCTCCCTCTTGATCATCATCTCTTAGCTTCCCTGGCTCCCTTCAAACATCATCTAAAGCTCTACCTTCTGGATTAAGCCTTTCCCCAGGCCTCCATAATCTTAGTGCTCTCTTCCTGAAACTACACCCAATTTATCTTTTTTATGTCTTGTTTGTACATTCTTGACTTCATGCTGTTCACCCTCCTCCATGTCCTGCCTCCCTACCTAGATTGTGAGCAGGAGTTACTTTTTGCCTTTCTTTATATCCCCATCACTTAGCCCAGTGATGACCCATAGTAAGTCTTCAATAAATGTTATTTGACTGACAAGAGAGAGAACCCTGAAAAAGTGGTAGCCTTGCTGATCCTTAAAGCACTCATTTAGCAACTGTATACCACCTGTTTTTATATTCTTAGCAAGTATACACAAATCAACCTCCACGTGGAACCTGCAATGGGATCACTTCTATTCCCCTCCCCATTACTCTGATCTTCAAACCTGCACAATTTCACCTTCTTTATTCACCTGACTATATCAGTGATACCCTGATTCTGGCCAGTCATGTGAAAGAATCTAGGAACTGGGCTACCTTCTGTCCCTGTTTGAGAGGCCCCCAATACTGTAGATACCACTAAGAATACCCTTTTTGCCATCCTTTAAACCTATGAAAAAGAAAGACATTTTTCCAACCTAACCAAAAAGAAAAGGATAACAGCAAAGAGGAATTTTTCAGGCATTTCTGACTCTCCATGACCCCATTTGGGGTTTTCTTGGCAGAGGAATAGTTTGCCATTTATTTCTCCAGCTCATTTTAGCACTATATAACTTCTTATTCTCTTCCCCTCCTCATCTCTACTAGTTGTTTACTAACAGATAGACTTTGTAGTATCTGTGGGCTGAAGTCACTTATGGTACATATCTCACAATCTTTGCTAACTTCCTAGGTTTAGTGAACTATCCATGGATAGAAATAATTTTTCATTTTTTCATTTGATTTAGGCCATTTTCAAGAAAAGCAATATGTAGATAGGATAACAACATTCTCCTGAAAGGCCTGCCTTCCTCTTTGTATAATCAAGTCATTGGGGTGATGGTAGAAGAAAATAGAGAGAATTTTATGAAGCTCCTTTAACAAAGGATTTTAGTCCGTACCTTGTTTAGCTTTTTAGGAGATAAAAGGTAATTAAGAAACAGGGGCAGAATATTCTTGCTGGTAGCAGACCTAAGGACTGGAAGATTTGAGACAGAAATGGGGAATTGGGAGTTGGGAAAATTAAAGATATGGGCAGGTAAAAGTTTAACAATTTTCTCTTTGGAAGAAAAATGTACACATACTTTTAAGTTTAATCTGAATTTTACGTCTAGACAATAAACAGAATAATAAGTCAAGCCTTGATTTATAGCACTTACTGATTTCTGAGGTGAGGATCCTCAACATTGAAAATCTAACAATTGATTTTTGAGCCAACTTGAGTTGGAGCCAGCACACTCCTGTGTCTGAGAAGGTTTCAGACTCATTTATGATTTTTATGTTAGGATTTTGCTAAGGAAAGACCCTGGCTTCAGTGGAAAGTTATATCTCTCACCTCGACCTCATTTTTGTGACTTAGTTACGCATCTTATTATCTAAAGCAGAGGTAGGGAACATCTGACCAATGGGCTGTATAAGGCCCATGAAATTATTTGCTAAGGCAACCAAAGGAAATCTGAAAGGAAAGCTGAAAGCTAGGTACGACAGTCTCCCATTGATTGAGTTCTCTAAGTTGGTAATTTTGTATGTACCGTGAATTATGTTATAAATATCTAAATGACCTTTGGCAGAAAAAAGGTGCCCCATTCCTGATCTAAAGTCTATTGTGTGACCTTGGACAAATCATTTACTCTTTGTGGGTCTCAGTTTCCTCATTTGTGAAATGAAGGGATTGGACTAAATTACAGCTTTTTTTCCCCTCTGAGGCAATTAGGATTAAATGACTTGTGTCTGAGACCAGATTTAAACTCAGGTCCTCCTGACTTCAGAGCTGGTACTCTATCTACTACACTATCTACCTGCCCCATAAATCCCAGCTTCTTCTTCTTTTTTTTTTTTTTTTCATAATTACAACTTTATTTTTTTAAATGGAGAAACTGGGGGAAAATATAACAACTATCTTGGATAAAGGCCCCATTTTTCAAATATATAAAGAACTGAATAAAATTTATTTAAAAAATACAAATAATTTACCACTTGATAAATGGTCAAAGGATATGAAATGGCAGTTCAGACAAAAAATAAAATCTATAGTCATATAAAAATGCTCCAAATAATTATTAGTCAGAGAAATGCTTATAAAACAATTCTGCAGTATCACCTCATATCTATCAAGATGACTAATAGAGGAAAAAAAAGAAAATATTAGATGATGGAGAAGATGTGGGAAAATTGAGACACTAACACACCTGGTAGAGTTGTGAACTGATCCAACCATTCTGTGGAGCAGTCCGGAACAATGCTCAAAGGACAAATGAACTGCCTGTCCTTTGATCCAGCAATATCTCTACAAGTCTATATCCCAAAGACATAAAAAAGGGGTTGGGGAAGGGGGAGAAAACCTGTTTGTTATAAAATGTAACAGCTCTTTTAATGATGGCTAAGAATTGGAAAACAAAGAATATCCTCAATTGGGGAATGGCTAAACAAGCCATGGTATATGATTGTAATGGAATAATATTGTTCTATAAGAAATGGCAAACAGGATGACCTCAGAAAAAAACTGGAAAGATTTACATGAGCTGATGAATAGTGAAGTGAACACTACCAGGAGAATAGCACAGTAACAGCAATATTGAATGATGAAGAATTGAAAATGACTTAGCTATTCTCAGCAATAAAATGATCCATGACTATCCCAAAGGACTTACAATGAAGTACACAATCCGACTCCAGAAAAAAAAAATTTTGATTTTGATTGATTGATTACAATATTGATTGAATACAGACTGAACAATCCCAGCTTCTTAAACTGTGGTTTGTGACCCACTGTAACCGAATGTGGGAGTCATAAAATTATGATTTATTATCAGTAAATGTTTGATTTGTATACCTATTTTATATGCCTATTGCTGTTGTTGTTTGTCCTTTGTTCTCAGAGGTTCATGACATCAGGGAGTTGATGCCATGATGTGCAAGTGAATTGGATTTAGTTAGGGAGGCTGGGCAAGGTCATCTGTCTCACTTTCCCCTCCAGAGCTTCTGGGCCCTGCTATAGATCAGGACGACTATAGTGGGTTATAGATGGAGATGGTCCTGCATGCTAGGGTCACGTAAAAATTTCTTGGACAAAAAAGGAGTCATAAGTGGAAAAACTTTAAGAAGCCTCAGACTAAATGACCTTCCAGCCTTAGATTTGCTGTTCTTTGATGCTATGATTCCCAGATCTGCGTTTGCTGAGTGCACTGTCTAGGACTCCTATCCTCCAAGGCCCTGAATCATACATAGACTGTCTCCATCTGCCCATGTTTCCAAGCAGCCCTGTCCCCAGTAAGGATGGGTGGGTTAGAACAAGTTCAATAATACAAAAATGTTCCTGAAGTGGGAATAAGCAGATGGTTCTTTAGTGACTTAGAACCATAGTGTGTCTAAATTGAAGGGGAATTTAGAATGCAGATTGTCAGAAGTAGGAAGAAATTTAGAGACTGTCTAATCCAGTTTTCTCAGGTCCTGAGAGTGACTTGCCCAGATTCACAACTAATTTTTTGGTGGCCCTATTGTCATGTAGTATGGCTCAAGAGGGTCAACTTTGCATGTGATAAAATCCCTCCAGACCTCTCAGGTAGCAAGCTAGGTGGGCCTGCATACAATTATGAGAGACAATGGGTCAGTATCTATAGGGGTGATTTACAAGACCCTGAAAGATTCCAGAGTACACTTGGGCTTGACCAGGGAATCATCACTTGTAGCCATACGAGGCAGAAGAGGGTCAGCACTTGATTCACAGGGAGAAACTTTTCCCTTTCCCCATCTGACTGTGCTGTTGAGGGTATCAGAGGTGAGGAGGAATGAAAGATAATTCTCCTTAGCTAACAGCTTCTGAGAACACTGGCTCCTTTGGGAGGAGTCCAGACCTTGCTACTCAGTATTTATTATCTTGGCAAGAATACATGGGTCAACTCAACCATTAAGCAGGCAGCTGCTTCTCCACTCAGGGGAATAGGAAGACTTGCGTTCAAATCCTATATAAGGCACTTAACCAGTTCTGTAATCCCGGCCAATTAACTTCTAAGTTTTAGTTTCCTTATTTATAGGAAATATTTTATAGATGTCCTCATATCTATAAAATGGGGATAATAGCTCATTCACAAGGTTGTTGAGGGTCAAATGAGACAATATATATAAAGCCCTGTGCAAACCTTAAAGTGCTATCTAAATGATAATTATTATTGTGGCTGATCCTTTTTACCAGCTCAGTGAAGAGAATTTGAGAATCTCAAGACTGTATTCTATTGTCTTTCAATTTCCTGCAGTAAAAGTACCTAAACTGTAATGTGAGGGTGTTTATATTTTGGGTCATAAAAAGCTGAAATGGAAATAAGAAACTTAATAGGGAATCGAGGCTATATTTTGAAATTTCCCTGGAAATTTGGATTGAGGGTGAGGCACAAGCCAAATTGGTGGTAGTTTTATGGAATATAATATGCACAAAATTCTTTTTCATTTTAAAAACCATATTCCATGGATTTTAACCTTTTTTTTTAAAATTTTTAGGTCATGCGTCTTTGGCAGTCTGGTAAAGCCTATAGATCCCTTATTAAACTAATAGTCTTAAATTAAAATAAATAAGATTATAAAGAAAACTAGTTATACTGAAATAGTCATCAAAGTGTTTTTTAAACAACAAATTCACTGACCCCACTGACTAATTTTTATTTTTTGTTATGATTCTTCTTTCACAACATGACTAAATATGTTTAATATGATTGTATAAGTATAGCCTATATCGGATTGCTTGCTGTCTTCAGGAGGGATGAAGGAAGGGAAGAAGAGAGAAAAATTTGGAACTCAAAATCTTATAAAAATGAATGTTAAAATTATCTTTGCATGAAAATGAAAAATATTAAGTGAAAAGGAAAAAAAAAAGAGACATTGCTCTAGACAGATGCTAGAGGAAGGTAAGCTTAGGTTAATAGGTATTGTTAAGACAGTTAAGAGACTTCCTAATTAGCCCATTATTGGGTCCTTGGTTACATGAGAGTAAGTACAATGGCCTCCTTGCTGCTCCTTACACAAACCTCCCCATCACTATTCTTTATCTTTTCTCTAATTATCCCCCCCCACCCCGTGCCTGGAATTCTCTCTCTCTTCATCTTCATCTCCTGGCTTCCTTCAAGTATCAGCTAAAATCACACCTTCTGCTAGAAATCTTTCCAGTCCTCCTTAATCTTAGTGTCTTTCCTCTGAAATAATCTCCAATTTATTTCATCTATATCTTGTTTGTATGTGGTTGTTGTATGTGGTTAGACTGTGAGCTCCTTGAGATCCAGTACTATTTTTGTCTTTCTCCATACTCCTAACACTTAGCTCAGTATGTAGTAGATGCTTTTGAAAGATGCTTTTTGACTAGACTTGATTTAATTTCAAGAAGCTGATATTCTAAAGCGAGGCAACATGTATCATATACACTTATGGCCAACAAGGAGGTTGTTGGTTTGGAAAACTACAAGATGGTGAATAGAATCTTAGAAATATGGATAGACTGACCTCCGTTCCAGTAACAGTGGCAGGATTGTTTTGATTATGGTTTCAGAGCTGGAAACCTGGGGAAGTAGGTGGCAGCTGGGCAGCAGGTTAATAAGAATGTGACTGATATCTCCTCTATGTAGTTAACCGTATGAGGCCCTCATTAACCAGTTTGGCTGGATGGGGACAGGAAGGGCATGCAAGAGCAGAGGTTAAGGGTTAGTTCTCCAGGGAATGGTTTCCAGTCTACTCTAGACTTAGAGGTAGCTGGTAAAATGGCTGGGGAGTAATATGAAGGATAGCTGAGGGTTTCTGGATCCTTGAAGGCTGTTCAATAAAAATAAGAAGGGAGAGGCTTGGGTCCCTGGAAGATTGGTACCAATCATCTTCAGGCACTAGGCTGAGTGGCAGAAGACCTGAATTTGAATGTGGCTCATTGTGTGATCCTGGACAAGCATCTTCTGGGGCATGAGAATGAGGCAACTGCTCTTTGCCACATCCTGATCAGGAATATATGGCTTTCCATAAGCTCCATGCCTTTGGAGTCTTTCCTCCCCCCTCAACAATCAGTCCTAGCTTATCAGTGTCCCTATATTCCTCCTGCCTGAGCTGGCCCTGGCTGGCAAAATCACTGCCTGACTATTCTCTTGGGTACCACAATCTCATCATGGTCTGCAGTCTACTTTCCTCCTTCATTATATGTTTCCAAGGCCATTAGTGAGAGACATGAGCCTGAATGACAAATTGCAGGGCAGAGTGTTTAGAGATAACAAAGAGACTTGGCTCAATATCAGGTAAACAGGTAGAGACAAATTGTTTTTTGTTCCATTCTTTTTTCTTTATGGAAAATTAATTTTCTTAGTAAGGAAGATAAAGAAGGGGCTGTCAGGAGGATGTGAGGAGGTTAACTGATTGGGGGTGGTGGTGATTGAAAGCCTAGAAAATCTATACTCACAATGTTCTTGTGATTCTTCCATTGGTAAACTAGACCCATCCAGAGGAGGATAACTAGGTTGGGGAGGTAAACAGCCCATTCCATTTGAGGACTGGCTGAAGGAATGTTGAAAAAGAGAAAGAAAAAGAGAATACTTTGGGGAGGGGAGCTGGGAAGAGGGGGTTTGGAGAAACAAACTGTCTTCAAGTATTTTCCATAGTAATGATGAAAATTCCAATTTGAACTTTACAAAGCACCTTTGCAACAGCCTGCAAAATATGCCCTAAGAATATTATTATTATTCTCACGTTGCAGATGAAGAAACTGAAATTCAGAAAAGCTAAATGACTTGCTCACAATTACATAGCTAGGAGCTAGTTACATATCTCATAGATTCATGGGAAGCCTTAAAACATCCAGGAAACAATCTAAAACATTGATAGTAACTCTCCTTTCAACCTCTCTAAAGAGGGGAGCCTGCTTTGCTATCAGATCTCTGAAATTATGGTTGGTTATTATGTTGATCAAAGTTTTAAGATTTTCAAAGATGTATCTTAGATATGGAAATGTATCTCACAATCTGATAATCTCTGTACATTTAAGAATTGGACTTATTAGGTTGAAAATGCCAAGAGACTTGAACTGATGGGCTTCTTTGGCCATAGAATTCTCTGATGGTCAGTTGTGATCAGATTTGAGGGTTTGGAGTAGGCTTCTTTTTGTTATTCCCCATTTAAAATTATAAGGCAAGGGTAATATTGTGATGATGGACTAGAGTGGTGATTCCATTGCAAAAAATTATTTGTTCCAATGACATTTCAATATTGTCAATCATTTCATTCATCATTTGAACTAGGACCTATCTGGTTTGACACCAGAATTGGAGATTAAATGTTGTTTTGGAAGATTTGGTCTTTCTTATTAATACTTTAATGTCTGCCTCTTTCTGTTTCTCTGTCTCCCTGAGTTTCTCTTTGTTCTATGTGTTTCTCTTGTTGTGCCACAGTTCCCTTTAAGTGTTCTGACTCAGTTTCCCTAATTGCTCCTGCCTCAGTTTCTCTAAATTGTTC
The DNA here is from genome assembly GCF_902635505.1 of Sarcophilus harrisii. Taxonomy (NCBI): domain Eukaryota; kingdom Metazoa; phylum Chordata; class Mammalia; order Dasyuromorphia; family Dasyuridae; genus Sarcophilus; species Sarcophilus harrisii. The sequence goes on along the minus strand of NC_045427.1, from coordinate 462,383,751 downwards.
TGCCTCAGTTTCCTTAACTGTTCTGCCTCAATCCCCTTACTTGCAAAATCCCCCTCTGGTTCATTAAGACTGAGGATCACTTGCTCTGGAGGTTATAAATTGTCAATATGAGACTCAAGATAAGGGGGAGTTCAGACTTCCTGGCTTCTAACTCCTTCTGTCATCAAGAATTTATGGTCCTACCCCCCTAACCTGTCATTATTCTTCTTTATCCAAATTTACCAGAATGTCCATTGTCTCCCACTACCCTGTCAGAACCAGATTGATAGTCCGTTCCCACTCTCAGTGTTTTGACTCTGCCCCTATAGCTGAGCCATATGTGTATATGTGTCATTGAGAACTCACATTCACTACTGGATACTTTGAGACAAGAGTCCTGTCCAGTCCAGTCAATCAATTAAACTCTCCAATAAATAAAATAGTATTTTATTTCTCTATCTTGCCTCAGTTTCTCCAGCATTACACTCTATTTTGTAAACTGTATGTCTTTGTCTCCTTACTCTCACTTTGTCTTAAACAGGCAATTGTTCATCAATATTTTGACTTCAGTATTTGAAGTGGTCTCTCTCTCTCTTCTCTATCCCTCCTTCCCTCTCTCCCTCCAACTCTCTCTGTTTCTGTCTGTTTCTCTGTGTCTGTGTCTGTTTGTCTTTCTCTCTGTGTGTTTTTTAAAGAAAACTTTCCACTTCCAAAATATGACTCCTAAAGAAGCATTTTTGGAGGTCTTGTGCAGTCTCTGCTCCCTCAAATTAGATGGAAGCCTAAAGTGTGTTTGAAAATTGAAGAGAAGGAAATTTTAAATTAATACTGTATAATTCTGCATGAAAGTTGTAGAAAACTGCATACAGATGGGAAGACTGAAGTTTAATGGGCCCAATATTTGATTACAATAGATCCCTGGTTGCCATAGAAACAAAATTATTCTCCTGAAAAAGCAACTGATGGAAGGGACAGATATGTCTTTTTTTTTTTCTTTTTAAGAAAGCGAGAGAGAGAAATAAATAAATAAATAAATAGAAAAGATAGTTCCAAATGGCAATAAATGATCCTGAAATGACCTGTGTCTGGCTGGCTGAACACCAAAAGTAGAGATAAGGAGCTAAGATAAAGGAATAGGACATAATTTTGATACCAAATACAAGCTCATTAGAAGCAACTTCCACATCACAAAGGGAAAAAAGTCACTTGGATCTTGAAGGGGGAAGAAAGCTCTCCTATTATGATTAGATTGTGGTGTTAGCTTGCTTTAGGGAGGTTGGGAGGTAAGGTGATCTTAAAATTAGAGAGGGTACTAGGTCTTCTAGGCAAGGATCTTAATCCTTTTTGGTGTGATGGACCCTTTTTACAGTCTGGTGAAATCTATATGTTTTTAATGCATAAAATAAAATACATAGGATTTCAAAAAAACCCAATTATATTGAAACACAGTTATAAATTAAAAAAATAAATTTACAGATCCTTTGAAATGTATTGATGGACCCATCTCAGGGGTCCATGTACTTTAGGATAAACAAAGAGGAAATTGTTAGAATCCTCAGGAAGAAGCTGAATGTAATTGTTTCTATAATAGGTTTCAAGTATACTGAGAGCTACTAAAGGGAACTCTTTTGTACCCCCATAGATCTGTTCTTTTTTGGATAGACATAAACTTTTGCTATAATATGATCAGAGCTAGACTTGGAGCCAGATCATTATCTGATTTGAATCCTGGATCTGACACTTAGAGATATATGTGGACTGGGAGTTTTTAATCTCCTCAATCTCATTTTTAGAATTAGTGATGTTCTGGGGTAGGGGGGTCTGGTGGTTCAGCTCCAGGATTGTAATGAAATTAATCACTTCTAGATTATATAATCTTTAACAAAAAGAACCTTATTCAATAAGAGCTAGAAAAGCATGGAAAAGCAATTTTGCAAAGTTGGGAGAAGTAGCCCTTTGTCTCTGTATTTATCATCCTTGAATTCTTCGGCAAGAGTAGATTTGTTGATTCATAGGATGGCGGGGATACCTTCCTGACAAATCTAACATTTGACTTTTGTGTTTTAAAAGGGAATCTTAATTTCATGGACGAGTTAAGTTTCAAAAATAGTTTTATTATTTTTAAAGAGAAAAACTAGCCTTTCTGGTTGGAACCTTCTAGTTTTCAGAGTCCATACATGGTAAATATCTAGTTTTTTATAACCTATTGCCAAAGGTCTCATTTAGATTAGTAGTAGATGTTGCTCTTACCAAAGACGACAGTAAAATGAGTTTCTTTTGTAATATGTATTACAATTCTCTGATTTCCAGAAGCAGGTCTCTCAGCATCTCCTAATGTAGAAGAAACCATATTAGGTGGTCTAGATATGTGCCTAACCCCCATTATACTTTTTTCTTGGTCTGGATTTTTGATTTTTTCAGTGTAGGGAGCATCGCATGAAACTCCTTTCACACATATAAGGAGGAATTGGTTTATAACTTATGGTCTCAGAGAATTGTCTAAGACTCTCAAAAGTTAAGTGACTTATCCCTGTGGCCAATGAGCCTTAGAGGCTGACTCTGACCACAGTTCTTGAACTCTTCCCCATGTTATGCACAATACCAGGCTGCCTTTGCAAAGCTTCTTGGCAGTACTCATTTTTACTGGGCTCTTGCTATTAGAATGTGTGTGTGTGTGTGTGTGTGTGTGTGTGTGTGTGAAAGAGAGAGAGACACACACACACACACACACGCAGAAACAGAGAGAGAGACAGAGACAGAGACAGAGAGACAGAGACAGAGACAGAGAGAGACAGAGACAGAGAAGGAGAGAGAGACACACACACACAGGGAGAGAGAGAGAGGCAGAGAAAGACAGAGACAGAGAGGGAGAGAGGGAGAGAGAGAAGAAAGAGGGAGAGAAGAGAGACAGAGAGAGAGACACAGAGAGAGAGACAGAGAAAGAGAGAGAGAAAGAGAGAGACAGACAGACAGACACACACACACACACAGAGAAAGAGAGAGAGAGAGAGAGAGAGAGAGAGAGAGAGAGAGAGAGAGAGAGAATAAGTATGTGTGAGTGTGTGAGTTCCCTTGGTTCCCTGAAGGAGACCTAGGCTTCTGATTACTGGGGAAACAAATCTGTTTGAATTAAACATGAATATGTTAGCAGTGTTAAGGTTAAGAACCTAATGATTAACTGCAGAGGGCTGAATTACAAGGAAATAGATTGTATTAATTGTATGGGTGAACTCGGTATCTAAGTATTCTGCAGATTAATCAGCCATGTGCTGGAGCTGACACCTGTTCTGATTAGTAGCAGCAGATTTAATGCATTTCCTCCTCCCATCCCAACCTATTTGACTTTTGGGAGTGGAATGATGGAAGGAATATACACAGGCTTTCTCACTGAAATCCATCCCAATGATGGATCTTTGAGTCTGGATACATGACACCAGCCCCATCAAGCAGTGGATGAACATTGGACAGTCAGGAGCTTGTCCTGACTTTGTCATTTGATGTGATCTTGGGTAAGTCATTTCCCATCTCAGAATTTCAGTTTCTTCTTCTGTTAAACTGAGGGGTTAAAGTACTAAGAGATTCTTAAATCAAAGGATGAGGTGATTTCCGAGGTCCTTTCTGGCTCCAACATCCGAGGAGAGTAGTAGACTAGGAGGTACTGAATTTCAAAAGTTAAGTTTCCACCTCTCTTTTGTTGCTTTGGCAAGTGCCTGTTCCCCGCTCTTACACACCAATAATCAGAATTGGTTTAATGTAAGAATGGTGCAGGCAGCATGATCTGGTGATCTGGTAGACAACTATTAATAAATATTTGTTCATTGATGGATGTTTTCACTGATGTGACTTTTTTTCAAATGATGTCCCTTCATTAGGTCTTACCTCCCACTTCCGTAAGATGGAGAGAACCTTTGCCCCACCTATATAATAGGAAAACTGTCACAAATGAGACCATAGTAATGAAGTAAAATAGAGAACTTAATTTCAGTACCCTACTTCCCATACCTAGTTAATGAGACAAAAACCCAAACAAAAAATTTTCAGTCAAATGATCCTTTAATTTCTAAATCTAATGATGTTATTAATTCTCATCTTTATTGACCTCTTAGAAGCCTTCAACATTGTTGGTCATCCTTGTCTTTTAGATACTCCACCACTAGGTTTTTGTGACACTGCTCTCTTCTGGTTGTCTTCCTATCTGTATGACCAATCCTCTCAGGTTCCTTTGATTGATCTGCAACCTGTTTAAAGGCACTAACCATAAGTGTCCCCTAATCCTATACCCTAGACCCTTTTCTCTTTTCTCTCTCTCTCTACTATTTCCCTTGAAGGTTTCATCAGCTCCCCTGGGTTCACTGATCAATTTTGCAGATGATCTTCAAGGTACATTTATCTAGCTGATATCTAGCTGATTTATCAACCTCTCTGCTGATCTTTAGTAATGCATCACCAACTGCCTCTTGGACCTTTCATGGTTACTATCTCATAGTCACCTCAACTTAACATGTCTAGAGCATAAATTATCTTTTCTTCCAAATTCACCTTCCTCCTTGATTTCCCCATTACTGTTGAGGGCATCACCATCTTTCCCAGACATTCATTATAATTATAAAATTAGGTCTGATGGTCTTGAGATCAGTTTTCCCTTAAAGGAGGCTATAGCTTATAGCTTATCTCTTTATATATGAAAACCAATTTTATAAGATTAGGTCTGATGGTTGTGAGGCTATTATGACAGTTTCTCCTTTAGGGAGATTGTAAACTTATAGAACATGCTTGTGGAAAAATAATGACAATAACATTCTGTGCTTCCCAAATAATATATTACCTACTGCTATCTTATCTTTCTTCCTGATAACAAATCCCCCCAAATAATCTGTCTACTACCAGCTAATTTTTCCCCTGATAACAAACACCCCCAAGTAACATTTTCTCCTGACTCCTGATGTTACTCATTCATTTTACCTCAAATCAGAATATTAGAACCTTATAGAAGGGCATTTTGGAATGCCCCCTTTCTGCTGAATAGACCTTTGTGTCTGTGCTCTCCAAGGCATTGTTGCCCTTATGTGAATTAGTCTGTGTTAAGTGTGTTTGTCTGAGCTGCATGTCAGGTTCCCTCTTTCTCTTTTCTTTTCCTCCTCTTCTCTATTGCTTGCAATAAAACTTTACCTTGGATTGAATCCTTATTGTTTTACATGCTTTTCTCAACACCCAAACTCACTAAAAGCTTGTTTTACCCAATTGGTACTGATCTTTCCTTACACATAAACTGAGTACCCAGACAAGGACATAGCCTACACAACTACAATGGGGAAATATGATGCTGGGAACCCAATTGTAGAAAGCAAGGATCAATAGGGAATCCTATGTTCTCCCAGGAGTGACTCTCTTAGGTTGGAGGATAATCTCAAAACACTCAGGCTTACAACTTAGGTTGTCATTTTTGACTCTTCAAGCATATTCATTCCAAATATCCAATCTGTAGCAAAATCTTGTCATTTCTACCTTCATAGCATCCCTTTCTTCTCTCATGCAGCAGCCACTGCATGGCTTCCATTCCAAAGGTCTTCCATTACTTTTGCTTAGATTGTTGCAATATCCTTCTAACTAATTTTCCTGTCTCAATTCTCTTCCCACTTCAATCCATCCTCTACTTGACTATCAAAGTGATTTTACTAAACTGCAGGACTATGTCATCCTCTGCCCCCACTTCAGTAAATTTCAATAGCTTCCTGTTTCTTCCAGGACAAAATATAAAATCATCTGTTTTTGTTGGAAAACATGCCCTTTTCCCACTACCCAAGTCTTCTTATTCTCTTTCATTTACTCTACAATTCATCCACATTGACCTTCTGTCCCTTATACATGACATTCTGTCTTCCAGCCCTGGCTTTTTCTGCTGGCTGTCTCCCATTGCTAGAATTTTCTCCATCATCTTTCCCATATGTCTCTTCTATATCATATTTTTGAGTACTTGCAAATGCCAATCTTTTGTATTTTGAACACTTCTTTTGTGGTAGAGGAATTAAACGGCCACTTTACCTTATCTACATTGTACTTTGAGTACTTTTCTCAGGTTATCCCTGTAATTCCTTTTGAGGAGGGCTTAGAAAATGAGCCAAACTTAAATTTTAAGAGATGTTTCTCTAAGACTCTAGGGATGGTTGTAATGAGTACAAGAAGAGTCCAACTCTTTTCTTTGGAGCCAGGATCCTTCAGGACTAAACCCAGTCCACCTGAACTTGAGCTAGAGCCACTCGGTGGAAGGGACCATGGGCCAACAGGCCTGTTAAATTAACTAGGTTCCCAACTCAGTTGTTTCTACCTTTGGGAGTACCAGCAGTGTTCTCTAACTCTAAAGTTTCTCCCACCTGAGATGGGGTATAGTCTGAAGCTGATTGAAGTTGTGTGTCCCATGTCCCTGGGATTATCTCTTTATAAAACAGAGCTTAGAAAACCATCCTTGGTGCAATATCAGATACAACCTGATCTTGTTTTTGTTTGGTCACAGCTTAATCCATGCTGCCTTATTGCTTCATAAGGAAGCACAAGGGCCCAGGTCCTACCCCTGTACAATTTCTCTAGCATAGGTGCCGATGCCTGGTTGGGCCCTCAGTTCTGTGCTCACTCTGACATGTACTGAGTCAGGGACTTTGTGACTCACTCACTTTCCTGTGCAACCACTGAATCACTTCCATTCCTGTCTCACCCCCCTTGTCCATTTTCTATTCAACCAGAACGCACTGTCCACTGACGCCATTCTGGAAATAATTTTAACTCTTTTCATGCTCCCTCAAGCTCTGTTTTCAGGCTAGTCTCTAACCATTTACTCAACCAACACCATCCCTGAAGTTATATCCTGCCACTTTTATAAAATAGGAGAGTTATGGTAATAGGAACTCCAGGTACTTGCCCCCTCACTGGACATAGTTTTTGGGACAGTTACCTTTTCTTTCTACCCTCTTGATCCCAGAGCCTCCTAAAACCCTAAAATAGACCCATTGCCTTTCTTTTTTTGGTGAGGCAACTGGCATAAGTGACTTGCCCAGGTTCACACAGCTAGTAATTGTTAGGTATCTGAGGCTGTATTTGAACTCAGGTCTTCCTGACTTCAGGGCCAGTGCTCTATCTACTAAGCCATCTAGCTGCCCTAACCCATTACTTTTATTATATTATATAACTAATTATATTATTATACATCAGTTTTCTCTCTGCATGACTGGCTGAGCCCCAACAGCTCCTATTTTGTGATAGATTGAGAATCATAGAGACAGAGACTGGACTTGAGGTTGCAATTGTATGAGTGAGAAAAACTCTCTCTATCAATGTAGGTCATTGACTTTTAGTCTTAAAGAGTCACCTAGTGCAGAGACAGGAAGGTAAGTACCAAACCTGAAGTCAGGAAGATTTGATTTCAATCTGGCTTCAAATACTGACTAGCTGTATGACTTTAGGTAAGTGGCTTAACCCTATTTGCCTCAGTTGCTCATTGTAAAGTGAGCTGGAGAAGGAAATAGCAAACCATTCCTATGTCTCTGCCAAGAAAACCTCCAAAGGGATCTTAGACAAGACTGAAAACCACTAACAACACAAGAATAGTGGTGTCAACTCAAATAGAAATAGATCCCTGCTGATTGCTTATTGACTTAGAATACCACAAATTAACATTATCTGTATTAATTATATTTTTCATTTATTTTGTAAAACATTTCCCAATAACATTTTTATCTGTCTCTGATTGGTATTTTGCTGGCCCTTGCTAACACTTCTGTTGGTAGAGGATGGAGAAATTAAATGACCTGGCCAAGATCACAAAGCCAGGATATGACACAGAGGTGGAACTTGAACCTAGGTCTTCCTGATTTCCAGTCAGCTTTTTGTCCACTACTCCACACAGCCTATTAATATAGAGGAGGAATGTAAAAGTAGTAGTAATAGCAGCAGCAGCAGTAGCAATAGTAGTAGCAAAAGTAGTAGTAGCTATAATAATAGTAGTAGAAGTAGTCATAGCAGTAGTAGTAGAACTAGTAGTAATGGTAGTCATAATACTACTAGTAGAAATATCAGCAAAAGTAACTAAAAGTAGAAGTAATAATAGTAGTAGAAGCAGCAACAGCAACATTAATAGTAGTAGTAAAAGTAATAATAATAATAGAAGTAGTAATGGTAGTCGTAATACTAGTAGTAGAAATAGCAGCAGAAGCAACTAAAAGTAGAAGTTATAATAGTGGTAGAAGTAGCAACAGCAAAACTAGTAGTAGTAGTAAAAGTAATAATAGTAGAAGTAGTAGCAGCAGCAGCACTAGAAGTAGTAATGGTAGTAGTAATACTAGTAGTAGCAGTAACAGTAGTAGCAGTAGTAGCATAGTAGAATAGCAGTAGCAGTAGCAGTAATAGAAGTAGAATTAGTAGTAATGGTAGTAGTAATGCTAGTAGCATAAATAGCAACAGCAACAATAGTAGTAGTAGTAGAAGTAATAATAGTAGTAGCAGAAGCAGTAGTAGATATAATAGTAATGGTAGGAGTAACACTAGAAATAGCAACAGCAATAGTAGTATTGTATAGCAATAGTAGTAGTAGTAGTAGTAATAGCAAAAGTAGAAGCAATGATAGTAATAGAAGCAGCAGCACTGGAAATAGCAGTGGAAATAGGAGTAATGGTAGTAGTAGAAGTAATAATTATAGTAATAGTAGAAATAGCAGCAGCAGTAATAATACTGTGATTGTAATAACAGCTACTGAGATTTAAAGTGTATTATACTTTAAGGTTTGTGAAGTACTTTACATATATAATTTCATAGACATTTAGAGCCAAAAGGGAGCCAAGAGATCCTCTAGTCCAATTTCTTTTTTTTTAAACAAATGGGGAAACTGAGGCCAAGGAAGAAATGATTTGCTTAAAGTCATCAAGAGACTGTGGGAGAGCTGAGTCCAGATGTTTTCTTTTGTCATAATTTCATAGACATTTAGAGCCAAAAGGGAGCCAAGAGATCCTCTAGTCCAATTTCTTTTTTTTTAAACAAATGGGGAAACTGAGGCCAAGGAAGAAATGATTTGCTTAAAGTCATCAAGAGACTGCGGGAGAGCTGAGTCCAGATGTTTTCTTTTGTCACTATTTCACATATTCAATTCCTATCTCTCCAACTAGGCTATAAACTCCTTGAGGGCAGCATAAATATAATAACGTGCAAACCATCAGAACTAAAGGAGGTAAAGAAAGGAAGAGATCAGTGTAGATTGAAGTAATAATATTTAACATGTGTCTGATACTTTGACATTTGCAAAACATTTTATCTTATCCTCAGATCAACCTTGTGAAGTAGAGGAAATATAGAAGCTGAAGCAGATAGGTTAAATGACTTGTCCATAGTCACCAAGTATTTGAATCAAGGTTCCTATTCAAGTTTTACTAACTCTAAGACCAGCTTCTATCATTTTACCACTCAGGCATTTTAACCAGAGGAAGGCTTTGTGGAGAAAGTGGGATCTGAGCTTGGCCTTGAAGAATGTCTAGGATTTGGATGATAAACTAAGCTATAACTGAAGATTTTTTTTCACTTGGAGCAAAAAAAAAAAAAAAAATTGGTTGGGAAGAAGGACTTGTTGAATGACAGTGGTGAAGAGCACTATGAGTATTGTCATTCTAGGAGAAGAGCCGATATGTCTCTTAGTAAGAATTAGGGGGGATGTGGATCCCAGAAAAGGGATGTCATATTAATATGGAAACCTGCAGAAACTGACCTGAGGGTTGTGGAACTATGCTACAATGTGGACTGGAGGTGATGAGTTGGAGGTCCACCATCAAATGTTGGGGTTGGACCTAAATAGGGTTTGGTCATATGAAGAATTCACAATGGCTTTCTCATTGCCAAAAGGTACTTTTATTTCTGAGAAGAGGTTATAGGAAAAATGAAGAGGTAAAATAGATACCACTCTCTCAAAAATAGATTTGGGAGAACATATAGTTAGCAAGGAGAGAGGTTTTTAACAATTAACACGGGAAAAGACAAGTTTTGCATTGGAATTCACAGTTAACCAGGAGAAAAGAAATAAACCATCACCATGAGGTGGGAGTATAGCATTGATTGGCAGGGTAAATTCATAGGGAGGTTAGCACTCTAAAAGTTAGTTACAAGATAGATACAGTAATGTGGGATTTCCCAACATTTCTACAGAGGTAGAACCGTAAGGGTGAGGGGATCCCACCATCAGTGTCCTTCCCTCAAGGAGTATTAGAATCTTATCAGTGTTTTAGGTTTTCTCTGCCAACCACACTTTCTTACCCAGGACTTCATCAGAAGGATTGAAAAGTGAAGGATGAGGATGATGTTTATATATAGCCAGGAGCCTTATAAAGATTTTAGCTTTTAGGGCCATATAATTTCAAGTACCTGAGACACTGCGTTGAAAAGCCACCCTCAAAGGCTATCTTTAGATTGGTCCACTCAAGGAGTAGGAATAAAAAAAAATTAAAATTTTAAGCTGGAAAGGTTAATTGACCAAGCTCACTCACCTTTAAATTGTAAAGTAAGTGAAATTGGATTAGATAAGCTTTAAGGTTTCAGCCAGCTCTTAGTTCATGACTTGAAGATTTTGATCACAACTTTGGAGTTCAGAAAGAAAATTCTCAATGGTGTGACTTGTAGTTCTTGTAGAAAATTCCCATTTGTCTGGGAATTTCATTAAGAATTTCATTAAAACCTCATATTCTTCATTTATAAAAAAGAAAATTATGACACTTGCAATATTCATCAAGTTGTTGTTAGATTTGTTATGGGAGAACTATTTCCTCTATGGGTTCATGTGGTAGATAACTCTTGCCAAAATGGATTTACCACAATGCAGAAATTATAGAGATAAAAACATAGGTTTTATTTTTATGCTCGAGCATAGGTTCAGGCCTCAGAGAAAACCTAAACACCTATTAAGAGTCTCACAAGTCCTCTTATAGAAGAATTTACATTAGAGTGATAGAGAAATAATTCTTTTATATATCACAATCTCATACATTCCTCTTAGACCATAAAAATTAAAGAGAAGATACATCCCATACTTTCTTCAATGTCATAAAATTAAACAAGCTTTCTTAAACAGTGTAATAACTTATACATCTCCTAAGACTCAAACTTAGCAAAATTTCACATCCCATAGGATGTCAAATCAACAATCTCCCAACTGGGAAGAATGTCTTTGATTCCCAAATAATAAAGTAGTTTACAAAAATTCTCTCAATCTGTCCTCAAAATTCTGAGAAGTAGGTGCTATTATTATTATTCCTATTTTAAAGATAAGAAGACCAAAACATGGAGAGGTTAAGTGATTTGCCCAGGTTCACACAGTTGTTATTCATTTAATTCATTATTCATTTATATTTAATATTCTGTGAACTATCATGCAAGAGGATAAAATGACTTACTTTTTTTTTAAATAAGAGAATTAGGATGCAAGCTTATGTTCTGCATGTTTACTGAAAGCAATTTCAGAACAATTTCAGTAGAAGATAAGACAATAGGGATGACACGTACCTCATCCTGTTCTAACTGATTATAATTTCTTCTGTTAAGTCTCATTATTTAAAAAACTTTTTATTCTCTGTATTTTTCAGGTGGCAAAATCTGTTTAAAATTCTGTTCACAAATATTTATAGTTTGGTGTTTCATTTTGTTGGCTTGGGCAACTATTCCATATGTAACGATTCTCTGAATCCGATAGATTAGGGTTCATATTTATACTATAAGTATTAGTCTCCTATTAGGATAGAAAACCCCTAGTATATAATTGTGAGTAAGCATGTATTTCTAAGTATCTGGCAGATAATTAAATTTTTGCTATTTGTAGGGACATGTTATATTTGGTACTACTAAGGATGTTTAGGCTTTCTTAGGCTCTTGACTCCAGCTCCCACCAACAGTCTTCTTGCAAGTATAAAGGAGGGGTTCATGCATTCCAGTCCCACTTAACCACTAGCAGATGAGCCTTTAAAAAGAAATACTTACTTTGAAGGCATAAATAAGCAAACTTGCTCCCCATCAAATGGGGCTTAATTTCCCCTCTGTATCACCTCAATCTCTGGGGAAGGGAATTAGCTCATCTCATTTCATTTCAGCTCAGTTCCTGTATAGTTCTAAGTTCTAAGCCCCAAATCCTTTTCTCCAGCTTCCCTGCCAAGCTAACTGACTTCAACATCTCCCCTGGAATCCTGGCCACAAGGTTGCTCAAACACATGGGTGCAGTAGGGATTATCACCTGTCCTTAAAATTAAGAACAAATGAAACAAAACCAGGAGAGATCCCAGGCCCATTTCTTGGAGTTGGGATAGAAGAAGAAGGTGGGGACAGAAGGTATTTCCACTCTTAGTTTAGTTCATGGTGCCTTTGTTATAGAAGAACTATGTGTAATCTGAAGATAGCAGGAAAGAGCATGTGAAAAAGGAGTGCATCTGTCCCAGTCCTCCTAAAGATGCAGCTAAAGGAAGCTGCTCCCATCCATACATTATGAGAATCCAGAGGCAAGCTGCCTCCATTTTAGGCAGTTTGGGTACACCCCAAGGCCTTGATATCATCATTGTAATCATCACCATCATCATCGTTATCATCACCATCTAAACCAGCATTTCTTAAACTTTTCCCACAAGCAACCTCTTTTTGCCCAAGAAATTTTTATGAGACCCCAGACAAATAGGTATATAAAATAGATATGCAAATCAAACATTTACTTCTAATAAATAAGAATGGCATGACTCCCACATTCAGTTAAGTCCCCATATGGGGTCACAACCCACAGTTTAATCAGTTGCAATCTAAACTATAACTTGTTCTAGAACTTGTTGCTTTTTCCTTTGGGCTTGCTCTTGGTGATTATGCCACGTCCTGTGAATCTGGGCTACATAACAACTCTTTCAAGTTTGTTCTGCCTTTTCTCTTACATTGTTACTATCCAAATTAAGGCTCTCATTACTTCTTATCAGCATAATTTTTTAAAATAAGATTTTTATTTTTACATTATAATCATTTCTGGCAGTACCTTTCTTTCCTTTCTTTTCTTCTTCCTGTCTATTTAGAATTGAATTCTCCTTTATAGAAAAGAAAAATAGGCAAAAACATCCTATATTGTGACTTCATCTGACAATGTATACAATAATTTGCTTAAAAACTCCCATCTTCTAACAGGAGAACAGTATATGTCATTATCAGTTCTTCAGGATTATTCTTGGCTTTTCAATTACTGAGAACTTGGTGTTCTTTTCATCTCACCTGTGGGAGGTCAGAGGAAGAAAAGCCCTTTATCTTTCCTTTTATCACATAACTCTACTTTAGAAATTGTCCCTCATTTAATTCACATTGAGGAAGTAAACTCCCCTTTTTTTCTCTGTTTTTCAAAAACTTTCACAACCCTTGTTCTTGTTACTAGGCTGCAGACAGTTTGCTAGCTTTAGTCTAGTGCAACAGTTCTCAAAGTATTGTGTGAGAATCTTTAGGGGTCCTAAAACCTCTTCAGGAGGTCCATGAAGGCAAAACTACTTTATAATAATTGCAAAAATAATTGGCAATTAAAATACTCCTTCTCCAACAATGCTTGGCTAGATTTTCTTTATATACTTTAACCCAAATAATTTTTTGCAAAAGATTGAATGCTGAAGCAGATATGAAAAGCCAGACATTAAAGATATGTGAAAAAATATGTAAAACAATGTCATTTTAATGATTTTGGGTTGTTAAAACAATTATTTTTCATAAAGTATGTTAACAAGTAGTTTGTTGTTTCTATTTTAAAGTAAATTAACAAATATCTTTAAAATGAATCAGTTTAAAATGTTTAACATTAATTTTAAACTTTATAAATTGAAAAAAATATTACATAGTGGAATATGAGAGGATTCAATATAAAACAATAAATTTTCAAATTTATGCTATATATTCTATACATTATTTTTCAAAGCAACCCAGATTTTCTTGCTTTCTTCTAGGGTTTTTTTTTTTTTTTTTTTTTTTTTTTTTTTTTTTTTTTTTTTTTTTTTTTTTTTTTTTTTTTGCTGTGTACGTTTTAATTTCTAAAAGAACAAATATCAATAGTTTCAACCAGGATATTGTGAAGTTCAAGAAGGTAATGGATATAAAGTGATTTGCAAACCTTAAAGCATTATATATAAAAGCATAATATGTCTGTTTTTTATTATTATTATTAGTGGAGGTCACTGGGCCTTCAGTCTGAGTCTCTGAAAGCACTCATGCTGAGTTTAAGCAATGTTTATAGAATAGTTATAGAACAGTTCAGGAATATGCAGATGCATGTTTGACAAATGAGATCTCTGGGGAGAAAATGAATGTATAATAAATACTTTTAAGTTTAGACTATTATTTTCTTAAGTATAGATGATCAACAAAACAATAAATCAAGCCTTAATTTATAGCTCTGATCTCTGATGTGTAAATGATGAGGGTATGAAACTGTGTTCCCTTTGACTATTGACTATCTCATAGAGCTCTGTTCTGGACCCTCTTCTCTCCTCCTGCTGTTACACTACTTCACTTGGTGATCTCATCAGCTTCCATGGATTCAGTTATCATCTTTAGGCTGAGGATTCTCAAATCTATTTTCAGCCCTGATTTCTCTGCTGAACTATCTTGCATCTTCAACTGCCTATCAGACATCTTGAACTGGATGTCTAGTAGAAATCTTAAATTCTAACACATCCAAAAGTGAACTCATTATCTTTTCCCCCAAATCTCCCCCTTCTAATCTTTCTTATGACTGTTGAGGGCACCATCCACTTCCCAGTCCCCCTGGTTCTTAACTTAGGTATCATCTTTAACTTCTTGCTGTAGCTCACTCATCCTCTTTTCCAAGGATTGTCAACTTCACCTTTGCCAGCATCTTTGAATAGATTCTCTTTTTTACTCTACTACTTCTATGACCTTTGTGTAAGGTATCATCTCTGGATTATGCATGAACCTACTGGTTGTTCTGCTTGCTTCAAGTCTTTCCCTACCACAATCCAACTTTCATTCAGTCATCAAAGTGATTTTCCTAACATTCACTTATGATTGCATATTCCATAAACCCCAGTGGCTTCATTTCCAGACGCCAATACATAATATTCTATTTGATATTCAAAACTTTTCATAATCTAGCCCCCTCCTACTTTTCCAATCTTCTTACATTTTGCTCCTGGACAAGTACTCTTTGATCCAACGGCACTGGGCTCCTTGCTGTTCCTCAAACAAGACACTCATTTTCTGATTCAGTGTTTCCGAGTCTCTTTTGTCTGGAGAGCTTTCCTTCCTTATATCTGCCTCCTGACTTTCCTGACTTCCATCAAGTCCCAGCTAAAATCCAAATTTCTACAAGAAGCTTGTGATAATCCTTCTTTATTCTAGTACTCTTTTTCTCTTTATTTTTCTCCCCTGTTTATCCTGTATGTAGCATGTACATATGTTTTTATCTCCCCCATTAGAATTCCTTGAGGACAGGGACTAGCTTTTAACTTTCTTTTGCTCCCCAGTTGTTAGTACAAAGCCTGACACTTAATAAATGAATATCATTGATTAATTAGTCTAGACAATGATAAAATTCTTCAATAAGGATGAAAAGTAGATTAACCCATCTGTAGCACCAAAGCTAATAAAAACTAGCCATTATTCCTAAGAGTTTATAGGTTTTCTTTAAACTTAAAAAGGATATTTATTTTCTTAAAGGAAACTCCCCTCAGCCATGTGTTCTTTTATTATATCTTGTTTTTTAAAATATCTGACCAGTTATGAAAAAGAAACAATCGTTTTTTTTTTTTCTTTTTTAGTCATGGTAACTGGTCTATTTCAATGATTTAATTGTTCTCCCAGTCTTGTTTCCCCTTTCCCTTCACCATTCACACAGATGACAAAATCATTTTTCTAAGGGCTGGATCTGACCATATCACTCTCCTGCTCAAAAACCTTCAGTGGCTCTCCATTTCCCTTAGGAAAAAAGGATTTAAAGCTCTCTTTAATTTATCTCTGAGAGTTCTCATCCTACCTATTGCATTTAGCATGGAATCAGAAAGATTCATATTCATTATTTCAAATCTGACCTCAGAAACTTAGTTGTGTGATACTGGACAAATCGCTTTAATCCTGTTTGTCTTAGTGTCCTCATCTGTAAAATGAACTGGAGAAGAAAATGGCAAAATCACTCCACTATCTTTGCCAAGAAAACCCCAAATAGGGTCATCAAATGACTGAACAGCATAATTTAGCTCTAAATTACCTTTGTACCCTTACTTCACATTATTCCCCTTAATACATCTTTTGTTTTCTTAGGCATTCTCTCAACTTGACATGCTATTTCCCACTTGCATGTTCTCATATAATTTTTACTCTCACAATAAACTCCTTCCTATGCCATCTTTTATAACTAGGTATCATGTCCTCCAGGAGCCTTTCCTTACCTCCCCATTATTAGTGCTCCCTCCCTTCTAGAGCCATTGTATACTTATCTACCTATCTAACTATCCATCCACCCTCCCCCCCCCCCTTTTCTCTCTCTCTCTCAGTCTGTCTTTTTCTCTATGTCTCTGTCTCTCTTTCTCTCTTTGTCTCTCAATCTCTCTCTCTCTCTCTCTGTCTCTCTCCTTTTATCTTCTCTTTCTGTTTCTCTCTGTCTCTGTCTCTCATCTGTTCTATCTCCTCACCATGGTGTGGAGGGGGGATTGAAGAAGGCAGAGATGGGAGACAGGAAAAGCTGGAGCCCCTTGGGCCTGGGGATTCCCCTTAAATGAGAATAGTACATAATTTACAGAAAGTCAAGCAGACTTCATGGCCATGCTTTGGGAAGGCCACTGGTTTTCTGGGCCCCAACCACACCCTCCCATCCCTCCATCAACAGCTGTTGCTCCCACAGCATCTGTTTGCACTTGGTGAACAGCCAAGAGAGTGCCCTAGTCCAGCTGAGCTGGCAGTTTTTCTTTCCTTTGACATCTCCATTTTTTGGATAATGATATCTAATGAATGGTTGTATCCTCTCATCTGTGGCAATCACAGCTCCATTGCCCAGGCCTGATTACAAACAGAACCTTCCCTGGAGTTCTTGCCAGCTAGCATCAAGCAGGGATGGGGGTGGAAAAGCAGCTCAACCAAAGGAGGCAACTTTCTTTCCTGACACCCTTGCTAGGAATATGACTCCAAACTACCTTCATCTTAAGAACTTAGTGGGAATCAAGTCAAAGCCTCCAGGAATTAGTCATTGAAACAGACTGACTAGACAAAGTTTCATTTCCCAAAGAGTGAAGGAAAGAATATAAAAAGACAGGCACTTGCTAGTCCTGTAACTCTTGGCAAATCATTTAATCTCTCTGTACCTCAGTTGGTTAACTAGTATTTATTAAGTACGAATTATGTTTTGGGCACCATGATGTCTCTGGTCTCAAGGAGCTAGTTAGTAGTCTAAGGAGAGAGACAACATGCAAACAAATATGTACAAACAAGCTATAAAATTCAATGATTATTTATTCAATAAACATTTGTGAAGTGTCTTCTATGAGTTGACTCTGTGCTAAGTGCTAGACATACAAAAGGAAGCAAAAAACACTCCCTCCCCTCAAGGAGCTTACAGTCTAATGAAGGAGATAACATATAAACAAATATATGCAAAGCAAACAATATTCAGGGTAAATAGGAAACAGCAGATGGAAGGCCTTGGAATTAGGAAGGATTGGGGAAGGCTTACTGTAAAAAAGGTATTTATTTTATTAAAAGGGGGAAAGCACTGGCATTTCAAGGAATTAGAAAAGGCTTCTTGTAGGAGATGAGATTTTAGGAAACCAGGGAAATCAGCAGTCAAAGATGAGGAGGAAAAGTGTTCTAGGTATAGGTAGTGGCCAGAGAAAATGTTTGGAGCTGAGAGATAGAATGTCTTATTTGTGAAACAGTCAGGAGGCCAGTGTCCCAAAATTGAAGAGTATGTACTGGGGCATAAAGTATAAGCAGACTAGAAAGATAGGAGGGGGCTATGTTGTACAGGATTTAGAATGTGGCAATGGGAAGCCACTGGAGGTTATTGATTTGGGGGTGAGGAGTGGGTAGGTATGACCTGATCAGACCTGCGTTTTAGGAAAATTAATTTTATGGCTGAATGAAGACTGGATTGGAGAAAGATGAGACTTGAAGAAGGCAGATCTACCAGCAGGCTTTGGCAGGAATCAAGGGAAAGGATGGTAAGGACCTAAACTAGAATGGTAATAGTATCACAGAAGAGAAGGGGGCTTATTCAGGAGATTCTGCAAAGGTGAAGTCAACAGGCCTTCTTAATAGTCTTCTAGCTTCTTAATAGCTCAGTTATAGGGGAAGGATGAGAGATAATGAGGGATTCAAGATGACTTTTAGATTGCAAGTGAAGGACTAGGAGGAGGCTATTGCTCTCTCTGCTTATAGGGAAAGGAGGAGGAAGAAAGCATTTAAGGGAAAAAAATAATGGATTCTGTTTTGTACTTAGTGAGTTTAAGATGTCTTTTAGACATCTAGATATCCAGTTTGAGATGTCTGAAGGCAGCTGGAGATTTGAGATTGAAGGTCAGCAGAGACACAGGGTAGGAAGGGTAGATTTGAGAATCACTGGCATAAACATCGTTATTAATCTTAAAAATTAATTAATAATAATTAATTATTATGAGATCATCAAGTGAAGTAGTATGGAGGGAGAAGAGAAGAGGGGCCTGAACAGAGCCCTGAGGGACACCTATGGCTAGAATGTGTGACTTGGAGACAGAGAAGAGGGGTCAGTTGGGTAGAAGAAAACTAAGAAAATGTGGTGCCCCAAAAACCTAGAGAGAAGAGAGAATTGTTATGGGCCAAAACTCTGTACTTGAAACAAGGATTCTTATAAAGTGCTAAGTCAGTGGAATTGATAAGACAATGATTATCTAGTTATCTAGATTATTTAGTTTAGCATGGTGATTAACAGTTCTCTAGTTCAGTATGATTGATTTAATCTTACAACAAATAATGGTTTCCTAGTGATATAATGACTGGCTTATACTCAGTATACTGCCTATAAGTTGGGACAAACTCAGCCAGAGAGATTCATTCCATCTTCCACCTTTGTAGTAGCTGGAGGCTGGAGCACAAGCTCTCGGACTGAGACAAACTTCAAGACTGTGACCATCATGGTGGTTCTCCTGCCTCCCCCACAAAAACCAAGACACATTCTGGAGGACCTCCAGAAAGCTAGCCCGGGCCCCAGCAAGGAGACAAGACTTTGAAGGAGATAATAAAGAATTTGGACTTTATCTCTGGCTATTCTTGTGGTGATTACTCAGCTGAAAATGAAGGCTGGTCCAGAGACCTCCAGAAAACCAACCAGAACACTACAGAGAATCAAGGAGGAGTGATCAAGAAAGATCAAGATCAGAGAAGTCAAGGAGGATAAGTGAGAAGACGACATTGAATTTGGCAATTAAAAGATCATTAGTAACTTTGGAGAGAGAGAACAATTTTGTAGAATGATAAATTTGGAAGCCAGATTGTAAGGGGTTAAAAAGAGAGTGAGAAGAAAGTGTAGCCTTTTTAAAGAGTTTAGCTACAAAGGACATAAGAAAAATAGAACAATAGTTAACAGTGGCCTAAGGATCACATGAGAATTTTTTTCAGGATAGGAGAAACATGGCCATGTTTGTAGGCAGCAGGAAATGAGCCAGTAGAGAGTGAGAGAATGAAAGTTAGTGAGTGGGTTTGACAGAGGCATCAATCTGTTGGAGAAGATGGGATGGAGCGGGATCATTTGAACAGGAAGAGGCGTTAGCCTTGATAAGGAGTAAGGTCATTTCCTTATGTAAAATAAGGAAGAAAGAGAAGATAGTAACCAAAGGCCCTGCAGTTGTAGGAGATAAGGAAGAGGGGAGAAGAGGTTATGAACCAATGGCTTCAGGTTTTTTTTTCTTGTAAAATATAAGGTAATTATATTTGAGAAAGTGAGGGGAGGGGGAAATCATGGAAGATTTGAGGAGGAATGGAAAGGTTTGGAAAAGCTACCAGGATAGTAAACTGATAAGCGAGATATAGTAGGATTGCATAGCAGCAGTGAGGGCTAAGTTGGAGTTATGTAACATAAATTCTTAATGGTCCCAATCAGAATGGCTTCATGATTATCTCTACCATTGTTCAGCAGCATGTGTGTAGGCATGAAGAAACAAATGGTGGGAGGGATCCAAAGCTGGGACTTGACTGGGTGTAATTAGCAATATGATAATCGGGCTAAGGATTCAAGAGAGTAGGACAGTATAGATTTAAATTGGTTCACCAAGACTCAAAATAGGAAGAAGAGAAAGTGGTGAGTGTAGGGGAGATAGGCTAGGAGAGAATTGAGGTATCAAAGGATTAGAGGTCATGATGAAGATGAAGAATAGGGTTATAAAAGGGAAGGCAAAGGAAGAGAAGTGAAAGCCCTTAGATTATGTTTTGGTTAGAGAACTTCATAATTTTTGAACATGGAGGCATTACATATGTGGGTGATGATAAGATCAAGAGTCTGACCAATTTTGTGTATCTGAGGTGGGGTGAAGGAATTAGGTTGAGGAAGTGTGTAGAAGTGGAAGTGGAAGAAGAATTAATAAGTATTAAGTTTCCTAGTATGATGGCAGGATTTGGGAAAGAAAGAAAAATTGGTAGCCAGGTTTCAAACCCATTGAGGAAGGAAAGGGAGTGAATTGAGAGGATCTGAAGACAACAGATACCAGGATTTTAGAACAGCAGAGAACATGGGGTAGGCGGTAAAGAGTAGGGTGAAGTATAAAAAGACTGGAAAGGCAGGATGGGGCCAGGCTATGGTTTCCTCATTTGTGAAGTGAGGGGTGAACTTGATGGCTTCTAAAGTCTCTTCCAGTTCTAAATATATAATCTTTGATTGATAAATCCAGTTGCGCCCCCCCAGGTACCAAGAAATTCTAACCACTCCCGTGTTTATCTTTAACTTATATCCTCATGACTGGTGTATTTGTAGCAAGGCTTATATTTGTGCTCACATGACAAGTCATGGGTCCTGTGTTTTGGTTTGGCATCAACCATAAAGTAAGAATCAGATGAAAAGGGCCAAAAATAGATCCAAGTATAGAAATAATGTGGAATTCTTGTGGGTGCAACTTCAGGAGAGGGAGGAGAAGCAAAAGTGTCAGCTGGAGGAATTTCTCCATTGCTGACCTGCCCTTGACGCCATTCCACCCCCTGAGGACCAGGAAGCAAGGACTGATTAGAGTTCCATATAGCCCAGCTGATGAGCTATTCACAGGGAGAGGGCAAGAGTGGAGGTTCTGTAAGTGAAAGAGCTGTCAGTGGAAAAGGGGTGATGTCGAATGCTGGCTCCAATCCTGAATGTTCTCAGTGTGCTGGAAGCTGACCCTAAGATTTGACTGTGCAAGTTGATTGGAGCAGGGGGAGGGAAATGACTAGAAATTCCTGGGCTTGGGACAGGTCAGCGTTGAGTGGCCCAAGTGTTGGACGTCTCGCCGAACAGTTCATCTAATAGTTGTTTTATTATGTATTTTATTTTACTCTTTTAAAGTCTATGGGTAGGAGTAAAGGCTGTACACAGTTAACCATACTTGGGTGTAACTTTTGCCATGTTCACATGATTAGGGTTCTTTGAAGAACAGTAGGGTAAGGAGAGTGGAATTTGTTCTCTCACTGGGGATTCAAGACAAGAGTCTCATTGGATAGATTTACAGAAAGCAATTCCTGGACTAAAATCAGCTGAAGTAGAAGTGTATAAAACTTCTAGTTCTGTTCCTGAGATCCAGAACCTCAATAATCTAGTCATCAAACTATCAAACTCCCTTTAGAGCACCTATATCTTACTTAGAAAGGGGCAAACAATAAGTGGTCAAAGTGATAGAGAAAATCAATTTAAGAGAAGACTCTACTATGCTGGTCTATGCAAAGATAGCTATCTGAGATAGATAGACCAATAGGTCAATAGAGATAGATCAAGAGGTAAGTAGTTAGATAGAGAGACAGACAAGGTAGGTGAATAGATGATAGATGAGGTATAATGAATATATAGATAGATGATAGATCTGTAGAATAGATCTACAGGTAAGATGGATAACTAGAACATTTATTAAGCACTTACTCTTTGCAAAAAACTGTGGGAATACCATTATAAACAAATAAAAACTCCCTCAAGGAGTAATGTTTTAGTGGACATTATGTTTTAGTAGAGGAAAATAACACACAAAAAAGTTGCTAAAAGAGAATGGGGAGAGGGTAGCAAGGTAGAGAAGTCTAGAGAGTCAGGAGTGATGCTCTGAGAGGAGTGTGACTGACTCAGGCACCTCCTCAAATGGAAGTTAAGGAATTTCATACTAAGTTACAGTATGGATTTGAAATGTTAATAATAGTGCATAATTCTATGTTTGCTTTAAGGTTCAAAAAGCACTTTTCTCAAAACAACCAAAAAATTAGAGATCAAGTATCATTTATTCTCATCTTACAGATAAGAAAGCTATAACTCAGGAAAGATAAGCAGTTTGCTCATAATCATCCAGCTATTAAAAGCTAGAGCCACCATTAAATTCAGATATTCAAACCCTTTGTTGTTATTTTTTAGTAATGTCCAACTCTTCATGACTTCATTTGGCAGAGATGCAGAGTGGTTTGCCATTTTCTTCTCCAGCTCATTTTTACACATGAGGGAACTTGTGCAAATAGGGGTAAGTGATTTGTTCAGAGTCATCCAGCTGTTAATTCAAGACTTCCTGACTCCAGGCCAGATGCTCTATCCACTGCACCATCTTGCCGCCCTTTTAAACTCTAATACCAGTGTTTTTTCTACCATACCCTGCTACCTTCAAATAAATCATTCATCTCCCAACTTGAATCTCAACCCTTTGAACTTCTACACCTCAGCCCCAGCAGTCTTCTTACCTATATTGTCTTCTGTCATATCTCACTCGTCTCATTTGAGTTCCTTGAGTCTAGCATGATACCTTGTACACAGTTCAACAAATGTTTGTTAAAGGTCTAAATGAAGAAACAACTATCTTTCCTTCAAACATTTTTTGCTTGTTACTCTGTCCTTTTTTTCCTTAAGCAATTCTATGAAATCAGAATCCCATAAACTCCCAGTCTCATGGATTTAGAGATGAAAGGGTTCCTAAGGGCTTTTTCATTCAACTTTCAAATGAGGAACCTGAAGCCCACTTAGCTCATATGATTTGCCCAAGTTCACACAGATAGCAAATGGCAGAACTCAGATTTGACTCTTCTTCTGACTCAGGGGTTAAATCTGACCCCTAATTTAACCTTTCCCCACCTTTTACTGTGCTACCTTTTTACTTTGCAGTAGTTTTTAGGTATTAAATGAATTCCCATTGAGTGAATGCCCATCATTTGGAGAATGGCTGAATAAGTTATGGTATATGAATGTTATAGAATATCATTATTCTGTAAGAAATGATCAGAAGGATGATTTCAGAAAGGCCTGATGCTAAATAAAGTGAATAGAACCAGGAGATCATTATATACAGCAACAACAAGATTATATGATGATCAATTCTAATGTACGTGGCTCTTTTCAACAATGAGGTGATTCAATCCAGTTCCAATGATCAGATGACTGAGAGAGCCATCTACACCCAGAGAGAGGCCTGGGGGAACTGAATGTGGAACTCAACATAGCATTTTCACTTCTTTTGTTGTTATTTGCTTGCATTTTGTTTTCTTTCTCATTTTTCCCTTTTTGATCTGGTTTTTCTTGTGCAGCCTGATAATTGTGAAAATATATATAGAAGAATTGCATATTTAACACATATTGGATTACTTGCCATCTTGGGGAGGCAGTAGGGAAAAGGGAGGAAGAAAAAAAAATTGAAACATAAGGTTTTGCGAGGGTGAATGATGAAAACTATCTATGCATATGTTTTGAAAACCAAAAGCTTTATAAAAAAGAAATTAGCTAATATAAAAAATGAATTCCCACTTTTACCCGAATTTCTGTCAAGTACTGACTTGAACTCAATAAGAAGGATGGTAACCAAAAAGAGATGATGAGGAAAGGAACCTCTTTTCTTTTTTTCTCACTTTATCTTAGTGGACATTTATAAAAGTTTTGCTTGTCAATGCTAGGGAATGAAAAGAAGAATCTAGCCCAGCTAGATTCTGGGACAGAAATGGGAGGATGCTGTAATGTGAGATGCTCAGTGATGCATGTTTACTGCCTAATATAATTTTAATCAGAGAATCAGGGAAATAAAGAGAAGCAGTCTGCATTTACATCTTGCCAGTTGCTTTTGGGCCAAATCTCAAGTACCTTGGACAACCTCAACAGTTTGCCAATGTTTTATGCTCAGAAGGTTTGCAAATGTGACACTGATGTCATTTTAGTTTCTTTGCTTGTTAGTCCTTGAGACTGTCAACTTTTAATTCCAGAAGAGAAATAGCAGTCAGACTTGGTTCAAATTTAGCTGAAGAAGGTGAACTTTGACACTCCAAACCTGTTAGAGGAAAAAGATAACATTTTCTTGATTTGGTGGGTTACCATAGAAACTATTGGATAATCACAGAACTAATTTGGTTGATAAATTGTCTAAACTATTGAGGATCCATAAAAAGATTCTTTTATTTTTACATTTTCAAATGATAAATGTAACCATTAAGAAAAATAAACACTCAAAATAACAAATAGAATTGTTAGCTGATATGCGGAAGAAGGATTTTCTAGCCATTGATTCCATGTTTTCTTTGGAATTACATCCTCACAAAGACAGTACCTGAGTTTGCAGCTTGTGTCATTGTAGGAGTTGTTGAAAAACACTGGGGAAATCTCATAAAGAACAAGACACAGGGTTGGAGAAGCAGAGGAGGTTGCCTGGAAAGGAAGGCAAGAAAATGGCAGCTGTATCATTTGCTCCACAATGCTGTGTAAACAGTAAGAGCTAAGATTCAGGGTTTCCAGGCTCATCTAGTTCCTGTACTAAGAAGCCAAGCATTTCCTAGTTTGATGTTCTTATGCTGAGAAGCTCTAAGGTCTTCAACCTACTGCTGAATTAGGTCTGCTACTGGATTAGGTATTTCTCTCTCTCTCTCTCTCTCTCTCTCTCTCTCTCTCTCTTTCTCTCTCTCTCTCTCTCTGACTCTCTCTCTCTCTCTGTCTCTCTCTTTGTCTCTCTTTCTCTCTGTCTCTGTCTCTCTTTCTCTCTCTTTTTAATTAAAATTTTTTATTTTTCAAAACATATGCATGGATAATTCTTCAACATTATCCCTTGCAAAATCCTGTGTTTCAATTTTCCTTCTCTTCCCCCACACTCTCCCCTAGATGGCCAGTAGTCCAATATATATTAAACATGGTAGAAATATATGTTAAATCCAATATATGCGTACATATGTATATAATTATTGTGCTGAACAAGAAAATTCAAATCAAACCTGTAAAAAAAAGCAGAATAAAATGCAAGCAAGCAACAACAAAAAAAAGTGAAAATGCTATGTTGTGAACCACACTCAGTTCCCACGGTTCTCTCTCTGAGTGTAGGTGGTTCTCTTCGTCACTGAACAAGTGGAACTGGTTTTAATCATCTCATTATTGAAGAGTTGATCATCATATAGTCTTGTTGTTGCCATGTACAATGATCTCCTGGTTCTGCTCATTTCTCTCAACATCAGTTCATGTAAGTCTCTCCAGGACTCTCTATAATCATCCTGCTGACCGTTTCTTACAGATCAATAATATTCCATAGCATTCATATACCATAATTTATGCAGGCATTCTTCAATTGATGGGCATCCACTCAGTTTCCAGTTCCTTGCCACTACAAAGAGACCTGCCACAAACATTTTTGCCCATGTGGGTCCCTTTTCATCCTTTAAGATTTCTTTGGGATATAAGCCCAGTAATAACACTGCTGGATCAAAAGGTATGCACAGTTTGATAACTTTTTGAACATAGTTCCAAATTGTTCTTCAGAATGGCTGGATGTATTCACAATTCCACCAACAATGTATCAGTGTACCCGTTTTCCCACATCCCCTCCAACATTCATCATTATCTTTTCTAAGATCTCTTCAAACTCAAAAATCTTAGGATTCTATGATATCTATGATATCCTTCCTAAAATTTTAAGATATTAGTTAATTTGATATGTGAAAGTGGAAGCCATTTGAAATGGGTCAAAGAATTTAATGCCTGTTGCAATTCTGTTATTGTCTTGTTATTCTATTTAATTTGTCATAGTTATTGAAAAGTCATCTAGTTCAATTCTTTCATTTTGGAGAAAAGGCTATCGAGGCTTGAAAAATTAAGTGATTTGCTTAGGGTGATATTAAACATCTTTGTTTTGAATTTGTAGTTATTTTTTGGTGTGACCTAGGAAAATAATCATGACTGAAGAGTTCAGAGGTATGGAACCAAATGAACAAATAGAACAGCTGTACCATAGACCTGAGTATAGTTTAATGGGCTCCGAGGGCTATATATAGGACATTTTAACAAAGAAGAACCAGATTTTAAAAAATTTTCCTTTTTGGTCCCTTAGAATCCAGCCTATAATCTCAACTACCTGGGAAGATGAGGCTGTTGGATCTCTTAGTGTGGGACTTTTGACGTGCATTAGGGTAAGCCTATTGACTGTCTGTACTAAGTCTGCCACCAGTATGATGGCAGGATGGTCCTAAATTTCTCTCAGGAGGGGCAAATTGGCCCAGATTAGAAATAGCAGAACAAAACTCACATGCTGATCAGCAGTGAGTGAGATCTACTCACCAGAATTCTGATTTTAATGAGCAAGCAAAAACCAATAAAAGCAGGGAATAGAATGTGAAATTTCTCTTTTGTCCCAGAATAGTCTTTTCATAATTCTCTCCAATTTCAAGTGGATCTATACATCATTTTAACACATTTTCTTTCTCCTTTTTTCCTCCCCTCTCCCTCCAAATACTTTCTTTGTGTTTCTCTCTCTCTCTCTCTCTCTCTCTCTCTCTCTCTCTCTCTCTCTTTCTTTCTCTCTCTCTTCTCTCTCTCTCTCTCTCTCTCTCTCTCTCTCTTTCTCTCTCTCTCTCTCTCTCTCTCTCTCTCTCTCTCTCCTTTCTTTCTCTCCCTCTTTTTGTCTCTCTCTCTCTCGATCTCAGTCTCTCTGTCTCTGTCTGTCTGTCTTCTGTCTGTCTCTCTCTCTTTTATGTCTTATTTCCCTGTTCTAGTGTTTCTAAAAGGTAGGAGAAGAAAGGAAAGTTTGCAGAAGAGGTAATAGCAGTAGAGTAAATAACTTGGAGACATGTATTTAATTCTATGCTTCAGCACTTATTAACTCTAGAACCAAGGACAATTCCATTCATCTTACTGGACTTGATTTGTAAAATAGGGACTATTTGTGATAGATACTTATTATACTGATGATAACATTTCTTTGAGAAATGAAAAGGTTGAATTGGAAATGGCTAGGAATTTTCTGGAGGAGATGACTAGGAATTTCCTGCAGAGATGCTCTTAGCTCACATGCTGGGGTTTGGGTAGCAAAGGTCTTTCAATAGAAGAGTAATTACATAACATGGTGGCTTCTGGTTGTTTTTTCAACAACAAATATATTTTATCTATTGCTAGTTGATCACATTATACAAACATAGTTGCCCACTATTTTTTCTAAAATAAAATTTTATTAATATCTTTTAAAATTTTCTCTAGATTTCCCCTTGTGTCTTTTCCTTTTCCCCTTCAACTCATATAATTAGGAATATTTTTTAAAAAGAAAGAGTAAAAACAAGAAGTAAAATTAATCAAAATAAGAAAAATCTGCAAATATGCACAATATTCCATACCCATGGATTTCCTATCCCTACAAAGAATTGGGGAGCAGTATGTTCTCATATGACTTCTATGAGGACCATGGGTTTTTTTTTTATGATTTTTCATCATATTGTTTTGTGATCATTGTCTTTTCACTTATCATTTTGTTCTCATTGTATATATTGTTTTCTCAGCTTTGGTTAGTTTGTTATTCATTAAGTCAAGTAAATCTTTCCATTCTTCTTCGTATTAGTCATATTTGTCATTTCTTACAACTATAATATTTCATTGCATTTGCAGATCATGATTTGTTTAGCCATTCCCTAATTGATAGGCATTGTACTTGATCAATAGATCCTTAATTAAAAAGTAAGCATCAGGGATTACTAGATTATGTGACAAAAAAGATAGAAAACTAAACACTTTCTTTGATTCCCACAACTTCTCAAATTTTATCAAAAAAAAAAAAAAGGTGTAAAAGATAAAGTAACTTCAGCTGCCTCCATGGTCTTGAACCCTGGAACCCAAACAGAGGATCAAAAAAAAGCATAAACTGACATGTATCTCAAGTTCATATAGCATCCCCTTTCCAAATACCCATCGTGCTCTGGGCAGCCCCTGACGTACAACCCCTGAGAAAACCATGACTAGAGGGAATGGAATCAGAAGGAGAGCAAAAGAGTAAAATAAGGGGGAAAAATGATGTTACCAAAGATCTCAGGAAGAAGAAACTCAAATACTCTTGACCATAAGTCGAAAAATCAGTAGGGAAGACGTTAACAACAGAAAGAAATAGAACTTGCAGATCTAGTAGACTAGTTCAGGTGTCTATGAATAAATATTGAAAAATAAAGGGAAAAATTCATCACTTGATGACATAGAAGATTCTATGGAATTTGAGGTGAATATGGAATCACAATATGCTTAGTTTTTTAAAAAATGGAGGTTATGGGAATGGAAATTATGGTCGTCACCACCAAAATAATTAATAGAAAAAAACTAAAATCCATGGTGATAAATGTCACCAAAGAAACAAAAGAGAGAAAAATTGAGGACAGTTTCAAAGAAGAGAAGCAAAATCCAGTAGGCAAAAAAATTAAGCATTTTAGTACATACATAATTTAATAATATATATACTAAATAACAGGTCTGCCAGAGAGATCTGATACAAATTATTATCCAGATTTTACAAATAAGGAAACTTTGACTCAAGCCCAACGCTATCACATAACAATATGACTCAAAAAAACATAAACATCCTAAAACAAAAAACTCACAAGGAAAAACTGATCTATAGAATCCATTGAGATTTATCTGTTCAATTTGAATGAACAAAACCAATAAATTAATCAATAAACATTTATTAAGTGATTACTTTGTACCAGACACTGTGCTAAGTGCTAGGGATACAAGAGACAAAAGACAATTCTTATTGTCTTATCCTCAAAGAGCTTACAATCTAATGCAGGAGAAAGCACACAAATAAATGTATATAATGCAACTTATATACAAAATAAATAGAAAATAATTAACAGAGGAAAAGGATTAAAATTAAGAGGGGTTGAGGAAGGCTTCCAGTAAAAATTGGAATTTAGCTGGGACTTAAGGAAACTAAAGAGTTGGTGTAGAGGAAGGAGAATGTTCCATGATATAGGAGACAATTTAGAGAAAATGCCCAAAGTGGAGAGATGGAGTATCTTGTCTGTGGAACAGTCAGGAGGCCAGTGTCACTGGATCAAAGAGTACATGTTGGGGAGTAAGAGTAGACTGTGAAGATAGGCGAGGACTAGGCTATGAAGAACCTCAAACACCAAGTAGAGCATTTTATATTTAACCCTGGAGCCAATAGGGAGCTGCTTCAGTTTATTGAATTGGGGAAGGGGGAATGACACAGTCAGACATATATTTTAGTAAAATTACTTTAGTGTCCGAATAGGGAATGAATTGGAGTGGGGAGAAACCCATGAGCATGCTGATACAATAATACCTTAGGAATGAGGTATCAGGGTCAGAGGAGAGGAGGAGGCTTATTCAAGAGATGTTGAAAAAGTAAAATTGGCAAACCTTGACAACCAATTGGATATGGGGTGTGGGGGTGATGAGGTGTGAGAAAGTTGCAAGGTCTGAGGTACCCCAAGGCCAGCTGGCCAATCTGTTGGTCAGAAAGCTGTCAAACTCAATGATGGAAGCTACCCCACCCCTACCAGTCTTCAATTGTAACTCTAAACCATAATATTAGCAAATCAGCCTAATCTTTGTTTCTCTTTCCTATAAAATGATCTCCTTAATTCTGCCTCTTTGTTAGATTCCTTGGAACTTTAGCCTGCTTCATTTGGCATCATAATTATCTCCCTGATTCTGACTCTTCGCTAAAATTCTCTTGGAAATTAGCCCACTGCTGACAGTGTAATAAATCTTTGCTCCTTAACTTGAAGACTAAGTATATGAATCCTTTTGCCAAACCCACTCACTACCCTAACTGGGGGGACCCTAATCTTGGTGGAGTATCCTTCTCAACATTTTTAGTGCCTAATGTGGGCCCCCCAAATTTTATATCCTTGTTAAGGTAAGCCCTTTTCAGCCTGATCCTATAGTTGAGTTTCTAGGAAAGCTTGTCTGGGTCG
This sequence comes from Sarcophilus harrisii, assembly GCF_902635505.1. NCBI lineage: Eukaryota > Metazoa > Chordata > Mammalia > Dasyuromorphia > Dasyuridae > Sarcophilus > Sarcophilus harrisii. Next base: position 462,353,412 of record NC_045427.1, on the reverse strand, counting down.
TCTGAGCTCCAGGCTCTGCAAATTTTCCTTGACCAGGATTTCTTGGACTTGGAATCTCTTGCCATTTCTTGGTAAAGTTCCTTCTTGACTAAGGAACCTTTGCCACCTTTTTCAACCACCCTGGGATGCCAGAGGAGGGGAAGTGCTATAGAACTAGGAATTCTTAGGCTGTTAGCAAAACTGGGACAATTCACTTCTATCTTTAAACCTATTGAAGGGGAACTGAATACTGATCTCTTAGATGACTCCCTCTTTTCTACTCCCCCAGGGGCAAGAGATCCCCCATTTGTCCCCTCATGCAGGGGACCCAAGAATCCCTTTCTGGGAACATCCCCTTATCAAGATCTGAATCTTATATGCAGCAATATTTCTTCAACTCAGTACTCTTTCCTTGGACCCTCACCTCTTAAACCAGTTTCTGAAACCTCCTGGCCCCTCACTCCTTAGTCCCTCTCATACTAGGAGCAGGATCCCTTTTTCTCTCCCTCAGGATCCCTATTCAGCCACCTCTTTAAATTCTGTAGCTTTCTTTTTGTTGTTATTGTTGCCATTGTTAGCAGACTCTCAAGGTGGAATAGTCAGAGTACATGTGCCTTTTTCAATGTCATACCTTTCCCAAATTAAGGAAAAACTTGGCCTTGCCCTGAGGACTCCACTAGACATTGAAGATTTTAAAGCCATCTCCTTCCAAATTGATTTTACCTGGGGAGATGTTAACATCATTATCTTCTCTTTTGCACCATAGAGGAGAAAAAGAGAATCTGGGATCTAGCCCAGAAGTTTGGGGAAGATATAAGTCTCAGACATAGGATTGGATTATCAGAAAAGAAGCAGAGACACAAAGAGACTGGATTATTTTCTAATCTGCCTCATTGAAGGCATAAAGAAAGGAATTAAAAAGCAAACTAATTATGAAAAAAATTAAGGACGTTACCCAAAGAACTGAGGAAAATCTTGCTCTCTTTCAGGAGTGCCTTGTGGAGGCTCTAAAGGAATACACTAACCTGGATCCCACTTCTCCAGAGGGGACCACTGTCCACAGCATGCATTTCATTAGTCAGTCTGCCCCAGACATTCAGAGGAAGCTGCAGAAGTTAACCATGGGTCTTCATTACCAACAGATAAAACTGTTAGAAATAGCATCCTGCAGGGGTTCTCAGACTACAGCCTGTGGGCCAGATGTGGCAGCTGAGGACGTTTATCCCCCTCACCCAGGGCTATGAAGTTTCTTTATTTAAAATCCCACAAAACAAAGTTTTTGTTTTTACTATAGTCCGGCCCTCCAACAGTCTGAGGGACGGTGAACTGGCCCCCTATTTAAAAAGTTTGAGGACCCCTGAAGAGTCTTCAATAATAGGGATCAAGCTTAGGCAAAGAACAAAGGCAGAGTCAGGGTGAGGATCACAAAGAAATCTCAAATTTTAGTTGCTGCCATATCCAGGAACCATGGGGGCTCTTGCCTCAGATGCCATGGCCAGGATTATCGGTTTTACAGTTGTCCTCAGAGGAAACCCCCCAGACCCATACCCTAAGTGCTACTAGAAAGCACATAGAAGAGAGACTGCCCACAGTGGGGTCAACCCACCTCTACCCAATGCCATTCTCTGGTCTCCTTAGGACTAGGAGCAATGGTGCCCAGGGTTTGACCAGGCTCTCCCTCACTCCATCACAATGCCCGAGCCCAGGATAATTTTGGATGTGGCAGGTAAATCCATTGAATTTCTATTTGACTTTGTGGGAGGCTCATTTTTTTGTCCTGCCCTGGTACTCTAATTCTATCCACTCTGCTCCTTTCAAGGGATGGGAATTTAAGGAAACTCTTTTGAGACCTTCTCTCTACCTTGTCAGTTTGGGGGCCTGTTATTCACTCTTTTCTTATCATTTCTTCCTGTCCTGCCCCTTTTTTGGGTCATGGTAAAATTGAGGACCCAGCTTTCTCTTCTCAGACCTCTGGGTACATTTTTTGTGCTTCTTTCAAAGCCCTCCCATGCTCCATCTGAAAGCTGGGGGAAAGTAGATTCCTCGGAATCCCTGCTCCCCCAGCTCTAGTGTACCGCAGGGATCCCAGTGTGTTCCCTCAAAGGCTCCAGTACCCAGTTAAACCAGAGACCAGAGAGGGATTGAAACCCCGATTGAAAAAATTTCTTAAGCATCTCAGAGCTATAAATGAGACAGTTAACTTTCTAGACTCCCAAGATTTCTTTGTCTAAAGCCTACATTGCCTGGTAGTCTATTAAATATTTAGGCCATGAATTAATTCCCACTGCCTGTTCACTCTCAGAGGAGAGGAAGGATGAAATCTTGTCACTCTCTGAACCTGCCTCAAAGAAAGTTAAACTGACCTCTTCTCCAGCATTAGCCCTGCCTGATTTAAATGGGGAATGGAAGGCAGATTACTTTGTGGTGAGCCTCAATAGCACCTTGGAGGTTAAGCCACTCCCCCTCCCCCCAGGACCTCTGCCCAGAATGTATTGCCCTCACCAGAGATTTAGAATTGGGGAAAGAAATGGAAATGAACATCTATAATCACTCCAGATATGCCTTTTATGTCTTGCACACTTAGGGGGCTATATGGAAAGAAAAGGGATGTTTGACAACCAAACATTCCTCCATTAAGTATGTAGGGGAAATTCTATGATTACTGTTAACTGTCCATGAACTTAGAGAGGTTTCTGTTATGTTTTGTAAAGGACACCAGAAGGGGGATTCACTTCAGGTCGAGGGAAACAGGCTTGCAGAGTCAGCTGCCCAAGCTGCTATCTGGTAGTCTCAATGGCACCTTTGATTCCCCAACTCCTCGACTCCTACACTCCCCCATATAGCTCCCAAGCATAGGCATTTGCCTTTTATTTCTCCTTTTTTGGGGGGTTTCAAACAGTCTCAGGCCACCTTCTAGCCCCAGAGGTAAAGCAGTGGAAATTTCTTTTTGGTTTACAACAAACCACTCACTTGGGAAAGAATGTCTTCCAATCCCTTGGAATGGTCAAACAATTAGACAAGTCCACCTCATCTTAGCTTTCTTTTTTGTGGTAAGTGTTATTCTCCATTTTATTCAAGATAGTTGTTTTCTCTCCCACTACTAGTAAGCTTTGTATCTTCCAGACTCCAGGCCTTGAACTTCCCAACCTGAATACCACTGGTTACCTAATGCTAAGGCTCAACCCTGCCTAGATGCTGCCACCATCTCTAAGCCTCTCCTCCTCAGTCTGGACTCAGACATGCAGGCCAGCTCTACACCCCTTGTTAGCCTGAAGCAGCTTCAAAAGAGGAGCTCTCTGTCCTTTTGCCCCAAAAGAATTTGGGTTTTGATCACTCAGGGGGGAATGATGAAGTGTGAGAAAGTTTCAAGGCCTTAGACCCTAAGACCAGCTGGCCTTGAGAGTGTCACAAACAATGCTGGTCAGTTTGTTGGTTAGGAAACTTTAGAACTCAATGATGGGAACTGCTCCACCCTACTACTTTTCAATTGTACCTTTAAACCATAATATTAGCAAATCAATCCAATCTTTCTCTTTCCTATAAAATTATTTCCTTGATTCTGCCTCTTGGCTAGATTCCCTTGGGATTTTAGCTTGGGGAGAGGGGTAGAGCCAAGATGGCAGAGAGGACACACTTTTCTTTCTGACCTCTTCCTCCAACTCTCAAACTAATTAGCAAACCTAGCCTCTGAAGTAGTTCTGGACCAGAAGAATCCACAAATATTAGGATGCAACAAGTTACCAGCAGAAGATAATTTCGAAGATCCTCAAAAAAGGTCTGTTTCAATCGGGCATGGAGGGAGGTGGCCAAGCACAAGCAATGCACAGACCCGGGGTGATGTGGGCTCTGCATGTTGGAGAATCTGCGGGAAGGAATCTATAGCAATGCTGGCCACTCTGGCTGACTACAAGCCCATAGAGCAGCAGTTATAAAACATCCAACACAAACACAAAAGATCAATAGTGAACCTCAAAATGCCAGAATTTCATGAGACTTGGCCACATTCACCCAGCACTGGAAGTCAGTCAGTGCAGCCATTGACGCTTGTACTGGAAGCTTGGATAATCTCCCTTGCTCTAAAAGCAGATCTCAACTTTTTAAAAAAATCAAAAAGAACTCTGACCACAGATAGTTTTTATGGTGAAAGAAAAGAAGAGATTTCAAACCCTGAGGAGACTAAAAGCAGGTCGTCTCTACATGAAACCCCAAAGGGTGATATAAATTGGTCCCCATCATACAAGGCTCTCCTAAAAGAAAGTGAAAAATATCTTAAAAGAGAGCTAGAAGAAAAATGGGGAAAAGAAATGAGAATTTTGCAAGAGTGTTTGGAAAAGGAAACAGAAATTATCTGAAGAAATTCATTATAAAATATACTTAGTGAAATGGAAAAAACATACAATTCCTTTAAAAAAAATAAATCTGGCAAAGTGGAAAAAAAAATAACTCCCTGAAAAACAGAATTTGTGAAATGGAAAAAAAAATCCAAACAAAACAACTCATTTAAAATTTCAATTGGACAAATACAAAAAGAACTAAAAAAATAAAGTAAATGGAGAAAATAATTCACTAAAAATCAGAAGTGAGCAAATGAAAGTGTACTCAATGAAACATCAAGAATCAGTCAAGCAAAACCAAAAAAATGAAAAAATAGAAGAAAATGTAAAATACCTATTTGGGAAAACAAGTGACCTGGAAAATAGATGCAGGAGAGACAATCTAAGGATTATTGGACTTCCTGAAAACCATGATGAAAAAAATAGCTTAGACATTATTTTTCAGGAAATCATCAAAGAGAACTGCCCTGATGTCATAGAATCAGAACGTAAAATAGTCATTGAAAGAATTCACCAAACATCTCCTGAAAGAGACCCCAAAATTAAAACTTCAAGGAATATCATGGCTAAATTTCAGAACTAATAGAGTAAGGAAAAAATACTGCAAGTAGCCAGAAAAAAACAAACAAACAAACAATTCAAATACCAAGGAACCACAATAAAGATTACCCAGGACCTAGAAGTTTCCACCTTAAAGGATCAAAGAGCCTGGAATCTGATATTCTGAAAGACAAAGGAACTTGGAATGCAGCCAAAACCAAACTATTCTGCTAAACCGAACATTTTCTTTTTGAGAAGAAGATGGACATTTAATGTAACAGGCGAATTCCATTTATTTCTGATGAAAAGACCACAGCTGAACAAAAAATTTGGCCTCCAAATATAGAACTCAAGAGAAGCATGAAAAGGTAAAAAGAAAGAACTTTTGAGAACTGTATCTCTATTATGGGTATACATAGAGAGTGCATGTATAATTTGATTTTGCTGTTATAATATAAAAAGAAACTAGAGGTAGAGAGGGATTTATATCAGAAAAAGGAGAAAGTGGAGGTAAAACAAAGGAAATTACATCTCATGAACAGGCAAAGAAAACCTTTTATAATTGAAGGGAAGAAGAGAGGGAGATGAACATTGTGTGAATCTTAACTCCCACCAGATTTGGCTCAAAGAGAAAATATTAGATATGATGGGTTTCACAAAGAGAAACTTCTCTCATCTTATAGGAAAGTGGGAGAGAAATGGGGAAAAGGGAAGGGATAGGCTAATAGAAAGAATTTTAGCCTGTTTCAATCAGCATCACAATTATTTTTCTTGATTCTGACTTTGTTAAAATTCCCTTGGAAATTAGCCTGCTGTGAAGCAGCATAATAAATCTTTACTCTTTCTTTAACTTGAAGAGTAAGTGTTCAAATTCTTTTGCCAAACCCAGAACACTACCAGGGATTATTGGGGTATTTTTCTCTTCCACAGGGGAGTGAGATATAGTGAGGAGAGTAGGATAATTCCTAGATTGCAACCTTGAGGGACTGGGAGGATGATATTACTGTCTATGGTAATTGGAAAGGTGGGAGGGGAAGATTTGGGGGAAAGACAATGAGTTTTATTTTGGACATATTAAGTTTAAGATGTCTACTGGACATCTGGTTTGAGATGTCTGAAGGTAGTTAGAGGTGTGAATTTGGAGATCAGCAGAGAAATTGGGTCAGAAAAGGTAGGTTTGAGAATTATAAATAGACATGGTTATTAAATCCATAGTAGCTGATGAGATCACCAAGTGGAGAAGAAGAGAAGAGAAGGGGACCCAGAAGAGAATCCCAAGGGATATCCAGGAATAGACAATAAAAAATTAGCAAAGGGGACAGAGAAGGAACAGTCAGGTAGGAGGAGAATGAAGATGAAAATAAGTGAAAGAATTTGAATGACAGAAAGAGGGACAATCTGTGGAGGAGACCTAATATAATGGGATCACTTAAAAAGTAGAGGGGTTAGGCTTGGCAAGGAGTAAGGCCATTTCATTGTTTGAGATGGATGGGAAGAAAAAGTGACAGAAGGCATCTGAGTGATGAGTAATGAGCAAGAATGGAAAATAGGAAGCTCTTGGTGAGTAGCCTTATTTCTCCCTCTCCTCCCTATCCCCCCCTTCTCCCCTCCCCCCCAATAAAGTAGAAGGCAAATCTCAGTAGGGAGGATGGGGGTGAGTGACCTATGTAATGTTTGAAGAAAATGAAAAGTTTTGAAAGACTCACTATGGAAAGTAAGCCATTTTGAAATTTTTGAAAAATATTAAGGAAATAATATTTTCCTGAACCTGAAATTTATCAGACTTTTCCTTTTAGAAAAGTGAATAGGGAAAAAAGGCCTACAATTCCAATAGACTTATGATGGAGAGAACCATTTGCACCCAGAGAGAAGACTCTGGGGATTGAATGTAATTTACAACATAGTATTTTTCACCTTTTGTTGTTGTTGTTTGCTTGCTTTTTGTTTTCTTTTCCATTTTTTCCCTTTTTGATCTGACTTTTCTTATGTAGCATGGATAAATGTGGAAATATATATAAAACAAAAAGAGAGAAATGAAAAAAAGACCTAGTTCCCCGAAAACGAATCAAGGTGGGATAACTAAGCTTACTTCTTCCCTTTTCAACTCCCTAAAATGATTGATGCCCTGACCCTTCTGTAGGCAGTGTCTTCTTGTTCATTTAGAGTAATGATATTGATTATAAACAGGAATAAAGTCCTTTTGATCTTTGAGGTGAGTGAACAAGGAGGTAATCCAGTAGTAACATGTTAACCTTAAACTGTATTTTCATATATAATGATCTTTTCTTTATTCAAAATTCCTATAAATATTACCTCATATCATCTTGGGGTAGGGAGATAATCTGAGAACCCCAGGGTGCTATGCCTATCTGTACATTTCCCTTTTAGATTTTTAATGCTTGGGTTTAGAACAATGCTAAAAAAATAATTTTTTTTCCTGGTAGATTTGTGCCTAAAACACATTACAATATTTAATATTTGTTTTTTTCCCCTTAAACATGTTTTAGACACCATTCCAGACTCTGGAGATAAAAAGACCAAAATCTGGAAAGTTTCTGTTCTTTGGAAGGATGCAAAATGGTCTCAGATAAATACATACAAACTATATATAAAATAACTGGATATTGTGTAGTGCAGTGCAATAGAAAGAAAACTGAATTTGTTGTCAGAGACTTTAGGTTCCAATCTAGGGCAACCCTTATCTGCAAGGGTTAAGTCTAGATGTCTCTAAATTTAAGATGTTAAAGTGGATAGAGCATTAGACTTGAAATCAGGAAGACTCATCTTCCTGAGTTAAAATCCAGCCTCAAACCACTAGCTGTGTGATCCTGGGCAAGTCACTTAACCCTATCTGCCTCAATTTTTTCATCTATAAAATGATCTAGAGAAGGAAAGAAAAAAACCACTCCAGGATCTTTGCAAGAAAACCCTAAATGGGGTCATGAAGAATATATATAATTGTAATGACCAACTAACAATAGAAAATAATTTTAAGAAAGAAAAAAACAAAATACAAAGCTCGTTCCATATAATATCTCATTCTTTAGCTCTCAACTTGCCCTTCTGTAAATTGAGGGAGCTAATTTAGATGATCTTTAAAGAGCCTTCCAGTTCCAGCTACTAATCTAAAGCTAACTATTAGACATCTATGGACAAAATGAGTAGAGAGCTGTGTTTGGAATAATGTAGATCTGAGTTCAAATTTCACTTCAGATACTATTTGTGTGACTAAAGTCATTCAACTTTTGTCTGCTTCTATTTCCCCATCTGTAAATGGAGAGGAAAAATAGCTAAATGTTATTGTTGTTAAAATTTTCATTCCAGTAAACAAACGTATTAATAACCTGCTACAAGAAAGACTCTCTGCTAAACATTTGCTTTGTGGAGTTGAAAGAAGGAAAAACTAAAGATTCAGAATAGAGTGAGCTGAGTCCAGTTTTGGCTCCCTGTAAAAGGAAGGCAGTGAGAGGAATTTGGTATTTCTTCATCTAATCAGAAAGGAGAGGAGACCAAGAAAGATGCAGTCAATCAGACTTGAGTTAGCAGCAGAGTAGTGAATTTAGAAGTGATAATCTTATTGGGGAAGAGGCATCTTGTCATGTGGAGCTGAAACCAGGCGAAGCAGCAGATGCAAAGTTGACTAAGTCTCAGAGAAGGGAAATAATTTATTTAAGTAAATGCTATAGTCAGGTTTCAACTCTAATTCTTCTGTATAATAAATATTTAATTATTGATCAATTGATTCTCACTTCAAGACCAAGCAGGGGAGATAGGACACAGACCAAATAAGAAAATACAAATTTGAATCAAACCCTAGAATTCCAAAAAAAAAAAAAAAACCAAAAAAAACCAGATCAAATAGGTGCAATTTTTTATATGGGTATAGCTTGTTTTATGCAGTAGCCAGGGTCCTGAAAAAAAATTATATTATAAATGTATCTGTTAAATTCACCATCTAAAGTAACCTTGCAAGAAATTGTTTTGTAAGAGAAGAATCAATTTGAATTGTGAAAAATAAATCCCCTTCTAATTTATATGTAATGGATCTTTTACTTTTTGGTTTATCAGTCTATTCAGAACCATAATTTAAACCTCCACCAATCCATCTCTAGGTCAGACCACACTAGGTGATGCTTAAGTTCCAAAGCAAAAGGAATTTGCCCCTATCACTCCATGACTGGACTATTGTAATAACTTTGAGGCTGGCCTTTCTGTCTCTTTCCATTCTAGTCTATCTTCTATTCAGCTTTCAAAGTGATCTCCTTAAAGCATAAAACTATGTCACTACTTGGTCCTTTAATGGCTCCCTGTTACTTCTAGGATCAAATATAAAATCCTCTTTGGCTATTAAAGCCCTTCATAACCTTAGAGTCTATTCAGACATCAAAGATGCCAAAGTGATCCACTGTATTGGGGCCATCACCAGTCATTTTGACTTTTGTCCTGCCACTGGGCTTTGATGATGAAGGGAAGAGTTTGAGAACTTTGTACAACTTTGCCTCACTTAAATCCAATTCATGAGCAGTCAAAACATCAGTCCATAATGTCACGAATTCTCTTCAAACAACAATTATTAGACTATGGGTTCCTTGAGAGAAAGGACAGTAATTTTTTGTATTTTTCTTTTACTCCATTACTAACCACTATGCCTGGCACATATTAGGTGCTTTAAAAATGTTTCTCCCTCCCCCCATCCCCCCTGACAATTTGGCAATAACCACAACATAATAGAAAGCACAATCATTTCCAATTGCTGACACCATTTAGGAGTTTAGTGTCCAAAGCTGTTTTACTTAGCAACTTCCTGTCTAATCTTAGCAAAGCAGGTTAGAGAGTAATAATGAACAGTCTATTCACACAGCTTTTACAGTAATCCTTATTGTTTTTATTGCCTTCATGTCCAGGCCAATAGTATTTACTTTCTCTCAATGTATCTCTCTCTGTTTTTTAAAACTTTTTTTTGTTTTTGTTTTTGTTTTCTTTTTTTTTTTTAAATTAAAGCTTTTTATTTTCAAAATATATTCATGGATAATTTTTCAACATTAATCCTTGCAATGTCCATCAATTGGAGAATGGTTGGGTAAATTGTGGTATATGAATGTTATGGAATATTATTGTTCTGTAAGAAATGACCAATAGGATGAATATAGAGAGGCTTGGAGAGAATTACATGAACTGATGCTAAGTGAAATGAGCAGAACCAAGAGATCATTATATACGTCAACAATGATACTGTATGAAGACGTAATCTGATGGAAGTGGGTTTCTTTGACAAAGAGACCTAATTCAGTTTCAATTGATCAATGATGGACAGAAGCAGCTACACCCAAAGAAAAAACACTGGGAAATGAATGTAAACTGTTTGCATTTTTGTTTTTCTTCCCGGGTTATTTTTACCTTCTGAATCCAATTCTCCCTGTGCAACAAGAAAACTGTTTGGATCTGCACACATACATTGTATCTAGGATATACTACGACATTATCAACATATATAGGACTGCTTGCCATCTAGGGGAGGGGGTGGAGGGTGGGAGGGAAAAATCGGAACAGAAGTGAGTGCAGGGGATAATGTTGTAAAAAAATTACCCTGGCATGGGTTCTGTCAATAAAAAGTTACTATAATAAAAACAAAACAAAACAAAACAAAACAAAACAAAAACACATTAATCCTTGCAAAACTTTGTGCTCCAGTTTTCCCTCTCCTCCCCCCACTCTCTCCTCTAGATAGTAATATCCAGGATATGTTAAACATGGTACAAATATATGTTAAATCCAATATAGGCATACATATTTAAATAATTATCTTTCTGCACAAGAAAGATCAAATCTAACAGGAAAAAAATGGGAAAGAAAATAAAATGCAAACAAACAACAAAAACAATGAAAATACTATGTTGTGAACCACACTCAGTTCCCACAGCCCTCTCGCTGGGTGTAGATGGCTCTCTTCATCATAAGACCATTGGAACTCATTATTGAAGAGAGCCACGTACATCAGAATTGATTATCAAACAATCTTGTTGCTGACATGTACAATGATCTCCTGTGTACCTCTTTTTTTTCCCTCACTCCCATTATTGCTATTGCCAGAATCTCTGCATCAGTGTCCCTGACCTTTTATTCAGATTTGCTCATGTTCTTTACTCAGTGCATTTTAAAAATTCCAGGGTTTCAAAATCTCTCTATTTATGGTGATGTCACTAAACATAAAGCCTTCTTGATCTCTTCTAGGAAATAATTCAAGAAATGTCCATGAAGTTCTGAGTAAGGTTCTCTTAGCCCTAAGGACTGTGGAAAATGGAATCCACAAACACATCCCTATTGATGTGTTCAAAGTCTGAATCCCATTTTCTTAAGGTAATGCTTACCTAACTTTAATGCAAAACAACATTGTTGAGCAGATATCTAGTGATTGAAACCTAATTTGTTGTAAATCTATATTACAGGAAGTATTACTTTAGTTCTATTTTAATTTGTATAGCAATCAAACCCCTTTTCCTTCCTCAAGAATTTCATACATATGTAATATGCATAATAAAAAATGTAATATTTCAAAAGTTTTGTTTTTATTGTTGGGAGTAGGGCTCTTTCCACTTGCTCAGGTCATGACCTTTGATAGATGCAAAACCAACAATTTTCCCTAGTGGGCAGCTTTCAGATGATTGTTTTCTCCAAACATTCCTAGATTGTTCTTTGAAAATCAGACACACAATCCTTTGTAAGGTCCATATTGAAAGTCATACTAACTTGGTATGATCTTCCAGAATTTGGTCCTCCAATGGTATAATCTCCATGAACTGAGGACCAAAGTCATGATGAGGAATTGGAGAAGGACTTTAATCAAGATAATATGTAATGAATATCTAATATATTAAGTTCAGAGAAGTAGCTGAACTAAATTAGTAAAAGAAGTTTCCTCCTTGGCTAGCTCTCTGCATTAATAAATGGTATGACCTATTTATTATGCCTTTGTAACACACACACACACACACACACACACACACATATATATATATTATGCCTATGTAACACACATGTATATGTGTATGCATATATATTATAGCTATTTGTGGATATATTGTATATATATGTTTGTTTTGTGTGTAACTAAGAGGCATGCTACACATAAACTTTTTATTATTTATTTATTTATGCTATTATATTATTTTCACTAAATGGAACCTTTATTAAATAAATCAAAATATGATTTATTGAATGTTTTCAGAAACCTATTTGATGAATGAAATAAGATATTTGTGTTTAATAATTTACACCTATTTAATCTGTTTCTTGATAAATCTAATCTATGTATATTTGTGAATACTTATACAAATGGATATGTGACACCTACATAATAGTATGCTAATATTTCTCAAAATTGTATCCTTGGTTGAAAATGATATTGTATTTGAGTGATATCTCAATCAATCAATCAGTATTTATTTAGTGTCTATTTTATGTCAGATAAGGTGCTAAGTACAGGATATTCTGATATAAAGAACGAAATAATCTCTATTAGGATGCAAGTAGGTTACATTCTAATAGGGAACACATTAAGTACATATAAGAAATACAGCATAAATATAAAATGAATAAATACAAATATGTACAAAGTGAGCAAATACTAGCTAATTTGGGAAGGAGGGAACTAGCGTTTAGGGGAGTCAGGAAGGTTTCATGAAAAAGATTGCTGTTGAACTGCATCTTAAAGGAAGAGAAAGATTCTGTGGTAGAGTCACCACATTGCAGACATGTGGGGCCACTGAGATGGGAGATGGAGTATTCCTATGTGAGGAACAGAGTTTGCCTCAATCTAGAGTTCAGGAGGGGCTGCAATATTCAATGAATCTGTTAAGTTAGATTGGAGCCAGTTTGTTTGGGTTTTAAAAGCTATAGAGAAGAATTTATCTTATAGGCAATAAGAAAATTATTTGAGTTGATTAAGGAGATTTGTGGTCAGCTGTGTGTTTAAGGACAATTACATGGATGGGAGTAAGGTTGAATGTGAGAATAGGGCAAATACACAGACATCTAAATGGAGGATCAGTTTAAACTATAAATTTAGGATACTTTTGCTTATGAAATGCTAGCACGCCCCCATGTGGTTCTAAAACATAAAACATACTTTTTTTTTTTTTAAAGTATTATTGGCAACATAATGATGATTCTATTTCCACAGAATCATTTTTATTTTATTTTTATGGAATCAGGAACTTTCCCTCAAATAACTATAAAGAAAACAGTTATAGTCTTCTGCAGAAAAAATGGCAATGGTGCCATTAGAATTTATTAATAATTGTGCTAACTTTTTTGTATCAATTTCACTTCTTATTAATATGCCTTTCCTTTTTTCTTGGTCTAAACTATTTCCTCGTAATCCCACCAAATTCCTGTATCTATCACTTAAAGCCTCTTTTTTTCATGAATGGTCAATTCAGGTATTATCTCCTCAACTAGTCAAATTCTAGAGAAAATACATCCTGGGGTTGGCATCAAAGCTATAATAAAAGTAGTTTATTTATTAGTTTTACTAAAACCAGAATTTTCTTTCGAATGTCTAAGAAGCAGATGATATCACCCATGAAAAAATTTGTTCAGTTTAGAAAATGAGCCAAATCTAATGAGATGAAATTTAGGACTTCTAGTCAACATGGTTGACCAAAGGAGAGGGAGGTTGCCGGACTCCCCTACATCTACACCAGCAAATTACAGAATTTCATGCCAGACAAAATAATAATAAAAAAAATACAATGAGAAACTACATAAGTAGTGTATTTCACCTCAGAATTGTCCCTCCCTGCCCAAAAAAAAGACAGTTGAAATCCCCAAAGACAATAAGAAAAGGATCTCTCCAGCAAAGGAAGTATCAGCACCACAAGATGGGGCGGATCCATGTAGTTTGTCAGATTCTTTACCTATCAGGGGACGTCACTGATCAAGATGCTGACTGGAACTCAGACTGGGACAGTCCTGGTCCAAGGGCTCTGAGGTTTCCTAATATTCTTTTCTGGAACACCAGAGAGGACTCTGAAGATCTAGTGCTCACTCTCTATTTCTTTTTTTTTTTTTTTCTTCTGCTTTTCTTTCTTTTTTAATTTTATTTTTTTATTATAGCTTTTTATATACAAAACAAATGCATGGGTAATTTTTCAACATTGACTCTTGTAAAACCTTCTGTTCCAGCTTTCCTCCCCTCTTCCCTCCACCCCCTCCCCAGATGGCAGGTAGTCCCATACATGTTAAATATGTTAAAGTATATGTTAAATACATTATATGATACATATTTATACAGTTATCTTTTTGCACAGAAAAGATTGGATTTAGAAAGAAGGTAAAAATAACCTGAGAAGAAAAAAACAAAAATGCAAGCAAACAGTAACAGAAAGAGTGGAAATGTTATGTTGCAGTCCATACTCATTTCCTAGTGTTCTTTCTCTGGGTGCTGGGTGCTGGGGTAAAGCTGGTTCTACATTACAAATCAATTGGAACTGATTTGGATCCTCTCATTGTTGAAGAGAGCCATGTCTATCAGAATTGATCATCATGTAGGATTGTTGTTGAAGTGTATAGCTCACTCTCTATTTCAAAGAATAAGAATAAAAGTGGGGAGGAGACTTGAGGAGGTGGAGGTCAGTATAAGAACAAAAGGAACAAGAGTGAGATTAAGCAGGTCAGACCCAGTACTCAGAAGTGTAGGAGGGGATAGAAGTGTAGGATGGCTCTGATACAATGCTTTAATTTGGGAACTAAAGCTAGGTAGATGAATAAATCAAAGAAAATATTAATTAGTATCAAACATTATTGCAAATCATATGCCATGACGACTGTAAATAGAGACCTAAAGGAAAAAAATGGATTTTCTATAAGCGCTGCAAGAATACCTGAAGGAAATAAAAGATAAAAAAAAAAAAAAAAAGAAATATCTCTTTAGAAAAGAATAAGTAGGTCAAAAAAAATAATGGCCAATCTATCCAAAAAATAGATTTTTTTGACAACAAGAATAGACCAAATAGAAATCAACGACAACATAAGACAACAATAAATACTAGACTAAGATAAAAATCAAAAGATTTTTTAAAACTCTCAAAAATGTAAAATATCTCATATAAAGAAACAACTGATCTACGAAACTGATTAAGGAGAGATAATTTAAGAATCACTGGACTTCTTGAAAAACACAATTTTGAAAACACCTAGACATTATATTTCAAGAAATTTAAAAAGCAAATTGCCTATATCAGAGCCAGAGAACAAAGTAAAAATGAAACGAATTACTTGTATGACTTTACTTTTGATCCTTTATCTCTTATCATTTCTTCTGGTTCTTCTTTAGAGTTCGTCATTAGTTATGCTGCACTCTGCCCACATCCTCCATTTATTTCTTCATTGCCCACTGTGTGATATTCATCTTCAGCTTTTCAGAGTCAGTGCTATTCCATGTCTAACTGACATATAGCAACACCAATAACACATTAACATTGAAAAGATGGGCCTCATTTAAGGAATCTTGAAGTCAATAATACAATTAAAGTAATTCCAATTCTCAAATAATTTACATTCTATAAATGGATGAATAAAGCATTTATTAAACCCTTACAATATTCAAATCTTTGTGGTAAACATTGGGTATATAAACAGAAAAGTAATATCTACCCTGCCCTCAAAAAGCTCATATTCTAATGGAGACGAAACTGTAGTTAATAGATTCAGCAGTAAAGGAGATGTTAATGTTTCTTCTTTAATGTCATTTCCACTGATAAAATGATACCAGTTTCTTATGTTAAATGTTTTCATGGCATCAAGGACAATGGTAACAAAAATTTTCTTTTCTGGGTTTTTCAAGTAACTGTGACTATGACACCATAGGAGCAGTTGCTAGATTGCTTTTTCTTCATACACATTCAAGTGTATATGGATTTTTGGGCACTTAGGTAGCACAGTGGATAGAACACTGGCCCTGGAGTCAGCAAGACCTTTGTTCAAATCCAATCTCAGACACTTAACATGTACTAGCTGTGCGATCCTGGGCAAGTCATTTCACCTGAATTTCCATACCAAAAAAAAAAAAAAAAAAAAAAAAAGGAAAAAATATGTATGGAATAAATATGAGCAGGAAAATTAAAAAAAATGCAAGGTAATGAAGGAAGGAAGGTACAATCGGTTGAGGGGTAAGGAAGAGCAGAAAATGTTTTGTGTAGGTGGTACTTAAATGAAGAACTTCTCTAATGTGAAAGTGAAAAATTCATCTTCCACATAGGAAGTTCAGTGCAAAAATGAGACAAGACAGTGTGAGAAACAGAAAAAGGGCTAGTATGGTTAGATTGTACAATGCAGGAAGTAGAATAATGAGAGGCCAGAAAAATAAATTGGGGTCAAGTTGTGAAAAACTTTAAAGGAAAAACAGAAGAATTTATATTTTATCCTAGAGGCAACTGGAATTCATTGAATAGAGAAGTGACATCAGCTCTTAAATAAAGGAAAATAAATTCAAGTAACATTTTTATTCAATATTACAGCAAGATTTTTATATACTTTAGTGGTTTTGATACTGGGGCTTTTGAACATAGGTTTAAAAAAATCCATAAAAAGTTTATATGTTAAAGAAATGTAAACAAGAAAACAACAAACATCTAGATGTTTGAGGCTCTTGCACTCAAAGAATGGTTTTTGGTGGCTGTAATTAGTGCTTTAGATGAAACATGTAACTTTGTGTTTATCAGCTAAAATTCTGAAGTTCTTCTGCTCATTCATCCCCATACAATTCACATAAATGTATAAAGGTTGTTTTTTAAAAACATATTTGAAAAAAGAAAATTTATCCCCTTGAAACCCATAACAAGACAAAAGTTCAAATTCACAATTGTGTTTTGCCATTTTTACTGATCAGGGCCATTAGTGGAAAATAGTGATTATATGAAGATCTCTTTAGCAATCTTGTATAGGATACATTGAAATGGAGAGAACAGGTAAATGTATTAGAATCTACTGTACCAGTCCTGGTGAAGTGCCTACTCTGTTACGTTCTGGGGATATAAAGATCAAAAACTGACATGGTCCCAAATGTTTAAGGTCTGTACTATCAAGATGTATAAAGGAAGGCTTCCTAGAGAAGGTGGCATTTCAGTGATCCTTTAAACATTAGGTTGAAATTTACTAAGCAAAGAAGAAAAAAACCCGATTTTCTAGGTGTAGGGAATAGTTGGAGAAAAAGCTTGAAGAGAGAATCCAGACACATTAATAGCATAGAACACACAGTTTAGGGGCAAGGTACAATGTATATAAGAGGGAGAAAAACATGATTGAAATCTGGGTATGCAGGCTGCTGCCAGACTGATGGACCTTTAATGTTAGCTGGAAATGTGAACTTTATTTGGAAATCAAGAGTGTGGTACTGAAAACTTTTAAGCAGAGAAGAAACCTGACCAGACTGATGTGTAAGTCATTAAAATTTATGTTCAGTGCCCCAGTCTCTTTGTTTTGTAGCTATTTCCTCTACTCCATTGATATTTTCTCCTTGGGGACCCAGAGTTTTCCTTCTCTTTCTCTAGAAAATTTTCTCTCAAGACTTGTTTGAAAGGCATTCAGAGTAACTGTAATCTCTGGAGGAGAGATCTTAGTGAAACAGATGTTACATTTATTTAACAAGTGGGCCCCTGAAGTCTCTAAAAATGCTAGCTCTGGAGCCCTTGGTTACTTTTCCTGTTTTGAGTAATCAGTTATACAAATCATGGCTCAAAGTCTTTTCTAAGTATAACTGTTGGTAAGCAGACCGTGAAAGAAATGTCAATTTAATATTAAAAGCAGTTAATTAAGACATGAAAGCTGTGAAAATTGTAAGAGGAAATCAAATTATAGAGTCACTTTAGTGCATATATATATCTCTATCTCTTTTTCTATCACTATCTCTATCTATCTGTCATCCCATTATCTTTAGAGGTGGTTGAAAGTGAGAAGAAATCTCTTGGGGAAAACTTATGGTGGTTGGGAAACTGTCCTTCATTTTATAGGCAGATGGAATGAGGAAATTGTCATTCTTTATGGAAGGTTTATAGTATCAACCATGCTACTTACCTACTTGGGGGAGGCTGAAATCTCCTGAAGCTCAGCAGACATCAGGATTCTACAAGGACTTTTGGAGTCACCATGATACTACTCTCCTATGCATTCCCCTTCCACTCTGACTCTAACCCACAGCTTGCTTCTTTGTTTCCACTCTTGGTAGCTCAGGAACATCACAGCATTTTTCTTGACATGCTTACTTATCAATTTTACCTGTTGCTTTACCAAGTAATTCTACCCTCCCTCTTTTTATTTTTTCAAATTTCTTGCCTGTTTTTATACCCAAGAGGGAATCCAATGATTTAGACTTTTGTGAACACAAAACTTTTTTTGGAATGTTTCCTTTAAAAATAGGTAATCCCTATCCATACTGATTGAATTAATGAAAAAGGATATAAAAACAATGAAATTTTAAACATTAATTTAAAAAAATGTTGGGTTCCAAATTCTCTTTTCTTCCAGCCCTTCCCCCACTCATTGAGAAGGCAAGCAATATGACCGTTATACATGTGAAATCATGCAAAACATATTTCCATATTAGCCATGTTGCTAAAAAAAAAGTGAAAGGAAATAAAGTAAAAAATAAGTATTCTTTAATCTGCACTAAGAATTTATCAATTCTCTTTCTGAAGATGAAAAAGCACTTATTAAATTCTGATCACGTTACAAGCATTGTGTACATGCTGGGATACAAATACTAAAGTGAGATAGTCCTTATTTTCAAGAAGCTCATGCTCTAATATGAGGAGGGGAAGAGCAATAAAACATAGCTTTATTATATGATATCATATCTTTGTATGGAAGATAGAAAGTGATTGAAAGTCACTTAGAGCTTAGTATAATATAATAGATATGGTACTGATCTTGGAGTCAGGGAAACCTGAATTGAAATATTGGCTCTGTTAATACAAAACAAATTCAAGATTATGGGGAGAGTTGTAATGCTGAAGAGACTGAGCAAGACAGAGATCAGAGACCAATTCAATAACTTATTAAATGGAGAGAAATACTGGGACCAATGCATCCATGTTGATCCCAAGGCGAGAGGAGACTATCATCTCAAAGAGTCTAGCCCCCAGTTATGGAATAACAAGAACAATGACATTACTGATATTCTAATGACATCTGAAATGGATAAACCTTTATCTCGTCAAACATTAAGGAATGTCCTTAATAAAACCTTTATCTCAAACTTTAAAAGGGGACGGTTATAATCTAAGGCAGAGGAACGAAATAGGATAATTGGAGGAACTGGTCACCCCATTAAAAGGAAACTTTGGCATAACAGTGAGTAGAGGGAGTCAGTATAAATTGGAAGGAGAAAGAAAAATTTCATGTAGGAAGCAGCCTTTGAACTGAGCCTTGAAAGAAGGTAGGAGATTCCAACCTCCCCCCAAAAGAGTGACAATTTCCCTCACTCCATCAGCCCTTATAATGGGGGACAGTTTCCCAAGCACCATCCATCACACATCCATAAGTTTCCCCCAAGAGATTTCTTTTCACCTTCAACCACTTCTAAGGGTGATGGGATGATATTTACACATTAGACAACGACTCCACAATTTGATTTCCTCTTAAATTTTCTCAGCTTTCCTCTCTTAACTTTCTTAAATATCAGATCGGTGCCTCTTTCGTGGCCTGCTAATGGCTATAGTAAGAAGAGATTCTCAGCTATGATTTGTATAACTGATTACTCAAAGATGTGTCTTCTGCTTAGAGGTAAAAAGGGAGTGAAAGGCAGGGAGAGTGGAAGTGGAAATTCCCGGCCGAGTAAGGACACACTGGCAATTTTGGCAGGAAACTGAGTACTTGAATCATCTCTGATATTTATGTAGCATTTTAAGATTTATAAAGCGCTTTACCTACTATCTAATATAATCTTTATAACAAGTTAGTGTGGTAGCAATTATACAGATTAATGCCCCCATTTTACAGATGAGGAAAATGAGGTCCTGAGGGCACAACCGGCTTTCTGGAAATTTCATAGCTTCTTATTTTCCACCAGTTACACATATGGACCTTCTTTGGCTTCCCCTCCCCCCCAAGCTATCCAGACTTCTTTGGGCTTCTCCCGATGAATCTGCGCCTTTTTGGCTTTTCTTGGACGTCGCCGTCCTCCCTTCCAGCGCGCATGCCCCCCCCCTCCCCCCCCGCGCGGGCTACTTTTCGCTGGGCGGGCCCTGGGGAAACAAAAATCCCGACGGGAAGAGTTTCCGCGCTCGGGGAGGATACAAATAAGGAAAAACAAACTGCGCGTGGTTCCGGGGGGAAAGGGCCGGGACAGGGGTTGCGCAATTCCTTCCTTCGTCAGGCGTTTACCAGCAGGAGTAACTCGACCTTACACTAGGCAAGGCGTTTAACCTCCCAGGTTTTCAGTTTGTAAAAACAAAGCAAAACAAAAACGCGGGTTGGTTAGAGGGCCTCTGACAGCACTTCCAGAGCTAAAACTAAAAATCGCACCAGCTCAAGTAGATGCCTTTTTGACACCGCAGCCTCGCCTCCCAGCCAGGAGGGGGAGACATAGCGGGGTCTCGCTAGCTTGCCTTCCTTAAGAGCGAACGTAAGCAAGCCTTCCTCTGATTGGGCCTCTGGGTTCCTGGCTACTTTCCAACCAGCGGCCTCCGGCGGGCCTACGTCACGGCGTCCCACAGTGCAGCCCGCGGAAATTTGAAATGGCTGAAGGGTTGGGGACTGCGGCTCCGGCCCCGGATTCCAGGCCGTCTGGGGTGTCTTCGGGCGTGCAACACGGTGCGCATCCCCCGTTCCCCGGGTCGGGGCGGGCGGGCGGGCGGAGGCCGCGGCTGCCGTCCGCCCCTTGCCCTTGCCCTTTCAGCCCGGCGGGGCCCGAGCGCTTCGCTCCTTGGCGGGCGTCTTTGGCTCCCTGGGGCTCCCGCGGGAGGGGGCCTAACTGTGTGGCGGAGGGCAGAGCCGGGGGGCGGGAGCACGCGCAAGCTGGCTTTGAGTGTGTCGCGCTTTCTGATCCCTTCCGTCGCCGTGACTCCGATCCCGTCCCTTGGCTTCTCGCGGCCGAATTGCCTTTCCCTGGCCCGTAAAAGGGGCTGGGCCGAGACTCCCTGCTGGGAGGCCCGGCCTGAGGAAAACCACCCGGGAAGGCGGTTTGTTTTGCGAAAGAAGATCGGGGCGGGGGCGAGGGGAGCGCGGCTGCTCTGCTAGTCCCAAGCGCGTCACGGGCTTTGGGAGAGGGCAGAAGCAGGAGCAAAGGAGGAGGCGCGTTCGGGCTGGTGCTTGGGAAGAGCCTTTGATTGTTCAAGGTGTCCCAGGGTGCTGCGGGAAGCAGCGAGTTCCCCGTCGGTGGAGATTGTCTTTATTTTATTATAGCTTTTTATTTACAAGGTGGGGATTTTCGAAGTCGCCTTTTGATCGTGATTCAGGGATGTTGTAGAAGCGGTTAGTGTTGGGGTAGCCTCTGAGGTCCTTCCGGACAGTGAAGTACTCGCGCCTGGAGAGGAGAGAGGGCAAAGGTTGAACGGTGCGCCTGCCCTCGAGAGACGTGGAGCCTATACGTGGGGTCTCGCGCAAATGCGAATGTATTGAGTGGTTATTGAATTGGATGGCAGATGTAGTTCTTTACTGCTAATCCTCAGAAATTTAGAACTAGCTGGATGCTCCTTTTCAACCTTTGCAAATCCGGCTAGTTCTACCACTGAAGGCTTGAGAGCTCTGTGGTTGCAAAAGCTCATTGCTAATAAAGATAGCTATCGATTTTATAGTGCCTAAAGGTTTGCAAAAGCTCTTTTCAAGTGCTGCCTCATTTTATCCTCAGCGTAAGTCTATGAAGTATAATAATAATATATTAATTAATATCAATCAATTAATTATTACATACAATAATTATATGTGATATATACTAATTAGTTAATAATAATATATTAATATTAATAAATATAATAATAAATCTTGACCGCTCCAAGTTCAGACATCACCCCTTGAGCACTGGTCCTACTTCTTCAGTCTCCAAAGTCATGGGAGTAGGGTGGGGGCTTGAATCCCGTCTTGTCATTGATACATAATCACAAATCCTTGAAATATTAAGTCATTATACAGTAAGAGGCTGGGTGATCTAGGTTAAGGCCTAAGACCCATTTTCATGAGAAAGTAGTAAACTTGGAATTTAGATTTAGCTTCCTCTTGTTTCTGACTTCAGGCAAATATTCCTTCTGTGGGCTTCATTTTCTTTCTCTATAATGTAAACTATTGGACCTTTCCAGCTCTGATCTGTAGCCCAGGTTGAATTGTTGACCACAGGTGAGTCACTTATTTATGAGTTTGAGAGTAAAATTTTTTTTCCTACCCATTTTACCTGGGTCTTTCCTAAGCTATCTATCTCTGTACACATTGTATCCTTCTATTTAGAAAATAAATTCCTTGAGGGTGGGGTCATATTTTTCCCCCTGCTATTCTATCACTTATTTCAGTTGCAAAGTAGTCATTAATAAATATTTCTCAAATTGAACTAAATCTGAGCTTCTTTGTAATATGGAAAAATAAAATACTTTTTCTATAGGAAATCTTCCCTTAATTTCAGTGCCTTCCATGTGCCGATTATTTTCTACTTATCCTAATTATAGCTTGTTTTATATATATTTGTTTGCTTGTCATCTCCCCTATCAGATTGTCAGCATTTTAAGGGCTGGGATTGTCCTTTGTATCTTTTTTTTTTTTTTTTTTTTTTGTATTCTAAGCACTTAGCACAGTACCTGTCACATATTATTGGTTGATTCTTGTGAGTAAAGTCCTTTGTAAGCCTTAAGCTCTATGTAAATCTGAGTTATCACCTTTCACACAGAGTCCTTATGAAGAAAATACTTTGTCAAATATAAAGGATTATACAAGTAAGTTATTGTTATTATTTTAGGAATAAATCCTAAAGGATTTATTATTTCCTTCCTAAAATTGTAAGCCTCCATTGCTGTACTATAGGGCTAAGTAAAGCCAAGTGCAGGCCACTAGGGCAGTTCTAACACTTGGAGTAGAGTCTAGGAAAGCAGTAATAATGAGAAGTAAGAGAAATTAATATTAATATTAATTTGCTTTGAAACACTTAGTGATGCCATTGTCAATCATAAATCCACCTGTTGAATGCTACCATAAACATTGATGATGATCAGTTGTTTTCAGTCATGTCTGACATAGTTACTTCATTTGAGATTTTGACAAAGATAGTGGAGTGGTTTGCAGTTTCCTCAGTTTATTTTACAGATGAGGAACTGAAGAAAACAAGCCTAAGTGACTTAACCAAGGTGACGTTGATCTGTATTATTGTTGCCGTTATGACATGGATTGTTATATAGAATAATGTGTGGGAAATGGGTAAAATTGGGAAATGAGCATGGAAAATAAGTTATGCATTGTTACTCAGCTATTAGGAGTGGCAACAGGTAAACTATAGAAACTGCAAATAGTAAATAATTGATATAATTATAATTAGTCATATTCTTATCATTGAGGGACAGCTTATTGGAAGAGGGGAGAGTTTGGACCATTTTTTTTTTTTAAGTGGTAAGGTCTTAAATGAGGAATCCCACAGCCTACATAAAATGAAAATAAAGCTTTTTCTATTAAAGATTATTTTATCACTATATATGGAATGAGCATTGTAAACTTGAAATTGTACTAGAAAAAAAGTGAGTCTCCTAGTTCTCTAAAAGTGCTAGTCATTAGAGAAGGAAGAGTCATCCTTTTCCCTATTTGCCAGGAAATTTATAATAATGTTATAAGGGAAATATATGATCATAAAATGTTGAGTAAATGGAAAGTGCCAAGTCATAGTAAAGAATTAAAGGTGTCTTTAGAAGAAAAGAAAGCATCTTTTGATGTAAAAATTTAAACTTACAAAAAAACTCTTAGGATTTTGAAAGAGCACTTTTAATTTGACATGTTTTTAGGCTTTCTTGGATAAACTATAGTTCCTTCTGACAAGGGGAGAGGTAAATAAACTATGATACCTGAATGCTCATTTGTGCTTCTTTGTTGTTTTAATGAGTAAGTGTTTTAATTTTTGGGTAATTGAAAGACGTTGGAAGTATTTAGGAAGTTGAATGTTCTTTTTTACTCTTTTAGACTTATTCCAAGATGAAGATACAGTCAATGATTATGGCAGTCATAATAAACCAGGGACTATTTTGCAAAGGTTTGTGCCAGAAGGGAATATACCTTTTCCAGACATTTTCCAAACAAATCAGCTTTTGTTCTATGAGCGATTCAGAGCTTATCAAGATTATATTCTAGGTAAGTATTCACTTTGTATGTAAGATGGGCTTTTTTGCTTCTTATATTTTCAGTGTCTTTGTAATTTGATGGGAATATGGTATCTTTTTACAGCACTGCTGTACCCTAGAATCTGCTGTTAGAATTACTGTGTAAATAGAGCTGCTGTTTCTTCTGAGACAGGGCATAGAGTCTTTTTTTCCCTGCCATTCATTGGCTGTGGGACGTTGGGCAAGCAATCCAAACTCTCTAAACCTCAGTTTCCTCATCTGTAATATGAGGATGGTAATATTTTTACTACTTCAAAGAGTAGTTAATACAAATAAATGCACATTATAGTTAATGCATTTGAAAACAGACTTGTCAGTCTGGCTGCAATGTCGTATTGAGAATGGCGTGCACATATCAAATGGTTGGGTGGACAGTAGCTTCTTTCTGCTTTATGTAGTATAAATTCTTATTTCAAGTATTTAATTTGTTTGTAGCTGATTGCAAGGCTTCCGAGGTAAGGGAATTCACAGCTGAGTACTTGGAGAAGGTCCTTGAACCATCTGGATGGCAGGCAATCTGGCGCACTAATGTGTTCGAGGTGCTGGTTGAGGTAAATTTAATTCAGTTGTTAAGACATTTGTCTCTAGCTAAAAGCACTTTACTTCAGACTGTTATAGCCAAAGTACTTATTTTTAATTAAAGTTTATGAGCTGATTGAAAATAACATGTTTTCCACATCTAATTGCCATGGTGGATAAAGCATTCAAGCAAATTTTAAAAGCAACTGAAGGAAAGCTATTTGAAAATCTCAGTTGTTTAAGTTTCAATGTCCTCCTGATAAAGGGAAGTTGACTATGAAGTGTAGGTGCTCTGAACTTGTTTAAAAAAAGGTCTAGTTATAAGTCAACAGCAGTTTCAATTAATTTTTTGTCGTCTTAATTGTAGCACATTAAATAGCTCAAACCAAATAGGCAATACAAGACAGCCCATTTTTTGCTTAACAAATCTGTAGTTATGTGGTTAATCTCTTGGTAATGTGCCCCATTCCAGAAAGTAAAACAATCTTATTTTTCAATTGACTGGGTCTTTCCCATTAAATTTGCACTCTAATTACAGCTGTGAATTTTCTCAGTGTTTGTTAACTGGACCACAAAAAACCTTGCTAAACTGTAATGTTAAACCGACAAGTGTGAATACAAGTAGTTATACTACAACTCCTTTAGAAACAATGTCATTTACTGCAGTGCTTATGTACAGGGCAGTGAATCATAGATGTTGCTTGTGAATTTTTTATCTTAATTCTAGATTTCTATGTTAACTTGGAATAAAGTTCATACTTAGAAATCTTCATTAAGATAGTACTTTGAGACTTCTGAAATAATTTTTTTAATTTTTAAGATGAGTATTTTTAAATATTTCATATTTGATCAAGACATTTTTATTTTTTCTTGCTCAATTCATATGGGATCAAGGATATCTTCTGTTGTCTGATAACATCTTGATACAGATTGACTTTATAGTGGAATGTGTCTATTCTACTAAAATTATTATTATTTACCTTAAAAAATCCATAATTGCATCAGTGTGGTACTCCCTCAGTACTATAATAGTTCTATAAGTTACGTTGGCCAGCTAAATGTATCAGTTGGTGATTGGTTAATGCCCTAGTAGCAAACCTATCTGTTCTTAATTTTGCTGGTGCTCAGATGATAGTTTGTTCCTGGGCCAATATTTGAAGCAGTTTCAGCTTGATAGAACTTTAGAAGCTTAACATAACTTTTAGACTTGATGTTATCTCTTTACTATGGTGATGCATTGAAGCAGGACTTAATTGGAGCCATTTTTTTCCATGCATTGAAAAAGATTCTAGATAGATAAGGGTATAAATTTATTTTCAAAATTTATTTTTTAAATTCTAAGCTTCAACACAGAAAAAGCATTTATACCATATGGTAAAATACAAAAAGAAGATTCAATATAAAACTATGAATCTCCATGTTACACTACCTACTTTTTATATTAAACATTTTTGCAATAAATTCTACTTCTTTTAAAACTGTCATTTAGGTCAGGCTTCTTAAAATTCTTCCACTTGTAATTTCCTTTTTGCTTGAGAAATTTTGATGAGACCCTACCTGTACAGGTATATAAAATAAATATTCAAATGAAACATTTACTGATAATAAATCATAATTTCATGACCTCCACAGTCAGTTACACAACCCCATAGGGTTCATGACCCAGAGTTTTAAAAGCTTTGCTTTAGATGAGGATTTTTAAAGAAAGAGCATTCAGAAAAATAGCCATAAGTTGAAGAATTAATTGTATTTGCGGTGAAGAGAAACTAACAAAATTTTTCTCCACATGTTTACTTTGCCATGTTCTCTCAATGTAATTTTTTTTCTTTACTATTTGGTACTAAAGACGTTGCTTTCCATGAAATTTGAAAATTTCAAAAGTCTTTAAGACTTTTATTATTGGTCTGGTACTATCAGGCTACAGAATTGTGACTTTATTAAATATATTCTTTCTGTTGAAATTCTGCAGTATTAAAAGGGATGATATTCACAGTAAGATGTTTATGCTTTCAGAATCAAATATGGATATTTGTTATTTAACTTTAAAGTCTCAGTCTAACCTTGGTTTGTTCTGTTTGTTAAGCAGTACACTAATTATGTTACAACTTGCATGAATCCGTACGTTAGAGATAATGTTGGTTGGGTATTCCTGTAATATTTTAATGGTTAGTAATCTCATTGGTGTGGGTAGTCTCATTGATACAAAATCAAATACTTATCCATACCTTCTCATCTTTTCTTTCTTGTCCTGGTCTTTCTGTAAATCCTCCATAGTGGATTTACTCAACGTGTTAGAAGCTTTCTTCTAGTACTTTTATTTATTTATTTTTTAAAGGTTTATTTATTTACTTATTTTTAATAACTTTTTATTGACAGAACCCATGCCAGGGTAATTTTTTACAACATTATCCCTTGCACTCACTTCTGTTCCAATTTTTCCCCTCCCTCCCTCCACCCTCTCCCCCAGATGGCAAGCAGTCCTGTACATGTTAAATAGGTTACCTTCTAGTACTTTTAATAGTTATGAGTAACAATGCAATTTGTAGGCCATCAATTGAGAGCTAGAATGGAGCTTAAAGGCCACCTGCTACAAACCTCTCATTTTGCAGATAGGGCAGCTGAGGCTGGGAATATAGCGACTTGCCTTTGGCCACCCAAGTGGTTGGCAGAGATATGATTTGAACCCAAGTCTTCTGATTACAAATCCAGTCCTCTTTTTTTTTTTTTTTTTTCATTGTACTGGCAGCTAGAGTAGAGAAGAATGATAGATTTGGAGTTAGAAAACTTGAATTCTAATTTTATTTTTGCCATTTTATTTCTTGAGTGACTTTGGCTAAGTCACTTAACCTGTCTTAGCCTTACTTGATTCATCTGTAGAAGAAATACTGCTAAGATACCTTCTAGCTCTAAATCTGTTTATCCTGTGATCTCTAATTCTTGAGCAGTTATCGCTCTCACTTGCTGCATGACTGACTTATCTTCTTTTTGGCTGTGATAACTGTTCTTGCTGCATCTGATAATGTATTTCATTGTTAGTAAGAGGCTGCTCCTGAACTTTCTTACCCAGTTTAAAGTGAAACTCCAAATTCTACATTAAACTACAAAAATCATAAAATTATTTATCTGAAAATTCAGCTGTTGGCAGTATTTGATAGGAAGGCAAATGAAGTTTCTAAGATTATTTGGAACTATGGTCTTAGGCATTTCAGGTGATCAAGAATTATTTATTAAAAGTGTTCCACATGCCAGGATCTGTGCTAGATAATAAGGATACAAAGACTGAAATGAAACATTTTTATGTCTCTGAGGTACTTACCTCAGAGGTAAGGTACTATGTATATCTTTGCAAAATATATAAGAAAATGTAAGGCAATTTTTTTTGAGGGGTGGGGGTTTTAGGGGATCAGGAAACACTTAATGTAGCACTTGTGCTAAGTTTGTGAAGGAAATGATATTGTGAAAGGCAAAGGTGAAGGAGTCCATTCAGGCATGGGGGATAATCAGTTGTACAAAGGTGGGAGAGATGGGAGGATGAAATTTGTTTGAAGAACAGAGAAGATCAGTTTGGCTGGACCATTGCATGTTTTGAAAGGAGTGTTATGTATAATGAGACTGGAAGGGTAAGTTGAGGCTGAGTCATGAAAGGTTATAAATGATGATAAATAGGATCTAGAGATAATCTAGAGATAATAAGCAGCCAGTGGAGTTTATTGAATAAAGGAGTAACCTGGTCAGAGTTAGGAAAATCATTTTGGCATTTGTGGAAAATAGATTGGGGAGAAGAGAGACTTGAGGAAGAGAGATTAAGAACGAGTTAACTCCTCTTTATTATATATGTTAAAGTTTATATATTTTCTGAAGCCTCAGACAGTAGTATCTTTTTATTTTTTAACTTCTGAATTGTTAAATTTTCATTAATTTTTTTATATCTTAAAATGAAATAGAAAACATACCTACACATTCTTTCAAAGAATTCCATAGACTGAGTTGGAAGAAATGTTGGAGGCCATTTACACTAACTCCTAACTGAACTGGAATCTTACCATCATTCCTTGCAAGTGATCTTGCATCTTCCTTAGAAACATCCCACTTTTGCCTACTGAGGTCAAGCAGAACAAAACTAATTTCTCTTTCATATGACAGCCTATCACATAACTGAAGGCAGCTGTTCTTTCAGTTCCCAAATCTTTTCTTTTCTTTAGGTTAAACATCTGTAATTCCTTGATTTGTACTTCACATGGTGTGGTTGCTGGTTCCATTGCCATTCTTTTCTGGATGTTCTCTACTTGTCAAAGTAGATCTTAAAATGTGGCTTGCAGAGCTAAATAGAGTGTTCCAGATGTGCATTGACTGAAGCAGGATGCAACGGGACCACCATATTCTTATGTCTCTTAATGCAATGCTAAGATTGATTTAGCTTCTTTGACATGGAAATTTTGAATTCTCGTGAACTGTTATTTAACTATGCCTCCTCCATCTTTCATTTGGGAGGTTTTTGGCTTTTTTTCTTTTTTTTTAATTGAAATGTATGACCTTGTATTTATTCCTATTAAATAGTATCTTTTATTTGATCCATTGTTTTAGACTGATCTTTGAGATCCTACTTTATTACCGAATGTATTTGTCCATCCCTCCTAGCTTTGTATTACTTGTCCAGTTGATAAGAAAACCATCTTATCACATGGTCATATTATTTTAAATTTCAGGTCACAAATGTGGATTTTTCATCTCTGAAAGCAGAGGTGAAGCTTACTCATCCTTACCTTTGCGAATCTCGAGTTAGTACCTTTACTTTGGAATGCATGAAAGAATTGCTAGAACTGAAAGAAAACCAGTTGCCTCTTCAAGAACTGTGGGTGGTGTTTGATGATTCAGGCGAGTTTGACCAGACAGCACTTGCAATTGAACATGTCAGGTAAGAAGAGAAATATATAAAAATGGTCTTTTATCTAGAAATATTGGATGAAACTGAGGTAATGAAGATCCCAAAACTAAGGTATCAAACCAGCTATTGTGTCTTTATTTTAAAATACTTAAAGGTGGAGGTTTTTTCTTTAATTGTATACTTGCAGAAGCAATGATGTTCAAAAATAAAGCATTTGGAAAAAGGACTTTTTCTTTAGTGTTTTTGTAGGAGATGAGTTATTTGGAAATTATTGCTAGAGAATTTTTAAGGTTCTGGGAAGCTGGGGCTTATGGGAAATATCTATGAATTTAAGGGAAAATAAATGTTACATGTTCTGAGAGAGTCCCAAGACTGAAGAACTGACTTTTAACAAGTTGGTAGAGAATTACTGTTGCTAGTAAAACTTGCCCTAATTTTTCCATCTATTTTAGCATTTTCTTTTTTGTCACTTTCTGGGCTAATGCTGATTAAATGAAATCTTTTGTTTCTTCCTGTAGTTTTTCAGGGAAAATTCAGTTTTGATCAGTACTTTTTGGCATAACTGATTTTAGCTTTGCATATTTACTATTAACTTATTTCTATATTTCAAATGAGATTAAAATAAAGCAGAGACTATTTGTATTAAGCTGTGTTTTCCTGGGTTTTGAAAAAACTTTAAAAATAGGATCACTTACATCTTAACTCTCGTTTATCTTACATAGCTAAATTTTTGTATTTTTAACTGATTAACTTAGGAGTGTGATTGGATGTTCCATTTCACTAAAAATGCTTACTTTTTTTTTTTTAAGGCTTAATTTGGTTATTTAAGGATAAAGTACATTGTTGTTCCTTCTTAATTTTACCTAGAAACTGGGAAATAGTCCTCATGTGATTAATAAACTCTCCATAGCCATTATTTTATTTTAAGAACTGGGCCCAGGTTTTATAGATTGAAAATATTTCTCCTTGTCATCTTCTTCAGTCCCAGGTTGTAAGTAACATTTCTTGACAGCGTACAAAAAAATTTAGCACAAAACACCAACAGTGATTCTATGCTAAGTATATTTATTGCTTTTTTGGGGCAGTACTTTATGGCTTCAAAATACTTTACCTCATGTTATCTTAGTTGATCCTCCTTGACTTATTCAAGATTATATGTAGGAAAACTGGGTCTTGAATCCAGATTTTGTTATTTCAACTCTTATTCTTCACTGTAACATATATTGCCTCTTCATGTCCAAGAAACTGTTCAACATTAGAAAAGTGAAGTAGTCATCCTGGTTCTATCTTTGTTTATAATAAATAATGAAAACAGTTAGAGATAAAGGAAAATTGCTTGTATTTTATGGAAATTATGAATAATAGTGTGTGTGAGTAAGAAACTCTTTGGATTTGTGGTTTTCTCAAAAGCGAGTAAGACAAATCCAATTAAAATATTCTTGTTTGTTCTACCAGTAAGGTTTTTTTTTTTTTGATTGTAACATTAACTTTTTAGGGAAAATTGTGTGATCATTTTAAGATTTTTCTTTGCTACTATTTTGCATAAGAAGCTGAAGTATATTTAGGAGCATTATAATTTTCTTATACCTTTCTGGGTTTAAATTTTTAGATTACAATAAGATATTGTTAATCAGATATCTCATATCTTTGACCATACTATGTCATTTCATGGTAATTTATTAGTTTCAGTTGAGATGACACAAGTCTGATATTTAGAATTCCTTATTATGAATCATCTGAAAGTTTATATTTATGGTAGATTTAAAGGGGAAATTTAGGTGCTTTTTCTGATGTAGAATATGTGAATGTGTGCACATTTAGATGTGTACTCACATATATATATATATATATATATATATATTTTTTTTTTTTACATATATATGTCATTTATATACACATAAGCATATAGTATTGATTATAGAATTGTTCTTATAGCCATGAAGACCTGGTTTCCAGTCCTACATGTGACACATGCTGGCTGTGTGATCCTGAATCAAGTCACTTAACCTCTTATTACTCTAGGCAATTCTCTAAAACTATAAAGTTACTCTAAAACTATAAGTTACAGAGAAGATAGAAAAGAATTTCCTTATTCAGGAATTCCCTGTACCAATGAACTCATGAATTCAGTCCTTAAGCCCACAGTCATCCCAGTTTTGAATTCATAATACTTATTTTAATACTAAGCATTTGAAACCAGGTGCTAATTGTAGTGTTGTTTTATTTTAACTTTTCATGCATATTTGTGTTCTGCCTCCCCATGTAGGTTAATTGTTTAATCATCTTGGCAAAGATACTGGGGTGGTTTCCTTTTCTAGTTTATTTTACAGATGAGGAAATTAAAGCAAACAGTTTTAAATGACTTGTCCAGGGTCACACAGCTGGTAGCTGGTAAGTGTCAGAGGTCAGATTTGAATTCAGGAAGCCTTTCTAACAGGTTTGGGGCACTATCTACTGTAACACCTAGCTGCAGTAGCTAATTGTTACCTAAAGTGAAAGAACCATACTATAATGCTCTTAGCATTTATTATAATGTCTTTATTTATATTTGTTTTTGGGTGAAAAAAGAAACTGAAAGAATCAATGATTCTGGAAAAACTCCACAATTAGGTAGGTAGAAGGAATGTTTATACTTACTTCACGATTCTGAATTTTTAATTAGGATCTGAAGGAGTGTTTTATGTTTGGGATATTCTTGTTGATATAAATCAACTGCTTTGATTTGCAAGTGCAAATTCAGTTTTTGTCTACAAGAATTTTTACATTTTGAATTAGTGACTAATTTTTAATGTTTTATATATATATATATATATATATTTTTTTATTTATTTATTTATTTATTTATTTTTTAGGTTTTTCTACCAAAATATTTGGAGGAGTTGGGATGAAGAGGAGGAGGATGAATATGATTATTTTGTCAGATGTGTTGAACCTCGATTGCGTTTGTAAGTGTATGTCATTACTGTTCTCATACTGGTTTATTTCTTTGTGCCTGCAGTGCTTTTAACTAGCTTTTATTTTTATCAAATCATATAAAAATAGAGCTCATACAGAAACAGCATCCTTTGCAAAGTCCAAACTTACCTGCCAGTCACTTGAGGGCACTACCTATGGGGTGGTGAAGGAGACAGTGGGTTCTTGATTCAGAGCTTACATAAATTTAAGAAAATAACTGAAAAAAATTCATGTTCAAACAGTTATCTAAGCAATATCATTCAGTGGAAAGGGTGCTGGGTTTGGAGTTTGAAGGTTTAAGATCAAACTTTG
Organism: Sarcophilus harrisii; assembly: GCF_902635505.1. Taxonomy (NCBI): domain Eukaryota; kingdom Metazoa; phylum Chordata; class Mammalia; order Dasyuromorphia; family Dasyuridae; genus Sarcophilus; species Sarcophilus harrisii. The sequence goes on along the minus strand of NC_045427.1, from coordinate 462,320,551 downwards.
GGTCTGCAAGTTACTTGCTGGGAAATCTAAGGTAGATCTGTTCTGGCTGTTCTGGGCCCTGATTTCTTATATGTATAATGAAAGACTGCTAATAAAGTCTCTTCTAACTTTGAATCTGTAATCCATTGAATTGCACTTTAAAAAAAAAAAAAATTCAAGGTAACTAAAACATTTTGTTAATAAAATCACAGAATTTGAGAATTGGAGGGGACCTCAGTGTCTTTCTAGTTTCAATACCTACACCAAAGGAGTCCTCATCACAAATCAAATCAACAAACACTGATTAAGCTGAACTGTATGCCAGGCCCTGTACTTAGCCGTGAAAATATATGAACAAAAAGAGAGTACCTGACTTCAAGGAACTTATGTTTTAATTGAGGAACACAGTAAAGAAAACTGAAAAGGAACGGCAGGGAGAAGGTCTCCAATGCAGACAAAGTCCACAAGGTCAGAGATACATCCTGGAGAGAAATGAAGACATGGGTAGCCTGGGTTCCATGCCTTAGATGGGATTTTTGGCTCAACTATTCAATAAAGGGAAGAGACCATAGGGATAGAGTGAATTTCTGAAGTGTGAGGTCAGGATTCAGTGAACTTCCAGGGAAAGAAGGCTGATAGAACTAGGAGTAGAGCATGGAGAAGAAGGGAGATAGTTGGCCTAGTCACTTTCTTTCTAATGGAGATTATAAAAATAATCAGAAGAGGGGTAATGGGGAGAAACCTAAACTTCTAGGTGAGAAGGCTACTGTGGCATGTTGGAGAAAAGTCTGAGAGTTGACAGTAGAACCCTAATAGAAATGAAGCTTACTCACTCTATCTAAATCTACAACAGATTTGGACTAATAGTACTATTGAAAAATAGCAAAAATCATTTGAATAATAGAATATTTTTCAGTAAATGTAGTTTTAGTCCAAGTTAAGATGGTAATTTAAACTGGACTAACGAAATATTGTCAGAATGAGTTATAAAGTAGAAATCTTTGTATTTGTCAAAATTACTGTATAAGAATATTATTTAACAATGACTAAAATAACTAAATTGCGAATATAGGTTCACAAATGCTTAAATATAATTTTTATTAAGTAGGCCAAATAATGTCCTAATTATGCTATTTACATAATTTACATTGAAATCCTTTTTTAAGGAAAATTTGAGTTCAAGACATCCTTATTGCTTTACTAGCTTCGACTCTGAGCAAGTTACCTAACCTTGATATGCCTTCATTTTCTATAAAATGTGGATGATGATATTATAACACCTACTTCTCCAGGCTGTTGTGAGGATAAAATAATATAATATTTGTAAAGTGCTTTGTAAACTTTAACCCAATTAAATGCTACCTATTCAAAGATAAGTGTATCTTTTTACTGTTTTATGGTCTGTTATTGAATTCTAAAACATTTAAGTTTCAATGAGTTTTGAATCAACAGTTTTGGATTACTTACAAACTACATATTTTTCTGTACAGTTACATGCCTTTTCCCAATTACTTTCTTAAAGGTTTAAAACAAATTTCTCAATAGATCGTTCTGCACTACTTTAGGATTGCTTAGATAATGCATGACTTTGAGACTTCCATTAGATGGTGCTACAAAACCAGATAACTTTTTATGAATTCCAAATGAGTGACTAAGTAGGGAGTGTTAAAATGTGAATAAAGCTAGAACTTGTACTTTGGAAAATTTTTGAAAGTTTTTCAATGGAAGGTGCTTTGGTTGTATTTATTAATATACTAACCCTATTAATTTTTATAGAGCCTTCATTGCTCAAGGAATGATCTGTTGATCTAATTAGCCAAACATTTGAATAATAACATAAAAAGAGAGACTTAGTTTATTGTAATGTTTAATTTATTTTTTCATAAATCAGCCAAGATTTTTATCTCCTTTCCTTCTTATTTTCTAAGATATGTGCTTGGCATGTCAGAATTTCAGCCAGCCAGAAAATTCTCAAGAATAATATAATTTAAAGAATAATGATTTATTTTGACTTAAATGAAATTTAATGATAGCTGAATACTATTTGTACTGGAGAATTTCATCTTTACTCTTAAAACTGTATTCAGATTTCATACTTTTTTTTGGTAGTCATTTGGTAGTCAAATGATTTATACACATTTTACAAAGCACCCTCAGCTGATAAGGCTGAAGGAAGGAAAGAACTATTTTCAAAAGTTGAGAAGAATCTTTGTTATTGATGAAGTCTTGAATGTTATCGTAAATAAGAATACCATAGAGCATCAGCCTTGAAGTCAGGAGGACCTGAGTTCAAAATTTGGCCTCAGACACTTAACACTTCCTAGCTGTGTGATCTAGGCAAGTCACTTAACCCCAATCACCCCAGCAAAACAAATAAAACAAATAAATAAGGGAATTCTTTAAGAAAGTCTCAAATGAGAGTAGAACTGGAGGTATAACTCAAAAAAAGCACATTACACCATTTTGGTATTATAGTACATAGTAGATATTTTTTATTTTCACTTTAAAACATCATGCTTTAAAGCTTGTTGATCTAAATTAAATTACATAGATGATTTTTTTTTCTTGTCCATACAAGTTGGATTTTGGAGATTCAATATAAAGAATAAAATGATGGCTTGACTTGGGGCATCAGAAATATTAGGATTCTTATTTTTGGATTCTAACTTCAATTTTTCACAACTTTATTATGCTTTTGGCTGAATAATTAGTGTTTTGTTTCTCCATTTCTCTTTGTAAAGCAAATTTTTAGAATGGCTTTAAATATTCATACTTTAATCAATACAGATAAAGAACGTTCTTTCCAAGATTCATCTGATGTATTTATTTGAAAAGAAATTAGCTATTTATATTCTTTTAAAGTATCATTTGTTTTCATCATTGGGTACCAATTTATTTAGGATTTGGGTTTTGATTTTTTTCTCTATGTTGGGACTTAAACTGAGGTTTTTCTAACTTTGATAATAAAATTATTATTTTGAAACTGTTTTGACAGTGTTCTTTCTCTTCAGATGGTAATGATTTTACATCTTTAAGTCAATAGTTTGAACTCTAGTATATAAACAAAAATTATTTTGTTGACCTAAAAGAGATAAAATTTTTTAGTTCTCTGTGATACTTTTGAGTAGATGGCTAAGCTAATAGCATAAGTATAAAGTAGATTTATAGAATTGTCCAGAAAAATCTTTATTCTTCCTTTTTAGTGTTTCTTTAATTTAGTGATGATTTTCTACTTAGAATCTGAAATTTTTCTAAATTGTTTAATCATCTTCCTAAGTGAAGATTCAGCGTAATCAGGGATAGTACCGCTAAAAGGCAAAAGGAAGACTTGAATTTCTTGTAAATCCTGATGTGTTTTTTTGTTTTGCGTGTGTGTGTGTTTTTTTTTTTGTTTTTTTTTTTTAAGACCTCTGGCAAACACATTTGTAAAGTTTTGGAGTTACTTTTCCTTCCCTTTTCTTGAGACTCGTTTTTCGTTTTTTCCCTTATTTTGCATTCTTTTCCTCTGTTTTATGTTCAGCCAGTCATTTTTTTTCAATTTTACATATAGAAGAAGAAAGGTTACTTTTATCTAATTTTTTTATTTTTTGCTGAGGCAGTTGGGGTTAAGTGACTTGTCCAGGGTCACACAGCTGGAAGTGTTAAGTGTCTGAGGCCAGACTTGAATTCAGGTCCTCCAGAATTAAGGGCTGGTGCTCCATTCATTGTGCTATATAGCTGCCCCAGAAAGGTTACTTTTAAAATGATAATTTATCATTGGTGTATAGTAAAGAAATAACATCTTTTCCTGATGGACTTTTTAGTATTAGAGAAATATCCTGGTCTAAAGGGAAAAAATGAAATCAACTTTTCAAAATACTTAATGAACTTAAAATGATTTTCCTTTCTCATCTGTCTTCTGGTAGGTAGTCTTTCATGCAATTAGAATTAGAATACATTTGATAATATACAGTTAAAACAAATCACTTTCGACGTCTTTAGGAAAGGTGGATCTCGTCCCCTGAAAGGCTGTGATTTTAACTGTGTTTTTAAACTTACAGGCATTATGACATTCTTGAAGGACGGGTCCCTTCAGGTCTCATTATTGACTACCACAAACTACTTTCTGAGTGTGAAGAAATTTATAGGAAGTTTTTAAATCTGAGGAGCAGTATATCAAATGGTGACGCAGACACTGAATTAGAAAATGTTTCCATGGCTGAAGGGTTAAGGCTATATTCTGAAATAGAACAACTGAAACAGAAGTTAAAACTCATTGAGAACCCTCTTCTAAGGTAGTGTATTACTCTTAGAATGATAATGTTTACCACATGGCTCTTGTTGAGAATTGACAGATGTATTTGTACCTTTAAGATACGTATTCGGTTATCAGAAACATACTGGCATTCAAGCAAAGGGAATTCGTCCAACTGGTAAAAAGATCACCCATGTTGTATCAACTTCCATGATGGCTAGTTTGTTGCATTCTCTGCTCAGAGACAAGCTTTATCAGGAGTCTCATGAAGAAATGGAAATTCAGGTATGTCCAAGTAGAAGAAATACTTCAGATTTATCCTGAAAAAAACTTGAGATAATTTCGTAGAATTAGTGATATATACATAGTAAGATCTTGATGTTTATTGAACAAATTAAAAACTAACAAGTAAGTGAAGAGAAAAGATTGCCAAAATTGTACATTCTTTCATCATCAATGGCCATTAACTTATTTTTGGTGCCATATGTGTCAAGCATATGTATTTATTATGTATTAGATTTTCCAAGTTGCAGTAACTTTTTCATTTTGTTTTGAGTTAATTTAAATTTTTTTCTTTTTTAGTTTCATAATGACCCATTGTCAGCTATAAATGCTTGTTATGAAGGAGACACTGTTATTATTTGTCCTGGTCATTATCTGGTAAATGGCATGTTTTCTATTGCTGACTCTATTGAATTAGAAGGTATGTATTAAAAAATCACTTAACCAATTGCCATGCATTGAATGCTTAAGAGAAGCCAATTACTAACCTGGGTTAGACTTTGAGAACATAAATTTAGTGTTGAATGATTTCTGTGAAAATTTCTAAGTGAGTTGTCTTGAAATCTATCTTGGGCTGAAAATTGGGGATGCTGAGTAGTTTATTCTTCATAGTCCCTATTTTTATGGTATATTTGTGTTTTGGAAATAATTTGCGGACACAAGATGCAAAAATGAAAAAAAAATTTTAAAGAAACATCTCAAACATTTTCTCAGCAATTGTGCATATTGAGATTTCATTTTTAGAATATATAATTGAAGTGCTTTTAAACTTAAGAGTTTCCCTTGGTCTTATGTCTTGCTCTTTTATACATATTTCAGTCATTCTTGTTGTAAATTCAACTTATTTCCATGAAAGAAAGATGGTATCATATTTTGAGAGTTGGCATAAAGCAAATTATTGTTTTTAGTTTAATTCTTTAAAAGCTTGGTGACACATTACAAATTATTTATTTTATACCTTGACTGATGTATTCTTTCTTTAAAGATTTTTTAACACTGAAAGAGCCTATTAAAAAAAAAAAAAAAAAAAAGAACAACAACTTAATACCATTCAGTCTTAGCATACATTTAGAGTGACTTCTAAATTTGGATTATTTTACAGTCCTTTAACTTTGTTCAGTATATTTCTATAATATGTCAAATATATATACACATACCTATTCTACTATTTACCAAAACAGCTTCAAGTTAGCAATAAAGCTTGTAATGCAAGAAACCATATATCATTTTGGTGTTTCTGCAGCTGTTCACATACTGCTTAAGCTGTATTCTTTGTCTTTATCTTGTCAAAACTTCTTAATGGAAAGAAGGCTGGGAGTTTAATTTCCTGCTGTTCACCACTACATCATCTTAGCCCCCTTTTTATTTTATGTGTACAATTTTCATTCTCTTCGTCCTTTCCTACATTTGATTTATAGAGATGTGTGTGTATAAATAACACATCTGCAAAATAAATCATTGCAGGAAAAATACCTTTTTCTTTAGCATAGTGAAAACAATATTGTTATCATGGATTGTGTGGTAGATGAGAGGATTTCTTGAATTGGTGCGGAAATTATAGCATAATTGCTAGAGCATAATAAATGGCTATATAGAATTCCAATAAAACCTTTTAGAGAATGATTGTTGGTAGTTCATTTACTAATAATGTGAATTTTCAGAATTTTGTAGTTTATGTGACTTGTTTTTTTGATATGAAGTGAATAGAAATTGTAAGTACTTAAGTTTTGCATTCTACTAGGAAGAAATTGAATAGCTACTGACTTATAAGAGGAAGTTTTTTTTTTTTTTTGAGAGGAAGAATTGTTTCATTTCTGATCTTTGTATTTCTTTTACCTAGTACAGTACTTGCCACATAGTAAATGTTTAACAAATACTTTTGGATTGATTTTTAATGTATAGATCTGACTGTAGCCTTCATGAATTCTCCATTTTATATATAGGATAAAATATGAACTACTAAGGCTGGCTTTCAAAACACTACATATTTTGGTAACAGTCTGTCATTGCAGTCTTCTTTCATACCAATCCATGTTGATTATTCTATGTTTTAGCCAGATAGTTCTCTCCTGACTTTGCCCTGCCCTCTTCAACCTCCAAAAATTAGCTCTCACTATTCCTCCCTACTTAGAATGAATTCCTTCTACATCTTTTGCTCCCTTTTATGAAATCCTTAATTTTCCTTCAAGGTCTAGCACAAACTACCTTTTCTTTGTCCCATTCCCCTCCTCCAGCCTCCCTTTCTTCATCTCTCCCAGAATTAGATGTAAGGTAATTTTTTATCTGATTGATGTCCTATACACTTAATATATCCTAACTTGCATGGTTATTTGTACATGCGTTGTTCTTTCTGGGCAGCTAGATGGGGTCTGGAGTCAGGAAGACTCCTCTTCTTGAGTTCACATCTGGCTTCAGACACAAGCTGTGTGACCCCGGACAAGTCAATTAACCCTGTTTGTCTTAGCTTCCTCATCTGTAAAATGAGCTAGAAAAGGAAATGATAAACTACTCTCATATCTTTGCCACGAGAACCCCAAATGAAGTCATGAAGAATTGGACATAATTGGAATGACTGAATGACAGCAACATTCTTTCTTTTAGACTAAAGCCCTAGGCTATGTAATTTTTCTTTTTTATCTCTTTAGTTCATCATACACTGCTGTGTGTATGGTAGATACTTAATGTTTGTAGAGTCTAGCCAATGCTGGCTATTGAGAAAGGTGTACTCTCTTCTCATAATTTATTTTGTAAAAAATTATTTATGTTAATACACAAATTTATGTATTAGCTGGATCTGAGTAATGAGTAGTATGTTCTTCAAGTACCTCAGGAGTAGTTGACCAGGTGGGACATCTATTCTGAGTGGTCTGATTCAGGGTCAGACCAGCACAGGTTTAGGGTCCAGGGATCCTTGGTTAGACCTGTTTCTGCTGTACATGGTTTCCGGTTCTAGGTTTCCCTAGATTTTGGTTCAATCTTGGTTTGTGAGCTAGAAAATTCTCTACTCTCTGTTTAGGGTCTAGGCTGCTGTCTGGATCTGTTCTCTATGGTCTATAAGCCTCTGGCTCTTTGGAACTGTGTTGATAAAATGTTCTTACTATGATTTCTTCTTGAATTTCCCCTTTTCATTTTCAGCCTGGTGTTTTTTTTTTTGTTTTTTTTTTTTTTTTTTTTAATTCTTGTTGGAGTAGTTTTGAGAGAGTTGAGCTGTTCCACTTCCATGCACCCTATCATATTGAAAGATGGCTCCTTCTTTTTATCTTTACATCGTGCTTATTTCCTTTCCCTCCTCTGCCCAGATTGTACCTATTTAGTAACAATAACAAAAAAAAAAAAAAATCAAGTTAAAGTAGAAGTATTCACTCGTCTCTTCTGCTCTGAGGTTTGAGGGATGTTTGTTTATTTCTCAAAACAATCATTAGTTTTTGCATTACTCAGAAAGTAGTTTCCTTTTCATGATCTTTTCATTAATGTTGTAGTTATTATCTATATTCTTTAAGGTCTGCTTATTTTGCTTTAGTTTGCATGAATATTCCTTTTTTTTTTAAATAGTTTTTTATTTACAAATTATATGTATGGGTAATTTTACAGCATTGACAATTGCCAAACCTTTTGTTCCACTTTTTCCCCTTCTTCCCCCCACCCCTCCCCTAGTAGGCAGGATGACCAGTAGATGTTAAATATATTAAAGTGTAAATTAGATACACAATAAGTATACATGACCAAACCGTTATTTTACTGTACAAAAAGAATCGGACTCTGAAATATTGTACAACTAGCCTGTGAAGGAAATCAAAAATGCAGGCAGGCAAAAATATAGGGATTGGGAATTCAATGTAGTGGTTCTTAGTCATCTCCCAGAGTTCTTTCTCTGGGTGTAGCTTGTTCAGTTCATTACTACTCCATTGGAACTGATTTGGTTCATCTCATTGCTGAGGATGGCCAGGTCCATAAGAATTGATCATCATAAAGTATTGTTGTTGAAGTATATAATGATCTCCTGGCCCTGCTCGTTTCACTCAGCATCAATTTGTGTAAGTCTCTCCAGGCCTTTCTGAAATCATCCTGTTGGTCATTTCTTACCGAACAATAATATTCCATAATATTCATATACTACAATTTATTCAGCCATTCTCCAATTGATGGACATCTGTTCAGTTTCCAGTTTCTGGCCACTACAAAGAGGGCTGCCACAAACATTCAAGTTTGCATGAATATTCCATATTTCTCTGAATTTCTCATGCTCTTCATTTTATATAGCACAATAATATTCCATTCATATACCATCAGTTCTTTTTTCTTTCAATTATTAATAAGCACCCATGTTGATTCCAATTCTTTATGGCAAGGAATGCTCTTGAATATGTTCTGAGATATATGGGGCCTTTTTTTCTGTCTTTGTCTTCCTGAAGGTATATGCTTAGGAGTTGGATTTCTGGATGCAAGGGCATGGATAGTTATTTGTTAGTTTTCTTGTATGTTCCAAAGTCATAATCAAAATGAGGAAGCAGCTCTGACATCTGTTGTTGGTGCTTTGCTTCAGCCTCTTCGGTAATGACTCTTCCTATAATTTTCATTTTTTGTTAATTTTTTTGGAGTTAGGTGAAAACTCAAGAGTTTTGCAATTTGCATGAATCATACTATTAATGATTTGGAATATAAAATCCCATTTATAATTTGCTAGTCTTTCTTTGAAATATTGTTTATCTATTGGGAAATGGCTCTTGGTGTTATTTTTTTTTTTCCAGTACTACCTTGCATATTTTATATATCAGGCTTTTTATTGTTAATAATTGCTGCAGATATTTTCCCTGATTCTCCTATTTTTAATCTATTTCAATTAATTTGTTCCTTATATATTTTGTTGTAAAAATTGTGTTTTATTTTTTGATATTCTATTATTTGATTCTCAAATGTTCCCAGAACATTTATTTCTTTCTCTCCAATATGTCCTACCTTATATTATGCTTTTCTGCATGTGTCTTTATGTCAGCAGTAGAACATAAGCTTCATTTTTATTCTTTGTATCCCCAGTTCCTAGAACAATCCTTTGTTTATGGCAATCATTTAATATTTGAATTGAAATGGAGTGATTGATCAATCTTTCATATTAAATCAAGGAAATAAGTACTGGTATAGAGCCTTGCAAATAGTACTAAGTTCTACTGATCCTTTGATGCCTCAGTGTAGAATAAAGATGACTCTGGATATTTAAAAACCATTACTTTAGAATGTATACTACCAAGGTGGAATAGCTTGGATAAGTTCAAAAGCAAATCATCAAAAGGTTGACCACAAGGTGAAAACATTATTTATCTATACCAGCTCATGAAGATATTTACTAAGGTATGGATGTGTTATCTGCATCAGTGAAAATAGTATCTATTGAAATTACAGATGTTTTGTATTATTTGTAGTAATGTCTCAGTGGTTCCAAGTAAGATAACCTTTATCAAGACTTGTTTCATTAAAATGCAACTTAAAGTTTACCTACATAAAATTACAAATTTGGATGTCTGGTATATACAGAAACACTTTCATATGTATTTAGCACATATAATGTATTTTTACTTATAATCATTGAATTGAAGAGTTAAGACATACGTAATGCTTTTGACTTGCTTTGGATCTCTTTTGAAATGAAAAAAACAATGAAATTAGTGCCAGGTACAGAACACCTTTTTTTCATAATAGATAGTTCAAAGACCTTGGTATGTTTTCTATTTTTTGATTGGGCTTATGGATATCTCCATTATAATCTTTTTACCTATATAGCAACATAGGAAAGAGAAGACTTTTTAAATATTTGAAAATTGAATAGTTGGATTATGACCCTTAGCAAGGGAATATGCTAATTTTTTCTGCTGTGAACAGTATTCTTTGAGTGCCATAACCATTGAAAATGTTGTGTCCACATATTATGCTTTTCTTTCATATAGAATGGAATTAGAAAATGTTCTTTTGACATCTGTTAGCATTTTAAAGGTAAAACATCCAGTATAGTGTCTTGCATATAGTAGATATTCAATAATAAAGTTGAAATTTTTTTTCAACAATGAACCTATATGGTTCTTATTAAATGCAGTAATGTGATTTAATATTTTGAGAGGCTCAGGTTTGCCTTTTCAACCTAATTTAGACTGGTTACTATAGCCTTTTGATTCAGTTTTGTACATTTAAGACTTAAAAAAATTTTATGACAAGGCTTGTTAGTGATATTGATTGTTTCTAATCCTATTTTCTAGCAAATACTTAGATTGATGTAGCTGAAAGTCACATGGAATAGGTTAGGGAAAATCTTAGTGACATTAAGTATCAAAAGGGAAACTTTACAGTGAAGAATCAGTGAACTGTTATCAACTCTTTGCCCAAACTGAACAAATTGTTTTATCTAAATTCTTGCTGTATTGACTAGTTTTATAACTATGATTTGAAGTTCAGTGAATCACAGAAACACATTTTTCAGATTGAGTTTATATTTTTTCCAATTCATCTTAACTTTTTTTTTTTTGATAGGATATGGTCTGCCAGATGACATTGTAATAGAAAAGAGGGGGAAAGGAGACAATTTTGTAGATTGTACAGGTGCCAATGTTAAAATCTCAAATGTGAAATTTGTTCAGCATGATGCTGTGGAAGGAATCTTGAGTAAGTATCTGAATTTGTTGGACTTTTAAGTTTTGAAGAAAAACTTGGTGTTTCTTTATCAGAGTAATTAATATAAACAAATCCTTAAGTTCTCATCACCTTTTAGTGAATGGATGGACTGATTATTTTTGTATTTAGAATGTACAAGGTAGGAAGTTTCCCAAAAAGTGTTTGAAAAGAGTTCATAATAAATTGCTTTTGTGTACTTGTACATTTGGCCAAGATTTCCATAATGCCTTTTAGAATTCTAATGCTTTTTTCCTCCCATGATCTGTAGCCTCTTTGTAAAATTTGTGGCTTGATTCTTTATTTAGCATTCTCTACAATAAAGGTTAATATCCACTAATGAAATTCAAAAATTGTATTTTGTCCTTTTATGGCTATGAAAATCCCTGTGTGTGTGTGTCTTCATGTTAGAGAGCAAATCAAGACATTGTCATTTACTTAATTGATAATGTTAGAATTGTGTTGTATGAAGCATTGTTACCATCAATTCACAATTAGTTTTGGGGGATTTACCTTGTGGAGACTTTAATTGTCAGCTCTCTAAAAATACCTAGTTCATATATTAATGTTTGAAAAGGCAAGATAACTTCTAATGCAGCTAACACTAACTGAGCATTTTTCATTACAGGCATTCATTGTGGCAAGACCACATTGGAAAACTGTGTGTTGCAATGTGAGACTACAGGAGTAACAGTTCGAACATCAGCAGAATTACTGATGAAAAATTCTGATTTATATGGGGCCAAGGTATGGTACATAAAACTATTTACTTTTTATAAAGCATCCCAGTTCATTATTGTTATTTTTTTTTAACAAAACAACAAAACCAAATTATGAAAGTTAAATAATCTTATTAAAGCATTTTTGAAGTTCAGGGAAAGAGAAAAAATAAATCCCAAAGTTGAGGAAGTCAACTTGAAGAAAAACAGTCTTTTAAAATAATATTTCTTAGTTAACTAGCTCTTATTAGTCAAATATAAATCGTTCAAAGTGCTGAGTTTCTCTTTTCCTTCATGATGTTTCACACCTGTTTCTCCTACTTTCTAAGGGATTGGTTAGTATAATTGATTTATAGCAATTTGATGATAAAGACCAAGTTTGCCTATTTGATCTCCACTCAATCTACTGTGTTCTGTTGCATGTCCATAGACTACATAACTACTTCTAGGCTGATATTTGCCACAAGTCAAGAGGGGGAAGACCATTCAAAAGTGAATGACCTCTCCTAAGAGGTTATTACTAGTAGAAAAATAGCTTGATGTAATGGTCATCGATGAAGCACTGGTTGGGAGTGTGGTTTAGAATGTGAAAAACTTACAAAGGCATTCTTAAATGTAATGCAATGTTATTGTGCTATCAGAAATAGCAGACCAGGGATGGCTTGTATAAATTGATATAGCGTCTGAATAATTTATACTATAACATCAATATTGTAAAAACAATTCTGAAAGAAATAAGGACTGATCAATAAAACAATAGACCATGATTCCTCTTCATCAAAGAACTAATGAAGAATGATGCTCCGCCTCATGAGAGGGAAATAATAGACTAATATACTGAATGAACAGCAAATGTGGGAATTGCTTTGCTTTACCATTACATTCATAGAACATGATTCTTAAGTCATCTCCAATTTATGAGAATCCTGATAATTTCCAGTTCTTTGCCTCTACAAAAAGAGTTGCTATAAATATTTTTGTACCTATTGATCCTTTTCCTCTTTTTTGATTTCTTTGGGATATGGACTCTGTTCAAAGTGTGCCACTGTATCATCTGCAAAAAATAAATTTTGTTTCTTTTTTACCTATACTTATTCTTAAAATTTCTTCAATTTTTTCCCCCTTGATAACTGCCTGTTCATATCCTTAGGTCATTTACCAATAGGGGAATGCTACTTATTTTTATAAATCTGAATCAGTTACTTACATGTCTTGGGAATGAGATATATCAGGAAAATGTGATGCAAAAATTTTTTTTTTCCTCATCTAACTTATTCTTCTAATCTTAACTGTATTAGACTTTTGTGCAAAAATTTTCAAATTTTATGTAATCAAAATTGTCTATTTTATTTTCTGTGATGCTCTGGATCCCCCATTTAGTTGTGAACTCTTCCCCTATCCATATATCTGAAAGGTAATTTCTTTCTTGTTTCTTTAATTTGTTAATCTGTGATTTTTTAATATCTGTATCACACATCCGTTTATTTAGAACTTATCTTGACATGAGGTGTAAAGTGTTGTTTTAAACTTAATTTCTACTATGTTGTCCCTTAAGAAATGTTGGTTGATATTGTTTAGTAGTTTCTCAGCAGCTTTTATGAACTAGTAAATTTTTATCCTAGTAGGTGGGGTATTTGGACTTATTAAACACTAGGCTGCTAGATTTGTTTGCCTCTCTAATTTGTTCCACTGATCCATCTTTCTATTTATAATCAGTATCAAATTGTTTTGACAATTATCATTTTGTATATATTTTGAGATCTAGCATTGTTGACTTTCTTCCCACTTTTTTTTTTCATTATTTCCTTGGAGATTCTTGACTTCTTGTACCTCCATATAAATTTTGATTGTCTCCTCCCCTCCCCCCCGTTTTCTAATCCTTTGATAGTTTGATATTATATTGAATACATAAGTTAGTTTAGATTGTATTATCATTGTTTTTATATTGATTCAGCAGACCCCTGAGCAATTATTATTTTTTCTAGTTATTTAGGTCTGTCTTATTTTTGTTAACAGTGTTTTGTAATTGGTTTATTTATGTAGTACTTGTGTATATCTTGGTAGGTAGACTACCAAATATTTCACAGATTTTGTAGTTATTTTAAATGGAATTTCTCTATTTTTTCCTCCTAGTTTTTATTGACAATATAGAGACATATTTGGGATTTATGTAGCTTCATTTAAACCCTGTAAGTTTTCCAAAGCTTATTAGTTCAATTATTTTTATTTGAGACTCTGTAAAAAATATATTTTGTTTCTTCTTTATCTGTGGTTATTTTCACAATTTTCCTTTTGTCTTAATGCTACAACTAGCATATATAGCATTATTTTAAATAGGAGTTGTGACAAAGAACTATTGGCTTATCGCCAGTAATGCTAGCTCTTAGTTTTATATTTGTACTTTTTGCCATTTTTTAAAGGAAATTATTACTTATTTTTATCATTTTAAAAAATTTTGAGTTCCAAATTCTCCCTCTCCTTCTAGTTCCTCTCCTGTCTGTTACGCCCCTATGGACTATTCTAACCCGGTAGCTCCTCTTTGAGCTACTCTTAATGCCCATTCGTCAACGGCACGGCTAGGCCACACTTACCCATCTTCGGGCACCAACCCGGATCCCATAGAGACAGACCACCAGGAGATGTAGGGGTGAAGCGAAAGAGAACTTTATTCTTAGATAGCACATATTTATATCCCCCTGAGGTTCTGGGGGAAGGGGAGGTCTTCTAGGAACCTGGCAGAATGGGATTGTCCCAAGAAGGAGGAGGGAGGCGTGCTAGGCTTTGAGAGCACTAAGGAGGGAGACATGGTACCTAGGGTCAGACACCACCTCCTGGGGCTATGCCCCACCTCCACGTAGAACTGCCTGCCCCTCAGAACTTCTCATCCCTCAGGTCCTCCCACAGGCCTTGAGCCACATTCCTTCCTCCCAGAGGCGTTTTAACCCTTACACTGTCCAATGAGAGTCAAGTAATATGATATCATACATGTAAAGTGATGCAAATAATATTTCCATATTATCCATGTTGCCCCAGAAAGCACAAGGTAAAAAAATGATTTAATCTACAAACCAGAATTCATCAGTTCTCTCTTGAGTTGAATAGCGTTTTTCATCATGAGTCTCTTAGAATTGTTTGAGATCATTGTCTTGATCACAGTAGCTAAGTTTTTAACAGTTAAATATTGTGGTATTACTTTTATTGTGAAAATGTCCTTCTGGTTTTGCTTTTCATTTCATTTTGAATCAATTCATATAAGTCTTCTCAGGTTTTTTTGAAACCATCCTTCTTGTCATTTCTTATAGCACAATAGCATTCTGTCAAAATTACATACCACGACTTGTTCAGCCATTCAGTCATTTTTATTTTAAAATGAAAATAGTGGAGTAAAGCTGTTCATGTCTAAAACGACCTTCATTGGAAGGAAAACAGGAGCCCATATAAATCAAAAGAACAAATTTAAAAGTCTGAATGAACTGCCCTGCCTCCCTAGAGGACAGAGCAAAAGACAGAATTTAGACAGAGGATATAGGGAAAGTACAATCAGAAACAAGGGTCATACAGTCCTTTACTTCAGTCAAGTATTTTACAGTCAAGTATAACAATAGCCATTTCCTAATTGAGGGCCTCCCTTACAGTTCTTTGCTTCTATGAAAAGAGATACTATAAATATTTTTGTACATCTAGATCCTTTCAACTTTAATATCTTTGGGATACAAACTTAATAGTGATATTGCTGCTGGGTGAAAGGCTATGTAAAATTTTATAGCCCTTTGGGCTTAGTAAAGAATTGCTCTTCAGAATAGTTGGGACCAGTTCATAGCTCCAGCAATTGTGCATTAGTGTCCCTATTTTTTAACATTCTCTCCAGCATTTATAGTTTTCTTTTTCTATTATGTTAGTCATCTATCATATATGTGAGGTGCTTCAGAGTGGTTTTAATTGGCATTTTTCATGTGACAATAATTAGCTTAGATTTCTTTTTCTAAAAATTACATGTTCGAGGCAGCTATGTGGCACAGTGAATAGAGCACAAGCCTTGAAATCAGGAGGACCTGAGTTCAAATCTGGCCTCAAACATTTGACACTTCTTAGCTGTGTGACTCGGCGCAAGTCAGTTAACCCCAGTTGCCTCAGCAAAAACAAAGTACAAAACAAAACAAAACAAAATGACTACTTTTATATTGGACTACCTGCCATCTAGGGGAGAGGGTGGGGGGAAGGAGGGGAAAAGTTGGAACAGAAGGTTTTGATAGGGTCATTGTTGAAAAATTACCCATGCATGTTTTGTAAATAAAAAGCTATAATAAAAAAAAACGAAAATTATATGTTCATGTCTTTTGACTATTTATCAATTGGCAAATGGCTCTTTATAAATTTGGCTAAGTTCTCTATATATTTAAGAAATGAAGCCTGTATTAGAAAAAATTACTATAAATTTCTTTTCCTGAGTTTTTGCTCTTCTCATTTTGGCTACTTTGGTTTCATTTGTACAAATTCTACATATTTTTCACATTTTTAATTTCACATATTTAAATAGTCTACTATATTTGCTGTGATCCTCTTTATCTTCTTGTTTGGTCATAAATTTCCTTTTCCCATAGATCTGACAGGTAAAATTTCTTTAATTTGTTTGTAATGTCACTCTTTATATCTAAATCATGTACCTATTTTTTGACCTTGTCTTGGTATGTGATGTGAAGTCTAGGTCTATATCTAGTTTCTATCAAAGTGATTTCCAGTTTTACCAGCAATTTTTGTGAAATAGTAAATTCTTACCTCCAAACCTTGGATCTTGAGGTTTTCCAAAAGTACATTACTAAAAGGAAAATAATTAAAGAAAAGGCTAAACTTTATTTAGGACCCAGCAGAAAAGTACTATTCCAAAAGTCATTTACTATTGTACTATTTACCATGTTAAGGAGAGGTTTATTTAGCAGAGATGGACATTGTATTTTATCACAGGTTTTTTCTGCATCTAATGATAAAAATCACAGGATAGTATATATGTGTAATTATGTGTTTACATATATGCATATACATATGCATATACATATGCATATACATATGCATATGTGTTTGTACAACACATGCACACAGGCCCATACACTTCATAGGTAAGGAAACAGGCTTCGAGAAATAAAATAACTCACTGAAAGTTCTAAGACCAGCACTGGGCAGAATTAACGATTCCTGTAAGCTCCCTTTGCCATTTTCTGCCGTTCCACTGCTATCATTGTAGGATAGGTTCTGGGTTATTTTTGCTTTTTTAAAAATGGATATAGCCAAAGATATTTTGTCACCCATGGCTAGCTTTTTGGTTAAAAACTTTTGTAAGTATCCAGGATGGTCCTTGACCCTTGATTTATCTGTTGCCTAATATATATTTGGCTGGCATAGATTTTGAGAATGAAACATTAAATGTCATGACCTAGGTTTGAATTTTGACTGTTATTTTTAGCTGTTGAGCTTAGATAGTTCCCTGTCTTGGCCACATTTTCTCTATTTTTAAAGTGCTTTCTCAGTATTCTTCTATAGTCATTTGAACACCACAATTACCTACCAAAATGTGGCATCAGAGGGACAACAATGTTTTATAAAAAATTTCGCTCACTTATTTTGGTTACCTCTTAATTGGTTCTGTAGGAGAAGAATGGTCATTTTGAATTAGTTTTGTCTCTTTGAAGAAAATTATTAAATAATTAATACCTTTTGAAGAATCAGAAAATTGATCTGCCCTGAATGAAAGTAGCCAAAAACAGAAATGAAGTGTTTGAAACTCTAAGGTTCTCATGCAACCTGGTGAAAATAGAACAAATGGAAATGTTGGTAGGAATGCTTAATAAAATTGATTTGTAAAGTTTATTTGAGTATTTTTAAGAGACTAATTTTAATGATAATAAATTTAGTCTTATATTTCTGCCTTTTTTCACTTACTTTTAAAAACTGATGACTAATATCTCAAATTAATTTATAGGGTGCAGGTATAGAAATATATCCAGGGAGTAAATGTACTTTGAGTGACAATGGGATACATCATTGCAAGGAAGGCATACTAATTAAGGTGAGTGCAAACTGAACTATGTTCTTTTACAAGGTTAGATTGAGATTATTTATTTGCAATGTATGGATTTCAGTAATATCAATAATTGGTGATTGGAAGTTTTCTGTCTCTTATAGGAAATGTTTTTCCTTTCCCTATATCTCTAGATAATTGAAGAGAAAATGTTGTATGTCATTCAGGATTCAGTCTGTGCTGTAACATATTAATAAGCTTAGCTTTTTACTTTATTTTTAGACTAGCCTGGAAAAAAGTGAGGAGAAGATTTTAAAATCAGGCAGTGTTGGATGTGACAGTTCCTTAAAACATTTGTTTTCAATGTCACAGGACTTCTTAGATGAGCATTATGACATTCCCAAAATAACTATGGTGAATAATGTCATACATAATAATGAAGGCTATGGTGTTGTCTTGGTGAAACCTAAAATTTTTTCTGACCTCCAAGAAAATGCTCAAGATGGATCTGAAGGTACACTATTTTTATGAATTCTTATTACAAAAATATGAACCTAGTTTAATTTGTTTGAGCTAATAGAGCTAAGACTTTGATTCTATGTCCTTCTCTTGGGGGGGAAAAGTCCTTTCCCATGATCAGGTGATTGGGTATGGTTGTAGAGCTGTGGCAGTATTCCAACTGTGTTATTCCTCTCATAATACCTGAGGCTGGGTGGAAAAAATGGGTTCTTTATCTGACTATATGTCACATCCTCCTCTTTTAAATTGTTTGCTTCTTTAGAGTAGGAACTATCTTTTTTAATTTTTGTATATCCTTAGCACAATCCATAGTAGGCCCTTAATGTTTGTTTTGATATGGAAGGGATATATTAATTATTCCAGGAAAACAAAATTGTTATTAATCAACAAGCATTTGTTAAGCTCCTACTTTGTGCTAGACATTGTGGTAGAGACTGGGGATTCAAGTTCAGAGAATTAAGAAATCTCCACTCATAGGAAGCATTCTAGTGGGGAGGATAAGTATATCTATATCTATCTATCTATAAAATAAATATAAAGAGGAATGATACATATAAATACAAAGTGGTTAAGCACAAAGTTGAGAGAAGAGTAGGTACTAGGATTTGGGAGAATTGGGGAACAAAACTTCATGGTGAAGATGATATCTCAGATGCATCTTAAATGAAGAAAGGTTTTCTGGGCTATAGGGAGAAAGGACAGTTGCTAGTCCAAAGACACCAAAATAAGAGATGGAATGAAGCGTAATAAGAACTAATTCTCCCAAAGAAGAAGTGTAATGTCCTTTGAGGCTAAAAAAGATAACTTGAAGCCAGGCTTAGCTTTGAAAGCTAAGCAAAGAAGTGTATATTTTATTTGTGAGGCAATGGGAAATCATTGGAATTAAGGGAGTCACACTATCATCTCTTAAGGAAAATCACTCTGGAAGCATTGTGAAGGATAAGTTGGGAGTGGTGAGAGACTTGAGGCAAGAGACCACTTTAAGAGGCTCTTGCAATAATCTTTGGGACAGTAGTTCCTAGTGCTTTTTGTCCCTTGAACCTCTTTTAACAACATAAAGGAATGTGTTGTGAATCTGCAGGGTAATTTAATATACTCCTTATGATCTTCTTTGCAGTTAACACTCCTTAAAACACCATTAAATAATTTTTAGCATAAAGTCTTTGGATAATTATTGGGCACTTCAGTGAGAACTACTAATTGAGGCATTTTGGTAATGAGAGTTCACATTAAAGTGATGGCTATACATTCTGAGGGAAGGGGTGTTGTAGAGGAAGAAACATCACGATTTGGCACCTACTTGGATCTGTGAATGAAAGAGGAGGAGAAACTCAAGTTTATTGTATTATAATTGCAAAAATGCAATTATGAACTTGGGAAAATAGAAGGAACAGAATTTCTTTTTTTTTTTAACTTTTTATTTACAAGATAATATGCATGGGTAATCTTTTAGCATTGACAGTTGCAAAACCTTTTGTTCCAGTTTTTCCCCTTCCTCCCACCCCCTCCCCCAGATGGCAGGTAGATCAATACATGTTAAATATGTTAAAGTATATGTTAAATACAATATATATATATATATATACATGTCCATATAGTTATTTTGTTGCACAAAAACAATCAGACTTTGAAATAGTGTACAATTAACCTGTGAAGGAAATCAAAAATGCAGGCAGACAAAAATAGAGGGATTGGGAATTCTATGTAGTGGTTCACACTCATCTCCCAGAGTTCTTTCGCTGGGTGTAGCTGGTTCAATTCATTACTGTTCTATTAGAACTGATTTGTTTCATCTCACTATTGAAGAGGGCCACGTCCATCAGAATTGATCATTATATATTGTTGTTGAAGTATATAATGATCTCCTGGTCCTGCTCATTTCACTCAACATCAGTTCATGTAAGTCTCTCCAGACCTTTCTGAAATCATCCTGATGGTCATTTCTTACAGAACAATAATATTCCATAACATTCATATATTACAATTTATTTAGCCATTCTTCAATTGAGGGGCATCCACTCAGTTTCAAGTTTCTGGCCACTACAAAGAGGACTGCCACAAACATTCTTGCACGTACAGGTCCCTTTCGAAGGAACAGAATTTCAACGGAAATAGTGATGTTTGTAAGAAGGAAGAGTTTGGGGTGAAAGATAGTTAGAAAGTAGGGTCAGGAAGACTTAGGAGAGAGTATCAGGGAGGAAAAGAGCAGATAGTGTTAAACTAGATACAGGACAGCAGGATTTAGTGTAAGAGGATTTTAGAAATCTAGTTTAACTATTTTCTGCATATGAGGAAACTGAGATCTAAGGGTTGAAGGGACTTGCTGAGAGGGATAGTGAGTCTGGAGTAGGTTAAGTGGAAGCATAGCTAGTCACTAGCTCCCTACTTGCAAAGAATTCTTTCCTTAGTTTTTTCCATTTTTCTTAGATTGCAAAGCTAGAGTTTACACAATGATATTGGACAATTCACCTAATATATCAGGGCCTCATGGCCTGAATCAATCTAATGTTTATTCTTAAATGCTAGAGAAAGTTTAGACATTGAGTGGATGTGTGTGAATTTGTTTTGGCTTTTTTGTAGAGCAGAAGATTCAAAGAATCAAGGCACAGTTATGTTCATGAATAAAAAGAAAAGGAGTGAGAGCCTAGTTGCATTGGGAAGGCAAAGAAATCTTATTGATAGAAAATATAATTGGGGAAATTTAAAATTCTTTTGTTAGATGCGAGAAGAGATCTTGTCAGAAAACAATTGGAAGTTATATTAGATGATCATGTTGAAATATTTTCAATTTAGTTGATTTTGTTTGTGTACAACCTGATTTCTGTTAATTTGTTCCTTTTCCCTAGGAAATAAAATACTTAAAGTTCAAGAAAATGAAGAAGTAGGTGCAAGGGAGAAAATGGGACAAGAAGAGCAAATGCAGTATACATCTGGTGAACTGGGGCCGTATGCAAGACCTGAGTTTTATGACCAAACTGACCAAATGGAAGGCAACTGTGAAATTGTCAATGAACTAGTGGCTGCTTCCACGAGGAAAGGCCAAATGAAAAAGAAAAGGTTGAGTGGCCTGGGCATCATTGAAGCTGATGATAACCTAATGTCCCAGGAGATGTTTGTTTCTATTGTGGGCAATCAGTTCAAATGGAATGGAAAAGGCCGTTTTGGTAGTTTTCTTTTCTGATGGAAATTTATGTTTAAAAATGTTGTATTTGCACATGCTACTGTAGTAATCACTGCTTTTCTCATAAGTAGCTTGCTTCTTGTCTGATATTGTATATTTGTTATTCCTTTTATATTTGAATGAAATGCAACAATATTTATTCTTTTCTGCAAATGTTGCACAGAAATTATTCTCCTTTTATAAGAAAGGTGAAAAATAAAGAATTTTTTAAAAATGAGCCTTTGTAGGGACTAGAGTTGGGGCCAGGATTATTCGCCCAGAAGCTTTGCTTTCTTTTTATTGTAATTGACTTATATTGAGTACATTAAGTAAGTTTTTAGTATAAAAATCTAGTTTTGTAGTACTTTAAATCTAGTTATTGAGGGAGGGGCCTGGAATTAAGGGGCACATGACCAATAGAGCAATAGGACATTTCTCATTCTTTTGGTTTCTCAGTCCTGATTGTGATCTGATTTCTGTGCAGTAGATGCTGTGTTAGAATAAAAGCCTTTATGATTAGGAAGTTGCTCACATAATCAAACTGATTTTTAAGAGTAGGATTCCTTTTGGGGGGGCAAACTGCAATCATCAAAATATCCATAAATGATGTACTCACTTTGAAACAGAACTAAAAGTGTCATTAAGAGTATGTATAGAACTCTTCCACTATTGCTGAATATGAAAAACTCAAAAGTAGTGCTTTTTCTTTTACCATGACAGTATTCCGATCAATTTTTTTCATTCATCTTTTCCAAGATGAAATAATTTACTATATCCTTTTGGGGTTCACCTTAATATGATATAAAACTTTAAAAAAACCACCTTGAATTTATATTGTTTTTTTTAGTATGCCAATCAATTAAAATCATAAAGAGATTATATTGAACTTGAACCAGTCATATGTCTTCAAACTCCTTCAGGCAGTAAGGACGCTAGCATTATTTGTGTTCTAAAAAAAGAATAGTAAAATTTAAAAAATTTGTTTTATACCTTTTTCTTGCAGTCATTATCCTAGTCATTATAATTTTTCAGATTTCCTTACAAAAAAAGAATTTTTGTCATTGAAAGATGATTTTTTTTTTCCTATGGCTAAATAGTTTTTGAATTATGGTCAATTAACAGAGTAATGCCGATTAATTTCACATTAACTTCACCCAAATACTGATTTAAAACCATCTGTTTGATTAATTTTTATCAAATTGGTTTTCCAATTATAGTTCTCCTTTCATGTGGAATCTTGGTTTCTTTTTACTTCATGTAGTTTATACTTATGAGAGAATTTTGTGTAAACTGTAACATTCTAAAACCTTTTTGTTTCTGTGCAACATAGTATAGCAGAAAAAGCACTAGGAGTTGTTTGATATCTGGGGTCAGAGGCCACTTTAGACATTAACTAACTATGAAATCTTTGGCAAATCATAAAAATTTTCAAAATCAGTTTTCTAATCTGCAAAATAGAGATATTTTTATTTTCTACTACTAATTTTGTAAAGTGTTGTGTAAAACTTAAACACTATATAAATGAGTGGTAGTTATTTTGTATAAGAATGTTTTAGATTTTAATTTATTACACTTCAGCTTAAACTGAAGTTTAACTGTTTTTCCAAGTGGTCCGATATCCAACCCACAGGCCAAACTTATTTTTAAGAGAATGATAGTAAAGTAAATCATAAAAAACTGAACATTTCTGTTAGCAGTCAGTCATCAAGCATTTCTTAAGCACCTGTTATGTGCCAGGCACTGCCCTAGATTTTGAAAATACAGCAAAAAACAAATTCTGCCCTTAAAGAACTCACGATTTAATAGGAAAGATAGCATTCAAACAACTATATATAATAAACAAGATATATGCAGGATAATTTGCTTATAAACTTAGAAGGAGTGCACTAAGATTTAGGAAGCCTGGGAAAACCTTTTTTTTCTTTTTAATCAAACTTTTTTTGATGAGGCAGTTGGGGTTAAGTGACTTTCTCAGGGTCACACAACTAGGAAGTGTTAAGTGTTTGAGGCTGGATTTGAACTTAGATCCTCCTGACTTCGTGGCCAGTACACTATGCACTGAACCATCTAGCTGCCCTGTGAGAAAAGCTTCATGCAGAAAGTGGGACTTTAGCTGAGATTTGAAGAGTCTGAGAAGCCAGGAGGCAGAAGGGAGAAAAGAGAGTTCCCCATTGAAGGGATGCTAATGATAATAGATAGTGCTGTAATCAGGAAATGGAGCTTTGTATAGGAACAGCTAATGTCACTGAGTATACATATGTGATGGGGGGAGGAAAGTATAAGAAATCTGGAAAGGGCACTGGGTAATGAAGAGATCTAAATGACCAAATAGAATTGTGTAGTAGAGGGAGCACTGTATGTGTATTTAACATTTGTGTTGAATGACTGAGATATGAGGGAAAAAATAATGCATCCCCCTAACTTTTGTTAGCATTTTCTTTTTCCTTAGGAGTCAACCTTTGGCACACTTGTAGTTTTGTGATATTCTCAAATTTACTCATGCTCTGAAACTTTATTCATATGGAATTGTTACTTTTTCATCATTGTTCTATGATAACCAGAAAAATTGCCTTAGCCAGGTAAAGCACTTATATTTGTTATTAGACATGTTTTATTCTTCATCATAGTCTCTTATCAGCTATCTTTTTTGATCTAAATGAAAAAGTTTAGTGTTAAGGTTAAGTGTATTCAACTGCCATTTGACATTGTTTTTGATTTTGTAACAGTTTGAGAAGCTAACTTTCTAAGAGCATGTCTTTATTATTAAATTATGACAGCAGGTGATGGGAGAATGCTTTTTAACCATCTAGTTGTAGACTAATTCTTCATATACTTGTCATTCTTTCTGTGAATAGGAATTATCTGAACATAGTGGTGCATATTCCATATTATCAATTTTTCTGAAATGTAGAAAACAGTCATATGGAAATAGCTCCCACTTCCTGAATTTTGTAGAGATGAAGAAGAAAGTTATGTAGCTTTAAATGTTTACTACTTCCTAATCCATCTGTGTTTCCTTTGACTTCAACTCACAACAGACTTATTCTGGGTGAAATTATCTATAGGTTTTAACTGGAATTAAGTTAAAATAAAAAATATAGTATCAGAACCTTCATGCTACTTGATAAATACAGATACATTTGTGAAAAGTGGGGGAAATATTTGCTAATTGGCAGCCAAGCAAGACTGCATAATACTTAACCATCTAGGTCATTTTTATATTGGGGAATAAAATAGCAAAATATTCAAAAACATTGTAATAAAAACAGTGTTGAAAATATACTATTTTGTATAGTTAAAATACTTTTAGCTTAACTGATTTCTGTTCTAGCTATTGAAATTCCAGCTAACTGACTGCCTGATGCCCTAAATTAAAATTTTTTTGAATACTCTCTTAATCATAATTCTTGATTAAAACTGGTCAGCAAATCAGATTCTTATCTTCTTTATAAATATATGCATGCATGTATACATGGCTAAGAGCTTTGGACTATCTAAGATATCTGCTTTTTATTTTAATATTGGCATCTTTTGTACTTTTAAAGAACAGCTGAATAAGAGTGTCTAATTATTCTATTAACAATCTGTCATATTTTAATAAGAGGCTAAAGACATTGCTTGTACCAGTGAATATTTCTATAAAGGCAAGTATTCTTAATATGTTGTCAGCCTTTAAGCTACTTTCTAAATGACAGCTAGTGACATTTTCCATATAAATTTTTTTTTAAAATTTACTTGCTATATGTTTTTAGATCTTAAAAAAATTTCCAAGGGTGCCATGAGTAAGTATACTGTATAACACTGGTTATATGGTAAGCTAATAAAGAAGTCCTGCATTTCCATTACTTCAGTGCCTACACAGTACCAAATGAACAGCAGGGAAGATGAGCAGTTTAACACTTTCTGAAGTAACATTAAGCTTTACAGCACTTGAAATCTATTTAATTCCCTGTCATTGCTTCAAAAATGCATTTCAAATCTGTTGTCATTGCTAAAATGTTCAGTCATTGGAAACATTTTTATAGAATGGAAAGACAGAAGCATGAATTTATTAATTCCTCTATTTGCTGGCCACTATATTAAATAACTGGGGATAAAAATTCAAGCAAAAAAAGTCAGTCTTGCCCCAAAGAGCTTACATTCTAAAAGGGAAGATAACACACAGAGGGGAAATGAAAAGCAGAGGGAGAAGAGGGGAATGAAGACATGGATTTGAAGTTAGGAAGTCAAGAACTGGGTGAAAGTGGGAATCTATGACAATCTGGGCATCTTCATATAAAACAGAAGCCCCAGGAGTAACTCAGCAATGGGAGAAAGGGGCAGATCTTTCAGAAGGATATTTCAAGTTGACAAAGCCACTGATATGATTGGGTATTCCAGTGCAATGGGGAGGAAACTCAGGCCTAGAGTCAATTTCAGGAGAAGAGAGACAGGCTTGGGTTGTAAAGTATGGCAATGAGGAACAGGGATTGGAGGGGAATTTTGACTTTGAGTTTTTGAATTTCTGTTGAAATTGCCAATGAAATAAATCTTATCTGTCACTGGAGGAATTAACATTTTTGTTTTTTCACCATATTATTAATTCCCCTAGGTTTAAGACCTACAGTTTCTTCGGGTATTTCAGTCTGAAGAGTTTAAGCTAATATTATATACTTCCTGTTTGTGGCCACTAAAATGAGTATTTCAAATATATTTTCCTCTAAATTAAATGCAATTGTTTCTTAAAATAATCATCTTGTGAAGCGAATGTTCTATAATTTATGTTGTCCCTTAATTTAAAAAAATGAATCGACGACTATAATTCTTTTTTTTTAATCGATGTAAAATGCTTATGTCCAGATTATAATTGACTATTCAGCAACTGATAGGGGGAGTGTTTCAGTAGACTGGTGAATAAAACTTCTAATTTTCCTATAGTATTAAGCTGATGATGGGAGGAGGAAAGAAAATGTGCTCTGGAGAACACTATAACTTAAAAGCTTTTCTGGAGGGGAACCTGATGTGAATTGATAATGCCAGACAAATGCTCATGTTGAAATTGACTAGAATGTCAAAATGGCAATGAGGTTGAAGGCTGGAAAGGATTGAGAATATTAAGGCATATTGATAATAAGGCTTAAATATTTTTTTCTGCCAGAATGTAGGAATTTTTTAAAACCATATTTACCCACAGTTGTGAATTATAGGCAATTTATTTTGAGAGGAGAAATCTGTTCTTTTAAATATTAGTTCAGTTGTCTTAGCAGAAAGTGTAGAATAAGCTATTTAAGGTCATAATTCCATTTGGGCCTTTTCCTCCTTAAATGCTTGAAGTTAAGAAAGTAATAATGAAATAAAAGTTTTGTAGGGTTTTTAGAAATAAAGATGTTTAAAAAAATCATTTTAGTCTATGATTCCTATCAATAATTGGGGAATAGGTACTAAACATCACAGTGGAATCAGACAAATCATTTTTCTTATGGCTCCTTTTATGATGCTTGTCCATAACATTGCTATGGAAATTCCTGAAGTTATGTACCTGGTTAATAGTACTAAGCTTAGTAAGATTTGGATGGGGAATTTTCTTTTGTATTTCTGTTCCAACTTCATACAATCCCATGCAGTTTTAGAAATGAAAATATGAAACTTAATAGTAGCCTTTTTCAGACTTCCTTAAATCAAAATAGAAGATCATGAGTTATGTTAAGTACCCTTACTCTTATCATGTGTTATAGTTTGATAAACCTAGAATCTTCCTTTATACAGATGTTTCATGAATCAACCTATTATCTAATGTGACTCCACATTCGTTTATTAATTATATTGATGAAGCATTGATAAAAACATGTTTTTGTGAAAAGACAGTGCCAGAGGAAAGATTGAAAAGATTGTGAAGGATATAGAATTTCAGACTAAAATTACACTTCTGCTCCCTTATCTCTTAGTCACCTGATTACTGATGAATTTTGGTTTCTGATTCACTCTATTAAAAATAAGAGTCTCCAATGTTACCGATTGTCTTTTAAATCTACTGGCTATTTCTCAATTCTTTTTTTTTTTTTTTTTTTTAAAGTAATAGCTTTTTATTTTGCTAAATGCGTGTAAAGATATTTTCCAACATTTACCCTTGAAAAACCTTGTGGTCCAAATTTTTCTCTCTTCCCCCTCCCAGACAGTAAGTAATCCAAATCTTCTAACCATATTTGTCATGCTGTGCAAGAGAAATCAGATCAAAAGGGGGGGGAAAAAAAGGAAAGAAAAACCGATCAAACAATAAAAAAGGTGAAAATACTATGCTTTTATGCACACTCCGTCACCATAGTTCTCTTTCTGGATGTGGATGGTTCTTTACATCACAAGTCTATTAGAATTGTCTTGAATTACCTCATTGTTGAAAAGAGCCAAGTCCTTCACAGTTGATCATCACATAATCTTGCTGTAGTGCACAATGTTCTCTTAGTTCTACTGACTTCACTCAGCATGTAAGTTTTTCCAGGCTTTTCTAAAATCAACCTGCTCATCATTTTGTAAAGAACAGTATTATTCTGTTACATTCATATACCATAACTTATTTAGTCATTTTCCAATTGATGGGCAACCCTCAGTTTCTAGTTCCTTGCCACTATAAACATTTTTGCACATGTGGGTACTTTTCCTTTTTTTATGATCTCTTTGGGATACAGACCCAGTGGACACATTGATGGATCAAAGAGTGTGTACAATTTGATAGCCCTTTGGGTACAGTTCCAAATTGTTTCTAGAATGGTTGGATCAGTTCACATCAGTTCCTCATTCTTAAGGGCATTAAAAATATTGATACTGTTGACAAATTTCTCGACACTTGGCTTCTGTGATGCTTTTCAATTCTACTTAATTTTTCCATCTCAAGTTTCCTTTTCTGCATCATCCATCTCTCCTACATTCTGTGTCTAAGGGATCCTTCCTCCAAGTTAGTCCTGTTCTCTCTATATTTTCTCCAGTGATTTTGGTTTTATTGTTTTTATCATCATATACATTATATATATAATGTGTATATATATATATATATATACATATATATATATATATATATGCATATAACTTCCACATTTATATATCTAGCTCTAATCTCTCTCCAGTTGCCTGTTGGTCATCTCTATATTGCTATCCCCCAGGCATCTAAATCTCAACATATCTAAGATGGAACTTATTTCCCCATTTTAAACTTTTGAATCATTTTGGATTGTAACCTTCAAATCATCATTGACATTTCTCTTTAAATCCAGTTATTAAATCTTTGCTCTTTTTCAAAATAGCTGCTGCAGCATGTCACCTTTGATCTTCCTTCAGGTGTAGGGAAGCCACCAAATATTATGAAGAGAATAATAACAGGAAAGTATTATCTGTCATATGTTACATTATTTCTACCTCCTGGCCACTTGTAACCTTCAGTTACTCCCTATTATTCACTAAATAATAATAATAAATAAGTGTGTCCACAGTTAAACTGAAACCTCTTCAAGACCTTGGTTGAAAAAGAATAAAGTCTCCCACTGCATCTAGGGCCATCTCCAGGCCTCCTGATTTATATCTGGCCACTGGATCCAGATGGCTCTGGAGGAGAAAGTGAGCGCTGCCCTTTCTCATTTAAATCTAATTCATTTGTATATTGTGGTATCTCACCTCCCTGATGTCATGGTCCTCTTCGAAGAACAAAGGACAAACAATAGTTATTTCTAGAATAAAATATAAAATCCTCTGTTTGGTTTTTAAAACCCTTCATAACCTGACCCTGTCCTACATTACTCTTTCCGAGTAATCTGTAGTCCAATGACGCCAGTCTTGATGCTCCTGGTCTTGGCTCAAGTCCAGTCTTCCTTAATCTTAGCTCCCTTCTTATATGACCATTTTCAATTTATCTTATATATATCTTATTTGTACATAGTTTGCATGTTTGCTTTTCCCATTAGGCTGCCTTGAGAACAGATAATTTTTTTTTTTTTAATCTTTGTATCGTTGTACACAGTGTCTGGCATTTGGTAGGTGCTCAATAAAATAGTTGACTAATTAGACTGAGTAGAAATATTTGTCTGGCAGCAGTATGATTGTGGTTTGGAGGAAGAAGAGATGAGTTGGGGAGTGGGGTAAGGATTTTACTGTATTTTTCCTTTAGCTAGTTATGTCAGAACTTGTCAAGAATTTTCAATTTTAATCAATGGTTGACTTTTTATCCTTTCCTAATAATCTTGATGACATTGATTTACAAGTTTGTAAACAGTGTTTTAAGATTAATGGCAAAGATGATGTACCAAAGATCCACACTCTTAAGAAGAGAAGTGTTAATAGATTATGTGATAGTTCTTCAATAAATTATACTTTATTAAATATCAATACATTTGAATTTGTTCTACTTTAAAATTAATTTTAGGACAACTGGGATGGAAACGAGATTTGTAGCCACATTTTTGGTTTTAGGAATAAGCTAAAGTGTGATATGATTGGCAGTTTGTTGTCTGTCAGTCACTAAAGACAGAAATCTTTAAAGCATAATGCTGGTTTATGAAGTGCTTTGGATTTGGTATTTGAAAGAAGTATATATAAACTGAATTTCATTGTATTTAACATGCTCTGAGTATTTGCTTTCCAAACTGCCTCCCAGTTAATATTCTCTTCCCTGAAAATGCTCAATTACATCAATCCTTGAGAATGATTGTTCTAACATACTTTCTCTTCTCCCTTCCTGCCATCACTCTCCCAAAACTGAACCCAAAACAACAAACTCCTAATTCCTATGCTTCTGTTTCTATTGATACTACTGTCATCTTCACAGTCATCCAAACTTGAAATCTTGGAGTCATTGTTGACTCTTGCTTTTCTTGGACAGCCCCCTTTCCCTTCACACCTCTTCTTCCATTCCAATCTTTTGCCAAATCCTGCCAAGACTCCCCGGCAATCTCTCTTACATGCTACTCATCTTCATTAGGTTTTGCTATTTTAATTGAGACTTAAGCCCCTCAAGTTATGCTATAGCAAATCTGATCATTATCCCTGTCTCTCGTCCTTTATAATTTTCAGTTAGCTACCAAATTAACATTCCTTGAGCTGGCTCAAAAACCTTAAAGTGATTCCTATGCCTATAATATAAAGTGTGGCTAGCTTGGCATTTAAGGCTCTCCTCATTCTGAGTCCAGCCTTTCTAGCCTTATTTTATTCCCATAAACTGATTATTAGTTGTTCCTTGGTACCATGCTACACTTCTGTCTTTTCAATATTTGTAGTCTATCTTCACCATGCTTAGACTGTGTACTCTTCACATTATCTGCCTGCTGAAATTGTTCAAGGCCAGGTTTGGAAACAGATTGGTCCTTCCCTGATCCCTATTACCTCCAACCAAAAGTGATCTTTTTCTTCAACTTTTCTAATAGTGTCTTGTCTGGATTTCTTTTCTGTCCTTAGCACATTCTATTTCATATTGTTTTTATTTGTATATATACAAATTAGACCGAATGTTCCACGAGGTTAGCTGTGCCTCTGAATAGTGACTTCCACATTATTAATGACGTGACAGATCCATTTGAGTAGAACTCAGGTCAAGTAAATGACTGGTGTCGTCAGCAGGGTTCTTTAGCTTCTTTGTATCATGAACTTTTTTGACCGGTGAAGTTTATGGGTACTATAGAATAATATTTTTAAATGCATAATTTAAATTCGTAGGATTAAAAAAATCCCAATTATATTGAAATACATTATCAAAATATTAAAAACATTAAAAAAACTCTTTGTTCTAATTTATTATCTAGAGGATTTTTCTGTCTGCTCTGCCACAGAGAAACATTTCTGTCTTCCTGACTTTTCTCCCAGAATTTTCTGCCAAACTACTATTCTGTCAGATTCATTGGCTATATTGTGTTTTTTCCCCTTCTCTCAAGATACAGCACATGGGAACCCATGTACTTTTCTATTTGTCTATATAATAAATATACTCCTCATCCATTCTGTCTTACTTACATGTTTGTTCACCACATGTTATTGATGGTTATGGGTAAGGGACTATTGATGCTAACTAAAATAGTCTCTTTTTCTTTCTTTAAGTGAAAAGCGCTGGTATTAAGAGAAAGTTCTCACGTATCAGAGAAGCACAAACTCATGGGAAGCCTCTGCTGATGGATTGAGCATTATTTGTTTGAATTAGTAAGATTCATGTTATAATTTGAAATTGATTAATATGTCCTTTGCGGATGTTCTACAGCATCATACTCAGCACCTCATAGTAGTTTTATGATACTGGGCGAGTCACTTAACTTCTATTTGTCTTAGTTCTTTCAGTTTTAAGGAGATAATAATAGCACCTCTCTCCCAGAGTTGTTGTGAGGATTAAATGAGATGATATTTGTAAACTGTCTGGCATATAGCTGTTACTTAATATAGTCTTCCTTCTTCCCTCCCCTTTTCTTTCCTTCCTTCCCCAGGATTTTGTAAATCAACCCAGATATCACAGAAAAAAGAGAATTACATGATTAGATCCCAAATACATAAGGATCTTTAAAGGTCTTGTCTAACTCCTTTATCTTACTCACGGGAAACCGAGACCCAGAAAGGTATGTGATTTGCCTAAGATCAGAGTGTCATAAGTGACAGAGCCAAGATTTGAATCCAGTCCTTTGACTCTAAATACGGTACATCTCCCACTCCCTTTTAGAATAAATTCAAAGAGACTGCTTCATGTTACAGTAGTGACAAAGTTGAAAAATCAGAATTTGCATTTTTTTTTATTAGTTCCAACTGTTAGCTCAATGTTACTAGGAGTTTCAAAAGTTGATACAAGGCTGAGTGCACTGGGGCAGCTCATCAAGTGTAAAAAACTGAGCATAGTGAAAAACTGTGACCTGTAGCAGGTCATAGTGGTTGTGCTTACCCTTGCCACCTTTTACTGATGTCAGTGAAAGGGGAATATAAACTCAATTTGGATGGTCTTTGCAGTGACATTGGAGAAAAAATTTCACAGAAGTCAGAAGATCTGGATTGGGATTCTCTGTTATTTACTAGCCTCAGTTTCCTTTATAAAGTGAGGGGCTTTAGACAAGATGATTTTAAATATGTATTCTGGCTCTAAAATTGTGGAATTCTAGGAACTCTTCAATCCTCATGACATTTGGGCAAAAAGGCATATAAGATTGGTTGACAGTTGTGAGGAAAAAACTATAAAAATTAATGGAGAACAAAAGAACTGGTGCCTTGAAGTACATATCCAGTCTTCATCACCCTGTGCCTTTTGGGTTGATGTGACTGTCTTTACCACTTTCCTTTATATTAAAAATTCTGTGCTGGGGAAGAATACTTTTCCAATTTATGTTTTATAATAAAAAGGAACCAGCTCAGCTGGGGCCCAGATACACACTAGAAAAGCTATAGTACTGACCTAATTTATTAAAAAGAAAAGTTGCAGGAATGAAGTTGTCTGAATGAACAATCTGATTTGAGATGCTGCCTCTCAGCCTGACTTCCAAGTTTTTGCTTTTATTAAAAAAAAAAAAAGAGTAATTTTGGAGGTTTAGATTTTTAATAAGTGGCAGCAGCTAAAATAGAAGATAAATTAACCATAGCCTCAAGCCTGGAATGATCCAGGTCCAAGGGGAACAGAGAAATGAAATATGGTGAAAATTAATATCTGAAAAGTGAGCTTCTGGACATGATCACCTCTATGAAGCTGCTTCCCTGGGTTCAGAATGAGTGCTGATAAAAGGTGCTAGTCCTAGTCAATCCAGTTCATCCAGTGTAAGACTTCCAAATCCATCTAAGGACCAATGTATTTGAGAGTGGATGTTTAGTAATGTTGAAAATATGGTTCTCCTTTTAAAAGAGAATGTCAGAATTGCCCATTTCTCCAAAAAAAAATTTTTTGAAGAGTTTAGGGGAGGCTTTAGTGAATGCTATGATATTAACTTCTAAAAGTTTAGAGTGCTTCCTAAAGGCTTCTGGATTCTCTTGTTACAGGTCCTAGTATGTTTTAAATCATTATTAGAACTTTTTTCCTTCTATTTTTAGTCTGTTGATGCTTTTCAGGATAATTTCCCTACAAATTTACTTGGAGTTTCATAAAGAAAAGCTGCCTTTTAATTTTCTACAAGTGCATCTTTTTAGCCACAAAGAAGGAAAGTCCCTTATTTCTCTTGTTTAGGACATTAGCCCTAGTTACTCAATTGAGATGTCTATTGATAATCCTTTCTCAACCTTCATCTCCAGTCTGGAGTTTTTGAAGGGGTTAAAAAAAAAAAGGGTATTGTCCAGGCTTGTTAAACTCTGCCTGTTAATATAAAAAGGATTAAGAATTGGGGATCTCTACAAGAACCTTCTCCATACTAGCTGCAACCCATCTGATGCTTAATGTTATCTATTTTTTTTTTATTCTTTTGACTTAGTTTTATTGTTTCTCAATTAGCTTCCACTTAGCCAATTCTAATTTTTAAGGTGTTATTTCCCTCATTGAGATTGTGTACTTTTCCTTTTTTCCAATTCTGTTATTTCAGGGGTTTTCATCATTGAAATTTAGTACCTCTTTTACCATTTGACTAATTCTTAAGGTATTATTTTCAATATTTTCTATGCCTTTTTTAAAACCAAGCTGTTAATTCTCTTTCTATAATTTTCTTACATTTTATTTTATTTCCAGATTTTTTCTTTATCACTTATTTGATTTTTAAAATCTTTTTTTCCCTCTTTAAAATAACACTAGCAGCACCACCAGCAACACCACTTTTCTTTTTTTTTTCTTTCTTTTTTTTTTTTTTTTGTTAGCTCCTCCAAGAATTCTTGTTAGGCTTGTATTCATTATGTATGTATCTATGTATGATCAATTTCTAAGAGAAATAATTCATTAAGGATCCCTACTCATACTCTAATCATATTAGTTCATTATGATTTTATAAGGAGTAAAGATTATTAGTAATTATTTTCATCTAGTAATACATATCAATCACCTAATAATAGATATAAGAATGTCATCTATTAATCCATATTTTGTATAAATCACACAGGACTATAGATTCTAATAGAAGAGCCCTATAAATAGGCCTCAAACTTCATTGTAATAATGTTTATACTTATTTATCAGCTATGGAGCTTTGCAGAACCACAAAAATGCTGACAGATATCTTCATCCTGTTTCACTCAAATTCTATGATTAAACTAAACATGGATGGTGGCATGATATGGAAAGTTCCCCTTGATATATTCTTGGAGAGTATATGTATATATATATATCCCATCTCCTCCTGCCTTATATATATGCATATAAACACACATATATATGTATATGACTTTTGAAACATAGGCTATTGTTTTTTTTCCCCCCCTCAATTTTTCTTACTTTCATTTTGTTAAGCTTAGGGATGTTCAAATTAAGATTCAAGAAGGGAATTGTAACCAGCCAGCTAGCCACCCAGTTAATTTTAAAACTTCCTGTTGGCAGGGTTAAATTTCTTTTTTTTTTTTTTTTTGCTTTATTTATTTATTTATTTTTTAAACAAAGAATTCTAAGCCATTTCCCCCCCTCCATTTTTCTTACTTTCATTTTGTTAAGATCAGGGAGATTCGAATGTTCCTTATTTTCAGCCAGTTAGTCACCCAGCTAATTTTAAAACTTCCTCTTGGCAGGGTTAAAATAGATTTTTTTTTTTTTTTGCCTTAAATTCTTTTAACAAAGAATAATTAAGCCATTTTTGTCACCAGTAGAGAAATCTCTTAAATTAGTTGAAGGGGAACTTTCAGTGGATCACAGCAGGGTGAGGAATTCATCCAGGGAACCGCATGACCAGTTTGGAGGGCTTGAAGAAGTGGTTTCCAAGAAGTCCTCTGATACCACATTGAGGGAGCAATAATTCAGGCCAGTAACTTCAGGGGAGAGAATCCGGGCCTCCACAGTCATGTGTTAAAACATGTGACCACCCTGGAAGCAATCCCATCTTCTTACCTGAGAAGGAAGTTTTAAAAGAAAATGGGGATAATTTTTGTTGAATGTTTCCTTATGAAGGACCTTTAAGCCCCAGTTGACTAATCTTAGGACGCTAGAGATAAAGCCCAGAAATTAAGAATTGGAATTACTAGAGAATTTGCCAAAACAAGTCTCTGAATATTATAATATTGTCTGTAGAAAAGTCACCCATATAGGTGGGATGCAGATGGATAGAAGATTACATCCCACGATTCATAATTGGAGGGAGGGGGAAGGTATCTCTAGCAACTTCAGATGAACTTCCAAGATGGAATAAACCAAAAGCTGAGTACCTTGAAAATCTAGTCCAGTTCTTTAAGGGAAAGTTCTGTTCCTTTGAAGAGTATTATTCCTGATTGATGATACATGCAGAGAAGATGGGGTCAGGCATAAGAGGAGAAATGAATCCTCTAGGACTCTAATTGGGACAGAGGTGGACTCCCTGACAGGGCAAGACTAAAGAAAGAGCTATTAAGCATGCAAAGTTTATTTTGAGAATATAAAAGGTTTAGGGAATCGATTGTTTTGGCCAAAGCATGGAACTGTTGATTACTGATAGAATTTTTTTGAACAACCCCTAAATCAGCTTAGAACAAGTGAACTATTTATATTTCTAAATTCTTTATCATTCTCAGTGTTTCTTGCTGTGGTTATATTTTGGCAAAAAAAAAAAAAAAAACAAATCTAGAGGAATGACACTTTAATCAACTCTTCTATCTATTAGGGATTAATATTAGGGACTAAATACAAAATACAGTTTAAATGGGTGTACTCAATTGGCAAATTAGACTAAAGCAATTTCGTATTGTTAATAAATTACATTTTTTTGGATAAGGTACTAAAAGCATTAACATAATTAGGAAATAGAAAAATTCTCCTAGGATCATAGCAGGATCCCAGCCACAAGATAGTTATAAACTCTGTACTTACTAGAGGAAACATGTAAGGTCTTGACTTCACAGTTTAAGCTTGATTTAATGTGTCTTGTTATATATTCTGTGTGCATTTGTTTTGTAAATGATGAAAATACGTTTAGGAATAGTGGGTTCCTTACTTCAGATAGAAAGGGACCTTATACAGTTAGGAAAATCTGTAAGAGAATGCAAAATAAGTGTCCGTTTTAGCTATGCTACTTGTACTTTGTGCAAGCTCATAGATAACAAGTGTTTTACTTGTGCCTTTTCTTTTGATGTGATCAACCAAAATAAACAAGCTATTAAAAAAAATATTCAAAAAAAGTTTTACAGAGGACAAATCTCTCTTTCTTCTGTTTCCAACACTGGCCATGTTGGAGATTGATGAGTTGAAAGATAAATATGGAATAATTTCCATATGTAAGATGTAAAACTAAGATATAAAAAAGATTGGAAACCAGATTTCTAAAAAATAATCAAATTTCTTTCATTTCTAAGTTATTAGCAAACACTGTAGAGTTTAATGAAAACAGGAACAACAAAATTCACAGATCATTTATTTTTTAAAAGGGTTCTTTAAAATGACTAGGGATTGATTTAAAGCTGAAGTTTGCATTTTAAGAACTGTCTTATTAGTCATTAGATATGTTCAGGAGAGATTCAGTGAAATACGAATTCAGGGAAGTGTTAAATTAAAAAAAAAACTTAGGAAATAGTATAGGAGAAATTAGAGTAAAAATCTTGTGAGCCTAAGTAATTTCACAACTCAGAATTTAAAAAGGAATCATATTTGCCAAGTCTGAAGAAATTTCAACCAGCCAATCTCTGTCTGAAGTTTTGGGGTATTAGTCTGTGAAATTGGTTTTAATTTTAATATAGAATAAAGGTATACTTAAAAACTATACTTAAAGTTGGAGTAAATTTATTGCAGAAAGGATTTTTTATTATTTTGAAGCAGAAAGAAGAAATTTTAGGCTATCTTAAGTAAAGAATAAAAGTTGCCAGAATAGGGGTTCATTTATCCTTCTGTTGTTTGCTGCTTTTAAACAACCAACCTGAGGGCACCAAGCAAGTCCTGAATGGAACTCCTAGTGAAAGTGAATCCCATAGTGCTCCCAGAAAAGAAAACTTGTTTTGAAATCAGAAAGCAACTGAAAGTATAAGTGAAATTTAATGATAATACTGCAATCAAAATCAGTTATCTAGGTAAATTAGAAACACAATAAAACTTGTATTGAAATAATTTTGGTTAGTGAAAATGAATTTTAATTGTATAAATAAGGCTCTAGTAAGTTAGAGAAAGAATTCTTGATTTTAGAACCAGACAAGAATATATAAAACAAGAGATAGATATAGAAATAAATTAAGTTCATGCATATAGAGTGTGCTTAGATTAGAAAAGATCAAATAAAATTGAGCATATGTCTTATAAAGATATAAAAACTGAAATTTTGAGAGGGAAAAGCAGAACTCACAAATTATTTAAAAGACAAAATAAATGGACTTAGTTTTAGTTGTTAGAAAGGAAATAGAACAAAAAAGAGGTATATCCTGAGCCCTTAAAAAAAAGTATAATCTCTATTAGATAGTTTTCCAGTAGGGTAATTCCTATTACATTTCTGTCCCATAACTGAACTTTGACCAGTCCCCTTGGGCATTGTCAAAATAGCTGGATGGATGCTTTTCCAGCATAGGAGAGGTTAACTTTGAGGAGCTAGATGATTTATTCTCCAAAGTCATCTTCCTTACTCAAATCTGTGACACTTTAACAAGATAAACGTGCTGAGTGAGTTGTTTTTGATTCTATTTGCCCATCATAAAAAAGAAAATCTTATGCTTTGGCCAAAAGTACTTAATGAAATTGGTATAAACTGCATTTGTAACCACTAATGAACCAAAAAAATGGGGTTACTAGAGAAATTAAGCACATTGAAGAAAGAAAGACTAGTGTTTCATAAAGAAATAAGAAAGATTAAGGATGAATAGAACAGTGAAGAAAGTTGGAATCTGTTTACACTGACACTGCATAAATTTAAGGTTTAAAAGTAAAGGGTTTTAGAGTTTTGAAAAGAATATTTCAGAGAGAATCTTTTAATTGTTTTGAAAAGACTATTTCAGAGAGAATCTTTAAATTGTGGTGTCACAGTATCCTTTTATTGTCCTGCCTTGGTTTCCCTAAATTGTCCTACCTTAGTACCTTAGTTTCCCTAAATTGTTCTGCTTCAGTTCCTTGAATTGCTCTACCTCAATTCCCCTCCATGGTTGCAACCCCCCTCCCCTTTCTGACCATTAGGACTGAGATAATTAGGTTTGGGAGCCCTGATCATTAGCATTCCATAAGAGTCATAAAACTCCAGATGTCCTATCTCAGACACCTAATTAACATCCTCTACCTCTCTCTCCAGACTTCCTGTCTCTAGCTGAATAACTCCTTCACTTCCAATTTATCAGAATTTATGGTCCTCACCCCCCAACCTGTCAGAACCAGATTGATGGTCCATCCCTTCCTGGAAATTCCGACTCACCAATATTCGTACTCCACCTCTTGCCTTTGTCTCCCCTGATCACTAGAGCCCTATAAAAATCATTGGAATCTCACATTCGATGCTGAATTCTTTGAGATGAAAGTTCAATTCAACCCTGGGGAGTGGGGGGGGGGGATGGATTCTGCTCTGCCCCCAGACAACCTCTCCCTCTCAGAAATTCAAATAAAATATTAAAAACTTTATAATCTCTATCTTGCCTCAGTTTCTCCACCATTATATAATAAAGCTTTTTATTTTCAAAACATATGCATGGATAATTGACAACATTGACCCTTGTATAGCCTTGTGTTTCAGATTTTCTTCTTCCCCCAACCCCATCCCCTAGATGGCAAGCAATCCAATATATGTTAAACATGTTAAAGTATATATTAAATCCAATATGTATAAACATAATTATACAATTCTCTTACTGCACAAGAAAAATGAGATCAAAAAAAGAAAGTAAATGAGTAAGAAAACAAAATGTAAGTGAACAACAACAAAAAGTGAAAATGTTATGTTGTGATCCACACTTAGTTCCCCCAATCCTCTCTCTGAGTGTAGATGACTCTTCATAACAAGACCATTGGAACTGGCATCAGTCATCTCATTGTTAAAAAGAATTATGTTCATCAAATTGATCATCGTATAATATTGATGTTGCCATGTACAATGATCTCCTAGTTCTGCTCATTTCATTTAGCATCAGTTCATGTAAGACTCTCCAGGTCTTTATGAAATCATCCTCCTGATAATTTCTTACAGAACATTAATATTCCATAACATTCATATATCATAACTTATTCAGTCTCTCCAATTGATGGGCATCCATTCAGTTTCCAGTTCCTTGCCACTACGAAAAGGGCTGCCACAAACAGTTTTGCACATGTGGGTCCCTTTCCCTCCTTTAAGATCTCTTTGGAATATAAGCCCAGGAGAAACACTGCTGGATCAAAGGGTATGCACAGTTTGATAACTTTTTGAACATATTCCAAATTGCTTTCTATAATGACTGGATCCGTTCACAATTCCACCAATAATGTATTAATGTCCCAGTTTTCCCACATCTCTTCCAACATTCCTCCTTGTCTTTTCTTGTCATCTTAGCCAATCTGACAGGTGTGTAGTGGTATCTCAGAGTTGTCTTAATTTGCATTTCTCTGATCAATAGTGATTTAGAGAACCTTCTCATATGATTAGAAATAGTTTGAATTTCTTCATCTGAAAATTTTAAATAGATGCTACTGATCATTTTAAGGAAAAGTCCATTTATTCCTATAATTTCTAGTGTTTTTAATAGGAATGGGTTGAATTTTATCAAATACTTTTTCTGCATCTATTGATAATCATATGATTTTTGTTAGTTTGGTTGTTAATACAATTGATTATGCTAATAGTTTTCCTAATATTGAACCAGCCCTGCATTCCTGGTAAAAATCCTACTTAGTCATAGGGTATTATCCTAGGGGTGACTTTCTGTAATCTTGTTGCCAATATTTTATTTAAGATTTTTGCATCAATGTTCATAGGGAAATTGGTCTATAATTTTCTCTCTGTTTTCACCCTACCTGGTTTAACTATCAACCACCACATCTATGTCATAAAATGAATTTGGTAGGTCTTCTTCTTTCCCTAATTTTTCAAATAGTTTATATAGTATTGGAATTAATTGTTCTTTCAATGTTTGGTAGAATTCACATGTAAATCCATCTGGCCCTGGAGATTTTTTCTTAGGGAGTTGATAAATATCTTGTTCTATTTCTTTTTCTAAAAGGGGACTATTTAAATAATTTATTTCCTCTTCTGTTAACTTGGGCAATCTATATTTTTGTGGATATTCCTCTATTTCATTTAGATTATCAAATTTATTGACATATAGTGGGGCAAAATAACTCCTAATTATTGTTCTAATTTCCTCTTCATTAATGGCGAGTTCTCCCTTTTCATTTTTAAGACTAACAATTTGATTTTCCTCTTTCCTTTTTCTAATCAAATTAACTAAAGGTTTATCTATTTTGTTGGCTTTTTCATAAAACCAACTCTTAGTTTTATTTATTAATTCAATAGTTTTTTTATTTTCAATTTTATTAATCTTCCTTTTATTTTCAGAATTTCAAATTTGTTATTTAATTGAGGGTTTTTAATTTGTTCTTTTTCTAGCTTTTTTAGTTGTAAGCCCAATTCATTGATCTTTTCTTTCTCTGTTTTATGCAAGTAAACATCTAGAGATATAAAATTTCCCCTTATAACTGCTTTGGCTGCATCCCACAAATTTTGGTATGTTGTCTTATTATTGTCATTTTCTTGGATGAAATTATTGATTGTGTCTATGATTTTCTGTTCACCTATTCATTCTTTAGGATTAGATTATTTAATTTCCAATTAACTTTTAGTCTGTTTTCTCCTGGCCTTATATTGCATGTAATTTTTATTGCATCGTGATCTGAAAAAAAAAAAAAAAAAGCATTTACTATTTCTGCCTTTCTGCATTTGATTTTGAGATTTGTATACCCTAATATGTTAGAACCTAGTGTTAACTCAATGGAATTAATGGAAACAATGCTTATTAGTTCACACATTATAGCGAATACTTACAATGTGTTAAGTCACTAAAATTGATACAAACAATGTTTTCACTTTTGAAAGTTCACACATTGGCTCACACATTGGAGTTCATAAGTACGGGAGATTCACAAAATTAACTTTGTAACTTTGTGAATTCACATTCACATGTGAATTCCCATAATCCCACTTTCGGAGGAGGAGTCAACCTTTGAGTTTACACCTCTAAAAGAGCATAAAAAGAGATGAGTTAGTGAAGTGAATTCAGTTCGGAAGATTGACAGAGCCAGAAGTCAGTTTGGAAGATTGCCAGGAGTCAGAAGTGAGCTAGAGGAAGAAGCTGGCAGAGGCAAAAGACTAGCAATTAGAGTTCTCAGAACCAAAGAAAGTTAACTGGGCTATTTTGGAAGAGACAATAAAAGACTGTACTTAAATCCCTGGCTGCATTTGAGGTGATTATTACTTGGAACTAAAACGAAGGCTGCCTCCAGAAAACCTCCTCAAGAAACCTGCTTACAGAGAACCATCATATTTTACAAAAGAAGAACATTACACTAATACATGGTCAATTTTTGTATAAGTTCCATGAACCGATGAGAAAAAAATAAACTCCTTTCTATCTTCATTCAATTTTCTCCAAAGATCTATCATACCTAAGTTTTTTTTTTTTTTAAACATTTTATCTCCTTAACTTCTTTCTTATTCATTTTGTGATTCGATTTATCTAGTTCTGAGAAAGCAAGGTTGAGATCCCCAACTAGGATAGTTTTGCTGTCTATTTCTTCTTGCATCTCTCAACTTCTCCTCTAGGAATTTGGATGCTATACCATTTGGTGCATATATATTTAGTATTGATATTGCCTCATTATCTATGGTACCCTTTAGTAAAATATAGTTTCCTTTCTCATCTCTTTGAATTAGATCTATCTTTGCTTTTACTTGATCTGAGATTAAGATTGCTACCCTTGCTTTTTTTTGCTTCACCTGAAGCATAATAGATTCTGCTCCAGCCCTTTATCTTCACTCTGTATATATCACTGTATATGTCGTTAAATGTGTTTCTTGTAAACAGTATACTGTAGGATTCTGGCCTTTAATCTGGTCTGCTATTTGCTTCTGTTTTATGTGAGAGTTAATCCCATTCACATTCAGAGTAATTCTGTATTTCCTGCCATCTTATTTACCCTAACTTATTCATTTCTCTTTCCTCTCCCCCTTCCCTCCTCCCCAGTATTTTGCTTTTGATGACCAGCTCCCTCAACCAGCTCTTCCCCTTTAGAGCCCCTCCCCTTTTTTACACTTTCCTCCTAATACTTCTATTTTCTCTTCTATTAGTGTTTTCCTTTCTTTCCCCCTTTTCCCTTCTACTTCCCTATAAGGCAAGACTAGTTTCTTTGTGAAATCAAATATGCCTGATATTCTTTCTTTAAGCCAAAACAGATGAGAGTAAGATTCACACAATGCTCATCTCCCTACCTTCTTTTCTTCAGTTATAATAAGTCTTCTTTGCCTCTTTCTGAGATGTAATTTTTTAACCTCCTCTTTCCTCTTTTTCTAGTACAATCCTTTTTCCACCTCTAGTTTCTTTTTCATATTATCACAATAAAATCAAAGTATACCTGCACTTTCTAAGTATATTCATAACAGAAATGTAGTTCTCAAAAGTTTTTTCCCTTTTCCCCTTTTTATGTTTCTCTTGAGTTCTGTGTTTGGAGATCATATTTTTTCAATTCTGTTCTTTTCATTAGAAATAGGTGAAATTCATCTACATCACTGAATGTCCATCTTCTTTTCTTTATTCCCATTGTCTTTCAATAACTCTCATTTTAGCTAGCTAGCTTATAATTATTATTATTAGCTAGTTGTAATCCAAATTCTTTTGCTTTTTAGAATATCAGATTCCAGGCCCTTTGATCCTTTAAGGTGGAAGCTGCTAGGTCCTGGGTATTGTGGCTCCTCAGTATTTAAACTGTTTCTTTCTTGCTGCTTAGAGTATCTTTTCCTTGGTGTGATAGTTCTGAAATTTAGTCATGATTTTCCTTTGGGATTTAATTTTGGGGTCTCTTTCAGAAGATGATCAGTGAATTTTTTCAATGGCTATTTTACCTTCTGATTCTAAAATATCAGGGCAGTTTTCTTTTATGATTTCCTGTAAGATAATGTCTAGGTTCTTTTTATCATCATGGCTTTCAGGAAGTCCAATAATCCTTAGATTGTCTCTCCTACATAATATTTTCCTGGTCAGTTGTTTTTTGTAGGAGGTATTTCCTATT
The DNA here is from genome assembly GCF_902635505.1 of Sarcophilus harrisii. Lineage (NCBI taxonomy): Eukaryota > Metazoa > Chordata > Mammalia > Dasyuromorphia > Dasyuridae > Sarcophilus > Sarcophilus harrisii. The sequence goes on along the minus strand of NC_045427.1, from coordinate 462,276,769 downwards.
TTCTTCTATTTTTTTCATTTTTTTTCGTTTTTGAGTCTTTCATTTATTGAGTCTTATTGAGTCATTCACTTACATTTGTTCAACTCTAATTTTTAGTGTATTATTTTCTTCAGTTACCTTTTTTAAGCTCTTTTTGTAATTGCTCAGTTGAATTGTTTTGTTCATTGCATTTTTTTCCTATCTCACAAATCTTTTTCATATCTATTTTGTAGGACATTATATGCATTTTCCATTCCTTCTTGCAATGATCTCATTTCCTTTCCCCATTTTTCTTCTAATTCTCTTTTAGGAACCTTTATGCAATTTTCCAACAAAGCCTTGTAAAATGGGGACCAGCTCATATCTCCCTTTGGAGCTTCGTCTGGAGTTGTTTTGTCTTTAGGAACTTCAGCATTTGAGGTTTGTTCTTTCTCTCCATAAAAGCTGTCTATGGTGAGAGTTCTTTTTGTTTTTTTACTCATTTTTTTTTGAGACTTGAGTTCTGCTCAATGCAAAGAAGCAACAGTTGCTTTAATTTGCCCCTAGTGTTCTTCCAGGGCTCAGTGGTTTACAATTTCCCTTTTGTAGCAAATCTGCCAAACCACCTGCTTGAATACAGGACAGATAGCCTAAGAGGTTCACAGAAGATTCCCAAGTACCTGGAAGATGCAACATTCTGCCCCCCTTCCCCCAAACCTCCAGCTTCTTGCCCCAGTTTCCCTGTGCAGCAGTCTGGGCTAGACAGACTGTTCCCCTGTCCTTTTGAAACAGACCTGTTCTGAAGTTCTTCCAAGGTATCTTCTGGGAATGTGGTATACTCCAAATATTTGTGGATTCTTTGACTCCAAAACCAATTTAGAGAGGTCTAATGTACTCTTGGTTTGAGAGGAGGTCAGAGGAGGTCCCAGAAAGTTGTGTCAGTTCTTCACCATCTTGGCTTTGTTACCACAATCAAAAAATAGCCTTAATCCCATTGAAATTAAAAAAAAAATTAAGAATGTTTTTTAAAGCAATGTCCTTTAATATTTGCTGCATGTCTTCTTTCTTCAGTTAATATGACTACAAAATAAGATTTCATAAAATGCATGTTGATTAATTGATTGGTGGGGAAAGGATTATTTCTTTGCTCTGGTTTAAATAGTCATGCTAAAAGATTGGTGATTCAGAAAATTTAAAGGAATTGGTTTGACTCTTTGGGTAACTCAAAGAAACAAAGAAGCAGTCATAGCAAATTGGGAGTATCATCGTGATTTTTTTAAAAATACAAACCAAATAAAAATATTAAAATCTTATGCAAAATGAGGTTTAGTTATTACCACTAGTCATAAATCAAAATTGAGTAGGTTGAAAATATTGTAATGGTAGTAAATTAGAAAACTTAATCAGTCCTTGTGTGTATAAAGGGAATAATAAACATTTACACCTATCTCTCAGAGTTGTTGGGAAAAACACAAAGTTGTGAAGTGTTAATACTTTTGTGTAGTGTTCAGATCATATAAACTTTATAGGAATACAATTAAACAAAATGCTATCCCATTTATAGGTACCTTTCCTAATTAGCATGGAATGTTAAATTGAAAAATTATAGACTAAACATTTTAAAGGATTACTAAAATTAAGCAATTTTCAAGATATAGAAAAAGCCTGGCACATGGTAGGCACTACATAAACTAATATGATTAGCATGAAAATGCCAGAGTAATAAGATAAATGACTTTCTATGAATTTAAAGGTATTTAACAAAATTATTATCAACTGATGGATGATGTTTTAAACACAAAAAAAGCAAAGAAATGCTGTTAAAGCAAATTTCTTCCTCTTTTCAATCTGAACACTTACATTATGAATATCTTTTACATACTGTGTTTTTTTAAAACTAGAAAATAATAAAATAATAAACTTACTGTTGGGAGAAAAACATGGTAAAATCTTTTTAGGAGATCTTTGTGAGGCTTTTTGGAATGAGTCTTGTCAGAGTGTTGTGAAATTGCAACACTACCATTTGAAGAATTAGGGTCTCTTCTGCTCAAAGTATAAAAAAAAAAAAACTTTTGAATTATAACTGAATGTCATTTGGGATCATTTGGAAACTCATGTAATTATATCTTTCAAGGCTATTATATATATATTACATATATATATATAAATTATAAATGAATATTCATTCTATATGAACTTGTGGTGAAGAAGTAAAAACAGTAGTATAATGGTAAACAGGTCTCTTGGGTCTGGGTGTGAGATAGGTAAGCCACTGCTCTTCCTCCTCCTTTTTCAGTTCATAAGGGAAGTCACTGTGGCATATAAAGGACAATAGATTTAATTAAAGCAAGAGTGGTTACTCTAGACATCAATCATCCTAGTGGCAACTTGCATTACAGCCACCTGTCCAACTTATGTAGCTTTAAATCAGCTTATCTTTCAAGTCATATCCACTGGTGGCCATCTGCTAGTTTGCATCCCTCTCTGAACACTTACAATAAAAAAAAAAATTATGATTATGCCCAAGTTGGTCCTTGAAATTGTGCCCATGTATAACCCAGTTGTTTACATGGATTCTGCTGGGGCAGTCTCATCTCATTCTCATCCCATTGTATTTTAGACATGGTCTGATGTTCTCCCTTTGGTTTTATTTGTAGAGCAAAAGGAGGAAAATGATAATTGTGAACAGGTGAAAAATTCTAGATGAGATTTTGAGGCTAATATATGAAGAAAAATAACAATTATCTTTTCCTAAGCTATAATTAGTGAAAATTTTGCAGTTTGAGGAAGAGTCTTTTGGGACTTCAATTTGTTGCTTTTCTAAGCCATAAATCCAGGTATAAATGTCTTGACTCTGCAAAAGTCTACTGGTTCATCATTCAAAAGAAATGCCATGTATGCCTTCAGTCTGAGGACTGCCACAGGACAATGTTCCTGGGAATATAGAGAGAATGACCTTGAGAAGGTGAAGGTAAGATTTCCTTCTCCTATCCCATGTTGGTTAAAAAAACACCTTGTTAATTCTGAGGCTGTTTGTGACTTCTTGTCATCCAATTGATTACCTATGACACATTGGCTATGTCCCTGCCTTTCTCCTCACACAGCAAATTCTACTGATAAAAGAAAGTGTAAAAGAAGATAAACCTTATTGGTAATTTTTTGAATAATTAATACATATTAGTATAGTGAGGGATCATTTAGAATTGTCATTTGAATCACAAATATTAGAGACCATGAAGCCTTAGAGGGTTGTTTAGTTTATAAGACAGCACTTTCCCCTTAATGTCCCTATTTTCTTTCTATGTCAAATTTCTATAGTTGTTGCTGGTTATCAATATAAATATAATATTAAATTGTTATTTCACAGGTTAATACTGGGGCACAACTGAGTTATTATAATAAGATACAGGTATATAAGTTTTGAGTTACCTAGCCTAAACTTTTAGTTCTTTCTAAAATTAATTTGAGCATAATTGGGTATAAATCGAACAGTTTAAGGGAATAAACTTAGTCTGTTAATTACTAAGGCTAAAACAGAAATAGCTTTAATTTTGATTTAAAGAAAAGAATGTTAAAATATCTAGTATTATTTAAGTGGGAAAAAGCCAATTTTATTTGCATTTATTATTACCACCTAGGTATTGAGCATATCTTGAAAGACAAACATTTTACTACAAATAACTTATTTAATCTATACTTTCTTGAAATCAACTATTCAGTGTATTTATATATCCCATCCCAAAACTTTTCCTGACAACTGAAATGACTTCTGGCCATTTTAAAATGAATTCAATTGTGTATCAGGGGCCATCATACTAAAATAAATGTTCTATTATTAGTTCCCTAGCAAAATCTCATCCTCCTAGGATAGGGATGAGCAGCTAAAAGAAAATAGCTAGAGTAATACTTTCTCAGTTGATTTTAAGAAATAGCTGTAACAGAACTAGGTAATTATATATGTAAAATATAAAATTTGGGTTCATAATTTTTTAATTTTTCAGTTCTTATTTGAATTTGCCAACCTAACAATATAAAATTTCTGGTTGAGCTTTGTTCATATTAGTGCTATTAAGGGTTGAGCTGATTCTCACTACCTGACCTGGGTTATTGTAATAGCAAGCTAGAATTGTATTAAAATCTACTTTGTCAGAGATGTTTAACAGAGAAGGGGATTCTTGCAAATGATCTGGACTGGAGAAACAAATGTATTAGAAGCACTGCTCATTCTAGTATTACCAAGAGGAAAGATTTCCAGAGGACCACAGGACTGCATCAGAGAATGTTTCAGAGACTGGACAACTGTATGAGATGCAATGAATAAACATGACATCTTCATCATCATCATCACCTCCACAAATGAATCTTAAGCCTACAGTGACTAGAATCTCAAATTCTCCTTTTCAGTGTCTTCCTTTAGTCTTTGTTCGATTACTAACAACCATAACTGGTAATTCCTTTCATCATGGATCTCAACTTTTCCTTATTTTCCTCCACTCCCTATGCTACAACCATCAAGGATTGTTTGTGTTGTCTGCAAGGATGTTGCTTCTCATCACCCTAATGGAGTAGCTATTTGTCAAAATCTCTTGAATCATTTTCATAGACTCAAAAGATTTCCAGAACCCATGTGTAAAACACAGGACAAACAGTGCTTACTCTGCTGCACTTGAAGAAACGTGCTGTGGTCTCCCAATTTAGATATTTTGTAGGGCATTTTTACTTGTTCCTTGTTCATCAGTGAGAGTCATTTCAGATATTAAGTCAATGTTTAATCAAATGGAACATAACCAGTATGTTATAAGTTGTTCCCATTTCCCCTTTTCTATAACGTCACCTTTGCATCTCAGGAAGGGAATTACCCCCTTGTGATTTTGTATTACCCATGGAGGACTGCTCTCCATGTTTTTAGACTGTAACTGTTATGCCACGGTTCTCTTTAACTGTCCTGACTCAGTTTCTCTGCACTAGTTTCCCTTGTCTCAGTTTCCTTAACTGTTCTGTCTCAATCCCCTAAACTGTAAAACTCCCCCTCTGGCCCATTAAGACTGAGGACTATTTGCTCTGAGGTTATAAATTGTTAATGCAAGCAAGATAAACAAGAGAGTAGACCTCCTGACTCTTTTCTGCCCTCAATAATTTACAATATCCCTCTAAAATATTCCAAGATACCTCACTGACATCTTTATTTCTGTGCATTCAGATGTCCTGTCTCTGGTTTTTAGAATTTATGGCCTCCTCCCATCCTGATAGAAGTTTTCCCGCGCTTCTTACCCCTTCTTTGTTTCTAAAAGGTATTTAAGGGTTTGAGATTCTCCCATTCATCGCTGGAGGCTGGATGCTGGATGCTGGATGCTGGATTCTTTGAAATGACAGTCTCCTCCAGCCCTGGGACCAACATGGATTCCTTGGTCCCAGTATATCTTTATCTCTGTCTGACTGGATAATCTGAGATGAGAGTCCTGTCCAGTCAATTATACTCTCCAATTAATAAAATATTAAAAACTCTTTAATCTCTCTCCTGCCTCAGTTTCTCCGGCATTACATAACAATCCAAAGAAAGCCTGGAGTCTTTCTATGGATCAAAGGGAGGAATGACAGAGATGATTCCTTGAGGACGAACCCCTATTCCAACTCAATCAGTATTAGTTCATTATGATTTTATAAGGAGTAATGATTGTTAGTCATCATTTTAATATATTCATCTAGAAATACATATCTAGTCAATTATCTAATAATAGATATAAGAATAAGCAATCTATTAATCTATACTTTGTATAAGTCATATGGGAATATAGATTCTAATAGAAGGGCCCTATAATAGGTCTCAAACTTTAATGTAATAATATTCATTACTTATTAACCAGCTATGCAGAACCACAAGAATGCAGACAAAGATATCTACAACCTGTTTTGCTCAAATTCCTTGACTAAATCAAGCATGGCATGGTACTGACAGTTCCCCTGTCATGTTCTTGGAGTGTATGTACCACCTCTTCCTGCCTAACCCAAGGAGGAGCCCATCCAGCCTATGACCACCTAGTCAGCCGAGATATTTCTCGCTTCACCCAACTTGTGACCCTGCTGACATCATTTTTGGCCCTCAAGCAAGGTCTTTGAACCAATGAGATTCTGTATTTTACCATGCTTGTTGTTGGGAGTTTGGCAGGAATGCTTCCTTAAGTCCACCATTGTGACTCTTCTTCCTAATGCTTACTGTTTTCTTGGGATGTTTTTCTTTCACTAAGTTGATTCTTTTGGCCTGTAATTTGCACAAAACCATTTTCTTTTAAGAGCTCTTATAACATGATGCTCTGCTATGTATTACACCAAGAAATTTGTTCACTCATAACTCAACCAACAATTATTGGGTATCTTACTTCTTGCAAGGTACTGGAGTTATTGTGAAAGATACAAGGTGCAGTTTCTGTCCTCAACGAGCCTATTTTTTTCCTTTTTTTTTTATGAAAGCTTTTTATTTTTCAAAATATACACATGGATAATTCTTTGACATTAGCCCTTGCAAAACCCTGTGTTTTAATTTCCCCCCTCTCTCCTCTAGGTGGCAAGTAGTCCAATATATGTTAAACATGGTAGAAATATATGTTAAATCCAACATGTATATATATTTATCCAATTATCATGCTACACAAGGAAAAAAAAGAAGCAAAATAAAATGCAGACAACAAAAAGAGTGAGAATGCCATGTTGTGGTCCACACTCAGTTCATTACTGAACAACTGGAAATGGTTTGAATCATCTCATTGTTGAAGAAAGCCACGTCCATCAGAAATGGTCATCGTATGATCTTATTGTTGCCATATATAATGATCAAGGATCCTATTTTTCAAGTGAGATGAACTTTGAGCAAACAACTTCAAATAACTAAGAAGCCACTGCTACACAAAGAGATAAATAGCATGCTGACTCATTCTTTTTTTTTTAATAGCCTTTTATTTACAGGTTATATGCATGGGTAACTTTACAGCATTAACAATTGCCAAACCTCTTGTTCCAATTTTTCCCCTCTTTCCCCTACCCCCTCCCTCAGATGGCAGGATGACCAGTAGATGTTAAATATATTAAAGTATAAATTAGATATACAATAAGTATACATGACCAAAACGTTATTTTGATGTACAAAAAGAATCAGATTCTGAAATATTGTACAATTAGCTTGTGAAGGAAATCAAAAATGCAGGTGGGCATAAATAGAGGGATTGGGAATTCAATGTAATGGTTTTTAGTCATCACCCAGAGTTCTTTCTCTGGGCGTAGCTGGTTCAGTTCATTACTGCTCCACTGGAAATGATTTGGTTGATCTCGTTGCTGAGGATGGCCAGGTCCATCAGAACTGGTCGGCTGACTCATTCTTAGAGCTGCACAGCTTTGAATTGGTTCTAGAGTAGGAAGGGATCACTAGGATGAACATCTATTTTGTCTAGTCATTCTTTTTATATGGTTATATAGAAGATATTTGGGTCCAGTAAATGCTGGATGCAGAATGGAGTCTCAAATAAGATAATATTTGTAAAACCCTTAGCACAGTACCTGGCACTTAATAGGTGCTTAATAAGTGCTTATTCTTTCTTCTTCTGTGGAATTTATTAACTTTTATAGAGGTCAGACCCAAGAACTTAATTGAATTCTCTGGGTTAGCTTCATGGGATAGTTTTTGATGTGCACTTATCCTATGCTAGCTGAGGACCATTTTTCCTGATGGGGTGGTAGGTACCCTTTTTAAATGAAGTTTGGCATACTGGAGCAGGCTCTCAAATTTAATAGCAAGGGGCTATAGTCCTTGTCCTGATTGCCCTTCTGCCTTGCTCCTTCTTTCTGGGCCTATATCTAACACTGTGCTCAATGACCCAATTTCCATTAGGCCTGTCACCATTAATCTTTCTCTGTTCCCTTCCCCCTCCTCCTCCCCAAACTCCCCCAAGGTCAGAGGAAATGGGTGAAAGCCAGAGAGAAAATAGCAACACCTTTGGAGCATATAGAACTTGGCTCTAATTGAGCTCTTCCTGTTGATTGGAATCTATTTGCATTCATTTTCAGGGAAGAAGATTTTTTTTCTTTTCCTCAGATGGCCCTGTGCATCCAAGGAAAGCATCTGTGTGTGTCATCAGTGATGTTGTTTAAGAAGAAAAAATAGACAAGATGTATTAGTCAAACTGAAAAAATAATATAGTCTCTGATCCAAAAAAGATCTCTCTGATGTGGACTAAGGAATCTGCAGAAAAGGAAGTTTCTGCCCGTTTGTTTCTCATTCTCTTTGGAAAACAGTGGATGGACTGGGAGGATGGTAACTGGAGGGGGTAGAAAAGGAGCATCCTGTATTTCAGCCTCATAGATGAAAGGTTGCTTTGTAGTAATTCAGCTGCTTTCATCAAAGTGGTTATGAAAGCTTTGAAAACATTAACTCATTAAACCTCCCATCTCTTTTCATCTTCATCATCATCAAAGTTAATACAATATTAATAATTTTTCTTTGTCACTGTAGGCCATGGGCTTCAGTCTTTCCAGTGATATGTTCAAGACTATACCCTATTAAGACAGAAAACCAGGTTCCTGCCCCTAAGTTGTACTTTACAAATACCTGTACTATACAAATAAGAGAGCCTAGACCCCTACAGTAAGAAGTATAAGAGGAGGAAATAAGACTTCTAGTTCCTTTCCCAAAAGACTTATTGTACTTTGGTTTCCATTTTCACATTTGTTAACATTATTAGATCATTTGGAGAGTACTTTGAACTTCTACACAGATGAGCATAAAATATATACATTTCTTGATTTAGAACTTAATTATTATAAAATTTGAGATCAAGAGCCAAGATACCTCTTGGCTATCATTTGGATATCTATCATTCCTAGATACCTCTCTTGGTTCATAGCACTCCCTACTTGAAGGGATTGTTGTGTGGAAATAGCTTATGAAGTGCTAGATTTCAATTTTTGCCATTCTTGCTATTAGAATGCTTGGTATAGAGATTGTCATTGGAGCTTTTTGATCATGGGCCATTCATTTCACAATGACTCAGCTCTCTTGGATCATAACTTACCAACTCATTGCTGATTTGCATTGGTAGAGAAGAGAAAGTGCCACATTGGTGAAACCCTAAATCCAGAAATCCCATGCCCCAAAATGTTATTAAAAAACTATGCTTATTTAAAAAAAATTCCATTCAAAAAGCTTTTAAAAGTCCTCTATGCACTGTGGAAATTTAGCTAAAACAATCATTTATGGTTTTATAAACATATTGTTTAGCAGGAGAATAAGACTGCAACAATTATATAATATTATGGAATGTTGTTCTTTTAGGTATAAAAAAATTGTCTCATGTGGTCCTGAGACCATGTAACAGACAGCAGGAGATAACGGAAAGCTATATGTATGATGAATTGGGCTTTAAAGGATGAATAGAAAATCAGTAATAACTCATATTTAAACTAATTGAGTTAAGGTTTGTAGAGTTTACTTATGAGTCTCATAACCTGTGATATTGCCATTATAAGTATTATCCCCTTTTTATAGATAAGGAATGAGTCTCATAACCTGTGATATTGCCATTATAAGTATTATCCCCTTTTTATAGATAAGGAAATAGATAAGGAAGATAATTCAGATTTTTCTGACCCCCAAGTTCAATGAATTATTTGATATACTCAACTCTTTCTCCAACTCAACTTCACTCCATTCCTCACTATCTCTCAGTTCTTAGATGCTGTGAAGGTTAATCATTAGGTCTTGGAAACAGATTAGATATTGACGTGAGAGAGAGTGAAGATACTTGAGTGGGAGAGAGAATGGTGGAACCCTCAAAAGCAAGTGAAAGTCCTGAGAGGAGGGTTTGTAACTTATGGCAGAGATAGGACTTTAAAGCATGAAAACTACAAAAAAATGGGACCCAACATGGTCATTCTTAGGTCTCAAGTAAATAGTTTCCATGGCAGACCCATGCGCAGGTATTTTGGGGATCATATGGGCATTCCTGGGTTTCTGTAGGAATCACTTAAGTCTCAAATTTTAAGAGTTATTGACTCATACCATTATTCAGCAGGGTACAGAACCAGAATTATTGTGTGTGTGTGTGTGGGGGGGGGCAGACAGGAGTATAGTACCTGATGGTTCACTTAGTGGTTATAAACATAGGGATTATTCATAGTGTTAGGAAAGGCGATTGATCATCACCTTCTGATGCAGTATGTTGGCTGAAGTTCCAGCTCTCAGGTCAGGGTCCCCTGAGAAATAGGAGTAAATGGTTAAAAATATAAATCCCAATTATGGGATTTTGCTATGATGGAGATCATCCTGAGGATGAGTACAAAGGATTGTTGTTGTATCAGGGCACAGCTTGCTTGGGGGTCTTAGCTCTGTAAAACAGGGTGTCTACTAAAGTCTTGAACATTGTAGTTTAAAAGGAAATATCCATGAGGCAGAGGGTGACTACAAAAAGAGAGACTATCTAGTCTGCCATGAGGAGTGAACCATCCAGTAAGGCTTCCTTAGGTACAGGACTTGGGGCTGTTCTAAAAATGTGCTGAGATAGCTGAGAAGGTACCTCCCCCCTCTCCACCCCCCAAGGCAATTGGGGTTAAGTGACTTGCCCAGAGTCACACAGCTAGGATGAATTAAGTGTCTGTAGGCAGATTTGAACTCGGGTCCTCCTGAATTCAGGGCTGGTGAGAAGGTACTCTTAAGTAAGGATTTGTGAAATGTTTTTTGAAGAGGGCTGAAGAGAATTGGAGGAGGCATTTTCTGATCTTTATTAGATTTGTATATCACCCAGGACTTCAGATCTGCTCCACTGATATAACTAGTGATAGAGCCTTTAATTTCTGCCTAAATTGAGGAAACCTGTGTGGTCTGGCACAAGGGTGATTGAATCCAGGTTGTGCTAAACTTCTAGTATTTTTCTAAGTGCCCTTTTCAGGAACAAGCCTTTAATTTTATTATCCAGTTGACTAGAGAGGAAAATTGATTTAGAAGAGTATAATTAAGAGAAGTGATCTGGAAAAGTCAACTTTTTTTTTTTAAATTATTCTTTGAATAATAGAAAAGAAAAATCCCTGCAGCTTGTGGAATAAAGATTGGAAGACTAATTCAAAGAAGTGGATCTCATCTCCATTAACTTGATTGTTCAGAGTGGGACCTGTTTAAAATAAGAATTACAACTTTAAGGGAGACTTTTATGACCTGAGTTTTGGCCCATGTGCATAACCAGGTCAAGGACTAAATCCTTGAACCAACTCATTTCTATTAGTTAGCAAATTAGTAGATGATGCCTTGACATTTATTTATGTTCTCCTATTGTTTATAACGATTTATTTATTTAACCAATATTTCCTATTCTCATTAGGAGTTATCTGCCAGGCTCAACACACATCATTTTGATATATTCAATAATAAATTGTTCATAGGTTTAATTTTTGATTTCTAAGGCTAATTGGTGAGAAATGTTCTGGATATCCTTTTGAAGATCATCTAAAGAAAATAGCATAATAATACCATTAGAAATAGCAAATCAGTTGACTGCACTTTTTTGTCTATTTCTTTTGATAATTGATAGAATAGTCTGAAAATAATAATAATAGTCAGCATATATCTTATACTTTTAAATTAAAAAAAATTATAAATATCTCATTTGATTTTTTTATTTTGGAGATAATCAGGGTTAAATGATTTACAGCTATGAGACCATATTTGAACTGAGGTATGCCTGTCTCTAGGGCTGGTATTCTATCCACTGTACCCATTCACAAATAACCCATTTTATAGGTAAGAGAACTGAGGTAAACAGAGATTAAGTGATTTGTTTAAGATTAGACAGTAAATTTCTGAGCCTGGATTTCAACTGACCACAAGTTGTCCTGGCTGCAGGCTCACATTCTAGCCAATGGTCATTTAGTTATTAATGTTGATGACACACTCATCATGAGCTAATACTGAAAGCCAGCTAAAGTTCTTAGTAGGAAACAGCAATTAACAAATTCATAAATTATCCCTTGCTAGACTTCAAAGAAATGAACTAATGGTTTGTTTACTTATCTGATGAGCACTTAGTTGGAGATGACCCATTGTTAGTGTCTATCATATACAAATCTGCAATTGAATTGCACAATTATTCTTGAATTTCACATCAGGAAGCCAGCTTTTGAACAATTTTGATCAAGAGAAATAGGCAGATTATCATGATTGATCCTTTCAACAACCACAAGAAGTAGGTTTTATTATTATCATCTCAAATTTTACTGAAGAAGAAATTGAGGCTCAATGACTTGATCAAGGTCATACAGCTTGTAAGTGGTTAAGGCCATATTTGAACTTGGATCTTCAAGACTCAAGTTTACTATTCCGTGTCAACTAGCTGCTTGTATATTTGTTGGATACCTACTTTGTGCTTCTTTCTGTGATAGGTTCTTTGAGGGTGTTAATGAAGTCCCCAGATAAAGAACTCACATATAAGTAACTTAAGAACTCTGTATAAAACAGCTAAGTTTAATTCCTTGTCATATCACTGACTTGGCATTTCTTGGTGGTTAATCATTTCTAATATTTATTTATCTAGATTATTTTTGGAAAATGGAATAAGCTAATCATCTTGTGACATTGTGGAAAATAATTCTCTAAGTTTTATAGAATCCATAGAATCATTGCTATGATTAATAATAATTAACAATAATAATGATAATTAACAATAGACAGTTTCTTCCATATTTGAGGATGTTCCTGGAAGCAACATTTATAATTCTGGGCTGCCCTAAATTTGTTAACATATTTTCCCTTTAAATGTCAATCAATAGTTAATAGAAATTCAAAGACTTCTAAAGCTGGAATTGAATTTAGAGATCATTCAATCTAATGCTTTTGTTTATTTTTTTATTGTTTTTTTCTGGTTGTACATGTACATTCATTTTTTATACACATTTCTTTATGAATCTCGTTGAGAAAGAAAATTAGAACAGAAAGGAAAAACCATGAGAAAAGAAAAAAATAGAATAAAAAGGAAAAAAAGTGAACATAGTATGTGTTGATTTACGTTCAGAATCCATAGTTCTCTCTCCTGGATGTAGATGACGTTTTCTATCCAAAGTTTATTGGGATTGCTTTGGATCACTGAACTGCTGAAAAGAACTGAACTATGAAAACTCTTTCATAATTGATCATTGCACAGTCTTGCTGTTACTGTGTACAATGTATTCCTGGTTCTGCTTGTTTTGCTTAGCATCAAATCGTGTAAATCTTTACAGGCCTTTCTAAAATCAATTTCTTCATCATTTTTTATAGAACAACAATATTCTAGTGCTTTCATATACCATAACGTATTCAGTCATTCCCCAATTGATGGACAGTGCTTTTATTTTACAGTTAAAAATAGGGAGAATCAGAGAAGGTGACGGATTCATTCAAGTACAACAGTGCGAAGTACTGGACCTGAGCTTCGAACTAGTATCTTCTGATTCCAAATTCAATGTTCTTTCCATTGTAGGATAAAAAGCAGAAAAACAGCATCAGAATAATTCTAAATATCACTTAAAAGGGCATTTTTTTGTACAGTCAAACATCTCTTAGTTGTTCTAATTGAGGATGTGGGGGAAGATCAGTTTGAATTAGTGATAAGATTCAAATATGAAATATTTTTAAAAGAGATGCATATTTGCTTTTTTACATAAAATTAACAGCCTCCTGGGCATTGCTAAATTGGACCTGCTTTAAAAAAAGGTATTTATAGTTAGTTCATTAATTATTTGTATGCAAATGGATAAATATGCAAATAGATAAATTGTCTAAACAGTTCCTCTGTAATCTTTTTTGCTTTGTTCATTTGCTCAACAAACTCTTATTAATTGATGCAAAGATTATTGAATCCTGAATTAGTAGGATTTTAATTATCTAGTGCTTTAGTTATCTTCTTTGAAAATCCTCTGGCCTTCTAGCACCACTGTTTTTCATCCAGTCCCTTTGAACTGGAGGAATTCTAGTTCTCCACTTATTCCTTTTCTTCTTCCCCCACTTCTTCTCCACTTCCATTTTGTATTTCAGGTTTTCAGTAAAACAGCCTAACTGCAATTCTGAGACTTAGAAGAGCAGAGGCAGAACTAATGAAGGAGTCCATCACCCAAGTGGTACAAACCCTATTGAGGATTAACATCTACAGTGTTGGTTCAGATCATTTGATTTTGTATGGATGTCAGGTTTGGTCACCTTGTCCTGTACAGTGGTTAAGTGAGGCGTTAAATGAAGTTGTTTTGACTCTCCTTATTGCATTTTTCTTCCGAATCAATAAAGAATTTGCTCCCCTTCCCTTCTTCATCCTCCTCCACCCCCAATTCCATACTCTTTCATTGATTTTTTTCCCTCCCTCTAGGCATATAAAGTACTTGTATTTCTCTTTTTAATGACAAATCAATTTCAACACCTTAATGTAACAGAGTTGGGAAAGCAGTAACAGTTTAAGGATTTTACTGTGCTCTCTCCTAATCTTTCTGTTTAAAAAGCTCAAGTCATCCATGATTGATGGAGGACATTAGTGAGGGAAGTTAGCATCATTTTGATTTATTCTGTTTACACTGGAAGCTGCTTTCCTGCTTGTCTTTGGTTAATAATGAGAAACAAATTGAAGGGTGGGGTGCAGAGGAAGGAAGGAGAGTGGCAAAAGGTGAAGAGATTCCTCTTTTGTTAAGAGGATTGGGAGATGGTGGTGAATTCAGGGTCATTCTAGCACTGAGGGTCCAGATGCGACTCAGCCACATTAGAGAGGGCAAGTGGAATCAGAAATGTGGATGCAGAAGCTAAAGCGACCACATTTATTTACAGGGCGAATTAAGTCTGAGGAGGAAGAGATATAGGGGGACCTAAGAGTTGATGGGAAGCCGTGGGATTCTAGAATTTTGGAGCTGAAAGAAACATCTAGAAGGGCTTCCATTGCACTCAATGACTTGGTGAAGACATTGACTTTAACAGATATTTATTATATAACTATTGAATTTAACAGATATTTATTATATATTACTGTTCTATGCACAGCATCGGATTGCACCGGATCTGGAGACATATATAAAACAACCCCTGCCTCCTGAGCACCTTACTGGGATGGGCATAAGGTGAAGGGAACATATAACATACATAGACAAATAAAAAGAAGACAATTTGAGGAGGGGACAAAGCGCTGGCTGGGAAGGTCCAGAAGGGATTTGTACACAGGAGTGGTGCCTTCCCTGCAATTAGTGGTGCCCTAAGGCTTCTCAAAGGCAGAGTGAGGAAGGCCGAGTAGGACAGGCGCTGGGAGCTGCCAAGGCAAAGATGCAAATTATAGGTCAGGGAATGGTAGGTTTTTAGCTCACGTAGCAGGTCACTCTTGCTGGAGTATGCTGAGTGTTAAGGAAAATAATATAAAGTTCTGGAATGGAAAATCGAAGTCAGATGGTGGGGGCCCTTAAATATCAGGCAGACCAGACTTGTGATTTCAGAGTGTGATTTAGAGGGGGAGCACCTGGTGAGCCATCAGGAGGATATTTCGGTAGTCCTGGTAAGAGAGGATGAGGGTTTGAACTTGGGTGAAATCAGTTTGTGCAGAAAGATGGGAATGGTAGATACAGCAGCTGGACCCGGAGTCAGGAAGCCCTGAATTCAAATCCCACCTTACAGAGTTACTACTGTATTATCTTGGCCACTTACTATCTGCAGCCTCAGTTTCTTCATCTGGAAAGGGAACTCATAATAGGACCTACATCTCAGGGTTGTTGTGAGGGTATAAAATAGTACTTGCAAAGTACTTAGCATCGTGCTTGCCAAAGAGTAGGTGCTAATATAAATGCTGGCTATTAGTAATGAGTTTGAGAGGAAGGTAGAATTGACAAGACTTGTCAACTGATTGAGATAACCTGGCCCGAGGTTCATAAATGAATGAATGAATACAACATCATTTATTAATTTATTAGTGCGTCAAATGCCTGGGCATACAAACAAAATAATAACAATAATAAGAGTAGTTAAAATCTATATAGTATTTTAAGGTTGCAAAGTTCTTAGGATTTCTCCACAACCCTGGGAGTCAAGTGCTATTATTCTCTATATCTTACAGATGAAGATAGTGAAGATTAAAGAGAGATGTTAACTGATTTGTCCAGGGTCACGCAGATTATATTTGTCAGAGGCAGGATTTTAACTTGAAGTCTGCCTCTGCCTTTGAAAAGCTTACACATTTTCATGCGAGGAGGAAGATGTGAAGAAGTGGCCTGAAAAGGATGTTTTGATCTGAGAAACCACAGGGATGGTCAGGGGAACAAGAGAGCCATCTTCTGATTCCCCCTTTCCCCAAAGCAGTGGTTGTATTGATTTCATTTCCAGGTCTTTGAGTAAGGAGAAGAAGGAGTGTGGAAGGTGATGTAGGGCATCAAAAAGGGCCCAAAATAGCTGGGCTGAAGGGAAGGACTGCAGGGAGTTCAGGACCCCTTTGGGCAAAGCCTTTGGAGATCTGGTTCAGAAGATGGAACAATGGCAGTTGGACAAGGGAAAAGGAGGGCACTTGGGCACAACAAGGTCAGAGATTACTTTATGTGGAAAATGAGGAAACTGGACTACGATCCCTGAAATCCTGTGCAACTCTGAATCCAGTGATTCTGTTGCAGGTTCTCTACTCCAAATACATTGAGTTTGCTCTGGAAATATATACATATACATATAAGTAACTGAAGCTTGCCTCTAATTGCCAGAACTCCCATTTTACAGATGAAGAAATTGAGGCAACAGAAAATTTAATGACTTGCCCATGATCACATAGCCTTTGAGGTGAGATTAGAACACCCTGACTCCAGGTCCAGTGCTCTGTCCCCTTTGCCATACATGCTGCCTCTTGTATGCACGTACCTGCTGCCACCTCTTGTTGAAGTTTTTAATAGTTGGCTTCACATTCCAGCCATCCTCCGAGTCTTACCAATTTGTCATTATTATTTTAGGGATAATGGAGATGCCATTGGGAACCTGGAAGCAGATAACTGGTGTTTACAGTTGATTAAACACTTAAAAAAACTAAAAGAGACATGCTTTGGCTTGCTCCTTGTGTACCTGTTACTTGTTAAATGGAAAGACGAATTCTCCACTCTACACTCAGAGAATTGGGAGAAAAACTGGTTTACAAAGCCGTTTCTTCACAACAAACAACATGCTTGTAAAACAAGGCTTGTTTTTATTTGAAGAAAAAGATCCTTAGTGAAGAACCTTAAACTCAACTCATTTGTTTTATAGTTAGGGAAATTGAGACCTAGAGAGTATCTATTAGTAAGCATTTAACAAATGATCATTGATTGATTGATGAACATGATTTATTCAGTTACACAGCAAGTTGCTGCTAGAACCCAATATTTCATATTCATAGAGTGGGGCAGTAGTTCTCAAACTAAAATTTTTTTAAAACTTTTTCTGATCTAGGTATACCATAGAAACCTCAGTAGGGCTTCTCTATCCAAATGTGATGGAAATGATAAATTTCTTACAATTCATGGTACAATTGAATTTATTAAATTATTGAATTTATTTATTTATTTAGTTAGAACACCATCCCTGTACATCTTCTGACATAGGATGGCACAGGATTCTCACTACTTTCTCGCTATCTTACTGGACTTATTTGGATAGCATTAACACTTTCTCTAAGTAGTAGCAGAAGGTTTCACAGTCTGTATAGCAACAATATCTGTAAGTAGAACTCTCTTATGTTGATTTAAGGTGTGAGTGCGTGTGTCCTTCTGTTTTCTTCAGTGCTGTTCCACTGGAGGCACAACCAGAATGAAGGAGAGAGGTTGACAGATACATGACTGAATGCACTCCTTTGCACCAGGTAAATCGTCTCAATTTCTAGTAGGTAGGTTAAAGATTGATCAACTTGTATGGGGGGCAATAAGCTTGTTTTACCTGCTGATGTTGCTTCATTTGCAACCAGGTGACATAAACTGTTGAACTTGAGTCAGGAAGACCTGAATTCAAATCTTTCCTCAGATAGTCACTCTTTGTGAGGCCCTGAGCAAGTCACTTAAACTCAGTTCCCTTATTTGAAAAATGAATATAACAATAGTAACATCTACCTCACAAGATTGTTATGGATGAAATGAAATAACATTTGTAAAGCACTGTATAAACGCAAACTATTGTTATTAACTGACCTCAGAGCTCATTGTATTCTGGGCAAATGACAGCTTCTAATTTGTTTTTGATTAATTATGAAAAAAAGTTCAAGGGTGAGTGGGACATGTTTATTTGTGTTCATTTTTAAATTATTTGAAGGACATTATAAATTCCTTTAAGGCAATGATATTAAACAGAAACAGATTCTTGTTTCTGCCCTATTGACTTCGAAAACTACAGAATAACATTATCTATGTTGTGTTTCATTTTTATTTATTTTGTCAAATATTTCCCAATTACATTTTCATTTGGTTCTATCAGCTCTTGGGAGTCTTATCTCTGAGCTTGGAGAGTATGAAACCATAGTAGGCACCTGGGAGATATTTGCTGAATGATACTTTGATATTTCAGTCAGCCTGTGATCTTACAGTTATGGGCATATTCTCTAACAATCACCCATCCTATCTTCTTTTTGTCCTTGTTCTCCAATAAGCCTGCCACACAAAGGAAGTCTGCCCCCTATACCAGGGACTTTTCTTTAGTTCTCTTGAAATAGAATGAGTATCAGTGATAATTTAGCTGTTCATGAATGAATCAATGAAAATCATTTCTCTGGTGGTGGAAGATGGTGTTAACATATTCAAAGTATAATAGATGAAAGAATATGGCATAGATTTACAGTAGAGTCATTGAGGTGAAAATCTTCTCAAAGTGAGGCGTTATTCATGAAAAACAAGTTAAATTACCTTCTTTTGTAACTTAGTTGGGAAAATGGTTTTCTCAAATACTCTTCTTGAATATCACTTCATTATGAAACAGATTTCACATAAAGGAAACATGGTCTTAAATCTGGTCATTCTCTTGATGCCCTACTCTTTTCTTTTTATGCTTCCTTAACTTATTCAGAATTTTGTCATGTTTCCCTAGTGCATTTGGGTAATTGAAGCTTGCCTCTAATTGCCATAAGTCACAATTTTACAGCAATTTAGAAGGAAAACAATTTTGAGTTTGTGCATTTCTTGATCATATGGAATGGTCCAGATGACAAAATTTAGAATGCAGTAAATTTTAATTATGGGATAGGACAGAAACTTGATAGCCATAGAGATAGAGGAAAGGCAAGGCAGATTATATTAAAGAAGACAGGGAGCAGCAGAGACTGGAAGTTTGTTTTGCCACAACAGGAATAAGAATGAGACCATTTAAAAATATTAACATACCGGCAACATTAGATAGAACTTTCTGACTGATTTTTGATGTCCAGGGATGAGAGGAAAGGCCTCATAGGCAAGGACCAAACTTCTGAAAGAATAGAAGATGAAACAGAATATAGCAAGAGGCCAAGGCTGACATCTGGGAGAGGGAGCCTCATTTTATGAAAATGCAGTTAAATACAATGGCTCCATTTGTTGACGCTCTAGAGGCATCGAACAATGTAATTTCAGGTAGTGTTCTGTCATTTAGAAGGCAAGGAAGAAAAATTGGGCCTTATTTAACAAGATAGATAGCCTTAGATAACTGACAAGATGCTCAGAGGCCAGAGAAGTACAGAAACTGTACTTGAAGATGAAGCAATAAACTGCCTTGTGATAGAAGAAAGGAAGCCAAATGGATCTGAAGAATTAGAAAACAATCCAGCTTCATTCTCTTATGATGTAAAAGAGGTTCACTTGAGATAATCGATAATGGGGAGGGGAGAGGGGATTTCAAAGGTCTCTCCAAAGACATGAATCTCAGACATGACTTAAAACAGACAAAAAAAATTTGTCATGATTAATGACAAAATCTCAGAGCTGGGAGGAAACTGGGAGGAGACCATTCTCCAATGATGGATGAGCCCATTTTACCCATGAGGCAACTGAGGCCTAGAGACTGGAGATTGCTCAAGGTCATACAGTTGGTAAGTAGCAGAGTTGGAACTGCTCTTCCAAGATCCTTGCTTTTGCTGTTCCACCATGCTATGCTTCCTTCCCCACTAATTAGGCTCCTGAACTAGGGTCCAGTTTTTAACTCTTGACTTTCTTGAACAGAGGCCTCTGATGTGTTTTTTCATATGGAAATAATATTCCTGACCTCTCATCATGAATAGAAACAGGAAATTATTGAGCATCTTATGGTGTATAAATTTTTTTAGAGGTATTCAACAATAATGGCTAGCATTTATATAGCTTTAGGGTTTGGAAATTACTTTATGTAATTTAAAAAAAATTGGTCCTTACAGAAAACCTATTATTAGATACTATCGTTATTTCCCATTTTATAGATAAGAAAACTGAGGCTTAGAGATTGGGATCTGCTCAGTATCACTAGTCCTAGGAGAGATTTGAACTTCAATTTTCCTGTCTGTATTAACTCTCAGCCTTCCATTTAGTAATTTTTTTATTAAATAATTACTACGTGTTAGGCTTGTACTGGACACTGGGTATGCAAAGACAAAATGAAAATTGGAGTTTTTAAGGATGTTTACTATACTTTATGTATAGAAAGTTTAAAAATGTTGAATTGAAAACTGAATTAAATTACAATGTAGTTAGGGAAACAGGGCAGAAATTTAAAAAACATAAGCAACATCATTTGTAACATAAGCTATATTTCATAGGCAGAAGTGCTTGATGAATTGAGAGGAGTAAAAGAACATTAAGTTTGGGGAGGCTTCCTAGGAGGGATGAAACTTGAGTCTTCCATCCTTGAAGAAGGGAAAGAACTTAAGCCTGTATGGGGGCTGAAGAAGGGACGTCATACAGAGATATGATGGTTGGACAAAAATCATGTGTTTGGAGGATGAATATACTCCTAAATATTTGTATATACAGGTTGTATTTGGCTGTAATAAGTGGAATCTGTGAAAGGGGATAGAAGCAGATAAGATTTTGAAGGTAGGTTGGAATCAGGTTGAAAAAGCTTTTCAACATCAGGTTGGGAAGTTTCTATTTCATCCTGAAGAATATCGTTGTGAAGGTTTGGAGGTAGTGGGACTTAATCATTGACTGGTGTTTTAGAATATGAGCATTAGGCTGTTCTTCCCCCCTTCTTTTCTCCCTTCCCCTCCCCAATCTCCCCAATATTTCAGTTTGCTAAAAGAATTGGAGATTTAATATATTCAGTCAGTGAACTCATTTATTAAACTTCAAAGGGTTTGGGATAATAGTTGACATTTATATATTGCTTTAAGGATTGCAAAGCACCTCATGTACATTTATTATCTCATTTGATCCTTCCAACAATCCTATGATAACAGTGCTGTTTTATCCCCATTTTGTGAATAAGAAAACTAAGGCTCAGAGAGTTACATAGTTTGCTTAGAGTCATACAGCTATTAAGTGTCAGAAGTGAGATTTGAACCTATCTCTTCCTCCAAATCTTATACTTGATGCCAGCCTTCCCTCCCTCCCCACCCCCCATTCCCTGTTTATTCTCCATAAGGGTCTGTCCATTAATTTAGGAACTTGGGAGTTGCTTTAAAGGTTAAATGGAAGCTAGTCTATAGACTATAGTGTGTGTGTGTGTGTGTGTGTGTGTGTGTGTGTGTGGGTATATATACTGTTTGAGGAATCTGAATTTGGGTCTTCTGAGTCTAAACCCAGCAGGCTATCCACTATATGACTGGTTAAAGGAAGGATAACAACTAATCATTTAGTGCATAGATTACTGGACTTGGAGTTAGGAAGACCTGAGTTCAAATCCCTCAGACAGTTACTAGCTGTGTAATCTTAGGCAAGTCATTTAGTCTCTTCCAGGTCCAGTTTCCTCTTCTATAAAATAGAAATAATAGCACCTATCTCAGAGGGTTGTTGTGAGTATCCAATGAAATGACACACAGAAAACTTTTTAGCAAACCTTAAAGCCCTATACAAATCCTAGTTATTACTAAGACCCTATGTAGGACATCTGTGTAAGAGCAGCTCTGGAACAAGGAAATGGGTTTAATAATTTTCCCTTCTTAAAAGTGTTCCCCTGATAGCAGTGACAAGACGGGTGGTATGTTAGAAGATGGGCCAGATGATGGTGGAGGAGATCCCTCAGGGCTGGATGAAAGGAGCAGTGGCAATATGGTCAAGTCTGGGTTCTGATCTGTCCAAGGGAAAGCCTTGCTAGCTAAAAGGTGGACACATCCTTCATGGCGTAAGCAAAACTCACCTGTACACAAATGCCTCCAAGACTATGGGGCTCAGATGAGAATGGGTGAGCCAGATTGAGAATTGCTCATGACCCCTCCCTGCTGCTGAAGATCCCGTAATAATATTAACAACACTTTGTACTTAGAAAGCTTCTTTTTTTCCCCTGCACAGTATTCTTGCCACAAACTATTCAGCTCATCCTCAAAGTCATCATGCCAGGTTATCACCAGTGTGTGAATTTTCACAAAGGAGAATTAAAAGAGAAGAAAAGAAAAAAAAACTCCACCAAAAAATTCCCTTCCTTTCACACACTGCTGATGATAAATAAAATAACTCCAGGATATTTCTTATTTTTGTGTGTGTGGAGAAACAATGTTAATCCATTATGAAGAAAACTCCAAAGATACAAAATGATCTTTTCCCCCAACCTAATTCTAATAGCTGCTAAGATCAGAAGCAGCAAAAACCAAAAAATAAAAGCCAAGATGATGGAAGTAGCAGAAATGGGTAAATAGTTTGAAGGAAAATTGCATATTGATCACAAAAAATAGATTTTAATAGAAATAATTATCTAGGAAAGGAAGTGCTAACTCTCCTGAAGGGACAGGCCAGTTTTAGACCAGAATGGGAAGCAGCTGGCAAACATTTTAATCAAGGGAAGGCAGCCTGCTCTGCCCCTCAAAAGAGGGAAGTCTTTAATCAAAGCATGTTGCCTTTGTTTATCAGCGGAAGTGAGACACGATTTGGCTAACAAGATGGAGAATGCGTTCTGAGCAGTCCAACAGACCGTGAAGAACCTTCGTGCTTCTGATAAGGGAGACAGTCAGCCTGAGAAAGTTTCTGGATCAGCCGGGAGATGTAATTAAGCCAGAGGCAGTGAGAGGGCCTCAGCAGGCTCTAGTGGGCTGTCTATCAGAGGCGGCAGATGCAGAAGGAACTGTGAGTGGGATCTAGGCTTAGCGAGGGTAGGAAGAAAAGATGGGGAAAGGGAGTTATTTAATTCCTTTCTGGAAGACAAGCCCACCCTTATGACCTGTCCAAAAGGTGAAGTGACAGGAGCTACAATTGACTAAAAGTGACTATATAAACTCACAGGACTTAGAGCTGGTAAGGGACCTCAGAGCTCAGAGGACCTAGTCCAACCTAATCATTTTTTAAAAAGAGTATTTTATTTTTTCCAATTACAGGTAAAGACAATTTTTTAACATTTGTTAGAAAAATTTGAGATCCGAATGTTTTTCCCTCTCTTCTTTCCCTCTCCATTCCTTAAAACAATAAGCAATTTGGTATAGGTTATATGTGTGCAATCATGTAAAACATATTTTCATATTGGTTATGTTGTGAAAGAAGAAACAGACCAAAAGGAAAACACATACAAACACAAAAGTGAAAATAATATGCTAGATCTGCATCCAGACTCCATTAATTCTTTCTCTAGCTGTGGATAGTATTTTCCATAAATCTCCTCATTCTACATGGGAACCTTCAGAAATTAAGTGACTGGCCCAATATCACACAATAACAAAAAAGGAATTTGACTCCTTCACATTCTAAATTAAGTTCTCTTCCCCCTGAACAATGTTTTCCCTTCATTTCCACGTTGAAGATTGGTTTTACAAATATTTAATTTTTTTCAACAAACATTTATTAATTTGCTTAATTTGTGCAGAATGAAATTAAAGTGAACACTGTCTTATACCCTGAGCAAGAGACAAAATTCAGATAAGACAAAAGGTCTTTGCTCTTATGGTACAAATAATCATCTGGACTGCTGGTGTCTCTACGTAAATGTACCTTGTTTTTGTTATATGGAACAAACATAGTTTTAGTGCATAGAAAATTGCCTATGGAACCAAGAAGACGTGGATTTTAAGTTCTGTCTTTGGCATATACATGACTATGAGATTCTGGGCAAATCACTTAACCTCTCCATGATCCTAGATGACTTCCAAGACTATAGTTTATTTATATCTACAATGATAAAATGAACCTCTTTACCCAGGAGTTCCCTATACTAATGAAACTATAGGTTTAGTACCTATTCTGATCCCATACAGGCTGTTTCTCCTGAGAGAATGTCATTCTTTGAAGACAAGGATTATTTAATTTTTATCTTTGTAATTCCAACTTTTAGCAGAGTGCTTAGTACTTGGTAGATATTTAATAAATACTTACTGATTGATAAGACAAATATGGAGAACTATAGTGTACACCATTATGATGGTTGCTGTTCAGTCATGTCCAATTCTTTATGATCCCATTTGGGCTTGTTTCTGGCCAAGATACTGAAATGGTTTGCTGTTCCCTTCTCCAGCTCTTTTTTTTTTTTTTAACAGAGAAGGAAACTGAGACAAATAAAATGAAATGATTTGCCCAGGTTCATAAGTTAGAAAGTGTCTGAAGCCAGATTTGAACTCAGGAAAATGAGTCTTCCTGATTCCAGGCCTGATATCTAGCTGCCCACACTATTATGGAAGGATTCATTAACATTCTAAGTGTTTTGTGGTCAGGCAGAATATCATTACAAATCGGGAAGGCAGAAGAGAAAGAATTAAGGAAAGTTTCATAGAGAAGTTACTATTTAAGTTGGATATTAAAGGACAGATATGAATTCAACTGAGAGGTGGAGAGTATTTCTGGCCTAGAGAACTGTGTAGGCAAAGACAGGTTGGGGAGAGCATAGTGTTACCTTATGTGGTATGATTTTAGGGATATGAGGAAGAAGAGTGCCAATAAATGGAAGAAATGAAAAGACAATTTTTATTAACTTCATTTTTTTTTGAGATCTAGTTACTTTGGGTGCTATGTTTTTCTCCATGCCCTAAAAGCAATTTTAGTGCTTCCTTCCTTACCTCTATTCCTAACGGCCAGATAATATAGAGGAAAATGTCCTTGACTGGTTTTGAGAAGGGCAGGATTTTGGTTCTAATTTCACCACTACCTACCTGTGTGACCCTAGACAAACCCCATCATTTCTCTCTCTCTTTTTTTTTTTGACCTTCATTTTCTGATCTGTAAAATGAGGGAATCATATGAGATACTTTTCCTAGGATTTTTCTCCTCAGTATTGATATTCTTTGCAGGTATGTTACAGAGCAAATATGGATAACTTGTGTTTTACCATAATTTAAGTTGGCACATATTTTCTACAAGATAGAAAGTTGGGTTCAAGGAAAGGAGAGGAATCTTCTAATTGTCCAATGAGGCAATGCAAAGGCTATTAGAAAAGTCAAAAATTTATATTAAAATCTTGGTTCTCCTATTTACTACCTGCCTGCTCTTAGATAAATCTCTTCCATTCTTTGGACCTTGGTTTCCCAATTTATAAGACAAAAGGGCTGAACTAGCTAATTTCTAAGGGCCCTTACAACTCTTAAAAAAAAACAACCCAAGATTCTACATGTAAAGTCATTTCAAAAAATGACTGATGTAAGTATAACCTCAACAGTACACAGTAAAATACATCACAGAAAGGAGAACTTTCTTTATGTAAACTCAGATTTAGCTTTAGTATTTTCATCCTTCCTTTTTCATTCCTTTAATAACCTCTCTAGGGGTTATTGCATTCTCATTTAAAACCCCAAATTGTCCTCCAAGTCCACAGAACTTTATTTCTATATTTATTGAACACTTCTCTTTTTATTGGACCTGAGGACTGATGCAAGAGAAAAAGAAGCTTTGAAGAGCAATTATTGGGCAGCTGAAGATCTGTTTATCTGGAATCAGTCAATAGCCTTTAAAGATGGCAGAGTGTTTTTCTGGGCTCTTTGTGAAGATGAAAAAAATGTTGGATGTGAGGGTTGTACTTGGGCTTGGAATATTCCCATAGAAGTGGAACACACATGGAAAAGATCGAAAGCTCTTTGAAGGTTGAAACTATCTTCCTTGTACTTGTTTACAGCTTCACAGTACCTTATAAAGGTTGATGCACATAGACACAGACACAGCTCTGTGCTCAATAATATTTTTTGTTTCATTAAAAAAGACAAAACCAAACCAAAACAAAACATTAAAAAAACTCCAAATCTCCAAAACAAAATTGAAGTGAAAATTAGTATAGAGCTAGCTCTGTTTGTGATGAAGAATGGGAGAGCTTTGAGTTATGTTTTTGAAGGAGAAGATGATACTTTATGCCAGTTTCAGGCAACGGAGCCTGTAGTAGAAATATTGAAAGATTTGGAGTTGGAAAATCTGGGTATGAGGCTAGCCCTTTATTCCCTGTATGTATGTAACAAACATCAGAGACAAGATTTGAACTCAAAGCCAGTGTAAGATGGACCAAGTAATTTAACCTCCTTGAATTTTATTTTGAACTGTAAGATCAGGTGGGTCTATGATTCCAGAGCTAGTGCTCTTTCCTTCCTACCTTTGTGATCTTGGATACGCCCCCTTCTCTGTGATCCTGGAAAATGAGAGATTTAGATTCCAGCTGAGGTTCTTTCTAACTCCAAATGCTACTATCTTTATTTGGGAAAGAAGAGGAAGTCCTGGGAGAAAGTAAGGCAACTGGAGCAGGTTTTGTTTGAAGAGAATGTGTCTTTCACCAACAATCCGTAAGGGGATTGGCTGCTCCTTAGAGGATCTTTGGAATTAATCTCTAGAGCCTGGGAAAGCCTTGACCTGATTTAATTGATTCCACCCCTCCTTGGAGTGGGAATTATCACCTTAAAAAGTTTTGTTAGGAGTCACATTCTCCATTTTTTGTTAGTGATACTGTGCATGGGGTGGGGAAATGTGTCACATTTGTTCTACTAACATGGTGAGCTAAGCACCCATCTCATCTGAGATGCAATCATTTTTTTATATGAAAGAAAAGCTCTTTCTCCCCATAAAATGCAATTACATATAAATACTTCATGTCATCTGCTCTTGAAATTTTAGCAGTAGGACTTAGTGCTGCCTGTTACC